>NC_141990.1:88690545-89353879 GCF_049901715.1 Pseudonaja textilis
GCAGTGACATGATCCTTTTCAATCCCAGGAAGGCTGAATCCCTTAGTCTGTTTTGCAGTTGTTTATGACACACTTGGTGAGACACAGATAGGAGGGAGAGACAGCCTAAACAGAGTTAGTTAATTTGACTTTGAAAAATATCATGGCAAATAATGTGGGTAAACTGCTGAATTTAGTAGGATTTCAGTATGTAATGAGGAGTCTGTTAAAAATCTGATCTTGGCACTATAACTCAAACCAATTAACTCAATATTATTGATCCGGGGGGTAAGGACGGAAGTATTTTTCAAGCCACTGATTACTATGGAAACACTTGCATTGATCTGAATGTTTCCTTTATTCATGTTGTCATGATTTGATTACTGAATCACAACAACACCATTCAAGGCAAACGTTTAATACATTTTAATATAAACTATGGTTGACAATATTATAAAAAGAAGTTGCAATTATATCTTTACCACATGGAAAAAAATAGACCTGCAGTAACATTATAGATCATCAGTGGCTATGAAGTATAGGTCATCACACAATTACATAAATTTACAAATGCATTAACAGCATATGAATCTCAGGTTGCTGTTAAATATGTCATTCAAAAGCTGCAAATATTTGCTATCAGACTGAACTGCAAAATTTGAAATAACCATTGGATTTTATTAAAAAGAGTCAGGAACTGTTAAAGTGGCAGCACAAATAGAAGAGAAGAAGAAGAGAAGAACTTTATTGTCATTGTACAAGTACAATGAAACTATGGATGCACCCCAACAACTGTTCCCAATACTATAAAACAAAAGCACTTAAAAATGAAGAAAAGAAAAATAAGAGTGCCCACATCTCCATTTGCAATTTGAGAGTACAATATCTACGAATATACACAAAATATACATCCAACACTGACTGTAACGCTTAGCCAAATATAATACACAAGAGATGGATTGTACTGTAATATGTTATTATACATCTGAATGGGGTATTGAGATTTCACATCTTTTCACATCTTAATAAGATAGTGACTTTGTGTTTATTTGTGGTTCGGATGGCTCAGGGAAAGAAATTATTTATTAGTCTAGTGGTATGGGATTTTATTGACCTAAAACACCATCCAGACAGCAGCAGGTCAAAAAGATGATTGCCAGGGTGTGAGGGGTCTTCTATGATGGCCTTGATTCTGCTTTGGCAGTGGGACCTGGCTAAGTCTTCCAGGGAGGGCAGAGGGCAACCAATGATCTTTTGAGCTGTGTTTATTATCCTCTGTACAGTTTTCCTGTTCTCAGCTGTGGAGCCTGCATACCACACACCCAGACAATATGTCAGAGTGCTCTCCACAGAGGCTTTATAGAAAGCCAGCAACAGCTTCTTATCCAGATTGTTCTTTCTGAGAACCCGCAGGAAGTGCAGCTGCTGCTGAGCCTTCTTCACTATGGCCTTGGTATTAGGGGACCAGGAGATATCAGCTGAAATATGGATGCCAAGGAATCTGATCGTACGGACAGTTTCCACTCATTCTCCATTGATGATGAGTGGGGCGTGGCCCTGTCCATATTTCCTGAAGTCCATAATCAGTTCTTTGGTTTTATGGACATTCAGTGAGATTGTTCTGTCCATAAAACCAAAGAACTGATTAAGTTCTTTAGACAGGTTCTCTACTTCTGCCCTATATGCCGTCTCATCCTCTCCAGAGATGAGACCAATCATGGTTGTGTCATCTGCATGGTGTTTGTTGCATGGCTTGGTGAGCAGTCAAAGGTGTACAAGGCATATAGTATGGGGCTCAAGACACAACCCTGGCGGGAACCAGTACTGAGTGTAATAGTCTGGGATGATAGTGTTAAATGCAGAGCTGTAGTCCACAAATAGTCAAACAAGTGGCTTGAAAGAGGCAATCTATGGTCCTGGGATTAGCATAATTTGCTGGCTAACAGGAAATGGATATCTAGTTTCCTGCTGAAATATGGAAGGAACCTAAGAAATCTGGTTTTCAACCAAATCATTTCTTGATGAGCCTCTGTGGTGCAGTGATTACAGTGCTGTACTGCAGGCTACTTCTGCTGACTGCCAGCTGACTGCATTTGGCAGTTCAAATCTCACCAGGCTCAAGGTTGACTCAGCCTTCCATTCCTCCAAGGTCGGTAAAATGAGGACCCAGATTGTTGGGGGAAATTAGGCTGACTCTGCACATCGCTTAGAGAAGGCTGTAAAGCTGTATATAAGTCTAAGTGCTATTGTGATTGCTATTATTAGATTTTTATCCCACCTTTATTACTTAATACATAACTCAATGCAGCAAAGATACATACTACTCCTTCCTTCTCTCCACCGCCCCCAAACAATAAACATATGAGTTGGATTGAGCTCAGAGAAAATAACTGGCTGAAAGTCACCCAGTTGACTTTCATACCATGGAACTCAATGTCCTGGTTTCTAGGCCAGGACACATTAACCATTTACACCAAACACCAAATTGGCATCCAGACTTGATTTTTCATGAATGGCAGCAGAAAACCAGTGATCTTCCAAGTCAACAAGAGGATAAGAGAGAATGGAGAGATTGAGGAAAGTGATGTGTAAAAAGAGAGTATGATTGTGTGTCTACAAGTGGTATTTACCCTCTGATCTTACATATAGGATTCTAAGAATCAGCATAATTTTATGACCATTCTTCCTACTTCTCATTGGGACAGAACTTAATATTTACTTTCTAAACATACATAAATAAAGCATGGTTGTTGTTTAATTGAACAGAATATTAAGGTTTTATTAACACAGAAAAGAATAATTTAATTACATTTTAAGCAAATCCTTTTATTCCATGGCTGCCCATATGTGTCCAAACAAAATTATTGGAGGAAATTAGTATGTTAAATATCTGAGTGGGTAAATTATCTATTCATTTGAATACAAATCTATACTTAGTTATGAATATCAGTCAATAACTGGCCCTAGAAAGACAAGTAATTGTTTATTAGCCTGTGTGATATGATTGTTGTGCAAATAAAAACTCTACATGCTGACGTGAACTTCTTAAAGGAAAGCCAAGTTATCCATGATTAATGAACACTACTGCGATGTTTTAGAAACAAATTAAAATAGTATACCAATGTAAACAAATCCCAATCCCAGTATCTTTCAGAACTTTGTAATTAGTTGATTTCAGCTTTAATTCAATGTCTTTGATTTTTATATGTAGCTTTATGCTGAAATGCCAAGTTAAATTATTGTAGAAGGTATTATTTTCCTACAGAGGAGAAAATTAAAAAATGAATTTCTCAATACTCATTCAATCTGGCAAAATATATATTGTGTTGGTGGAGACATTTGGGAGTGTCAAATACAATTTAAGCATGTACTGAAAGATCTTAGTACAACCACCAGGATGTGTTCTATTCAAATTTTTTCTCTGCCAGTAAGATGGAAAGATACAGATCTTTAATAACATGAGATACTATTAAATTGCTCTTGAGAAAATCTGTCATGAAGATCAAGATGTTTTCATAATTCCCTTTCTAGAATGTAGGGATTATTCGATCTTTTATCTTTTATTGAATCTTCAGGCTCCGATGTTTTATCAAAGACCTCCAATAATATCGGATAGGGCATGTATGGACTTACGCACCAGCCACTAGAGGAATTAGATTCTGATGCTCCATTTTCATATTATAGGATTGTGTAAACCATTCAAAATAAGTGCTTCGAAACATGCAGGAGCGTATACAAGGCATTTAATAATTAAAACAGTTGGGTTACACAGCTTCTTCAGACCATCTCTGCATGTGTGTGCATGTGTAATCACTTTGCATTGCTTTAAAAAGAACTGGAAGCTATTAAAAACAATAAAGTTGTAAGAAGAGAGAGAATAACTTCCAGAAAGCAAACTATTCCAAGCTCCATGTCTCTGTACAAATTTTAACACTTGGTTCTGATTATGTATACTGTCTGAATATCCAAATTAAAGCATAAACCTATAATTAGAAATGATTTTGTAAACCATTACCTATAAAAAACATGACTGAAGAGTTTTAAGGTTGTTTCTTCACCTCTTCATTATCTTAGAATTTAAGCTAACAAGCTGCCAATATATGTCCCAAAGGAATGAATCTTAGCTCTGCAAAAGAAGCTGTGATTCCAGTCCACCATTGACAACTTAATTTGGGCATACTCACAGATATGGCTGGTGGCAGTCCACCCACGAAGGACTCCCATATTAATCAAGGAAGCTGATGCCAAACAGATGGTTACAATACCAAATAATGGCATGAAATTACTGGCAGTTTCTTCTTCCTAGTATAAGAGATTTTGTCCCTTAAGACAAGCTCAGAGTAGTCAAGCTATCTCCAGCTATCGCCTGGATCTTCAGGTAAAACAATTTAATGCCTCAATTCCTTGCTACTATCTCTCCCTGACAGAGAAATGAACAGCCTCCTGTAGCTACTTGTTGGCTAGCTTCAGAATAGTCTTCTTTTTCTGATTCTTTTCTCTTCCAGTTCTTTACCTCTTGTTCCTTATTCTCCACTGTGTAATCTCTTTCTGTCTTGTCTTAGTGCAGAGGTCTCCAAACTTGGCAACTTTAAGACTTGTGGACTTCAACTCCCAGAATTTTCCAGCCAGCCTAGCTTCTGGGAGTTGAAGTCCACAAGTCTTAAAGTTGCCAAGTTTGGGGACCATTGTCTTAGTGCATTCAGCACTTACTTTCAAATCCTCCTTCTTCTTCCTGCCCTGCCAACCATATCACCATAGCACTTTATGGCCTCCTGCCCTAGTTCGTATCAGTTGACATTTTTTTCTGTTACTGATCTCACATTCTTCCTGCCAAGGGTGCCTTTTATCATCCAATCTTTACTTAATGTAAAAAATAGCCATTTGTTGCCAACTACAGTATCATATGTTGAAGCATTTCCTTATCCCAACTGCTATATTTGCCAAAGCATTCCAAACTTTTTCTGGTTCCTTGAAACTCATACAGTTTTCTGTGCAATAAAAATAAGACTTTCCTTTCATGAGTGAATACATGGCAGGAGAATGAGTTGATACTGCCATCCAAATATATGTATGTAAAGATGATTGTTCACTGTTGTCAATCTTGCCTGCACAAGTTCTGAGAGAGTCTTCCCAAATATATGAATGTATCAGTGGTGGGATTCAATTTTTTTTACTACCGGTACTGTGGGCGTGGCTTGGTGGGCATGGCAGAGGAAGGTTACTGCAAAATCCCATTCTCTCCCCACTAACCTGCTTTCCAGCTCTGTTCTCCTGTGCGGGGCAACAAAAGAAGACCTAGTCCTAGATGATCAGCTGGGACTCGGGAAGCAGGGAATAGATGGGGGTGGGGCCAATCAGAGGTGGTATTTGCCGGTTCTCCAAACTACTCAAAATTTCCACTACCTGTTCTCCAGAACTGGTCAGAACCTGCTGAATATCACCTCTGGAGTGTATGTACAATGCTCCTATTTATGCATCAGTTATCTTAAACAAGCAAAATTAAGACCACAGAATGGCTTGGAATTATCATCAGGTAATGCGATATATTAAACTTTTCCTTGAATCAATCTTTTAGTCCAGATCATTTCAGAAACCAACCAGATGCCTGAAATGCAATGACTTAGAACAATTCTTAGTTTAACTGAATCAGTGGAGTGGACCATTTGATATGGGGGATTTTTTTGTTTGTTTTAATGACAAACTAGGAAATCTTTCTCTAGCTTGGGCCCATATAATATTATTGTATTTCATGTGGAATACAGCCTTTATAAATGAAGCACCTTAATATTTTTTTTGCAATTAAGACATTGGATGGAAAGAGATGAAGTAAGGAGGCAAAGCATTATTAATAGAAGTAAGTAAAGTTTGAACATTTTAGTTTTATTTGTAAATACTGAACACCAGCTTCATAGTTATCAGGAGAGACTTTACAGGTCCTTTTCTACATAGCCCAGTTGGATTAGCTATGCGTATTAGTTCCTGTGGAATTAGCTTTATCTGATGGCACACATGGTGGGGCTTAAAAATAAACGCTTTTATATTTACAAGAAGAAACTGATATTCTCCCTTTAGGAAAATGGAGAGATCTGACATAACTGGTTTTCTCTGTAAATAATATAGTAAAGTAAGCCTTTGGATGTAATCTGTTTTTTTAAAAAAATATACATTGTGGCCTCTCTGTCACCATCACAAGCACAAGTTGAGCTGAAATCTTTTTCAAGTGCTTTCTCTCCTTTTCAACATTATTGTGTTTCTCAGTTCATGGAGAAGGGTTAATTTAATGTCCCCTGGCATCATATAAATAAAGATTTCTCTTCTGGTAGAAACCTGACATTATCTTGAATAAAATTCTGAAGACAGGACATCAGAAAAAATGCAATGAAAAAGTCATGCAGTTATTGCAATACATTTAGAATTGAATTCTACAAATAGAATTCAAGAATCAAGATCATGTGAAGTGTTAATACCACTTTTTAATGCTTTGGTAAGGCCACATTTGAAATACTGCATCCAGTTTTGGTCACCATGTAAAAAAGATGTTGAGACTCTAGAAAGAGTGCAGAGAAGAGCAACAAAGATGATTAGGGGACTGGAGGCTAAAACATATAAAATTGGGTGGCTGGAATTGGGTATATCTAGTTTAATGAAAAGAGGGACTAAGGGTGATATGATAGCAATGTTCTAATATCTCAGGGGTTGCAACAGAGAGGGAGGAATTGAGATATTCTCCAAAGCACCTGAGGGCAGGACAAGAAGCAATGGATGGAAACTAATCAAGGAGAGAAGCAACCTAGAAATAAGAACAAATTTCCTGACCATTAGAACAATTAACCAGTGGAACAACTTGCCTCCAGAAGTTGTAAACACTGAGTTTTTTGCCCAACACTGAAAGTGTTTATGAAGAGATTGGACAACCATTTGTCTGAAATGGTATAGGGTTCCTTGCCTGAGTAGGGTGTTGGACTAGATGACCTCCAAGGTCCTTTCCAACTCTGTTATTCTATTCTAAGTATAGTGCTTGACCAATAGTAAAGAAGGCAGTCAGACAGAACATGCATCTTGAACATAATAATGGGGAGAGGCTCCTGTGAGTGGGGCAAGTCATGACTTATGAGAAAACCTTGTTACACTGGTTACAGCAGAAGAGAAAGAATGAAAACAGAAAGTGGTTTTCTGGAGAGAGAGAGAGAGAGGGAAGTTCCCTGCGGATGGGCTCCAACATGAATCGGAAAGCTTGGAAGATTAAACCTCTGGTCCTGGTGACTGACTCAGATTGGATCCTGCAAAAAAGTAATTCATTGTGAAATTGAGCAATAGAACTTAAAACATAGTTGATTATAACCCTTATAGTATTGCTAGCGTGTTTATTCCAAAAAAGGGGAGGGCAAGCAAATTTTGTGTATAGATGCCTATTCAATACAATGCAAGGTTCTCCCGATTAGATCACAGGTGTCAACTAATGGTATTGTGACCCTCCCAAGTTTGTTGATTAACACTTCCCAGTTTCTTTCCCTATTGGTCAAGCTAGCTGAGGTTGCTGTGAATTTTATTTCAATTCATGGAAAGGGCAGCTTTTCTCCCTCTTGCAGATGGACTGATCTGAAAGATCAACAGTGACAAGATGGGCAAAGCTCTTTGAACAGCCAAAAGAGGCATTTGGCTGAGTTTTCCTGCTGCCCCAACAGTCACAATGTTTAATGATTTATAGAGGAATATATTTATATTCCAAGTGATCAAGAAAAATCCTAGGACTCTGATTCCAGGGCCGTAATATATCATCTGACCAGCTGTGAGCCACATTAATCTCATTTCAGCTTGAGGTTAACATAGGTTAACAAACTGTTACACAGCTGATTGAGATATACAGAAAATGAGAGAAAGGGTTCTGTTTTTGGACTACAGTGGTAAGCACCTTGCAGAACCTACCAGTATGAAGTATATTTCTAAGACTAGAATTGTAAACCAATAATATGATGGGCTTTTCTGTGGCCCCTGGAATACCTAACTATGACTGCTGGATGCTAAGATCATGATTTCCTGACATTTAGAATCAAGGAACAAAGGATAATGACAACGCATGCTATAAAAACAGACATATCACAGTGAAAAGAACAAAAGAAAAAACAAGGGTCTTTTGAGCAAGCTCAATTCATGTGATTACATGGGCATATATTTTTTTTTCTTGGAAACAATGCAGGGGTGTCATTGCCTCTTTCTAAGGAGATTTTTAACTTCCCATGCACTGTTAATCCTGACTGTATTTCCCATCTAAATACAACCCTATCCTATTTTTCTGAATCAGGGTTGGCCTGTTTACCTCTTGCTTTGATCACGTGAACAAGAAATCCCCATTTTTACCGGAAGCCCCACCCGTCACTCACATAAAATTGCTGCTCTTGGTCCTCAAAAGGCTGCTCATTTTTGGTATTACCCATAATAGTAATATCAGTGCTGGAATAGGCCTATAATGGCCAGTACGAATAACCTTGAGCAACAGAAGGAAGAGCCACAATCAAGGCCATAGTCAGATAAAAGACATTTGAGTCCAAGACAGAAATGTAATTCTGGAAAGCATCTCAGGACTTGATCCTCCTTGAAGGTAAAAGGAGAGATGGGGAAAGCACAATCAGACTTGCAATATTCTATTCCTGTAACCCTGTAATAAAAGTAATATTAGCATTTATAACTTGGGTTTCCTAATCTGGTCAACCTTGAAGGGCTGACAATGCCAGTATGAGGCATACTTCATTTTGGAAGTTGGCATGGAATGGATAAACTGCTGGTAGAATATCTGCTAACTTTCCTAACAACAGTAGAAAAGAATTTGGGAAAATGTGCAGAGAATGGTTTCTGGAATTCTTTCCAACCCCTTTACCATCAGTGACCTTAAGAGATATCAAGTGTTTTGTGCAATGAACTAAGATTGGGTGTGGATATGAATGCTTTCCTTTGCATATCCCTTGCTTTCTCTGCATGAAGCTTAAGACAGGTTGCAAAGACTCTACTCTGGGTCATGATACACAGGGAAGAGGGAGAAGACTTTAGAAGAGCAGGTGGCAGCATTCCCAGGCTGCTGACCAATTGCTTCTCTCCTGGCCTTCAGAAAGATATTCTACGGGGACACTGGGACACCATGCAGCCTTGAGGCTGATTAGTCCCTTGAAGCCCTGCCTTCACTTTTAAACTAATTTTAAGCAATTGCCTCCTCTTAATTTTTTTAGAAACTTTTATATCTATTGTTTAATATTTTAACATTTTATTGTACACTGCCCACAATCCCCTTTGAAGGAGATGAGTAGTACAGAAATGTGAAAAAATAAACAAATAGTAATGCAATAGGGGAATTTGGGGTGGGTGGGTAGGTGAGAGAATGTTTCCTTCATTGACTCCGGACGTATCCATTATCTTTTTTTTTTTTTTTGCCAGTTTCTTCTGCCATACTAAATGTGGTCCTGTTCTGTTGTTTTCAGTAAATTGGCCAGAAGAGTTGAGTTAGGACTGACAGACTGAGTTCTGAGAACTTTTACATAGTTTCCTTACCTTGTTAGATAAGCTGAAAAAGGAGGCATGAAATTCTTTTCCTTACCTTCTTCGAAAATGGTTTCTATTTCAGCAGCAATCCTTTGAATACTTCCCAGTGTCCATCTCCATGTTTTGCATCCCATTGACCAAAGCAGAATTTTATCATTCTGCTGACATCACCGAATTATAATTCCCAGCATCCCCTGCCATTGTCTGTGTGGATGGGTTTGATGGTTATTCTGCAGGTCCTCATTGTATTTGTTTTCCCAGAACAAGCATTATTCGCTGTGGATATAAATTTCACTTCAGTAGCTTCACTCATAGTTAATCTAAATATGTTGGTAAAGAGGTACATTATAGCACAGAGCTGAAGCATTTGTTATTTGTAATTTTATACACAGAGAAAGGAACACATTTCAATGGATTAAAGTATCCAATTGTTTTTAATTAATCCTGGGTTGTTTGTGGCATGATTTCACCAATTTTCAGTTCTTTGCAGCATTTATTATACATTTATTCCTGAGCAACTTAGATTTCTCTCCAACTCTTTCTTCCATTATTAAATCAACCCTCTTACTAGTCCAGAGAAGTCCTTTTTCTTCCTCTTTCCTTAGACTTATCAAACATTTGAAATTACCTTACTAACAAAACACCATTATCCTTTCTCAGCGAAGGAAATGTGCTATTTCTCTTTTTATGCATCCTCTTCCCCTTTCCTCTACTTTACTAATATAGTTGTTTTCTCTTGACTCCCACACTTGCCTGGTGGGCAATTCTTCCTTGCCTGTAGTGGCATGAACAAGCTCCATACTTATAACCATCAAATTCGTCTCTGTTACTTAACTTCTCCACCCTTTTCCACTTTGGTTTCAAAGAAAATTGCCTCTGCAGGTATTAAATTTTGAAGTGAAGGTTAAAAGGAGCAGAACGCTTTAATGCTACTTTGGGATTCAGGTGGGAAACTCTGCTTCCTGCTAAGAACTTCTGCCAATATCGTTTCCATTATCTTCTAGGGTGGTACTGTTTGTAGGTCCAAAGGCTGTGCCTATTTCTCCTGATCTATAGAGGTGGGCTCTAGCATGAGCTGTCAGTGCAATTATATCACTTATAGTAAAGTCTGGGGGTGGGTGTTTTTCATCTCTTTGACTCTAAAGCACAGGTTCTCCTTCTAAATTTTTGCCCCACTGAGCACAAAGAGCAGCAATCATATTAAAGAAGACAGCTGATTGAAATTTCATGAAAAGCTTTTTGCAGAGTCTGGCAAGGGCTTTACATGAGAGGCTTCACAAAGTGCTTTTAGCAGAGACAGGGAAGCTTATGTAGGGCATTTGAACAAATGCTTGCAAAGGGTTTTATTTCAGATGCTCCTAATCATGGTTGTCCAGGAAAAACCAACAGCAAACTGGCAGACAGCCACAGAAATGTCGGGAGTGAAAGAAGAATAGAAAAAGAAAACAATTTAAAGTAGTCACTCTGATTGCATGGAATCAATTTCACAATTCCCAAATAATAATTTTAAAAAACCATCAGCAATAACAATAGCAATAGCATTTAGACTTCTATGCTGCTTCACAGTGCTTTTACAACCCTCGCTAAGCGGTTTACAGAGTCAGCATATTGCCCCCAACAATCTGGGTCCTCATTTTACCACGCAGAAGGATGGAAGGCTGAGTCAAGCTTGAACTAGAAATGCTTTGACATTTCCAATGTGACTGTAATAGTAGTACTGCCTGTATGTGATTTTCTGTCTAGTCCTTTTCTTGAAGGACACTTCCTAATTCAAATGCCAAGCTTTGAAAGGGGACTTCACTTTGACATAGGTTTGCGTGGAGCGGTGTTCTTTCCCCTCTGCCCTCACCTCTAAGTCTAAAATGAACTAAAGAGGCCTTTATATTGTTCTGATCAACTCAACTGGCAGTTCTAGCAGCTGACTATGGCAATACAGGTTCTGAAGCTTCTTCTGACTATTAGAACCATAGACTTGAAGCAACACAGAATATCCCAGCAAGGAGAATCACACTGTCTCCATATTCTTTCACTGCCCTTTGGTATGCAGCCCAACCTATAAGTGCAAAGTCAATGCAAACTCAATAGAATATTTTTAGCTCGGGGTAGAACCTGGACTACTTGGTGCTCTGTAATGCCTGGTTGTCTTCCTTGGTTAGGCTGTTGTTTACTGTTTGATTGTCTGAGTTGGTAGTTCCTTGACTGGGGCATTGTTTAGTGCTTGAACACTTATATATAAACAGAGACCAAATTCCACTCCCTTCTAGCATTACCTAATTGGGTAAGGAGTCTTCTGCATGAAAACAACCAAACTCAGAGAGCACCAAGGATGCCAATCCAATCTGCAAGATTCTTCCCTTACCCAGATCTATAATCTTATAATGTAGCATTGAATTACCTTGAGATTCTCAGAACAATTTGGTGATATTTTAATTTTAGGGGAGGCAAGGAACTTCTTCAGAGTTCAGAATTTGCTATGTAGAAATAGACAATATAGGTCCGTCATGGGGAAACTACGGCATGTGTGGTGGAAGTGGCACGCAGAGCCACTTCTGCCGGCACGTGAGAGGTCACCCAGAAGAGCCCCACTGTGCATGCGTGCGTGCCGCCCACCCACACCAGCTGATTGTCAGATATCTGGTGCACGGTGCATGCATGGGAACAGGGGGTGTGGAGGAGATGCGTGCGTGTGCATGCGCAGAGACGTATGTGTGCGCATGCACAGAGATGCACAGCGTGTGCTGGGGGGGTCTTGTGCACATGCACAGGGGGCATGCCCCCCCAGGTTCATTGCCTTCTGAGTACTGGCGCACACACAATTTTTGTCATTGGAGCCCAAAAAAGGTTAGCCACCACTGATATAGTTAATCCTTCCCACGCATAGAATGGTGGAAAGAGAAGGAGATGGAAAAATGTCACAAAGGTGCTTTTTAAGAAGGCATCTGGACTTCCTTTGTTTTTGTTTTTCCTTGAAGATAGTTTGCTTCTCATCCAAGAAGCTTATTCAGTTGAAGAAGCTTCTTGGATAAGAAGTAAAATGTCTTCAAGAAAAAAAAAGAATGACCAGTTGTTTTTTGAAAAAGCACCTTTGTCACAACCATGATCTGGATGACTGAGAATCACCATAAAGAAGGGGAAAAAATGATGTATTTAATTGAAAAATAGCCCCATGGCATTACAGCGATTAATTGAAACCTATCCAAACAACCCATAAGGAACATTTTTCAAAGACTAGTTGTAGCACCTGCTTAAGACAGCATGGCTTTCATGCTCTGCAATACAGATGCATTAATCAAGTCAAGAAATGGGAAAAATATGCTCCATAAATAATTTGCAGTTCATTTTAAATGCATTTTTAATGACTTGTGCAAACTTCCATACTTCATCCAGAAAGACTGCAACCTCTCCAACCGCAGTTTAAAATGCAGAGTGCAAAAATCATGCATTTCCCTTTTGGCTCAAATAAATGCCCTTAAAATGCAAGCAGATTATGAAAACGGAACTAATTGTGGCCCACATATTTTCAGTGTCATTGCTTATATTGAAAAGCTTGCCTTTTGAGAATGATTTCATGTGGGAGATTCATTGGGAGCTAGAGTTTTCTAAGAAAAGAATTCTGAAAACATCAAGCGTTAATTGTATTCTAACAAAGAGCAAAGTTTTATTTAAGCCGCGAAAAGCGCATCAGGAAAAAGCCATGACTTTAAACCCAAGAGGGTATAAGATGTGGGTGATAGCCTTGTCAGAAGGCAAGAGTAGTTTATTAATTTATTATTCTTATGACCATATCACAGAAAATAAAAGTAAAATACAAAATCTAATTCGATAGTAAAATACATAAAAAAGTACAATAATAACATACGCATGTGATAAATATAAAAAATCAGCATCTGGATCAATACATCACAAAAACAGTTTTGAAATGCCTTCTATCCTAGTGTTCAATAAAGACCCATGACATTCTGGGTCAAATTTCTAGGTACTTCAGCCAAGTTTGAACCTGTCCAAGAAACCGGACACCTTACCCGTTATGAATTCTAAGGCAAAATTCCATATGCTTCATCCAGATTGTCTATAAGCTTTAGTTGTTAAATAACAGTTTTAATTTTCTGAGCATTAATTCTTGGCAATAAATTATAATTTCAATTTATTTTTCTTCAACAACCATAGAAGATATGTCAGAAATTCTTGACCTTCAAACAAAGATTCTTTAGTAGAGGAAAATACAATGACCAATGTCAAGGCTAAACAATTGAGCTGAATTAATTATGACTTTTACCACTATTTCTAAATAAGCAGCAAATATTTACATCACCCAGCAGTACTAGAATACCCTTGCCATGGGCTTTGATGGCCTTCATCTATATATAATGTATTGGTTGCATCTTCTGTATTTCATATTTGTTATCTTCTTTCTTCCTTTGTTTGTTGAATCGTCCTTGTCCCAATAATATTTTCTGTATCCAGGTTTATGAATTGCAACCTTCACAAGTTGATGATGACATAATGTATTTGTTAGTTATTAACATTCCACAGGACTCCTTTTATTGTTGTTGCAGCTGAAGAACATGGCACACATTAGCAATCTCCTTCTCAACTACAGTCACACTTGAGCAACCAGTACGGTACCAGGAAATTTAAAATGTTTGACGTACAAGATGTCCCAGTTCCAATTTCTTGAACTCCATGGTTGGACCGATTAACCCAGGAACAACATGAATCTGAAAAACAGAATGTCAGTAGTTTCACTTAACCTAGAATGGCTTCCTAAATTATTACTATGATTAGAAAAAAATATAGGTGGGCATTCAGATTTCATATTTTACTTCCTGATAATATATTTGATAATATAGCCTGATAATATATCGGATGACTAGCATTCAGTGGGTTGATTCTGGAAACATTCCAAGCAAGGAAAACAGGGAAAGGGTATTCTGAATGCTTTCCAAGATTTCAAGGAAAGGAAAGAAGAATAAGAAGATGAAAGAATCTAGGAATGAATTTTTGTATTACACTTAACATCATAACTCTTATTGTTTCTAATTTTTGTTCGCCAGATGAATTCAGGATCCAACCGAAGCTCCCTGTCATTTTAATTCATGTTTGTTTCATTTTAGTATATGAACATGAAGCATTCAGATATCAATTGCTAACTTATTGTAATAAGATAAATAATAGAAACAAACCCTGGATGCAATACTTTGCAGATTTGGTTTTTAATAATCTGAACTATCATTTTTTTCTGCTTAAGAATTCAAAGATAAATCACCCTTAAGTATATTTCAGAATGATGCATAGGATGTTGATGATTTTTTTAAAACTAGAACATTTTTGATGGGAGTATTTAAAAAAAATTAATGTGGCATATGTGTTGCTCCAGGAATAACTCGATAACTCTGAGATTCGCAGTCACATATTTTCAAACTTGTTCTGATTTATCTGTGAAACTGATTTTTTTAGATACTACAAATCTATGGGTGGGCATTTGCTATAGGTCCTCTTGCTGAATGACACATCCTGGCTCCCTGGGTCATAGCCACACTAGTAGATATCTGAAGAGGAAAAAAAGTTGTTGGCTTTTTATTTCTTTTTTTTTAAACAAATTTTATTCAGTTTTTCATATTAAAAACAAAAATCTTTTTTTAGTGGACAACATATTTCCGGGTCATCACCTTCATATAAAAATCTGACAGCAATTATTGTAGGCATACTTAATTCTATTATTATCTTTTCCATTTCCAAATTTTCAGTAAGGAGAGAAACAAACACATTAATTCTAGCCTCTTTCATTAATCTCAATCGAAACATCTTTTTGTTTCATTTCAATTATTTCAAATATAATCCTTTAATATTTATTTTAAAAATAAAGATAAACAATATGTGTTTGCTTAATAATAATAATAATAATAATAATAATAATAATAATAATAATGTTACCAATGTCTCTCCTTGCTTTTAATAGTCTATATTAACTTATTAATTTAGTTGGTTCATTAGTCTGTCATATTCCCTTTCCATTACACATTCTTTTTATAAATTCTAGATTAATACAAATTTTAACACTAAAGAAAAAAAATAAGTATAGGTTTCCCCTCTTTTACTGCTTTGAGTGTGACACCTCAATGATTAAAATATACCTTTATTCCCTCATCTTGATTCCCAATAAATGATTATTTTTAAGAAGTTACAATAATAATCATTACATCTTTTCATTTGGATTCCGCAGCATATTTTCCCCCCTTAATTTTTAATAAGAGTTATCAGTATCTATATTACCCTATTTTCTAAATATTTTTAATTGCAGAAATATTCTTATTACCCCTTGTCACCCTGCAGAATCCCCTTTTTAATTCATCAACCATTATCTCTGAAAAACCAATTTCTTTTCAACATTTTACTATTTCCGTATTTCTTTATTTCATGCACCTGTTTCTTACTGCTTCTCCTCCCCCTCTTTTCCCCATCTCTTTTCTCATTCCAGTTTATATCCCTCTCTTTCTTAATATCTTCCTTTCCCCTTTTCTGCTGGGTCTTTCTGCCTTTCCCTTTTGATTGCTTTCTTAAATCTCAACTTTTTAACCTTCCTTCTTTCCCCACTTCTTTGTAGTGTTCTTTGTATTAATTGTCTATTTAAAATGTCTTCTCCTTGAGTCGACTCCTCCTCCTCTGAAGCTCTTTCTTCTTGTTCTTCAATCGCCATTTCCATTTTTTCTAACACAGAGCAAAGTGTTTCACCTCTTTCCTGTAGTAATTCTCTCATAGTTTTAAGTTCCATTTTTAATTCCCGAAGAGATATCATCATTACACACTCTTATATTTTATGATCGTTAAAGTCCACAAAAAAAAAAAAAAACCTTTTACTTTCCTTCTTTCTTCTTTCAGTTTTCTAAAGTTCTCAATTACTCCAGCCGAGGGTCTATACTAAAAACATCAATCAATCCCACAGTCAGTCTTTCCTTGCTTTTTTCTTTTTTCTGGTTCTGCTTTCACTTTCTAAGATTCTTACTTTGTTTCAATATTTCTTTAATGTTATATCCACACAAGTTCATTCAGAAACAGGATGCTTTCCCTTTTGTTTGAGCTCAAGTTTTTGTCAAAAGGTGGCACTCGCCATTTATACAAAATCTTCACCTTTTCCCCCTATTTTTTTATTTAGGGTTTTTTGAACCTCAATATTCCAGCAGAGTCCAGTCTCCAATTTGTAAACTTTATTATTATTATTTTTTTGACAATCTTAAGTCCAGCTTTATTTTATGCCTGTTTATTGCCAAAATATTTTAGTCCAATTTAGTTAAATCTTTCATTCTGGTTTCTTCCTTTCCCAGTTCAAAGCCCCACTTAGCTGTCAAAAATATTTTCTTTTTTCTTTTTCCTGTCCCTTTGTAATTTCACAGCTCACTTTTCTTTTCTTAAAAATCCCATGTTACCTTAAGCCCGGGGTACTTTTGTTTAGTTGTATTGCCCAGTTGTCCCGGTTCAGATGTTATTCACCTCTTTCTTCCCTCCTGCACAAATCTTAATCCAGCTGAGTCTTTCTCTTCAGGGTGGCCATTTTAAACCAATGCTGCAGTTGTCTTAAGGGGGGAAAAAGACCAAGACTGGGGGGGGGAGATGCGGCTCTCCTCAACCTGGCTTGCGGCTTCCCCTTACTCCGCCGCCCCTCCAAGGCAGTTTCAGCCCCTAATCGTAATGATTGGGGCTCTCCGACGAAAGAGCATGGACCATAGCCACAGAGAGTCACGATCTACGGTCTGTCAGCGAGGAGGCTCCGCCTTCTCTCAGCTTTTTATTTCTTCTTGTCATTGCAATTGTTAGAATGTGTACATATATTCTATGTCTGTCTGTCTGTCTGTAACACACAAAGAGAGATATACATATACATACATACTTATACATTTACTTACACATCAAACTTATTTACACAAAAAGCAGGATGTACCCAAAGTCCGATTTCATTAACAATTTATTATATAAATTATATTAGTTAAAATATAATGTAAAAATGTTTGCATTCAAATTAGTTCAATTTTCTTCTAAACACATCCTTACTCATTTAACATATGAATTTTGAGATTCTTAAGTACAGTAACAGTTCTGGAAAAAAAATTACGGTAAGTAATAAAACATATTGCCATTGGCATTGACCTAGGAGCACTGACTCTGTACATGATTATTTTTGCATATAGCCAGACAAATAAGTATAATTTGAAGTAAAGATGGGGATGAGTGATGCAAAACAATCATTTACTTCCTTTTATTATGGAGAGAATAAAAGGTGATTGTGATCCTGCAGAGTGGGAGCAGCTATCCGAGATCCCTTCATTGCTTGTAATCGATGAGTTTCACCTAGGATAATGAAATCTCTATCATCTATCTATCTATCTATCTATCTATCTATCTATCCATCCATCCATCTATCTATCTCTCTAGCTATCATCTCCCCCTCTCTCCTGCAGTCTTTGCCCAGGATTTCTTGCTGTTCATTTCTTGACCTTGAAGTATGGAAGATACCTGCACTTTATTGTAATAATTATCCTGCTGCTCTTAGTCTCCTTGCGACCTTCACCAATATATCTGTGACCATTTAACATTTAATTTTTGCTTCTTGTGCTTAGCATTTCTGAGCTGGCAGGAGTGAAAACCACAGATTGTCTTGTTTTGAAGACCGGGATTGATAAGTGAATGATAACAGTAGTGGAGTGGAGAGGGATGAACAGGAAGGAAGGAATAAGTTGATTCTTTTAAAGCAAAATCTATAAAAAGAGAGCAGTGAATATTCAATACTTCCTGAACATCCTGTGAATGATTTCATTAAGCAGATATCCTGCTGATATTTGACTTACTTGGAGTAGAACTCTGCCCCAGATGAAATTGAAGAATGAGATATCTGTTGGAATAAGTACTGTCATTAGACAGAGCTTCATCTCCTGAAACATTGTTTCATGAGCAATGAAACAATGCAAATAATTGTTTATTTTGTTTATTATTGTCAGCAAGCTGTTGGCCATTAAACAATCAGCAAATTGTTGATTCTTTACTTTCATTATTGTATTTTTACTTTCAGGAAAGAGAGGAAGTGTTCCTGGGATTTTATTTTATTTTTTTGCACTGGGTTTCAAAATAACTTTCTTGGGCTGGATGCTATTTACCTTGACTATGAATAATGATGAAGGGGAATTTTGTTTGGTTTGCTTCTTTAGAGAGCAATAATTTGAGGTTAGCCAAAAAAACCTGAGCGATATCTACATCCAGCTTTGCTCTTCAAAATCTGGGTATGAGGTTCTTGTATTTAACCATATTTGGGTTGCTGAATTGGTTTTTCCCATCCTTTTTCCTGATAGCATAAGCATCTGTTCCTAAACCACAATGAAATCAAATTAACAGAATGTGCATTGTGATGTCACAACACAGACGCCACTCTTCATTCTTGCATTACAGTGACAAATGCCAGTACATATGGATTGCAGTTTGTGTCATTTTATTGTGATACATGTTTAATCACATTCTCTTCTGCCCACCCAGCCACCCTCACCCAAACTTGTGAATGTGCTGACTGATAGACTCCTATTTTTTAACAGCTACATAATAACAAGGTCATTTCCATGATGGAAGTAGAGCTTTTTGAAATCAACCAGCCTCACACAATAAGTATTTCATTTAATTTCCTTTCAAAGAAAGTTATTCAAGATCTGCATATTATCCATTAGCCTGAGAGCAAGCCAAATGAGACCAGAAAACAAAACAAAAGGGTTATGAGTCATATCATCACAATCTGCCTTCATTACTTTTTGCTAATTTATCCCTAGTCCTGAAGATCTCATTCAGTTAAGTGACAGAATAGAAATGGAGCTTATACATGTCACAAAGCAATAACAATCATCGAAACTAAACATGTACTGAGGAAGGTTCCTCAGAACTAAAATTAAAAAGGTCTTCCCCTGTTCATTAGATATTATCTAGGAGCTTTAATAAATATATCACTAGAATACATGAAAATAAGTCTGGATATACAATTAGATCATTATACTATTTCTTATTGAAAGTTTGTGACATTAATTGTGAAAAATAAGTTACAACTGATATCAGCTTGAAACTGTGAGGGGAAGTTTATTCAATTAGGTCATGAGCTAAAATACTAAGATGATCAGCTTGCCCTGAAATAATCTTGTCCAAATGCTACTAGGCAATAAGCAAAGCTTTCAAGTTTGGAACAACTAAGTTTGTAGTAAGGCCCAGAGTTTCAAAGAGCCATATTTCCATTATTATTTCAATTGCAATAATAGTAGGAAGAATAACATAGATGCTGCTTTTAGATTAAACACGTCATTCTCATTTATAGGACAGAGGATTCTATTGAAAAATGAACCCTTTTTTCCCTTAGGCCCATAAATAAGTTCATTATAGATGGAAACTTGAACAGGCAATAGTTAAAGATGATGAGACTTATAATTCAAACTGTCTGGAGTGTCTATGATAAGTGGAAAGATCTAGCTTGTTTATCACTGGCCTACCCAGCTTTCAAAGTACATCTCCTCCCTTATTATAAGTGCTCAATACTATCGAATATCAGGAAGAAGAACAATAATCTTGGCATTAACAAACAGCTCTTTAGTCCAGCATTAAGTAATATTGAGGAAGACACTTTTTTCTGACCCACTTTTCTTCCAGTAGCAGTGATATAAGAGCTATTTGCAACATGTAATAAATGCTTTCAGAAAAAAAAAGAGCCTGAAAGGCAATGAGGTAGTTCAAAGAATAGATGCAGCAAATAAACAGCAATGGATTACTCTTGAGCAAGGTCTCCAAACTCTTCAGCTAATCTACCACCTCACGCAGTTTGGGATTATTCATTGACCCCAAACATTTATTATATGAAAATAATTTCATAAATATGTTTTAACTAATAACATTATGAAGAACCCTAACTGCTCTTTAGAAGGCCACATCCTGAAGATGAAACTCAAATACTCTGGCCACCTAATGAGAAGGATGGACTCACTGGAGAAGAGCCTAATGTTGGGAATGATTGAGGGTAAAAGAAGAAGGGGATGACAGAGAATGAGGTGGCTGGAGGGAGTCACTGAAGCAGTCATCTTAAATGGACTCCAGGGGATGGTAGAGGACAGGAAGGTCTGGAGGAATGTCATCCATGGGGGTCACGATGGGTCAGACATGACTTCGCGACTAACAACAACATCATGATGATGAGGATAAGGATGATGATGATGATGAAAATGAGGAGGAAGAAGAAGAAGAAGGAGGAGGAGGAGGAGGAGGAGGAGGAGGAGGAGGAGGAGGAGGAGAAGAAGAAGAAGAAGAAGAAGAAGAAGAAGAAGAAGAAGAAGAAGAAGAAGAAGAAGAAGAAGAAGAAGAAGAAGAAGAAGAAGAAGAAGAAGAAGAAGAAGAAGAAGAAGAAGAAGAAGAAGAAGAAGAAGAAGAAGCTCAATCCCTTGGATAATCTCATCAAATTGGGGGTTGATATTGACCACTTTAGAGTGTCCTGCTTTTGAAAGTGACTGATTGAGTGGTTGAATATGTGTCATCAAATTGATATCAACTCTTAATAATATCGACTCATAAGTAGATATTTTTCCAGGAAAAAAACCAGCTCCAATCTGGTCCTTTATTAATGTTACAACCTAATGTAATGGGATGGGACTATTGGGCGTTAGTTTCCTACAAATCTGTAGCTTCATGGCTATCCCTTTTAGATGTATGAGATATTGCACCGATTCATTTTAATGTTTCATTTTATTTTTATCTGTCACCCTATTTTTACAATATGTTGCCACATCACAATTTTTGAATTGTGTTGAATATACAGATCAATACTGATGTTAAAATAATTAAAAATGCACTGATTTGGCACAAGTGTATATAGCGAACAGTATACTGGAAAATATAGTCTATAGAAATCTCCAATGATTGAACAACAGTTATTTCAAATTGGCAAAAAATATTGCTCTGGCATAATTATAGCCCACATACAAACTAGCAATATGGAAACTTGGCCCTCTTTCTAGTCTGTATGTTACAATATTGGCATTACAATAAAAATATGATTATTTTTCCAACTGTGTAACAAGAAAGCAGCTGCTTTTCTTGTTAAGTCTGGTCGGTGGGTCCCATAGAGAGGCGAGGCACGAATACTGAACAACAGCTCTTTATTTAGCGAACAGATTCTGAGACAACAACCCTAGTTGCGGCAGCTCTTTCTATAGAGCTGGCCGTGGCTAGGCAGCCAATGACAGACTTTTGAGCTTGCCGCGCTTGGTTTTACCCAATCGCGGCAAGCCCCTTACGAACCAATCAAGAGTGCTTAATCTCGTCCAATCATGGCCTGACTTTTCTGGACCAATAGGAATGCAGGTCTTTAAGCCTGCTAGTATGGAACATTTCTATTAAAGAATTGTTTTAAAACTGTGTATAGGAACTATTAGTCAGAAGATAATATAGTCCACATTTTCTTTTGTGAAAAAAAATATTATGTCCTTAGAAGATTTTCATTGCTATTCTTTCTAAGAAGGTCTCTAAATCTCCTAGAGGAAAAGTAAGCTCCCTTATATGGGCTGGGTGTTAAAACAAGTATAGGAAATCAGATCTTCTTCTTCCATCCTCAGATGCTTCCCATAGGGTTTAAGAGGTCCTTGTAGATTCTTTGAATATCTTCCTGCCTCTCTCAAACAAGGCATTCCATGTTAATCAAACACAATTATGGTTGTTCTTGCATGACTCATTTTCCCAAGGTAAGGGAAACAGGTGATTTTTCCTACAAAAATGTTGCTGGAAGGAAAAATTAAAATCTCTCTCCTTTACAGTCTGAATGTTGTGTACATTATATATGTGCACAGGTATGTGTGAGACAGCAAGTCAGAAAGAATGTACCCACACACCTATAAGTTGTGCATCTTACATTCATTTAAGCAGTCATGCAACTAATGTAATCTTCTAGTTTGGAAATTTTGATCTGCTAAAATTTTAGAAACCTAAGAAACTTGGAGAAAAGCCTCTTGGTCAGCAAACACTACATTTTTACTCGTGCTACTTTTAAGACTGGTTCCATCTGTTGCAATGCTAATAGGTTTATTTGTTTATTTCTGCAATAAATTTAAAAGATCAGCAAAGGTTATGGATCTATGTAGCCCAGACCCGACTTATGCTGTTTTCCAGGTGATCAACCAGTATTTTTAACACTGAATCTCACAATTTAGCACGCTGTGAACATATGCTTTCAGTAATAAAATTATTTGGTACAGTAAATTCAGTTTCATATTATAAAAATATCCACAGTTGACAAGCAGCAGGAAATCCAATTATGTGAGCATAGAATAGAAAATATCTCCAGGTATTTTGTCAATGCTTTATTAAACAAAATAATAGAACAGTGAAATCATCCTAAGTAGTACATCCTGTGGAGTTCAATAGGGCCTACTCCCAACTATGTGATTGAAGAATTGCAGCCAAAATGTCCCAGAGGGATAATATTTGCTCAGCTCATATAACCCATCAAGAATTGTGGTCAATGAGTCCATCTTTTATTTTAAGACTGAAATGTCCTGCTTTTGAAAAGTACATTTTTTTTATTTCCAGGATTTTATTTCTTCCTTGTGTTGTGATGGATGAACACGTTAGCTCAAACACAGATAGCTAGCTTTATTGAGGTTCAAATCCTCTTAAAGTAGAGTGCCCATGGATCACTCATAGGGTGTTGCTCAGCTCATGTCCAGGTAATTATTATTTTTTTTAGTTTACAAAGCATTTAGAAATTTGAGTATTCTGTTCTCCATGGTTACAGTCAAAGATCACACAAATGTTACAGCTATGGTAGAGCTCCATCACAATGGTTCTCATCCTGTAGTCTGTGGACCAATGGATGGGCATGATGTCATCACAGGGGATTCATGAAGAAATGTCATGATTTAAATCTTGAGTTAAGTCTTGGTGGTCTGTAGCCATGGTCCATGGCAACAAATGTTATTTAGATGGCATCCATGGTGAAGAAAAAAATGAGTAGCACTGCCCTACCCCATAAAGTATGATAGCTTTGAACCTGACAAGTGTCCAGCTCCTCTTGGCTTGCCTCTTCACTAAGTGACTTGTGTCAGATTCATAGGATAACAAATCACTGTGGTCAATATTCTTGCTGGAGCTGAAGATGGGGAGAATTCTGTATTGCCAATAGCTGCCTATGAATCTACACTGAACAGGGAAAGCAGGAGTTTATGTAATTGGAAGGTCCACTGGTTTAATGAGGGAAAGAACAGCTAACTGATGAGTCTCATTGGCAGTTTGAGTAGTCTCATTAATATGAATGGGGTGGTGGTGGTGGAAATCAGTGAGTCCATTTGTATTTGGAGGTATGGGGAAAAAAATCCTTGCATGGATGAAAGGAAAAGCACACATGTGCATTCACATCCTCAATATGGAAGCACAACACATGAGGAACACACCATGGACCTGTAATTCATATTAGTTTGTATAACATACAAGATAGCCTTAAAGGATGAGGAAGGATATGACTACCCAACTGAGACTGAGAAGGGGTAAAGTATAGGTTCCATCAGGTAAAGAATAACCATGTTATAAAGTTCAGCAAATTATGAGCAACCAAAATCAAGCAAGGAAAACACCATGAGATCATTAAACTGTGTCATATGTACCCAAAGTAGAATAAAATACCAGATTTTATGTCATATTCTGAAAATTGCATTCTCTGATGTAGCATATGGAATGCACAGATGTTGCTGAATAAGTACTGAAAGCTAAATGGCCTCATAGATATTATTGCCAGTGGCGGGGAGGGTGATGTGGTGTGGAAGATAGTTATGGCCAACCTGCTGAGTAACTATGAGTAAACAGTGAGGACGCAATTCAACCTAATGATCTGTGTTATTTATTCCATTTTAAAATAATGAGATTCTGCATTGTAAATGGTCTTTCTTTAAATTGGCATTGTGGCAAAGACTTCAGCTACATCAGTGCTGGGTTTGGTACAGTGGTACACTACTTCGGCTAAATAGTATGAACGAGCCATTTGCTGAGTTACTGTAGACGTGGTTTTACATACCATTCTGCATTAGACAAACTTTAATGTGCGATCTGTAGGTATAGTATATTTTCCAAATTAAATACATTTAAAAATAAATTTAAAAAGGGACTGCAATCTTGAAAGATCACAAAATTTTAAGAAGAGGGTAGGCATTGTTGAAAAGATTTGGCCCCATCCAGTATGGTGGAATGGTTGGTGAAGTTAACAAATTTTGTCGAAATAGATAAATTGACTTTTTTTCATTAGAGAAAAGATGTTATCTACATTTATTGAGGACTGGAAGCTTCCTATGGACTTTTTGTGTAAAAATACAATTTTGCAGATTAGACAAAGGTTATACAAAGAAGAGTAAGATAATGTACCTTTAGAGGAGGAATATAAAGTATATTAGTACTTATAACTGCTGTGAAGAATATTGGAAGCCACTTCTTTCTATTTTTCTTCTATTTTTGTTTTCTTGTACTTCTCTTTTCCTGATTTTTGTTTTTCTTTTTTCTTTTTTACTTTCTATGTTAGCTTTTATCTTCTTGTTTAAGTTTTAATTAAAAAAATCTTTAGAAAAAGGTGGAATCTAGATCAACATGGAAGACAGTATTTCATGCCTGGAAAGGATCACGCTTTTGTCCTATGATTTCCTTAATAACAACTTCTAGATACCTGAGCAAAAGCAAGGTTCCCCAAAAAATTTCAACAGCATCTACAAAATTTTGTTTCATAATACAGGTACGCCTCGATTTACAATAATCCGTTTAATGACTGTTCGAAAGTACAATGGCAGTGAAAAAAGTAATTTATGTTCATTTTTCGCACGACCATTGCAGCATCCTCGTGGTCACATGATCAAAATTCAGATGCTTGGCAACTGATTCATATTTATGATGATTGCAATGTCCTGGGGTCATGAGTCATGACATTTTGTGACATTCTGATAAGCAAAGTCAATGGGGAAGCCAGATTCACTTAACAACAGGGTTACTAACTTAACAACTGTGGCGATTCACTTAACAACTGTGGCAAGAAAGGTCATAAAGTGGGGCAAAACTCACTTAACGATGGTCTCAGCAACAGAAATTATGGGCCGTAAGTCGAGGACTACCTGTATCAATTATGTAGAACAGAGCAGGCACCTTTCGGTAACTCTTTTATGTACTCTTCCAAGGATCATAGAGGGAGTAGCAGTGATATCCCAGGAGGGGCAAGACTGGCATTTTTAGGATTTTAAAATTATTTTGAAATTGGGTGGGAGAGAGTAGGTTCCTTGCCGTAAAATAAATTTGATAGTTCTATTAATGGCATTGAGGTACCCTTCTATGTGCCCGCATTTGTAAATTTATTTTTGTGCCTCTATAATTACCAATCACAGTTCCTATTCCTAAAATTTTGTATCAATTATTCCTAATTATTTCTGCGGTCATTTTCTGTCCTTTCCGTATTGCAAAACACCAGCTACCAGCACAATACAGAAACAATAAAAAGAGGCAGGATAATGAATCGTTATGCCAGAATCTCTCTCTGTTGGCACAGCAAAGGCTAACTTTTGGAAAAGTTCACTAGGGAGAAAAAGCTAAATCTCATGATAGATCCCATAGTTAAAGTAGGTAATCAAAGTTTTCATTTCTAGTAAAATCAAGGCCCTGTTCATTACATTTAGCAAAATTAAGTCCCCACTTGCATTTACCACAACGCAATCATTTATTCTGAAATCAATTTTCCTTGCAAATTGCCTAGATTTTTGCTCTCAGGTGGTTAGATAAATTCCACAAACAAATCTGCTAATGCTGTCTTTATTTCATCCCCAGCCTATGAGTGATATGGTCCACAGTCATAACTAGGGATGCTGGCTTTGAAATAATACTTTCTTCCTTAGGCTAATACTACCCTGGCAAAGTTTCCTGCTTAAAATCTGTAAATGTTTCATCCATTATCTGTTAGAAATAAGGCCAGGTGGTCTGTTGTGGGAACAATCAGAAGTATTTTCTGGCAGGGTAGGACAGCTTCTATAAGAGCCATTTTATAGCTTGCATTTTCCCTCTCTATTCATTTCTTGAGCTCCTTTCATATCTAGCAATTCCTTCTTCTATTTTTTTAATGTACCATCTTATCCTCATACTTCCAAGAAGGCAGGGGAAAGGAGGGTAGAGCTCAGTGCTCTTTTATTTGTAGAAAGAGAGGAAATTGGTTTACATTGTTAGTTTTAATAACATTCTGAGATTTTTATCCTTTCGTTAAGATGGAGCAGCTTCACTTACCTCATGGCCATGCTATCCAAAACCTGAAGAATGTTAAATTTAATTTTTTCTTTGCCAGTTTCTCTGTATTTGTCCATTTCAATTGCTCCCCCATCCCCTGAAGTAAGAGAAGTGGCTGCCAAGCAGCTAAGCATTTTCCCTCATTTAGGATTTAGCCAATTACACAATCAGGGTGTGGTTTGTCTTCATTTTCTCTGGAAAGATTTCTGCTCTGGTATTTTCCCATAGGTTTTATTATTTCACATTAACTCAACTAGAGAGATGTACAAATGAAATTGATGGCAGGTGGACAGACAAACACCCCACAGAAGACAGGTAGCTCTGATTGATGTTGTCTTCACAGGAAAGGAAAGTGCAATAAAGCCAGAACAGCTCCTATATATGCTATTGAGTCAAGCTCAAACTTGGTGACTCCATGAATATCAATGTAGTCTTTCTGACAATTGTACAGAAAGGGATTGCCCTGGCTTTCACACAGGGTGGGGTTTCTTTCCCCAAAATCTCTAAGTTTAATGGTTTTTTTCATCCAAGTACTAACCAAGCTTTTTCAGTCATGTGCTGAGAGTCATTTTAGCTCCTCTTAAAGCCTGTTAATTAACCAAGCACATTCCTCTAGCTATTTGTTGTGGCTGATTGTCCACTTGGCTGACAAATAGGCTCAGAGAAGGAAGTTGGGTCTCCTGAGGAAGCAAAGGTAATCTCAGGACTGAAAAGCAACAGAGATCGCCAGTAGATTCCTGTCTCTGTGGAGCTTAAGATTAATCACCTGGTCTCTGATAATTGTCTCTGGGAAGCCATCCACCCTTTTTTCTTGCTTACAGTGCTTCTTACAGAAATGTTCCAACTAAGATATGCCAAGCAACACTTTAATGTTTAATAGGGCGCATGCATAAGTGCACCAATGTGTCTACTGTCCCTGTCCGATTGTTTCTTTTTTTTTCTTATTCATATCCATTTCATGTATTCATAACCATGTATATACTTATACCTGTTATCTAATAATCGCTTGACAAAATAAAATAAATAAAAAAATAAAATTAATGATAAAAATTAGAAGGCAGCAATGAATTATTATAACTTCTCTGTCTTGTCAGTGAGGTGAGAGAACATAGCCTTTTTATCCTAAAAAAGCTCAGGACCATACTGAGCTTGAATCACCAGCTTTAAGACAGTGAGAGATGGGTAGCATACCAACATTCCATAGCAATCTTGCCAACTGGTTTAATTTTCTAGAAGACTGAAGAACAGCCAAGAGTATTAAATCTCTTAGATTTGATTGTAAATAACAGGAAAGAGCTGGTTGAAGAGGTAAAAGCTGTGGGAACTCTGGGAGGAGGAGACTAAGACATCTCAATGTTCAGGATCCTGCAACAACAGAAATTAGAACTTTTTTTTTCATTAAATGGACATTTAGCTGGTTGAACATTACATATTATGATGAACTTTAATGGCTCTATATCAGGCTGGAGGCAAATTGAATGCAGTATTTCAGGGGCCTATTTTAGGCACAGTGTTCAAGTTGTTTAAAATAAATTAGAAAAAGACTTAGAAAATGTTTACCACATTTAGAGATGACACAAAGATGGTGTTGGTGGCATAACAAACACATTAAAGGATAGAAGTGATTTAGATGATCTTGACAATCTGGAACACTGGCCTCAAACAAGCAAGATAAAGGGAAAGATCAAACAAATGAACACAGGATTTAAAAAAGAACTGAAAGAAAGAAAAAGCAAATGCAATTGTAAACAGCATTGAAGAAACAATGTCAGCATCAAGAAAAGTCATTGTTCATTCTGCATTGGTCAGACTGCATCTAGGATATTGTGTCTAGTCCTAGGTGTATAGTTTTAGGAAGGACATGCATTTAAAAATGAAACAATGTTTTCTGAAAAATATTATTTTAGGCTTATTGGATAACTTGAATAATGTTTTAATAATGTTGGACATTAGTTCAACTTTGTTTTATTTTCAAATCATTACATAGGTAAATGCAGCTATGGAAAAAACTGTTATATTTAAAAATCTTAACGTGACGTTGAACGATATTCCAAAACATGGAATTCATTATCTCATGAATAGCCTTGGCTCTGTAGAGCACAGGGAATGGCAAAGAAGATTAATTTTATCTAAATAGAAAGAAAAAATGGTTCAGAATATGTTAATTATTTTTGAAAAGTCTAATGAAAAGATCATTTCATTATTAGAACACAACATGCAGTATCTTTCCATATGGTCTACATCAGTGATGGGATTCAAAAAATTTTCTACCGGTTCTGTGGACGTGGCATGGCAGAGGAAGGATTCTGTAAAATCTCCAGTCAGTGGTGGTATTTGCAGGTTCTCCAAACTACTCAAAATTTCTGCTACTGGTTCTCCAGAACTAGTCAGAACCTGCTGAATACCACCTCTGGTCTATATATAATGATAAATTTTAAATTATTAAATTGGTACGTATAAATATTAAGTGACACGATTATCTTTTTATTTTGTTATCAAATCCTTTTTGTCATGCTTATTTTATTTTGATCACCATAATATATTAGAGGGTTTTTCTATATTTCATTGTGTTTCACTGTTAGAAATGCTAACAATAAAAAACCCCAAACTCTGTAAGAAGAATCTAGCAGCTGAAACACATCCACAGGACAGCAATCAAAATAGCGAAGAACCGAGAAGGAACAAATGTATAAGGAACTATTAGAGATGCTGGGTATGTTTAGTCTGAGGAAGAGAAGATTGTAGGGAAATATGTTCAAATATCTGAAGCGATTACATGTAGAAGACAGGATAGCATCATTTGGAGTTATTTCAGAAAAAAGGAAAAAGATGGGAGTAGCTCTCATATGGGCATCAGGAGTGGTTTCCTAACAAATTTGTTCAACAGAGTCTCCTGGGAAATGGTGGGCTCAACTTTGCTAGTGCAGATTAATTAGAGCCTTGATTGTCATCTGTCATGGATACTGTATGTGTGTCATGGGGTTGGCAGCGGATTGGATTGGATTATTTTCAACCAACACTTCCAACATTTACATTCTGAATTCCTGGTTATGTATATAAAAGTTCTCCAAATCCTACAGAGAAATGGTCTCACTGTTTCATTGTTTATTAAAATTATTTGCAATAAACAGCTCTGTACTATTCAAATCTCTTCTCAAAAATAACTTAAAAAATAAAAGACAATAAAAAGTAATTACAAAAAAACTCAGTGCAATAGAATTTGGGATAAGCTGTCCATTGCACATAATCGTTTGACATCATGATTCCTTTTTCTTCAATATTCTGGGAAAATATAAAAATCAGGAAAAAATTGATCCCCATCTATATCATCTATCACCTTCTCAATTCATTTGCTAATTTCCTTTGGTGTTTGAAGACTGTTACGTGGCAAAAGGTTACGGGGGAGAAGGTATTAAATACCAGTTTATGGGAACATAGCATATGCATATTTCAGCAGGCTACTTCCGACCTGTTCCAACCACCTATCTTTTTCTTTTGAGTGTGGACATTCCTTACATAGATCTCAGAGACTGGATGTCCTATGAAGATCAATTACTCCTTTGTGTAATGATAAGCTCACTAGTGTATCTCTGTGTCAAGTATTCCATGTATCTCCTGGACTCGATGCTAAAAGAAATTTAAGACAACAAGGCACAATTTATTTTCCTTTGCCCTATATTTTGTCCATGATGTGATTACCTGTAAATCAAATAGAGTCTTTGAAAGATTAAAGCTTTTGGATCAAGCCAAAGACTGCCAACATATTTTTCTAAAGAGCAAATGTAAGTTGAGCTTCCCAGAGTATTGCAGAGTTCCAGGAAAACAACATTTGGCTAGTGAGAAAGTGCCCCTCCTGCTTTCTTATAAGAAGGGAAGAGTAAAAGGGATAACCTGGTTCCATTCATCAACCAAAGAACAGGCAACTGGGTCAATCACACATCAAAGAAAGAACATTAAGTGCCAAGTGCCACATTACACCCATTGATCAAGGAATTAAGAGTCTACTGATCTAAGTGGATTTGAATTTAAATTTAAGATGAGGAGGAGGAGGAGCTTTTATCCATATCACTCAGAAGATGGGGCTGAGATTAATTAATTAATTTATTTGATTTGTCAATCGCTTACAAGATAATAGGTTTAAACATAGTTATGAATACAAGAAATGAGTAAATAAGAAAAATAAAAGAAACAATAGGGCAGATGGTAGGCACTTTGGTGCGCTTATGCATGCCCCCTACAGACCTCTTAGGAAAGGGATGAGGTCAATAGTAGAAAGTCTAAGGTTAAAGTTTTGGGGGTTTGGGGAAGAAACCACAGAGTCAGGTAGAGTATTCCAAACATTGACCGGTCTGTTTCTGAAGTCGTATTTCCTGCAATCAAGTGTGGTGCGGTTAACCTTGAGTTTGTATCTATTGTTTGCTCTTGTATTGTTATGGTTGAAGCTGAAGTATTCATTGACTGGTAGGACATTGCAATGTATGATTTTATATACTATACCTGGATCGGACCAAACGCGGCATAGTTCTAGGTTTTCTAGGTCTAGAATTTTGAGTCTGGTGGCATAAAATATTCTTCAATGAGATATTTTTTCTTGGAGTAGGAAGTTTGGGTAGGATTCATTTTTTTAAAGAAAAGCTGCATTAAGACTTAATTTATAGTTTTTCATTCCTGTATCAAAAGAATCAGAAGGCACATAACTAATTTTCAGCAGAACTGGGATGAGTCTGTCTCCAGAAATCATGGAACACAATGGCCTCTGGAAACAGCATGTTGTCCTAGTGTTACAGTGTGCCAAACTCTATTTTAAACAAAGTATGCCAAAATAACAGACTGAGATGCAAGATTCAGTGCTCTGGTATTTCACAATTTAAATTTCACATTTAAATTTCACAAAAAAACATAGAAAAGATTAACAAGATGATGTGCATCATGGTCCTAATAACAATAAACAGTTTGTTGGCTTAATGTTCACACAAAAATGTGTTCAATAATCTGTGTTTTGAGAACTCTGTTTCGATGTTTGCTAGGGTATAATTTGATAGTAGTGATGAGGCTGGACATAAGTGGGCAGGCTATTCCTTCCATACTCTTTTGTGTTACAAGACCCACTTGCTAAGAGTTTGACTTTTTTCTGCCTTGAATGGGAAAGTTTCAAGAAAGATCTGTTTATGTTTGTTTGTACATGAGTCAAGGTAAACATACATCGAGTTGGATCTGTGATTATGCACCTGAGTTTTAATCCTGAATAAAGATGAGAAATTCTTTTTTGTTTGTTTTTTAGACAGACAACAACTCTTTCCCAATGTTGGCAATTTTAAGATGTGTAGATGTCAACTAGGGAATTCTGGGAACTGAAGTTCACACATCTTAAGGTGGCCAAAGTCAGGATGCACTGCTATGGAGTTTAATGCCGAAGGGGCTTAGGACAAATAAAAGGATGGTGGTGATTGCCCAGAGTTGTGTTATAACAAGGTAGGTGGTCATATATAAGTAGATAGACAGACAGACAGACAGACAGACAGACAGACAGACAGACAGATGATAGATGATAGATGGTAGATATAGACAGAGACAGAGACAGAAAAAGGCAGAGAGTGAGCAGAAGGCCAGCAGGTACAGTTTTCTGTCTTCTATTCAGTTGTGCATTCAAGGTCTTGGTCAGCAATAGTAATTGACATTACTATTTTCCTGGAAAACTGAAAAAGATTATAATAATATTTTTAATTAAATACTCCAGTTAAGTAGCAGCTGCATGCTTATTCCTTATTATTATAAAGCTATTAACCTGCTACTTACACAAGTAGTATACCACACTCTACTTTACAACTTAAATATGTACATTAGAAAACAAACCAGCCAGCTCGCTTGAGCCATTCATTATAAGTAGGCAGCTTTTAAGTTTGGGGTACTAAAATAAGTTACCTATATTGTCATTTCCCTGTATATTATTGATATAAAACTTTCCATGTTAAACTAATGTAAAATTTAAAACAATATCCAAATATTTGAATAAAGGAATAGGGAAACCAATTAAATACAAGTTGTATCAAGCTGGACAGAATGAGGATTGGAAACTACAAATTAGCGACTGTCTCAGAAAAGGGCTTGGTGTCTTAAATGCAGTAAGTTATATGCTATTTATCAAGAAGTTATACATTAGCAAGAATTAGCAGGAAGAAACACCTAAGTTACAGACATAAGAACTGGGAGAAAGTCTAGCTAAAGGAGGGGTCTGCAACCTTAAACAAAGAGCCATTTGGACCAGTTTTCCACAGAAAAGAAAATACTGGGAGCCACAAAACCTGGGTGGGCCTGGCCAACTCAATGTCACTCTCACCCAGTCACATGACTCCCTCCTCACCACACCTGTCCAGGTTTTGTGGTATTTTCTGTGGAAAATGGGTCTCCCTCTCTCTCTCTCTCTCTCTCTCTCTCTCTCTCCCTCCCTCCCTCCCTCCCTCTCTCTCTCTCTTTCTCTCTCATTTCTGTTTTGTGTGTGTGTGTGTGTGTTTTTACCTTCTCAGGCCAGGCAAGGAACGACTGGGAGAGGAGAGTGAGGGGTGGAGCCAGCCAGTGGTGGGATCACCCAACAAGGAGCCACAGCAGAGGGCCCAAAGAGCCGCGGGTTGCTGACACCTGAGCTAAAGCTTAGGAGAAGAAAAGGCATTGTGTGATGGGGGGGGGGGGCTCTCACTCAAATTGGAAATGAACCAGTTCCAAACATCTATGAAAATCCCTTTGGAGGTCAGAAGAGGGAGTGATCTCTGCCTTTAATTGACAACAATCCTTCTCAACTTTTCACTGAATGGTGGTTAGTACTAAATGGTGTAAGCAGACAGATGTGAGACCAGTGAATCCTCCAGCACAGCTCTTTGGCTGAACAAAAACTAGAAGAATTCTGTTCTAGTCCCTGCATGTTCTGTCTCTCAATGATTCTACTCTCTCCACCCTCCCCCGCTGTTCATCTTGTCCCTACTGTCAGATTTTACTTGACGCAACAATCATGAATCATCCATGTATATCTTAAATGCAAATGTTAACCTGGAATTGCAACATCGTGCTGCACAAATTGCATAACTTGTAATTATCCAATGCAAGTCTGAAAATGCAGGGCAATGAGTTCTTCTTTCAGGAAAGAGGAAACTGTTTGATTTGAAATACAGTGATGCACACAAGATCTACATTCAATTAAAGAGTCCAAGGGGGGATCCCGTTGCAATATTACTTAGCAGTCTTTTGCTGCAAACAAACTGCTGCCTGTTTCTTTATTTTTAAGTCTCAAGCAATACAATAATAGGCCCCTTGATCAAATACTCAGGGTCTTGAAATAGAAGACAGTGAGATTATACATTTCATAATATCTAGCATTGTTGTGAATGCTAAGATAAACGCTTAAAGTTAAAATGTATGGATCAATGCATAGATAAAATGAAATGGTGAAGGCCCTTTTGCAACCTACTGCCCTCCTCCTCCCCACCCCAATGCTCAGAATCTCCTTAGGCTTTTGTGTGTAAAATTATGGGTCCTGATAGAGCAATGTGGGCCCAGCCATATACAGAGCTTCCACTAAGCATTGTTCTTATATCAGAGGTGATATTCAGCACATTTTTACCAGTTCTGGAGAGCCAGTAGCAGAAATTTTGAGTAGTTCAGGGAACCAGCAAATACCACCTCTGACTGGCCACACCCCTATCTATTTCCCACCTCCTGAGTCCCAGCTGATTGGCTGGGTCTTCTTTTGTTGCCCTGCAAAGGAGAACGGAGCTGGAAAGCAGGTTAGTGAGGTGGGGAGAGAATGGGATTTTGCAGTAACCTTCCCCCAGGAGTGGGGAGGGAATGAGGATTTAACAATATCCTTCCCCTATCACGCCCACCAAGCCATGCCATGCCCACCAAGCCACACCTACAGAACCAGTTGTCTGTGTTTCTAACTCTGACTCTGTTTGTGTCTACAAAGCAAAGCTAGACTTCCTTCAAAACATGTGTTCAGTACTTTTGGGAGAGGTGACTAGACTTCTCTTTTGAGAAATCTCTTTCAAAACCAGAAGGAAGGAGGAAGAGTGCAAGGTTGTTGTGAAGATTGACAGCAAATCCACAATGATATACACTGCTGTGCCATTGGGTGCAGTCAGAACAGAAGTAGACACTGAACCCTGCATAGTGATTTTTCTGTTGATCCTTATAGCAATCTGTCAAAATATGGCACATGGCTTTGGAAGCAAAGTGGGATAGTGCTCAACTGATATTTTCCCAATGTTTCCTCTTACATCATCCCATTGCTTTGTGTCCCTCATCTATAAATAATATTTCAGGATAACATGTGTTTATTGCTCTCCCAAAATAATGTCAGACAGGTGTTTAGTGACAGACCACTAAACAATAACACACTGTCACTTGGGCAACTTGAACACTTGTTTTAATTTCAGAATTATTGTTAAATTGTCAACATGGCTATAGCCTATGCTAAATAAACACTGTCAAGTTTCTGATTCACAGGCTCCTGTCAAGCAAATCCAATCTACTACATTGTTAACAGTTGATTTATAGTTATTTTTCCTACTAAGTAGATAGAAGTTGTAATAATGGTGGCAGAAGAAATTGAGCCACCAACAGTTGCCTATTTTTTGTCGCGCATGAAAATTATTAGATCAATTCCATTAGTCAGTCTCATTAGTGAGGAACAATAGAAATCAACTGTTGGGAGAGAGCAATTTTGTACCTCAAAGCAGCCAATTGGATGAGCACTGAGAGCCAAGAGTTTCATTTGTTCATAAACAAAGTTATCTAATATGCAACACAGCAGTGAGAAAAAAATAATCACCTCTTTTACATCACTAATGGGTTGCATCATCTTTGGTTGCAATAACAACTAAATGTTTCCTCCAACTGGTGATCAACCTCTCAAATCACTGCGCAAGAATTTTGCTCATCGTACCTTGCATGCTACTTCAACTAAGTAACATTTGAGAGTTTTCTAACATCTCAAGGCAGGCCACATTTCTAAGGAGTTTAAGCCTGGACTTTGAGATGGCTACTTCATGGCCATTTACACTGTGTTTCTAGACCAGGGGTGTCAAACTCAAGGCTTGGGGGCCAGATCCAGCCTGGGGGTTGCTTCGATCTGGCCCATGGGGCCACCCTGGAAACAGCAAAGGACTGACCTGTGGTGCCTCTGCCAGTGCAAATGGAGCTCATGAGGGCCGTGGGCAGGGCTCCCAAGCTCCATTTTCACTGGCAGAGGGTTGCAGGAAGCCACTGCAGCCCAAACAGAGCTCAAGAGGGTCATAGGCAGCCATCCCAAGTGCCGTTTTCACTGGCAGAGGGTTGCAGGAAGCTGTCGCAGCTCAAAATAGAGCTTGGGAGCCCGTTTTGCTGGCAGAGTGCTTGGGCCACCACAGATCCCCTTGACATGAGTGAAGTCAAGCTGGCCATGCCTACCCTGGGCCCCCCAAGGTCAAATACAACCCTGATGCAGCCCTCTAATGAAATCAAGTTAGACATGTTCTAGACCATGCTAGTTAGTCATAGTATCTGTTCTTTTTCCAGCTAATAGCACTTAGACTTATACACTGCTTCATAGTGCTTTATAGCCCTAAGCAGTTTACAGAGTCAGCATATTTCCCCCAACAATCTGGGACCTCATTTAACCGACCTCAGAAGGATGGAAGGCTGAGTCAACCTTGAGCCAGTGAGAATCGAACTGCTGGCAGATGGCAGAATTAGCCTGCAAAATTGCATTCTAACCACTGTGCTACCACAGCCCGTTTTAGCTAAGCCTAACTATATTACATTATATTTTTCTAGGGTGATGGTGGTTCCAATGGTTGGAGACTTTGCGGTTCAGATCCCTACAAGGGCATGCCTATTTGATACTTTGGATTTCAGATTGTCTTCCATTAGGAGAACTGCTTGACCATTTTTGAAGCTTCTTTTATATCTATAGTTATCGAACAACAGCATCAGTAGTCACTCATAGGAAGCTGGGAGAGGAAGTACACAAAGCTGCTGGGGGGGTGGGGGTGGGGGAAGAAGGGGCAGCAAATGATGAACATGCCTTGCCACAGCATGTTGCAAACTCTCCCCCTTCCCATCTTGTGCTGAAACATCATATACAGAAGTAGAGGTTGTATCATGATATTGCAACACGTATTTTGTCCTTCGGATGAAATCTCTATTGGGAAATTACTGGGGATGATTTTCATTTTAATTTGTACTCATAGGCTTCTAGTCAATCCCTATATATTTACAGACCCCCTCACATCCTGGACATAAACTGTTTCAACTCCTTCCCTCAAAACGACGCTGCACGTCAGAACAGCTAGACACAAGGACAGTTTTTCCCCGAACACCATCACTCTGCTAAATAAATAATTCCTTCAACACTGTCCAACTATTTACAAAGTCTGTACTACTATTACTATTAATCTTCTCATCACTCCTTATCACCCATCCCCTCCCACTTGTGACTGTATGACTGTAACTTTGTTGCTTGTATTCTTACAATTCATATTGGCTGTTTCCTAGTATGATTTGATTGCTTATTGTACTCTATGACTATCATTAAGTGTTGTATCTTATGATTCTTGACTCTTGATGAATGTATCTTTTCTTTCATGTACACTGAGACCATTTGCACCAAGACAAATTCCTTGTGTGTCCAATCACACTTGGCCAATAAAGAATTCAATTCAATTCTATTCTATTCTATTCTATTCTATTCTATTCTATTCTATTCTATTCTATATCAAGATCAGAGGGAACACTGCACTCAGTGTGGCTGACCAAAATGTAGTTTTTATTTATTAAACATCAGCAAATAAACAACAGGAACAATTTACATTCATTATACCTCTTTCTTGAGTTACGAGAAACAGAACTGTGGGTCTCATGAGAAGGGACAGTCCCAAAGAAGAGCCTTTAGTTATACTAGCCTTAAGCCTTTTTTATGCAAAACAGTAGCAGAATACAAATGGAAAGTAGGACACCAGGTAATCCTTCCTGGATTCTATACAAAGAATCTGGTGGATTGTCAATCACAGCTCATTGCAAAAGTCCCTGTTTCCACAGTTTAAAATTTTTGCTCTGAGTCATCCACTTACACACAATCAGATAGCAGTAAACAGTATAGCTGTTTGTGCTTGGGGTGAATGTCTAACCAACCCCAAACATAAATGCATATGTTAAATCTGCTTTTGCATTGACCTTGCAAAGAAAGGGTAGAATTTGAACAGAAGAGATTTTAAAGTTGAATTCAGTTTAATTGTGCTCCCAAGTGCACTTTTAACTTAATGTAGATCTGCCTTTCAGATTCAAAGTTCCCATAAAATTTCAGTCACAAGTGTCAAAGAGAAGATTATGCCTCAAGATTCATTCCTACGTTTTCATCAACAATGATTTGTTTGTTCTTGAACTTCAAAAAATGCTAATCAGAGCATTTCAGGAAGATAAAAACATGACTTCACTTCATTTGGACCTCCCATTGAACTCTATGCCTTCTCTCATGATCCTCAGGAAGCCAAGAAATCAAAGGTGTTTCAGATCCCTTTTGCAAAGCAACAATCAACTCATTAAATGTATGAGTAATTTAAATCAAGGCATTTCACATGTCAAAATAAAATGAATCATTCTACATGAAAATAGCTCTAGGGTACTTCCAATATAAAGACTGCATTGTAAGCCTAAAACAACACAAACTTCATATTTTAGGTGTTAAACATATAAAGAAAAAATCAAAAATCTGGAAGTTAATAATTTGGAAAAATAAAAATAGTTTCAAAGCAACATCACACAAGTTCCATAATGTGTAAAATATATGTTAACAGTACCAAATAAATTCATGGGAACCACAAAGCAATAGGAAAGATCATTAGATGTTTAGGATTTAATCAACTGCTACCAGTTACATTATTATATAATAGAGGTTGCTTTATCATTCATATTAAAATTACATGTATACATTTGCTAACAAAAATTAGGGTACAAAATCTTAGCTGACTTTGTTACAGCATGATTTTGTTGAATTTAGCATCTTAAAATCATTTTGTATGATTCAATTCCTGTCAGATGGAAATTTGATTTATTCTTTGGAAGAACAGATTCTCACACACTAGAAGAAAGAGCAAGCCACAAAACCTAGTTAGATTCATGAAAGTTTTGGAACTCTTCTTCTGAAATACAAGGGACAGACTAATGAGAACTCATAAATTACAGAGCAGCAGATGGAATAGCTAAGGGCTATGGATCTTAATATGGAAACTGGCTTTTTAACAACTCCATGTTTATTTTATTGTTTGCAGTTCACAGTTCCCTCAATTTACACCATGGTGTTAAATAATAGCAGGACCGGAAAAAATAAACTTCAGCTAGAGCACTGATGATCAGGTTTTATATTCTGAAAAGTAAATTCTTCTCGGAGTACTAGTCAAGGGTTAGAAATAAATGTTCTTTTTTAAAGCTTGGTCAGGCTATATAATATAATTAGTACTACAAGCAAGAAATTATCTCATAATTAAGTGTTAGGAATTTTAATAGGAACCCATTTTTATGGAAATGAAAATGAAAAAATATATTTTGCAATCTTCTAAGAAATCCACCTACATTGGCAAGGGAGTTTTGCTTTATTGTTAAAGCAAGAAGGTAATAGCAAGTTTTCCTCTGAATATATATGATATCTTATCTATTACTGGAGACTTATTTCTATAAATCAGCAGGGCATTAATAGTCTAAACCACTGTTTCTCTTCCTTGACAACTTTAAGGTATATAGACTTCAACTTCCAGAATTCCCCAGCCGGCATGCAAAATTCAGTTATGCAAGCTGTCAAACTCATGGCCCACAGGCTGCATGCATCACATGTTGGCCACACCCGGTTTAGCAAAGGGGGAAAAAGTCCCAATATGTCACATAACACCACTATGATGACACAAAGTTTGACACCCCTGCTCTAGATAGTTGCCTACTTTGACCAGCAGTTGAGAACAACAAGTGAACAAGACTTATCCTTGTTCTGTATACTTTCTTGTCATTGGATTCTTTCAGAGACAGGAAACCAGTTGATTCAGAAAGAGGTGGACTGTTCGTTCATGCCTTTTATTTCAATTCTAAATTGGGAGCGGAGTACATGTGAGAAGTAATATTTCACCCCTTACTTTGAAAGCTGTGTTAAATTGTACCAAATAAGAATGATCTTCCCTCTCCATTGTGAACTATTTTGTTTGGATTCTCCTCACTGAATACAGTGAGAATGAAGAAAACAATCCTAGAATCTCAGATAGAAAACAAATAGTCTTGGATTTGATGAACCTTCCTTTTGGATCATACCTCTGAGAATGTTACTGGAGATGGTTGGGGAAAACTCAGAGTGCACGTTGATGTATGTCCCCTGAGGAGTTGGTTTTTTTTTCAAGCATATCTAAGGTGGATGGGTGTGGGGCAGATCTGTCTTCCTGCCCCTGGATTCAGATGATCTTAATTTTCTTGTGAGCCAATGAATCTGAGGGATTTCTATTTCACTTAAGAAATTCCCTCCATTCAATTAGTTAGCTATTATTGGACATAAACCTTTAGGCCAATTCAACATAAAGTAGATGTTCACGCTTCCCCTGATTTATGACCAAAATTCAGATTCTGCTGCACTCATCAGAATAGTTCTCTTCTCCAATGTAGTTATCTGGTTTTTCTGAACTTTATTATTACTTAGAGGAACTGGTAACAAATCATAAAAGGAAGAAAGCTGGTTCTTTGCTATCCATGCAGAAAACATAATGTAGAACAAATATTTATTTAATGGCTTGAAATACAACACTATTGTGATACCTGCTTATTGGCAAGTATCCCTTCTAGGAAATTCTTGAAGTGAATTTGAATAGAAATACTGTTCATTAGCCAATGTACAATTATTTTAAGATCTGGACTTTAATATTATCAGTATTTCCAACATTTTCAGCTCTAGTCTATCAGATTTGAGTTTTAAAAAATCTGAATTGCCACTAGGAAATAACAACAATAGATCTCTTGGCTGATGACTCAAATCTGATAACTCAAATGTCTCAAATCTGATAATGCTAATCTCAGGGTTAATCATGTGTGTTTGGAAAGATAGACAATCTGAAAAGATTTCTAATATAATTTAGAAAGAAATCTGTTAATGTTTCCCAGGACTCCAAGCACAAATATTCCAAGTTTCACAACTACTTTTATATACTTGTGTAATACCAGCTTCTTATTTGCTGGCAATGTTCATGAAAAGTGTAATGTTAGCCAAGAAAAGGATTTGAAAAAAAAAAAAACCTTGGTGCTTTTATGTTGATGTTCTGTTCTAACTAGCAAATAGTTGGCCTTTCCCTGCTTTGACATGCTTGCATTAAATTGAAATCAGTCTGTCTTGTATAAATAAAAGATGATAAATTATCAGTTGTATCCATTGGTCATTTCAGGGATTTACCCAGCACAATTTCTGTGTGAATTTTGGATTTCGTAATAACTTTCTTGGCGTGCTTGACTGAATTTGCTGCTAGACTACCGAATAAAAAGAGCTCACTGAACAATAATTTTCTTTTTAAAAAGAAAAAGGAAAAATGATTCAAAACTGTAAATAATTAAAAAAACCTATGTCAGTAACTGTAAAACTGGTTGAATTAAAAACACCAGGGAAATATCATACCTGAAAGGTCATAATGCAGGTGAATCACTTTAATATGCTTTGTTATATTTTATATTACACTTTATACATGAATGTTATAAGTATTTCTTATGTGATATCCTATTTCTAATAGCATTTCCACATATACACATTGTTTAAACTTAATTTTCTACAGCAGACAAGGTAGCAGAGAGCCTTTTGTCATTGGTCAAAACAATTTGGAGCAGCAAGAAGGGGAATGGTGCAAGTTCAGGCAATCCACTAAGCCTAAGCACAATATAGCTTAGTTTGATGTGTTAAAATATTACACAAGCCCAGTTGGTGGAGATGTGATAACAATTCTTCCTGTTTTATTGAATTACAGGGAACAAATGACTAACTGTATCATCCAAAATCCCGAAGAAAACCTCCATATGTATAAAAAGTATGCAATAGAAAATTGTTTTATTCTAATTTTCTAAATGCTCAAAACAATAATCTGACATCACTTGTTACAAACTTTTCTATTTTAAAATGCCAAATCTGCATCTAGAAGATGATGAGCCAGATGTTGCTAGAAACTTTCTGCCTGTTCTTTTATGGTTGTATATTGTTGTGTACAACTTTCAAGTCTTGTGTGTCCTGTAAATATTTGACATTGTAGAGGTTGTTTCACCTGGAGAAATATTGTAACAGAAATCTATTCCCCTCAGTTCATCAATTTGCTGCTCTATTCTGACACACTGAGAATATGAAGAATGAACCGAGAAAAGAAAATAGGGAATACTATCTAAATGTGATTTTCTTCATAATTTGATATGTTTCCAGTTGTCTTGATTTCTGGCATATCCATTTGCAAGAATCCATTTTTTTTACAATGACTTTTCCTGTGATAAATCCATGTGTATATATTTGTGTGCAATTACAGATCATCAAATATTTTTATTTCAGCTAAAAATAAATGTCACCATTCAAATCACTATACTAATTTATTCAAATCCACAAATGATAGGACAGGTGAATAGCTTTTTGCAAGCAAGGAAAATGCTTGGAAAGGCCCAACATCAAATCCAAATTTCATTTCATTTCACTTTCTTCAAAATTAATTCAAGGTGATGGGATTCCTCTTTGGTCATGTATTTTAATACTTTTCCTCTCCCTTGATATTAAAAAAATCCAATGTTGGTGGTCTCTAGAGATCAAACCCAAGGCACTCAGGAGCAAACAGAGTGATGGGGCTTCAGGTTATGCATCTCTGGACTGTAACACCCAAAAAGGAAGAATAAAACTCTGAATCTCAGTCCACCCAGAAGACACTAGAAACAGAAGCCAAACCTATGAAAGTTTTGATAGTTTGCTTCTGAGCCTCTGAAATTAAACTTCGTAATTGGAATGTCTTGCTTAGCTTGTCCCTAGTTCAACTAACCTGCTAGTTTACATTGGGTTGTTTCAAAAGCACAGCTTGAATGAATCTACTATAAAAAATAACAATAATCAAAGATCTGATTGAGTCAAAATATAGGTAGTCCTTGGCTTCATTCAACCATTCATTTAATGACCATTCAAGGTTACAATGTTACAGTTTTGGTTTTTTTACTTATGGCCAGTTCTTTTACTTGTGACTGTTGAGGCATCCCCACAGTTATATGATCAAATTTCGGGTGCTTGGCAGCCAGCATGTATTTTCAATGGTTGTAGCATTCCTGGGTTCTGATTTTTTTATTTGCAACCTTTCCTAGGAAGCATCTGACAAGCAAAGTCAATGGGGAAGCTGGATTTGCTTAATGACTGCATGATTTACTTAACAGCTGTTGGGATTTGCTTAAGAACCATGGTGAAAAGGTTGTAAAATGGGGGCATGACTCATTTAACAACTGCTTTGCTTAGCAATGGACATTTTGGCTCAATTGTGATTGTAAGTTGATCTATAAGAATGCAATGTACAATCAGGAAAACTTTCAAGCTTTTAAAAGAATGAAATTCACAGAGATAATATCAGAGCCAGCTGATTTTTTTTTTAGATTTACATCTATAAAAGATGAAATTATTATCCACCTGCTCCCTAAGCCCTTTAGACATATAGTCACACCTAAAATAGCATTTGGTTCCTATACATCTGTGTTTATACACAGATGTATTGCTTCTGTACAACGTTTATGTATCAAGGTAGCAATAGCTTCAATATTAGCTGTAGCAAGTGACTAGCAAGCACACAACTTTCATGAAGCTAAACAAGAGCATTTTAAGCCTAGATTATTTTAGTTTGTGTCCACAATCATACTTGTTTACATTTACAATTGTCTGTCATAAGTAGAAGGGCACGGTTGGCCATAGAGTCTAATGGACCAGAGTGCCTGAAGTAACAGACAAACCTATTGATTTCCCTGTGTATCTTCATAATGATGTTCTGTCATATCATCAATATAATGAACTCCAAAGTACCATTCTTTGATTGTGGTAGGCTGTTATGGTTTATGGTTGACTTTTCTCTAACAAGGCATGAGAATTATTGCTAAAATACGTATAACATCTCTGGCTTGCTCTAAATAGGTTGTTTGAGGTATTACACTCAAAATGTGTAGGCAGGAAAGTGAATGTTACCTTTAAGGGAAAGATGAAATGACAAGACGATCCGTGCCCATTTATCCGCAACTGGTCCGCTGCATTTCTAATCCATGCATTCCTGGATGTTCGATAACTAAATTGCAGGAACAGGCTTCTTCCCAATCACAGGATTCATAAACCAGGGATTATGTTTGTTGACTCACTTCCTGATTTCTCAAAATCCGTGTCACTGAATTATCCTTCCTATCTGCTACTTGTATAGTTCCCTAAACGTTGTTATAGAGTTTTTCCTTGCACATGTGCTTGTATCCTTGATTACAGTTCACAAGAATGTCAAATTATATGTTTGAAGTGCACGGCCTTAAATCTGATCTCTATTCCCTCACTGGAAGACACAGCTCTAAATTAAATGGTGCTTTAGAGCACCCAAAATAATATCTACATGAACATGATTTAAAGCAGTTGTTCCCTATTTTTGTCTTCGTGTAAACCACTATAAAAGGCAACTAAAATTTGGATGACCTAAGTCAAGGTTATTACAGTTTATAGAAACATAGGAAGCTACTATTATGAAGCCAATACTGCCAATATAGACTAGTAGTTTATTTACAGTGCTTTAGATAGATTTTTTTTTCCAGCCTTGTGGGAAGATGCCAGAGATATTTAGACACTGTATTATACCATGGGAGCTTTTGTCTTCCTGCTACTCATTTAATTAATCAAAATCTATACCCTATATTTCAATCTATCTGCCAACATGGGAAGTAGATAATAATTAGGGCCCCCTGAAACTAGTTTGGAAAAAGAGCTTTAGACCTTTTTGATTTAGATTTCTATGCAAGCTTGGAAAAAAGATGTCCACCTTGCTGCCTCCCAGCAATTTGCCTCCTTGCACCAAACAACAAACAACCTGGTCAACTTTAGCACAGCCTGATTTAGCACGAGCAGCTGATTGGAGGTTGGATCGGCCTCCTGGAATACTGCCCATCAGCTGTTCCAGGCTGAGGGGATCACGGCCGCCCATCACCACCATTGCCGCCCATCACTGCCGCCGCCTATCACCGCTTCCTCACGCCTCATTTTTGGCCTCCACATGTCCCATTTTCGGCCTCTGTGCATCCCGTTTTTGGCCTGTTCCAATCAATGGGAATCGCTGCCACTGCCGCCTATCGCCGCTGATCATTGCTGCGGTGGTGATCCCTGCAGCCTGGAACAATTCTGGGAGGCAGATCCAACTGCCAAACAGCTCTTCATGCTAAATCAGGCTGTGCTGAAGCTGACCATGTTGTTTGCTGTTTGCTGCAAGGAAGCAAATTGCTGGGAGGCAGAGGCAGATTTTTTTTCTTCTTTTCCTCCTCTAAAGCTAATGTGTCTTATAGTCCAGAGCATCTTATAGTCTGAAAAATACGGTATTTTACATCTGTCTCTGAGCTGTACTGTACAGATAGCAGTCTGTCTATCCAACTGACAGACTTCAGAAAGAAAGAAACTTCTTGGTAAATTCCTATCAATATGTTTAAGGGAAAATATTGTAAGAATAAGATTCTAGGAGAATTATTCAAAAAGCTTATGTGTAATCTCGAAATCAAGCGAAAAGGAAATGAGTTCTTGGCTCTGAAAAGGAGGAGGCGGAGGAGACGAAGAGGAAGAAGAAGAGGAAGAGGAAGAGGAAGTGGAGGAGGAGGAGAATGAGGAGTACATACATAGAAACATATGTACACACACACACACACACACAAACATACACATTCTTATACACTATCTGCCAATATTTTGAATACTAAGTTGACTAATCACTTTAATGTTTTCATATTATCAAACATCTCTCCTAATTTAGCAATTAAGTTATACTTCAAGACAACATTTAGACAGCCTCTACATTTTTCACCAATATTCCTCAAATGTTATAAGTCACACATCCTTTCTCTATTCCCAAATGTTCGTTCAAAAAGAAGGCGAAAACGTTTATGATGAAAAGGAATGTTTTTAAGGAAGAATAAGGGAATAGGGCTACAAATCTTACAACAAATGAAAAAGCAAGTTGTCTTTGGGATTTTTAAGAAAATAAAAAGTCAATAGCTTTTAAAATGAATTTTATAAATAGGACAGAAGCCCAGATTGTGTTTGTTCAATTTCCTTGTCTAAAATGTAAATGGAAGTTTTTGTATTAATTGGCCATCAGTTGTGGTCAGATCTTATACTCTATAACAGTGATGGGCTAACGTTTTCAGCACTGAGTGCCCAAAGCATGTGCATGCATGTGAATGTGCGCATGTGCACAAGCCCCCAAAATGCAATGTGTGCGCATGCCACACAGGCATGCCCATGCATGCACACACATCCCCGCACATGTACCGCACCCTCTGTGCATGCACGCAGTCATCCACATGCACGTGTGGCCCCATGAATGCACCCCACTCCCACACAGGCACGTGCAACCCTCACACATGCATGGCAGAGACCTGAAGACCAACTTGCCAGTGGGCGGCGTGTGCGCATGCAGGGCAGAGCTGAGCTGGGGTGACGGCTCATGTGCCCACAGAGAGGGCTCTGCGTGCCACCTCTGGCACGCATGCCATACGTTCACTACCACTGCTCTATAAGCAGGATGCTTTTCATATTTGAGAGACATTTTGGTCTAGTGGTAAGGCACCAGACTAAAAGCAGGAGATGTGAGTTCAAATCCTGCCTTAGCCATGAAAGTTGGATGACTCTCTCAATCCACTTCACAGGGTTGTTGTTGTGGGGGAAGGAGGAGAAAGCAAGGGTGGGATTCAATTTTTTTAACAACTGGTTCTGTGGGCGTGGCTTAGTTGGTGGGCATGGCTTGGAGGTCATGTGACTGGGTGGATGTAGCTTGGTGGTCATGTTATTGGCTGGGCGTGGCCAAGCACATTGAGGCACGCATCATTTACATCAAGGCATGCATCTCCTCACCTGGCCTCTCATGACTGTGGGGATGCTGCAACAGTCGTAAGTGTGAAAAATGGTCATAAGTCACTTTTTTTTAGTGCCATTGTAACTTTGAATGGTCACTCCACACAAGCAAAGTACCAGCAAAGGAGGGGAAAAAAACTCCAGAGACGTTCTTGAGACAGGAAGTGTAGTCCTGCCAAGATTGTAATAAGGGGTAACGGAGAGGCAGTTTCTGTAAGCAACACCAGAATGTTTCCTTCCTGCCTTCCTTACAGAATTAGGCCAGTAATTTCTTCTAACAACCAGTTCTCCGAACTGCTTAGAATGTTAACATTCTTCTAGTGAATAGGTGCGAAGTGGAAGAATCCCACCCCTGGGAGGAAGGTATACTGTATATGTTTGCCACTTTGAGTTATTTGTAAAAATAATAAAGGCATGAAATAAATAAATATCCCCTTATTAAAATAAGCTGCAGATATACAATGTATATTAAGAAAAATTCAGCAACTGAAGATTTCCCAGTTTAGAACCAATTTGTCTGGAGGCAATTGTTTACATAACTGTCTCTGAATCCTTAATGAGCCCATGAAAAATCATTATATTACCTCTAATTTATCAACACATTCTGAGTCTTCTCTTGATAGCTCTTGATTAACTCTTGATAGTTCTATCCAATGCAGAGTCTATTCATCTTTCTTGATATACCAATGGAAACTCCACTTTCCTCAGCCTTCTACCCTTCCAACTTTTTATGTGCATTCATGATTACCCATTTCACAGGCCCTATGCTTGCCTGATTTCTTTCCAAACAATGAAGCAAAATTAAACATTTTACTTAAAAAAAAGATTTCTTGCTCTAAAGCCTTAATTATCTTCTTTATCAGCGGGTTGGCTACTGTATTTCATTAAATCTCTTTATGCACATTTTAATTCTGCTAGCAAAGGTGGTGCCTTAAATGACTCACTATGGCGGGAGACAAACAAGGCATTTTAAAGATGATGAAGCTTCTATAAGGCATCCCTGGGCCTTATTTTATACATATTTTTTAAATCCTCATAATACTTTATTCAATACAATGAAAGTGTAAAGTTCTCAACAACCAATGCACCTGAATTCTTCGCAACTCTCAAGTTGCAAGAAGCGCAATCCCAACAGATCACATGTGTTTGTGTGTGTGTGTCTGTGAATCTTTGTGTCCCTGATCCATTGGTTGTAAATATCCATCCATTCCTTCTTCTATCCTGTCAGACTTGGAGTTTTTAGAAGCTTTTGAACTAATTCTTTGGGTATTCAAAAGTGACTTTCTTTTTCCTCCATTCCCCACTACTTAATTTGCTTAAGAGCTAGTTAAAACCACCCTTGTCTTATCTCTAGTTTCTTTATCCTATTTTCATTATTTAACCAAATGTTTTAACTTTTTCCTGACTTGCATCACCTATGGTGAAACTGACTATACATGGACGATACAAAAACATGAATGATAAAAAACTTATAAAAAGCTTATTGAATTACAATTATGGATATGCTAGAACTTTTTTAAAAAACCATTGAGAAATTAGATGAAGCAAAATCATTCCCATCTACATGTAGTGTGATAACAAAATAGTTTCCCATTAATCCACGCAACCTTAATTCATAATTAGTTCTCCAAATATATATTTTTGTGAACAAATTCTCAGAAAAATGCATTTTAATAGTCATATCTGCAGAAGGCTAGTTTGAAAGAGGAAACAATGGAAAAATCATGGTGTTGACATGTAGATTTAATCTGAACTTCCCCCAAGGATCTGGCAGGTATGGAGACCTTTAAAATATCAAATGTATGTTTTATTATTCTTGCATATTTACCTTTACCATTGTACACAAAAGAAGTTCCATTCCCTTTTTGATTGTGTAAGTTCTAGAATACAAGCACCAATTCTACATAAGTTTACAGAGACTCTATTGGAAAATACTGGGTAATTAAAATGGAAAGCTACACAGCAAAATCTTCAAAATGTAAAGTACTTCTTTCCCTACTGGGATCTTTGCTAGAAATGATGCTGCAATTCCCTGAATGTGAATTTAAAATGATCAGTGACTATCGCTTTAATATGGGAGGAAAATGGATATTTACTTAGGGAAGTATAGATTGCAGTTGGGACTGGAATTACCATGACTAGACAATGCAGTCCTTAAGTGAGTCACATTTGATTTTACAATCTTTTTGCCATGGTTATTAAACAAATCATTCAGACATTAAAAAATCTGGTTTCTCACATTGATTTTGCTTGTCAGAAGGTGGCTGGGAAGGCCACAAATGAAAATCTGGTGACTATATTATAAAGTCATCTTGGTTGCCAAGTGCCCAAATTTTGATCATGTGCCTGCAGGGGCACTGTAACAGTCATAAGGGGATGACACCTTTTTCATTATAACAAACAATCATTATATAACTGATTGTAAGTCAAGGACTACCTGTGGTCACAAAAATGAGCAACTTATTGATTCAAAAATAATGTTCCTGCTATTCTCTTTTCATTTCACCCCAGCCTAGAAAGGTGACTTGTTTCTTGTTAAGCTCAGCTGTTTGGCTACTGGCCATTAGATAAACATACAGACTTGATCTCATAGGCCTTATGACTGGGGGACAAGCCCAGTGGTGGGATTCACAGATTTTCACTGTTCTTTGGGCATGGCTTGGAGGGCATCATGTGACCTGGTGGGCAAGGCAGGGGAAGCATACTGCAAAATCCCATTCCCTCTCCACCCCACTAACCTGCTTTCCAGCTCTGTTCTCCTGTGCAGGGCAACAAAAGAAGACACAGCCAATCAGCTGGGAGGCAGAGAAGACATGATGGCGGGGCCAGTCAGAGGTGGTATTTTCTGGTTCTCCAAACTACTCAAAATTTCCGTTACCGGTTCTCCAGAACTGGCCAGAATCTGCTGAATACCACTTCTGGACAAGCCCTAGGACGCTTATGGAGTTCCATCTCTTTTGACTAATCATGGAAACTGTTCTATATTAACATTCTCCAAATCCTGAGTTCTGATTGGTCCACGTGGACTGCAACCCGATTGGTTAACTAAACAACTGTGATTGGCACACTAAGAATCTACTGCGATTGGCCGAGCCGATCACAGGAAATTCAAAGCGCTGCCATTGGCTGCCGAGCCACTGGCCGGCTGAATAAAGCCAAGCGGTTCGCAGGTCCTGGACTGAACTGTATATACAATAAAGAGCTGAATGTGCACTTTGAGTCTCGCGTCTCTATGTAACCCGATCTACCCGGGACCGATCTACCTGGGGCCGATCTCCTGGACATAACAGAAACTACATGGATTATCATGTCCACAAAGACAACCAAAAAATGCAAAAAAAGGTTGCAAAATTGGGTGTTATGGTAACCTGCTGAGTGTCCTCAAAAACTGCATTTCCGGGCTCAGTTACAGTGGTATGTTGAAAACTACTGTAGTCACAGCTCAGAAGGATGCTTTTCATTCATGAATCTCAAATGTTGTTAAATGTCTATTTAATTGCTATGCCATCCTTCAGCTATATGCCTTCTCCAATGATTGTCAGGTGTCGAAGATCAGGTCTACATACGAAGGTCCAATTAAACTGATTTATTGCTAATCATGCCTATGATGTACTCAAATAACTGTTAGATAAGGTTCATTGGAATTCACGGGAGATTGGACTTAGATTATTTGTGGCTACATAGAAGTTCTAGGCAGATCCCTCTTTTGACTCTACATCCAGATTCTGCTGACTCCTCTTACAATGACAGAAGAAATGTCTGTAAACGCTTTTAACTACTAGATGGACTTCATAACTATAAACTAGAGTGATGAATAAAAGAAATAAAATTAAAAAAACGTATGTGTGCTACTTCTGTTGAAACAAAAGAGAACATTTTTAGTTCTCTTTGATTGGTGTTAATGAACATTTGCACAAGGTTGTTCATGATCCCACCAGAAGCTTGGCTCAATTCTGTTATTTCGTTAGCTTCTCATAAGGTGTCATTGATATAGAATCTTATTTTCTGCTGGCTCCACTTGTTGCCCTCATTTATAAACTTTTTACAAGAAAAAGTTATTGGGATCTATGGTGATGCATTTTAGCGATTGCAAACGGACTTCAATATTTGGGGCCTGGAAAATTTAAATACGATCTTACATTCATTTTTTATTACAATTTTATTCCGCAGAATTCCGCTACAGTTGACATTTGTTTAGGATGTTGCCTTAAGAAGACCTTACCTATAAAAATGGAAAATACAGTGTTTTGTTATAAGTTTCATTTATTTATTCAACTCCCAGGCTGCCCAATTGGCAAACAACTGAGGCAGCTTACAAGGACAGTTAAAAAGCACTATGACTAACCAAAATTAATGCAATAAAAGAACTGTGCCAGAGGAAGACAAAAATCAACATGTGTAATACCCCCTATGGTCAATCACTCTGGTTCAGCATCTGCAGGAAAAATAGATTCTGAAGGTCTCCCTAAAATACAACAGAATCAGGGCCATAAGAAATATAGGGGCAATGCTGTTCCAAACAACAGGCATGATGATTATGGTTATCTATATGCTCTCGTGATCTTTAAGTGGCAGAAATGCTGCATCAGAGGGCAACAGTTTTTGAACCAAGGTACCTCAAATGGGCTAATTTACAGAATGCACCCCAAATCTGGGACCTGTGACTCCCAAAGGAATGAAGTTTGGGGAAATTGTGGCTAATCCAGTGCTACTGGCTAATGCTATGCTATTGGACTGCTGCTGTGGGTCACACGATCCTCTTTTTCAATGTTTCATGACAGTTTCCCAGCCAGCCTCACAATCCCTTACTCCCTCCATCATGTGGACGGGGTGGGGGGTGGGGGTCAAACTGGCGACCTGTAGGCCAGATATGTCACACACAGGGGAAAATATTGCAAAATGTCATGTGATGCAGTGAGTTTACCCATAACCTAAAAACAGCCACTAAGTAGGGAGGGGAGGGGAAGGAGGAGGAGAGAGACAGACAGACAGACAGAGAGACAGACATTTGGTAGGGAAACTGGAAGGTATTCAAAAGTCATTCCTGTTTCCCCTGCTTTTTTGCCTGTCCTTGGTCATTCTGTTTCTCTCTTTAGGTAAGGAAACACTTCCTAAACAATGACTCAACATGACATGTTGCCTAGTAAATACGGTATATAAATACAACACTTTTCTCTCTCAGAATCCAGATATACAATAAATGCCTGAAATCATGAAGAAGGGCGATTTTAAATTCAGAAAATGAGAAGGCAAAGATTTAAAGACCAAACCCTCAAAAACATTCCACACACATTCAGACAGTGCTAGATCCAGGGAGTATTATTTTATGTAAGCCTAATATAAAACCAGCTCTAAGCTACTTGGATATCGCAAACATCAGCTTTCAATGGAATACTCTAGCTTTCTGTACTGCTGCCTGTTTCACAAAATTGTGTGGTCAATGATTATAGAGAAAAATATGTTTTCTCTTGGGTGGGCTGAAACTCTCAACATATATTACAGAAAGCCACCTAGCATTTCCATATGAATCTGACATATTTAGCTGAGTCTGGGCAACATGGGTGGGAAATACCATGTGTGAATAAAGCAGGGTTTTCTTTTTTTAAGAAATGTTAATGCATTTACTCCCATCTGGAATCATTCTTAAATTTATATAATTACACTATACAATTATACTATTAAAGTTGTACAATGCTCTTAAAAATGCCAGAGAGCTATTCATTTATATATAATTCATCTGTCAATTATATTCACACTTCTTTGCTTCTGAAATTGCATTCCCACAATATGTGCAATATTTATAACCTTGCTTCTGAGACATGTGTTCTAAAATATTTCTGGCTTCCTTTGAACAGATTTCTGGTTACTTTAAAAACTCCTGAAGATATTTAAATGAAATTGGCAAAAAGCCTGCAGTGTTGACAATGGTGAAAATCCATTTAGGGTAGTTTTAAAATCTGTTGTAAGAATAATTGCTCAAAACAGCTGTGCTGCATTTTTAATTTGGAATAAATCCAAGCCACCTCCCACATTATTTTGTTTTCGTGTAAAATACCCTAGAGTGGAATATAATGAAATTTCACTGAAAAAATACGATCGAAAATAGACTTCATTCCTAACAAAAAGCAATGTTTAGTTTCAAATCTCTCTAGAAAGATATTTTACTTTGAAACTCTTCTCTCAAAATTCTCAAAACTCTACTTCGTATGAAAGCAGATGCCAAAATTGAAAAATGGATGAAACTCTTGTAAAAAGTGACCTTCGAGACACAGCCCTCCTCCTCCTCCTTTTCAGTCCAGCTTCATCATCAGAATGCCTCTAAATCCGAACTGAACATGTATAAGCCATGTTACAATTTTTGCCTAAAAATGTCATTTTTATATTTCTTCCGTTATGCTATCAGTGCATTTTAATATATCTTACAAGCTGAGATATATTAAATATGTTGAAACAATACTCTGATGCTACAGAGAGTCACAAAAGAATAAAACTGAGCAGAAGGAAGTTGCATGGAGACAATACTAATTTAACACCAAAATGTCACTGTAAGAGAGTAAGTCAGCAACCCTTCCATTGAATAAAATCTTTGTGGTTGGAATTCACAAATAAGAAGGGTGTTCAGAGGAAAATCAACCAATGTTTCCGCAGAATAGAGCTGATGATTAAAAGGGACATTTAGATAATTCCTGAATGCAGGAATCCAAATTATAGCATCCCTGACTAAGATTGTCCAATCTTTGCTAGAATATATTTAGCGAAAGGAAATGCAACGTTTTTATCAGTAATCAGTTCTTTTTTCAATTGGTTGTTCTTACTCTGATGAGATTTTCCTAACATTTAACCTGATCTCCCTTTTACAAGCTGAAAGGACATTATTTTGTGTCCTAACCCTGCAGGTATTTTAAAAGAACTTCCTTTCCAGCTTTTAAATGCATCCTACCCAAATTGCATTGCAGCACGTAAATGTAATTAATAGGCTGAGATAATTTTCACCATGCACCTCTTGCCTCTTTAAGTAAGACCATATCAGACAAATACAGTACAAAGAAGATGAGGTTCCCCCTACCTTAAATGGAATAATTCCCTGGGTTAAAATGAGATTTAATCTATTCTTCCTGTAATCTGTTAGAAAGTCTGAAAATCAAATCCTGCATTAATTTCCTGATGCTCAGTGTGCTGGACTGGCTGACTGGAATATGTAAAATCTTGAGTAGAATGTAGCAATAATAATGTATCATGATGGCAGACACAAATTAAATACATATGTACATACATACACATACAAATTTTTATTGAAAGTTTTAACAATAATTAGACTATTAAAAACTAAAGTACAATTAAAAAGAAAGAAAAAGAGTTAAGAGTGCAGAAAAAGCAGACACGGAAGAAAATAGAAAAAGAATATATAAAATATATAAAGAATTGGCTTCCGATCTTCACAGAAGCTATAGGTACAATTATATTTAAACCTCTCTGTCTAAAGTTATACCCTGACTCTCTTCTTTCTATAATCTACCCCAGGGGTATCAAACTTGTGGCAACACATTGTCATCATGTGATGTATTCAGACTGTTTTCCTATTTGCTAAATCAGGGTGGGCATGGCCAGTATATGATGCATCTGGCCCGTGGGCCATGAGTTTGACACCCCTGATCTATCCTATCTAATCATCAAAAACATAAATTATAAATTCAGTTTTTATTTTTTTTCCCCAAAAAGTCCACAAGGGATTTCTGGTCACCAATAAATGCAAATTAAATCCTTCTGAGATATGCACTTGTCATTCACTGACAGAGGTCAGTGCTGTTTTGAGATCTTTGGGCTTCTTCCAAGTGTGATGGATTGTTGTTTGGAAGGTGATAGGCAATAAGTGACCTGCTGTGTGATCTCTTTGAAATACTGTAGCACTAAAGCCTTTAAACACAATTGCATTTCAATTATCTGTTGAGTGCAATTTCCAAGTGTCAGAATTTAAGAAATTCAGTGTCAGTATAATCATGTACTATTGAAACCTTATATGAATCATCTGAATATGGAGGACAGTTAGGCAGGTTATTCCAGGAAAGCTTTTTCTGATGATTTGTTTCAAGTAAATGCAACTGCTGAGCTACTGAGAGAGAAATGAAATGCAGGAAGCAGGAAGCCCCAACCCCGTTTTCTGTAGGCTATTTTGTTGTAAAAATTCTTCAGTGTGATTTTATTTCAGGTAAAGAACACATTTCCTTAAAAATGTAAACACAGTTTTCCTGGATACAGGAGGAAACCAAACCCTGCACTATAGCCAACATATTTCCTTTCCTTCCTAGGATGACCAATGAAGGGGAATTATATAAAAGGATCTGGTGACTTTAGAAGAAAGGTTGAAGTCCGATCCTATCTACCTGTTATTGAAAAAGTAAGAGTTTTATCAAGTATTCATACTATTATAGGATGGGTTAACGCCATTTCAAACTTGGCTTGAAGAATCTGTCTTGTTTTGATGAATACAGTAGCTCTATTTGTAGTCATTCATTTTAACCCTTTTGTCAGGGACAGATCACTGACTGGTCAGCTTTAAATTGGCATCGGCTACAAATCTCTGCAGGGATAGAAAACCTACCGTAATATCCTGACAAAGATCTTGGATGGCCCTGAATGGTTTTTCTACAAGTGCTTAGGAAATCACCCATCTTGTTTGTCAATGTTATTGTTGAAGTTTGGTCAAGCAATGGAAGACACAGATGGCCTAAGCTGTTGACACAATTGTTCCTAAGTATCCTCTCCCCTCCTGCATTTAAATTGGCACTTTGGTTTCCCATAGTACTGAGCACAGCAAAACAGATACTTAGAGGGATAGAGCACAATGCAAATGAAGGTACATTTGAGAAGGATCAGATAAAAACCAAGTCAAGGTTCCTATTCTGTGGCGATCCATGCAAAGAAGAGGGGTGTGTTCTATGGCATCTCTCCCACAAAATATTGGAGGAGAACACATTACTTGGGAATAATTGGGAGCAATTTTCATAGATTGATTGGATTTATTCCAACTGTGACTTTAAAGTTGAACCAGACTCTTATCCTTATATACAGGTCCTTATTCCTTATAAAATGTACCAACCACCACAGTAGCCATCTGGACTAATTTTTAATATAAATTTAGTTGGGTTTTCACAAAAACATAATACAAATAAAACATCTTTTTTGAGAATTGCATGATCCCGGCTTATCACTTCTTCATACAGACACAAACTCAATTTCATATTCATCTTTGTGTTCTGTTCCATATCTTATTACTATTTTAACATTTTCTCCATAATTTTAACGCTCCCTTGGTTTTTTCAACTTTATTTTAATTATCTCATATCTAAATATTATATATCTTTTTCTAAGTTTCAATGTCTTTCCAATCATTATATTTATACTTTTGTCTGTCCTGTTTCAATTTCATATTATCTTTTCTCATTAAACAAATTTTCCCCTGTAGTTACTAATTGGAGTATGACATCTTTATATCTTTTAATTTTATCCATTCAACTCTTATTTAAACTTCAATTTATGCCTTTAAAATTATAACATTCAATATAGTAAATAACTTCCAATCGAATTCTGCTTGGTACATTCTTAAAATACACACTATGTTCTTTATATATATGTGTGTGTGTGTGTGTGTGTGTGTGTTTTCTGAGATTCTCGCGGGTATTTGTATGTGGATCTTTGGTTTTTCAGGTTTTCTCCCACATAAGATTGGAAGTATCTAGGCAACGTTTTGATGAAGTCTCATTCATTATCTTCAGGCTTGTGTCTTCAGCTCTGTGCTTCTCAGAGTGATGTGAGCTTGCAGCTGCTTCTTTCTTTTAACTGCTAGTGGGGGTGTGACTTGATTGGGTGGGGGGTTGGCTGTGTTCTGATTGGGTGGGGGTGTGTTCTCATTGGTTGGGGGTTTGGCTGTGTTCTGATTGGTTGGGGGGCTGGCCGTGTTCTGATTGGCTGGAGGTGTGATCTGTTCAGGTGGGGGCTTGGTTGTGCTCAGGTTAGTCTTAGTTGCTGGGGGATTTGAGCTGGTGAGCTGTGATCTTGCTGTTTGGCTTCGAGTTCATGGTCGTACCGCATCTTCATGGTGGGTGTCAGTTCACTTCATGTATGGCTCGGAGGGGTTTAAAGTGGGTAGTGATGCAGCTGCAGTGCGGCTTCTGGTCCGTGGTCGTGTCTCATCTTCTGTGTGGGTGTGAGTCTGCTTTCTACGTGGAAGTATGGTGGTGGCATCTTGTGTGGCCCTCATGGGTCTGGTGTCATTCTTCATGTTGGGTACTCATCTGTTCATGAGGGCGGGTTTCCAAATGGCTGGTAGGTGGGAGGTGTCATCTCGTTTGTTCATGCTGTGTGGGTGTTTTTCTATCTCTATGACTTCTCTGATTATTCTGCTGTTGAAGTGTTCGGTTTTGGTGATAGTTCTGGTATTTTTAAAGTCAATCTCATGTCCTGTGGCTTTGAGGTGTTGGACCAGGGAAGAGGTTGGTTCTTCTTTTTTGATTGAGTTCTTATGTTCTTCAATGCGTGCACTTATTCTTCTGTTAGTTTGTCCAATGTATGTGGTGGGGCAGGCAGTGCAAGGGATTTCATATACTCCTTGGTTTTCTAACTTGATTTTGTCTTTAGGGTTTCTTAGGATGGTGGATATATATATTGTTAGATATATATAACAATAGTAAATAAAACACTCATTCCATTCCAATTCAATTCTATCATTAATATTAGTTAGAATCTTAACATCTTTAACATTTCTTTTCAATTGAATATCATACTTCCTTGTGAACACTTATAAACTTTCCATAATTATTACTTTTTCCATATTTCTCTTCACTTATATTTTTATAAATCATTAATAATAATTAAAATGTTCCCATCCTTTCCTAATTTCATTCTCTCATTCACTTTATTTCATTTATTTATTAACAAACATTCCACTGCATTACAATAAGCATTTTATCCATCATTTTAATCATATATTGTTTCATATTTTCTAAAATTATTTCTATTTCTAATATAACAATACTACCTTATATACCTTTGCAGAATCCCCTTTTCAATTAAATTTTCACCCATTATCTCTAAATAGGCTTATACTTTCAATCCTTATACATTTTCCCTATATCTTGTTTCTGTCTTTTATAACTTCTTTTCCTTTCCTTCTTCCTCCTCTTCTTCTCCCTCCCCTTTTTGCCCCCTTGTCTCTCAACTTCTAATTCTCTCTTCTGTTGCTTCCTAATATTGTAATTATTTTTCAAAACTATTATTTTTTTGGTTGTTTTTTCAAATCTTAAACTTTTCACTCTTTTTTCCTCCTTTCCGTTTTTCCCCCACATAAAATTACTTGATCATTAAAGATGGCTTCTTCTTTGTCCCAACCTTCTTGTTCTACAAGCATTTCTTGTTGTTTCTCATAGTTCCAGATCTTCATTTCTAAAAATTGAAATATGAAGCCAAAAGAACCTCTTCCTTCCTGTGCATTTTCTTTCTATTTTTTAAGTTCCATTTTCAGTTCTTCCAAAAGTGATGCCATTTTAAACACTTTTAAACAACCACCCAATTGATTTTAGTCATTTAAGTCCAATAGCCAAAAATCCAAAAATCAATAAATAATCCAAATAATCCAAAGCCATTTCTTCTTGTTTCTTTTTTCCACTTTCTCTTCCTGGGGGTTCTATTATTTTGTTACAAAGTTTCAGTTAGAATTTATCTTTTAGGAATCTTGTTAAGGTTTCACTTTAAGTTCCTTTTAGTTCCAGGCAGTCTCCTCCATTTTTTCCAGATCCCGCCTTTTTATTCTTTCCTTTTCTCTCCTTTCCTGCTTTTAAAGGTTTTTGAGTATCCAAAAGTCTTTATTATCCCCTTGACATTTTATTTTCAGCTTAAATGCCTATTGATACCAAAGTGGATTTTTGTCAATTTCTTGCTTAAATCTCTTAGCTGTCAGTATAGGGAAGGGAAGAAAAAAAAAAGGCAAATCCTTTCCCTTCCCTCTCTCCTTCACTGCTTCAAAGTCTTCTTTGGGAACAATGTTATTTTTTATAGTTCAAATTCCTGGGTACCTTACTTTGTTGCTTTTTCAGTTTAACCCGGTCAACCAAAACTTTTTCTTCTTATCTTCCTCCTGCACATTCTTTTCCGGTCGAGTTCTTCTTTGAGGTGGCCATTTCTGACCACCGCTGAAACCACCTTTGAGAAAGGGAGTAATGGCCAGTTGAGGAGGATAGATGTGGCTCTCCTCAACCCTGCTGACAGTCTCCCCCTTCTTCATCATCTGTACGGGATGGCTGAGCCCTGAATCCAGGTGGCTCGGGGCGCTCTGGTGGTGAGCACGGATCAAAAACGTGCACGATCGCAGATTTCAGTCCGTTGCCAAAGAAGCTCAAATCGGAAGTTGCCATCTGGACTAATTGAGCATTCAGTGCACTATATTGCAATGGCTCTATGCCTTCTTGTCAAATGTGTCCAGAGGAAAATTCTAAAGAATCAGAGTCATTGACTTGCTATGCCTCACAAAGTTCCATTTTGTCCCCTTTATGAAAACAGCAAGGGGGACCATTTGGAATCTTAAAGTGGGATGCCAACCATGTGTAGATAATATACAGTTCTAATGATCCTTACCATTTAACTCTAAAGTATTCAATTCTTTTTATTATTATGATGATGATGATGATGATTAATCTTAATAATGGATTGAAGGATAGAAAGCATGGAGATGATGGTAAAACTCAACAAGTATTGAGATTAAAGTTCTTGAGATGTCACTGCACTCAAAGAAATAATAGATAAAACAAATAAAAGAAATAATAGACAGTTTTGAAGTGTTTCTTTATTTCTAGGCATTGTGGTGATGACTTTGTTTGCACAATTATGGGTAGACCACCAGATACGATCCTTCGTGACTTGGTAAGATTTGCCAACAATTTAAGCATGTCTTGGTCACTACCTGTCTTAACTACAGAAGTGCAATGCTCTTCATGTGAATTTACCCTCAAAAGTATCCAGAAACTGTCATTGTTGCAACATATGGTGACCAGGCTACTAATGGGTACAAGGAATGGTGATCACGTGGTATCTGTTCGGAAAAACTTGCACTAGTTGTCAGCTTTCTAGTGGGCACAGCTGAAAGTGTTGGTGTTGCCTAATGATTGAAATGAGCAAGTGAGGCATATCTGAAGATCTCCCAAGCCTGTTTGAAAATGCCTTCTTCTGCACAGCTCCTAGGACATGGAAGATATTCTCTAAAAGACTTGGGTCTGACTCTCACTCTCCAGGACTGAAGGAAATGGTCAAAATTTCACAGAACTTTTAATTGATCTTAACTTTATCAACGTTAACGTCATACTTTGTAATTTGTCCTTTGGTTTTTAGGTATAAATTGCCTTGAACCTTACATAAGCAGAAAAGGAGAGTATATATTTTAATGTCAAACCAACAAAAAAAAGAAGAGAAATGTTAGTATTTTTCTAGAAAATAGTTAAATGTACTTTAACTATTTTGCATTTAGGATAAATATATGATTTCTCAAACCCAAGTAAATGCTGCAATACTGGACACAAGGGGAAACATAACTCTTTGAGCTTTCACAGGTACTTTTAGGAAGCTGTACTGTCTCCCTTGTGAATGGATATGTTTCACCACCATTGCAAAAGCAGGAAGCAGCAACGAAGTGACCCATATTTCACACAAGGCAACAAGCACCTGCCTCTATTAGTCACTCAGCCTTCCAGAATTTTTGATTTATTTATTTATGAAGATTTCATGATCTTGGAAATTCCCCCTCTGTGTCTTTCTCTTTTGGTGAGGACGGGAAAAATTGGTCTGTCAGTACTTAGCTTCTCTCTATTTTGCCTGATCTCTTAAATAAAAGCCAAGATTAATTTTCCTGATTTTCCTCAGCATTTGAGGTGATTTATGTAAAGGATATGTGTTATGGAGAGTACAAATTACCCACCTCTGATAAATGTCACATACATTGATTCAATGTAACATCTCTGCACTGCAGTAATTACTTTGGTTAAAAAGCGATTTAACCATTCACAATTTCCTTATTCTGCCAAATTCAAGCCACATGCCAAGAATGTTGCACTTCTGCTTTTGAATATGCTTTAATGGGCCACTTTTCTAAAGAAGGTGAGTATCTAATGAGCGTTTACAAAGTGAAAAGTGCAGTACAGAATGAAGAGATTGTCCCAGTGTACTTAGAGGGGACAGAAATAAGAGGAAAATACATCTGTCAGCAATAGAGATACTTGTATTACAGTCGGCCTAGCATCCCAGAAACTGGACCAATTGCCCCACTGAAGCCCACATCTAAGTCCTTCTATCTTTCAAGCTCTCTGGGCATGTCACTGGTACTAGCTAAAGGTACAGTGTTGCTTCTGGCATATGAAAAACAGCCCTAAGACAGCTAAACATCTCTTTTCTGTACAATATTTGAAAACACGGAAGGTCTGTGAAAAGAGCAGTTCCTTTTAAAAAGTTTTTGCTTAAGTAGTGTGCTAAAAACAGGACTGCAGAAACAGAGAGCTCAAAAAGCTTAAACGTTGCAATTACCTCAGAAAAAAAGTCTGTATGTATATATGTATATGTATATATGTATGTATGTGTGTACACACACACACACACACACACACACACAGATAGAGGGAAGACAAGGAGGAATGTGAAAAGTGGTAATTTAAAGTAGCCTAAATGAAAGTGGTTTCCACCAAAGCAAAATCACCATTGGAGATAACTCTGTATTTATTCTGCAGTTACTGCATATATAAGGAATACAAAACAGTTTCCAGGGAGTATTTACTATGTGAACAAATACAAAAAAATTAATAGAGTTTGACTGAATTTTAACAGATGAACCAGATAAGAAATACAGGAGGAATGGTAGGTTTTTCCAAGTTTGTTGTCAGGTTCTCAGACTGGAATTTGGCTGTAAATCTCTAGTCCTCCATTCTGCACAGTTTAACTTGATTGCTCAACAGAAATTTCTCAGAAGCTTGATACAGGCAGGTAGATTGGGATCTTTCCTGAAAACAAAACTGAAGCTACATTGGTTGATTACCATCTCTCAGCATGAGGGTGCAATCCCCTCTTACAGTTTAGATCAGGGCTGTGAAACTCCTGGCCCATGGGCCGGATGCATCATGCACTGTCCACACCCATGCCTGGTTTAGCGAAAGGGGAAAAAAGTCTCGATACATCACACGATGCCACCATGACGACGTGAATTTGACACCCCTGATTTAGAACCAATGGTGTTTCTTCTCATATTTTCCAGGTTTTGAAAGACTCTGCTTTCTCTTTCATAGCCTAAAGTGGATTTCATAGCCAGTTGTGGATTGTTGGCAGGAATGACATCTCTGCCCTGAGAACTTCTGGCTCTTGATTTTTCTCTTACAATTATGTGTTCAGCTTTGGCAGGTGAAAATGTTATCTCCTTAATAGTTGCTGATTGCAAGGTGTACGTCCAGAAAGAGGCCGATTGTTCACTGGTTGAGCAACTGCTTCCTGCTGAAGTAGCAGAGACTGTAGGATGGATGGGGCAGCTAACTTACTGAGCAAGTGAAGAGGGAGAGAGCCAACCATTGCTGAAGCAAAAAAAGTGGGAAACAGAAAAAGAATTTATGTTTCCAAGAAATTTTCTTTTTAAGTCAGCAATATGCACTCAGGTAACCCGTGCAGAGAACAAATAAACACTTTCTATGGCAGTGTGTTAAGAAACCAGACTGAAGATCTATGTGCAGAATTCTACAGCTGTAACTTACAGTGCTTGTAGCAGATGGCTTGGTACAATCTGGTATATATTTACAGCAAGTGCCAAATTGTTGAGGGGCTTGATAGAAAAAAAATCAGAGGATTGTAAAAGCAAATAGTCAGACTTCAGCTGATGAGAGTGTATAAAGATTTATCAGGTCAAACAAACAAGGTTACAAAAAGGTACTATTAGAGAAAACAACTCTCCCAAAAAGGTTGGTAAAACAAATTATAGTGATTTATAAATGTAACAACCAGAAGCAAGAGATATGTACGGAATACTGTGTACGAACAGAAGTCAGAAACAGCTTTTAGGATCTTTCAGAATAAAGAGGCCCTCAGCTTTTAGGGGAAGTAAAGAAATCATTGTGGTTCAAAGGACAGGATGGTGATCTCCAAAGGATAGAAGAGCTGTGGTTGTGTCTTTCAAGATGACAGAGAAATCTTATGATAATTTGTGGCTGCAATGAATGTTATTGCTATGGACTCTGAAAATCTAAAAAATTCTTCTCCCCCAGATGAAAACTGGAACACGAAAAAATGACTAGCTACACAAATGATGATGGGAAGAATGATTTAATTTCAGATCATCCTAAATTTTAAATTGTAATACTACCAGAACAGGGTGAGTAGCATTTTATGTAAAAAAAAAACCAAAAAAACATTTGGCCAAACCCTGATAAACGAGATTAAAAGGTTTTAAACTGAGCTGTGTGGGGGGGGTGGGGGTGGGGGGTGGTAACAGACAAAAAACTCTGAAGTCAGAACCTCGGATAAAGAGTTGTGAATTATGAAAGGAAGTAGAAATGTTGCTGCATTATGGATCATTGATATCTGAATGTATGAAGATTAACAAAATACATTTGACTCGTAGTACAGGAGTTGAGTAGGCATATTAAATGATTTAATGAGTATATCAAAGACTGTATGGGGTTGATTGATGTAATGGTGTGCAGGCATGTCCTTGGGAAATGGAGGGAAGAGATGGAGGGATGATCGGTTGGGAATCCCCCAATTGCATAACAGGCAGAGAAAGAAACTCAGAAAGTATCTTCCCTAACTAATCAGGCTGTAAAAAGAGATGCTGGGGTATTTCTACTTTTAGACTGGCAAGATTCTGTTAGTGTAACCTTACAACAAGGTAGAATTAGCTCATCTGGTCTGTTTCCTACCTGATCTACTTGGGAAGGCCACCATCAATGACTGAAATAATAGTGGTAATACACCATTTGTTAAACCAATCAGAAAGAATCTGGCAACACTTTTCCTTACTCACTTCATCAGATGTATAGAATGGATTAACTGATATAGAATTTCATACTTTGTATACATTTCATGAATTGAAGTCATACACACAAAATCTCTGGCTATTTCAATAGGGGTCAACAAAACAAGAGTTGTCGACATATTATAGTTCTTAATTGATAAGGTAATCTCTTTCCCATGTAATCTGTACCTGCATAACCAGTCTGTTCCCCCTTCTGTCTACTCCCCACTTCATCCATATTTAAATATGGTATCAGTCAAGCCATTCTATGGATCTGATGGAGTGAGTTGCATCCTATGAAAGCTTATGCTGATGTTAAACTTAGTAGAAATACAAATGAAATATAAATAACATTGTAAATTTCAGCAAGACATACAATGGTAGGGATTGGGGAGAGTCATGACTTTTGACTTCACTTGGGAGACAAACTTTGTCAAGTATGTTCCTTCAGGGAAATTCCTGATTTATTCTGCTGACAACTTTCTCCTTCTGAGGATGGAGGAAAACACCAGAGAAGCAGCTATGTATCTTTGATTTGATATAGAACAATAGGGATAACTTAGCAGAGGAAGTAAAACTATCTTCGAAGGAAAGTGATCATATATTGCTACAATTCTAAAGGGAAATGAGTAGAATGAATTTTTGAACTGCAGGGAAATGTTTTAAAATAAACTCAGAGCAACAATTCTGAGGTTCCATAGCATCAGCAGCTAATGAAAAAAGGAGCTCAAGATGGATGACGATTCTTAAAAAGGAGATATTGAAAGCACAATTGCAAACAATTCCAGTATAGTATGGGGGAAAATAGAAGACAGTAAAAGAAACCAATTTTGCTGTACAAAAAGCTTAGTGAAAACGCAAAATGTTACATATAAGATATATAAACAGACTGGAACAGTGGTGGTATTCAATTTTTTTTACTACCGGTTCTGTGGGCATGGCTTGGTGGGCATGGCAGGGGAAGGATACTGCAAAATCTCCAGTCAGAGGTGGCATTTGCTGGTTCTCCGAACTACTCAAAATTTCTGCTACCAGTTCTCCAGAACTGATCAGAACCTGCTGAATACCACCTCTGGACTGGAACCACCAAAGACTGTATATAGATATCTTATAATTGTAAAGCAAGTGTCAGCAAAACTAAAACTCAGAAGGTTGAAGGATGATAAAAACAATAGCTGGTATACTAGCTGCTTAATGAAGATGATGAAATGTTAATAGATAACAAAGAAGAACAGAGCTATTCAGCTCCAAATTTAGCTTGATCCTTTTGCAGCAAGTAGTTAGGTGATCTACCATTCAATTGTGCATAACAAAATCTAGAGGTAAGACTAAAGTTTGAAACTGACACAAATAAAGAATGCACAAAAAATACATATTTATTCTGAATTACTTTAAATTTCTAAAGTGAGAAAAAAATGAATTTAGGACTGCTACATTTACGACAGTCATAAATTCTGGGCTCCATTATGGTGATAAGACATAAATTAAGATCTGTAATCAGTTTGAAGATAGCATAGCATTGGACAAAATAGCTAATAATTTAAAATAAGGAAAGTACTTATGAAGATTTTGGTCAAACTGTTTTAGAGAAGGCTGACATGGAAAAATCATGGAAGCTATACATTATTCTTTATGAAAATAGACTGGAGGAATTTGGACTCTTTAAGAACCATGGCGGCGTAGTGGTTAGAATGCACTATTGCAGGCTAATTCTGCTGACTGCCGGCTGCCTGCAGTTCGGCTTTGATCCACACCAGTTCAAGATTGACTCAATCTTCCATCCTTCTAAGGTCAGTAAAATGAGGGCCCATATTGTTGGGTGCCATATGATGACTGTAAACAGTTTAAAGAGGGTTGCAAAGCACTGTGAAATAGTACATAAGTCCAAGTTCTATTGCCATTTATTCTTGAGAAAATGAGGAAAGACTTGATATCAGTCTTCAAATATCTGGAAGAATATCAAATCAAAAACAAAACCATCTAAATGTGCAGGGTATGGAATTTAAGGAACGGAAAGATAGATTTTTCTTGATTGTTTAAAAAAAACATTGCTAATTGTAAGAGCAGTTTGAAAATGAAAACAATTACCCAGAAAAATAATGGCTTGTGTTTAAGCAGAATCTAGGCAACAATCAGCTAGGGATACTATCTAAATGATTGCATACAATTCTATGGTTTATTTTATTCAAATAAAATATGTGTACAGGATACAGAATGCTTCTCCTAACCACACTGGAATTTGTGAAAATAAAAGTAGAACTGACAAATTTTCCATTCTCTGGGGCACAGATGAACAGATACATAATTGAATATAGTAAGAAGGTGAACAATAAAAATAGATCCTACTAAGAAAATAAAAAAAACCTCAATATTTTTAGGAAGAAAAGCAATGGCTTTGATGAGGAATATTTGTATGAATTCAAGCAAGGATATTATCAACAGAATGTTATTAGCTGTTTAATGAAGTGTTCATTTTCTCACTAACAGGAAAGTGAAAGATTTATTGCTATTTCCTGTCAAAATCCACAAGCTCTTCATGATGACAAAATAAAAATAGCACAAAGAGCTGGGTTTCCCCCAGTCCCTAAGACAACCTTGTAGCATATGTAGTTGATATCTGGCAGATGGACAAGCAAATGTTCAAAAGTTCTTATGGATTTCCAACTACAGTAGGTTAATTTTCAGGATCAGTTAATCAGACACTTTATTTAATGAAGTTATGATTGCTATTCATTTTGTATAACTCAGTGTACCAATCAGGACTTACCCTAATGGGATAATTGAAATCAGCTTAATCTTACTACTACTAAATAATTTCAGAACAACAACAAAAACAGAAACATGAATATTGTGTTATGACAGTAAAGCAATATCCCAAACTTTTGGAAGCCAATAAAAGGGAAAATAAGTTTCTAAACATTTGTGGGCAGATGGTGGCCATATGAGAATTCCTATAGATACAGTTAATCCAAGTAGGAAGAAACCATTACTCCTGTCAGAAAAAGACATCAAAAATTTGTGGTTTAATGTTGATATGCTAAAAGAACAACCACATTTAAGTAATTTATAAAACAGCAAAAGGTATGAAACATTGTTACAAAAAGAGGTGCACAATCATATTAAGCTACAGTGGTGGGAAAAGGCTGAAAGGGATGGACTAGATTTCTTAAATAAAACTTTAAGGGAAAACACCTAGGAATTAATTTTCCATCTTTTTCTGACACAGTTTTGGCCATGACTATATTCTTGCCTGCTTTATCAACAATGTAGTTGCTGATGTGGTCAAAGATAGGATTTACCCAGTTCTCATTAAACACTTTAGGCTGCTGAAGACATGTCCTCTTCTCTTTGGTCCCTGGAAGTTGTCTTCCACAACCATTTGGGCTAAATGGTGGAGAAACTGAAACAGGCTTCTGTAGAATCATGGACCTGGCCCAGTGGTTCCCAAAGTGCTTGTTGGGTTGTGTGACCTGGGTTGAAAAACAGGATTGGTAATCTAAGAAAGTAGTAGTCTTGTACTGCATAGAAAGATAGATTTAAGCAAGAAAAGAGATCCAGCTTCTGCCAGATGTACTGTACATTGCTGATTCTGTGGTACAGGTTTTCTCCTGGCAAATGGGTTTTTTGAGAAAAGCTTTTATTACTTTGGAGGGAATATAATTCCATATTTTAACATAGTTGTTGAAACAACATACAATTCACCTTAGTCAATGTAACCCACAGAAATTTATCCTTATTCTCAATTTTGAAATCAGTCTTTTTCATCAAAGTTGCTTGGTCTCCTGTGGTCCTAGTCTTAACCAATTTCATGGTTTTTTGATTATTTGCTTTAAAACTGGTTAATGCACCAAAACCCTTCAAGTTCTTCATTTTGGTGACACTATTAGCTCTTATATTAGATCATCAGCAGAGATCCTCAATTTACGTCTCTTTTTAAATTTTCCAACCCAATAATTTTAATGTCTAATAACTCAAGAGAAGCCCATGTTTTCTTGCATCCTTTTCCGATGGCTCAGGGGATTTTAAAGCAAATACTTGGTTATGTGCATGGTTGTTACAAGACATATCTGACTTTTGGCAATATACATTGGATGCAGGTAATTCTATGCAGAAGTATAGAACAAGAAGTTCAACTAAGTACAATGAAGCATGGTTCCACAAGAGTGTGTAAGAGAGTGGTGGAGCTGAATCAGACAATGAATTGATTTATTTTACATTGGGAACACCAATGTGTGAGATTGTCTGTAAAGATTTCCATCCTTTGTCCTACCAAAGTTGGTCTTTTACAAACAAGTAGAAGCGATTAAAATAAATATATGGGGAGGAAAAATTTTGATAGCATCTGCCCCCAGGCCTGTGAACAATCGTTCAATTTAATCTTTCTAGTTAGTTGTAGAGAAAAAGTGGTAATATCAATCAATTCTTGTGGGAAAGTGTTCTATTTTATCCTGAGCAAAATAGATTTGCCGCCTTCCATGGGCCAACGAGCATCCCAATTTATTGTCTTCTTTTATCTGAAAAGCATGATGGATAAAAGTATTTGGCTCCATGGCATTCACACACACACACACACACACACACACCAAAATGAATAAGGAGAAAGTTTTGGGGCTCTACTATATGTTTCCAGAGTTTCATCTCTGTGCCAATAGAGAACTGGAAAGTGCATAAAAGGATTTCTCAGTGTATTCAAAATGGTCTTTAATTTGGGGTAGTACAGAATTGTGAATGGGATTTGGACAGAGGTCAACAAAGATTTGAGATTTCTTATTCTGTAACATAACTGTCTCTCACTTACTTTGGCCATGTCACATGGGGAAATTCACTGGAAAAAAGCAATTATGTTGGGAAGATTTAGGAAACCAGGCCGCCAAAGAACACAACGGCTGGACATCATCAAAATTGACACCAGCCAGAGCATAGAAAATCTCAAAGAAATAGTGCAAGATCAGAAGATGTGGACAGACCTGGCCCATAGAATCACCAAGAGTCAGATACAACTGAGTGGATATCATCATCATCCTGTAACAATAACAGTAATAAAATGATTTTCCCCCTTTAAGTTATAAACTGAAATGAAGGAAGCTTGACACAATAGTGCAGAGATTTTTTGTGTGGCAGATATGTGGTTATGTTTAATGTACTTGGTTTTTTTTTTTATTCAAAACACTTGGTAAGCCAGGAATTCTTTCCTAGTATATTGTTGCTCAGACTTTGAGTTCATGGATCTCAGTGTTCTATTACAAAACAAAGTAGACTCCACGGTGCAGAAATAGACCGTGAATGACTTTCAAGCCAGAATCTCTAATCCACTGTGCTTCAACTTGTCCTTTTCTAGCACTGGATTCATTTCAGACCTGGCCGAGTATGGTAGCAGCTGTAGCTCCAATATGCAAAGTGACAACTTGGGGAAGGCTGAGTGAGAAGGGGAAAGGCAAGGCGCACAACCAGAGCTCTGGAGAAGTGTTTGTGAAGCTGATTGAACTAGAAGACAGGGAAGTCCAAGGAGTTCATCTTATTGTGGCTGCTATCCTGGGAATATCACTAGACAAATATACCATCCTTTGGTAGCTTGAGAATTCTTGAGCAGGAGAAATGTAGTAAACTCATGTTGATCTTGTACAAGAAACCCATTTGGATAATGGAACTGAGAAAGTCCTGAATATGTTGAGACTATGGTTTTTGAGAGAAGGGAAAGGCCTTTGCACATTGCACTTTGAAGTTCCTATGATGTTATTTTGGTTAAGATCAAGAATGGCGTATTTTGATTTATTATTTTGATTGATGGATTGTGTGTGTGTGGTGTGTGTGTGTGTGTGTGTGTGTCATCAAGTTATTTTCAACTTCTAGATACTATATAGACAGATTTTTCTCCATGACAATCTATGATTGTAACTTTGTCACTTGTATCCTTATGATTTATATTGACTGTTTCCTAGTATGACTTGATTGCTTATCGTACCCTATGAATATTAAGTGTCATACCTTATGATTCTTGACTCTTGATGAATGTATCTTTTCTTTTATGTACACTGAGAGCATTTGCACCAAAGCAAATTCCTTGTGTATCCAATCACACTTGGCCAATAAAGAATTCTATTCTATTCTATTCTATTCTATTCTATTCTATTCTATTCTATTCTATTCTATTCTATTCTATTCTATGCTATCCCTAACCTCTTCTTTCAAGTCTCCCAAGGATGCATTCAATGCCATTATAACAGACCATCCACCTTGCTGCTGGCTCTTCTCTTCTCTTTCCTTCCATCTTTGCCAGCATTAAAAAGGAGCTTCTTTCTTCTTCTTCTTCTTCCTCCTCCTCCTCCTTTTATTATTCTCTCAGGAAACCATCTATGAGCACAGCAGGGGATAAATGTGCCTAAGAAACGAAGAGCAAGTGTCATCCACGGGCTGAGCCTTGATGCTTCAATAAGGACGTGGTCCTCGTAAAAGCTCTACAACAGGATGCATCAGATGCTCCGAACGTTTTCCCGCCTGTCATTCCTGCAGCAACTGTAATGGTTTTATCAATAGTTCTGCTCCCTTCGTCGAACCACGTCCCTCACATCTTCAAATTCGGCTTTTTGGCGGGGGGGGAGTGTGTGTGTGTGTGAGAGAGAGAAAAAAATACGGCGGTCCTTCCAGCTCGCTTTGTTGCTTCGGTTTGCTGCAGCCCTGGGGAGCAATAGACAGGGCGAGTCAGAGACAGCCCAGCACCCAGCGTCTTTCTCCCCTCGGCGGTCCCGAGATGACTCTCCTGGACGTCCGACCAGCCGGTATCTCCCCCCACCCCTCTTCCGCAAGCCCATCGCCTCGGGCGCTTCGGGCTCATTTCGCTTGCCCCCATCCCTTGCCCTGCTTTCTGCTCGAACGCTCCGGCTCTCTAGGGCTCCGCATCCTCCCTCTGGAAGTCGCCCAGTCAACCTCTCTCTCTCTCTCTCTCTCTCTCTCTCTCTCCGCCTCTCCGGCCGCGCCGAATCACCTCAGGAGAGCCCGCCCGGAAACGCGACCGCGTCCAAGCGAGCCTCGTTTTCCTCAGTCGAGGAAGGCTCTTTCTGGGGTTGCGCAGCAGCCCGGGCGATGCGGATAGGGGGGTGCCGAGGATGTTTTAAGCGGAAGGTTGGGAGGACAAGAAGTCAAGGCAAGGCAAGGCTAGGCGGGAGAGGCTACTGGTGCAGAAGCCGGCTCAGCACAATGAAGGTGTGAGGGCGAAGCCGCCTGAGCAGAGGCTGCTCTGCCTCTCTGGTCCTCCCTCCTCCTCCTCCTCTTCCTCCTCCCCCACCCTCCTCCTCCTCGTCGGTCTTCAGCCTCCGTCTCCAGGAGAGGCATGGAGGGAAACGGATGTCCGACTCGCTAAGCAAGCCCTGCTTTGGATCTATCCCCTTGGACGCCTCTCTCTCGAGGAAAATGGTCAATAGAGACATGAATGGCTTTCCTGTCAAGAAGTGCTCCGCTTTTCAGTTTTTTAAGAAGAGGGTAAGAAGAATGTTTTCAACCCAGGGCTTGTTGGTGATGCTAAAGCCTATTTGACTGAGCTCTCTCTCTCTCTCTCTCTCTCTCTCTCTCTCTCTCTCTCTCTCTGAATGGTCTCATTTGGAATGGTTTTACAAGTGCAATTGAGTGACATCAGGACTCTTGATTTGTTTTAAACAGAAAGTGGAGGACCAAGCAGAAGTGCATGGCAGTACATCAGTTTTAATTTTGCGGTCAGGATGAGCTTGGATGGTAGACAGAGTGGTTCTGTATAAACCGAACTCAGGAGGTTACATTTTGTTTTCTACAGAATTTGGCAATAGTGGTTAGATGGAGCTTCCATGCTCAGAGGCAGTGTATCTTGGAATATCGAATGGCAAAGACAGAGGATGGAGAGGTTTGTTGCCTTTGCATCTTGTGTTGTGATCTCTCCAGAGGCATCTGGAGTTCACTGAATTCAATAGATCTTTGATTCAATCCATCGCAACTTTGTTTATGGCTTGATAGTCTGCATTTGGCTGTATGCTCTCTTGTTGGGGGGGAGGTTTGTTCATTTTTCTCTCCTTCCTCACAGTTCCTCATCTGAAAATGGGAATGCACCCTGACCTACTTTGCTCCCCCACTAAAATGGTCATTGGTCATTGATTTGGTCATTGGACAGATGGAAAGGACAAATGTTGGAAAGAACTGTGCATGAAAATAGAAGGCAGAATACTGAGGAACAGCAAAATGATATTTGTTAGCCCTGTTATAGCCTCTCCCATTGTGTGGCTTTTAGCTTTTTTTGAATGCTAGATTTTAGCATTCAAGCCGTTGGTGACCCTTTCATTCATAATCTCCCAAAGTGCTGCATTATTTCTCCTCCATTCATCTCTGGATGCTGAGCTATTTGCAGGTTCAGCAAAACTGTGTCACATTCTATAACCTACCCAGTAACCACAGTTTGTTCCATGCAAGGTTTGTTCCATGCAATCGCGATCCTATGTGCTAAGGCAGGAAAGAAGAACTGGCAACAATTGTTTGCACTGGAAGACTAATACAGAGCTTAATTTCGCTAAATTCTCTGGCTCCTTCTTAGCTTGTTGCACGATGTGATATAACAGATGAAATCCAGTTTGCTTTTGAGGTGGGGAAAATTGTGCCCATGATGTAATGCTTAGCTGATGATGCCCCCTTGTCTGGGTACAAGCTCACAGCTGCCTACAAAGTCTTCCTTGTTAGTCCTGCTAACTGCACCCTCTCATTCAGCAGTTCTGGATTTCATGAGAATAAGCTAATCAACCAGGCAACATTTTCCCTCTTAGAATGGCAATACAGAGATCGAGAACAGATGATTAAGAAACAGGAGCGAAGAGATTTCCAGCCCAGTTTCTACCTAAATCCTTTCTACATGGATAATATATGTGTGTGTGTGTGTTTATATTAGAACCATATATTTAATGTGAAGTACAATAGTAAGAGTAGGAAGATTGTGCTGTTCCTTCATTCACCAATTTCCATTCACCCTCCCTCTGCCTTATATGGAGGAGACTGTCACTTCCATTTAGCCCAGTGGTTAAATGCAGAACAGAGATTCCAATCCGGAAGCGCCATCTCTCTTAACTCGCCACAGCAGAAAGCGTGACCCAGTTGGGCACCGCAAGGAACTCATTTTGATGCATGAAGTGGAAAATTGGAAACAATTCCCACAGCTGCACATTTGGTGTAACCGTACATGGTCTTCCCCCTTTCTGTACCAAGCTGCTTTCCTCAGAGTCTGCTTAACTTGCAATCTTACAGACATCTACAAAAGGGTAAAACCATTGAGTTTAATAATGTTTACTCCTTGTTATAAATGAGGGTCACAGCCCTAGTCTTAAGTAAGATCACAATTAGTCTTTGGCAGGTAGGCCTTCTACAATATCATTAGTATTATTGTGGATAAAGATTCATTATATAGTATTCTATTCAAATTCACATTTGTTTAGTTTGTTTTCTGTACAGGTAGACCTCAACTTACAACCATTTGTTTAGTGACAGTTACGATGGCACTGAAAAAAGCGACTTATGACCATGTTTTGCACCTACGACAGTAGCAGCATCCAATAGTCATGTGGTCAAAATTCAGACAACTGCCCCAGAGTCATGATCAGCTTTTGAGACCTTCTGACAAGCAAAGTCAATGGGGAAGCCAGATTCACTTTAAAATTGTGTAATTAACTTATACAACTGTGGCAAGAAATGTCGTAAAATACAAAGGACAAAACCCACCAATGGCTCAATTGGGGTCATAAGTCAAGGACTACCTGTCACTGAATTGTAACTGTATATGAGAGTAGGTCTTTGAAGTTTTGTCAGGGATAATCACTGCAGCATGCCAAAACCTCTTCCCCCTTCCAGTGCTATTTGTTATGGCATCCCTGGTGGACACATGTCTCATATAAAAAATATCAATGCTACTTCAGCTGGCGCCTTTTCTTTTTCTCTCACGTGCTCATCAAATTCTACATTCTGACCGAACTGTGGAATGTGAGAAATGTACGCCATAATAATTGCTGGTTTGTATAAACACCCATGCCTTGTGTTTGGTTCACTTGAGGTGAAATTCCATTTGAAGAGACTTCTGGCTTTTATTCACTCAGTGCTCCAGGCCAAAGCAAATTCTCATTTCTCCATCTGCATAGTCCCAATCAGAGACATTAGAGGTCAGGACACCTATTTATTTCTTTAGAAAAATGCTTCTGCTCATCTTGACCCATCATTATTGCCCTGTCAGTAGATAAACCAACTTTCTCAGTAGAGACTACAATGCTGATGTGAGTGAATGGGTTTTGTCCCATTGATGGCTAGTTAGTCACTGGAATAATATTTGGGATACCTAGCAGCTCAAAACTCACTGTATGGAATGTGTGGCTTAGGGTATTCTATAGATACCTAAGGAAAATATATATTTAAAGTTATGGGAAATTGGATATTACATGGGAATGCACAAGAGATTAATATTGGTTTTAAGTTCAACCACATATTCTAAATTTCACTTATCCTGATTTCTTCCATATGTTTGCCTAGTCTGTGCATAGTATTCAATGACTTAAAGATAAGTGTGATATTGTTATAAAATATCTGCTGAGTTCTGCTGAAATTCCTATTAATAGATCATGCAAAGGTAAACTATACAATCTAACCAACAGTAGTGGATCTTAGGGCAAAATAAACTTGCTATTGACATTAGAAGTAAAATGGTTTGCATATATGTGGATGTGTGCGTGCATATATAAATTCAATATCAGAATAGTTTCATAAACTTATATTTCAGAAAATAAAAGTGGCAAAATCAATACAATAACCAGTTAGAAGGGGATATCCTACAAGAAAGATCGTATGTATTATTCAACAAAACATGAAGCCAGTCCACTGTTCATTTCTGCAAAAGTTTTGGTAAGGCCTGCTAGCAAGCAGTGCTGATCAAAAGGGAACTTTTGAGCCAAACTGATGGTACAGCAACACAAAATGATGAATTACAGTAGTGTCCTTTGGCAGAGTTTTCCCAGTGATAGTGCATTTGACCTTGAAAAATGCACCCCATCACAATTCTGCTGCAAACATCCCATGCAAACCCTGTAGGGTGTGAAGGACTATTATTCCACAGGGGCATTGGGAGGTGTGTCAAAATCTGCAAAATAAATAAATAAAATAAAATAGAAAAAATAAGTAGGTGTGACACTCCAATCAAAAACCTACAACTTTTTGTACAGTGATGGAAATCCCATCCCAATTGCTTCACCTTCCAATGAAATTAGCAACATGTTTTGCTTAAACTCAGCAAGCATTTCTCCCAAAGACTGGAAGCCCACAGATCTTATGATTCTGACTGTGTATTGTCAGATTTTTGTTAAAAGTGTGGGATGTGTGTGTGGAGGGCAGATTGCCTAGGCTATTGAGTTTGGCTAAGTCACGGGTTTTCAGACTGTTTTAGGCTATGGATTTAAACAAAGTCCCAGAATCAAGAGGCAAAGCTGTAGATAAAAAATGGACTGTGCTGGAGTGAAGTTTAATTCTTTTGCCCTTAGCCTCTCAGATAACGCAGGTTGTTTCGGAACACTGAAACACATATTTGAAGATCCTAACTAACCAAGTCATGCTAGAGACAAAAGAGAGAGGGAAGGCTTTTGATTGAGGAGGTAGAAGGACCAGGGAGTTGCTTGCATGGTCCTAACAGGTACACCCCATTGAAAATCATATGCAGATTAATGTTACAAGACCAATTGTTAATATAAAGCTATATCATTCACTGTGGAATAAGGTTACATATTCTATACAAATTCTTGCTTTTTCTGGTGCTGATATAAGAGTCGAGTGAACAATAGAAACCATTGACAAGGTAAATTCAAAAATAATTTGGATGCAATTCCGCATTATCATTCTTTGCTTAACACAAACCTTCATATTTCTCATTTCTATTTTACCTGTGTACATCATTGTTGGCATCCCTAACATACAAATTCAAATTTGTATTGAGCTGGAATCCCAAATATCCTGCTACTGACAGTATATACTGAGTAATATGAATGGCTTTTATTGTAACCTAGAGTTAGAATCAATTTCCAGTAAGCTTTTTTTGGAGGAAAGATCTATTATATTATTTGCTTCCATGGAGATCTGTGGTTCAAATTATTCTCACATCAGTGCTGTATTCCCACAGCCTATGCCCAAGCTAGAATTCAAGACCCATTACTTTGCAGAGATTGGTTTGCAAGCTACACCAGGCCAGCAATATCCAGTTAGATCCCTAACATACTAAAATAGTACAAATAGGGGCAAGCAAGCTGATTCAGATATGATATTAGTTATATCCAATAATATCAGGCATCTAAAGAATCCCTTTTTACTTTGTCCTTATAATTTATAAAAAGTTTTCAGTTACAGTGGAAATGAATTAAATATTCAAGCTATGAGCAATGAAACTGACTTTCAATAAACAGGAAATAAATGCATTCTTGTCCTTGTCTCCACAACTCTATAGTCATAAGAGCACAAAAGCAATAATGTACAATTCATAATTGATATGCACCCTGAAGCAATATCCTGGAATGCATTCTGTATGCATTCCTGTAGTCTGAGCTTGTTTCTTTTCCCTGAAGTTCATGTCATTAGCTTAAAATATGGTACAAGCAGAGTCTCTGTATTACATGATTTACCAGTATCAACACACAAATAGGTTATACACATAGCCATCCACACACTGTTAGGGCTGCTAACTGTAAGCAGAAGGTCAAAAAGAAATAAAATGCAGACTATATAGATTATTTCATTCATGTGACTCATTTTACATAAGTATGTAAGATTTTAAAAAAAACCTAGGAAAATCACTTTAAATTCAGTTACATCCATTAACAGATCTTACCATTTTTCTTGGCATGATATGGAAATAGTCTGTCTTTATTTTTTGTGGGATGTTTGTTGGTTTATACTTCTCCATCAAGAAATTTGTGGGAAATATTAATTCAATTCAGAAAATAACTTTAAAAGTATCTTTAAAAAGAGCAAAGTTAAAGACAGAATCCTTTAATTTTTCAGGCGCTCTCAGGTATATCTCCCTATTTCCCCCAAAGGAGCGGCGTTGCCTTATTTCAAATAGAATCTTTAATTTATTTATTTATTAAATTTATATCCTGCTCATTTCTGTCTGCAAAGTGACATCATCTTTAATTAGAGGGCAACAGATCAGTCATCTATCAACTCGGTTCCATGAACAAACTCACTAAATTAAAAAGCACACAACTCCAGACCATATAATGACAGTGATACTTTGGTACTCAACTGCTTTGAAATTCATCAAATTTGGTATTGAACACATTTTGACATGAAAATGTTGTCCCAGTACTCCTCATTTACTTGGTACTCAATGCACAAGCTAGAACTTGTTGGTGTCAGCTATCTTGTAACCCACTATATTATTCCATATGGAAAAAACATTGTTTGGTACTCATCACACCTCCTGGAACCAATTAACCATCAGTACCAAGGTACCACTGTATACTTTATGTTAAGTTTGTCATGTTAAAACAAATGTCTTCTGTTCAAAAACCTTATGCCTTACCATTTGAACTGAAATTGATTTCTTTCTCTCTTTCTTCTTTCTTTCTTTCGATTATTTTATTTATTTTACTTTATTTTATTTCTAAACTGTCCCATCTCCCTTGTTCTATTTAACTTCTACATTTCTACTGGCTAAATACTAAAATTTGGTGATTTTAGAATTACTCCATTCAAAAAGACTCCATCTTTTGCCACTCCTTTCATTCATGTATTATTTCTTGTAAGCCAAGCTATCTGAGTACTTAATTTCCACTGGTCCCATCATCCTAACCCCCGCACATTTGCAGAAGATTTTACATGTACATTCAGCTACCAGGGCAGGGGGAGATTTGTGGAAGGATTTTTAGTCAGGATTTTCATGAAAACTCCATTGGTTTTAGTGAATTATCATTGTTAGTTAGGTTTTTCTATATTCTTCAAATTTAATTTTCCTTAAAAGTTGAGGAAAATATTGCCTTTTTTAAAAAACTAGAACAATATTCTGCAAAATTAAGTTCTGGCAGTAAGCATATCCATTTGTTTTTTTTAATCCAAGTCAGATCTGATTATGGAGAGAATATATTTAAAATACATTTGCTATCTAACCTAAACAGTTGACACCCTTTTTGTAGGTCTAAATTGTCTCCAGATGGTTTTAATAAGAGCTCTTTTGAAGTGCAAGTTTTTATTCTTTCACTTATCTTGGCTTTTCATTGTGTAAAGGAAGGCTAATTGCTCAGCCTGTTATGATAGATCAGCTCCAAATTTCATGAAATCATGCGGTGCTCTACATCAAATTGTACAGTGTGGGAGAGAGAAGAAAGGGGAAAATGGTTGCAGTTTCACAACTTCTGAAATGATGCTCTGCTTAAGCCCTGTGACAGATAAAAGCAGTAAACTCAACTATCTCCAATTTTACTAAAAGAAAGCTTATTTATCTGCTGGATAAAGGCTAAAACAACAAATAGATGATGAATGGGAACAAGAATGTAGCCTTCTGCACGAGACGGGAATTAATTTTCTTTGCTTTTGAAAAACTGAAGTTAGGATTTATGAATCACAGTGCTGATAATGGATCTGGTTCACTTTTTAAAAATAGATAGTGATTATTCTATCAACCTTGAGCTGGGGAAAGAAGACATGGAAGCTGGAAGAGAAAATTGTTTTCCTTTCATTATAATTTTAAATAAAAGTAGAGTTTATTTTCAGGATAGTTTTGAAAAAACAATATAGCTTCATAGTAGAACTGATATGCTATATTTCTGATTGACTAAAATCCTTCTGTTCAGGTAATAAAGTATCTTTCTGTGACTCTTGCAAGCTCCCCCCCCCCCCCGACCCCAACTTGTATGTCTTTCCCTGTCTCAGTTTTGACTCTACCTTCCTCCTGGCATGGTCCAGTGTTGAAGTTCTAAAAATATTTCTGAGTGGATTATACATAACTGGGCATAATTTTCATCCTAATCAAAATACATTGAATTTGTTCTCACAATACAATCTCTCTGTCCAAATTCAGATTCTCTCTTCTTTGTGTTGCTGAACCTGGTACCATTTCTCTTTCAAAGATCAACCCAGCTGTTTACAGAGATGGTATACCTATGATGGCCTTTTACTGCTGTTTGTTTCTAGTATCTAGAATATAAAGCTACTCTGATATTGAAGAAAACAATTCCATTGAACTTATCAAGCTAACAATTTATCTATCATTAGTGAATGTTTGTACTTTCAAAAACATTTCTATCTCACCCTGTGTCATAGATCTTATATGAGATACAAGAAGTATAACAATAGACATTAAAATATAAACACACTTGCAACATTATGAAGTCAGTACTTGCAAACAAGCCAAATCTCACTGGCCTGATAATTAAGATAGAAAAGCTTATATTGGATAACCAATTCAAAGAGCTTTAACCAAGTAACAAATAAAGTCAAGTTTAGCTACAATATCAGGGTATGTTTGAATATTTTCTTCAACCATCTTCCAAATGCTGTGCTTGGTAGCTAAACAGATTTGGGTCTCAGTAGCACTAAATTGGGAAATTTCCCAAAAATTACAGGACTGGAGGTTGGATGAAACATGAAAAAAAAAATCTGGAAGAAGTCAATAATTTATTTCCACATAGTTGCCAGTTAACAGATAATCAGAGTTGGAAGGGACCTTGTAGGTCATCTAGTCCAACCCCCCACCCAAGCGGGAGACCCTACACCATTTCTGACAAATGGCAGTCCGATCTCTTCTTGAAAGTCTCAAGTAATGGCGCTCCCACAACTTCTGAGGGCAAGCTGTTCCATTGGTTGATTGTTCTCACTGTCAGAAAGTTGAGTGTCCCTATGAAATAACTAGGATTCAAGCTTGACTTGAACAAGCCCCCCCACCCCCGATTTAATTTGGAAAATCAACAAGAGGGGTAAAAGAGGCCATTTACATTGAGCAGCCATCTCTCAACAGAGGGGAGGGATGAGACACCACAGATCCAGAGGTGGTATTCAGCAGGTTCTGACCAGTTCTGGAGAACCAGTAGTGGAAATTTTGCGTAGTTCGGAGAACTGGCAAATACCACATCTGACTGGAGATTTTTCAGTATCCTTCCCATGCCACGCCCACCAAGTCACACCCACAGAACCAATAGTAAAAAAAAAAAAACGAATCCCACCACTGCGTGACATATCCCCTGTCTACAATGCAGTCCTTTCAGCAGTTTCCACACACATTTGCACTCAGGTGACCATAAGAGACAAAATAATCCCCAAGTGGCCTCAAGAGCTCTCAGAGAGAGTGCTAATGACCAGATGACTGCAAACAAATACAATCCTTCCACCACCACCATCCCATCCTGTCAGAACCTATCCTTCCATCCCCCATCATCCAGTCTCAACTCGCAACACCTGTTCTTCTACCCCCCCTCCCCCACTCTGGCTATCACAACTGAGGGAGTTTCTTGAATGAGAAATAAAACGTCGTGTTCTTTTCCTCAAGGAAAAAAACCAGTCCTGTTGCCTTTTGAAAAAGTACCATTGAGAGAACTATGACCTGGATACCTGAGAATCTCCACAGACAAAACATCAATACATTTTTTTTTCATTCAGAGTGCCAGAAATGAGAAGGTTTTCTCATTAGTCTTGCCTCCTGGGATAGGCTAGGATAAATCATGAAGGAGTCAGGCCATTATTTCTGGCCCTTTCCACCATTACACCTTGCAAGAAGAGATACTACAGCATCTCCAACAGAAAGCTACCAATCTCTGTTTGAGCTCATCCAACAAAGGGAAGCCTTCCATCTCCCTACATAATTGGTTCTGTGGTAAAACTGCTCTTACTGTTGGAAATGTCCTTCAATGGCAATCTGCTTTCTTGTAATGTAAGACCTTCACTTTGAATCCGGAACTCTTTGTTGACTAGAAAAACATGGCCTTCTTCCTTATGAGACCCCTTCAGATATTTGAAGGCAGTTCTCATAATTCATCTTTTCTTCCTAAATGCATCACCTTCCTTCTTTCCTTCCTTGATCCCCCCTTCCCTTGTATGACTAACTCTTCGATCTTCTTGTTATCTTATTGTTCCCTGAAGGTATTCCAAATATTTGTCCAAATTCTTCTTGGTGCAATGAACAGAACAGATAGATTTCAGTCTACTCTTTTAGGCAACAACTTTCAGAATTGATTTCTTTGAATGATTTTTTTTTCTAGGATGGACTCTTTTCTCTAATTATAGTTTGCAGGCGAAGAGGAGGGGATAAATTGCAAATAGGTGCAGACTGCATGGAATAGTGTGTTGAGCCTGATGGCTTGCTCCTGGGAAAATGGCAGGTTGCAGAATTATTTGCCTGTAACTATATTTACGGTCATCTGGAGTTGCCTGGCTCTGGTAAATTGCATTTCCAGTTTAATTCATATGAAAGATTCCTTATGCTTTGTTTACTTGCAATACTGCCATTAGAAAACCAGGAAAAGTTCCAAGAAAGGGCTGCAAACTAGACTCTTTAGAATGATAATGATTTTTCCTATGGGGAATATCAAAAATGCCAGCTAGATCTGGGCTAGCTGCCTATATTTTAACAGAACCCTACAGCTATAAAAATAAGTGGAAGCAATTTCTCTCTCTCTCTCGTTTCCCTTACTCTCAATTTAGTTATAGTAAATAGCATTTTGAAGGTTTTTTTTAAAATAGGTGATGCAAATGTTGTTCCCATCATGCTTTACTCTGAAGACTAGTCAACTGAATCACTGAAATTCAATTATTTTTAGTAAAAATAATGCAAATGCTTAGCATCTTTTTGGCTGAATCTTAGTGTTCTTTTATTATCAGGGAAGGCAGATTTCTCTTGGCACTCCATGTGCTACACAGATGGAGAAGAAGACATGCTTCTGAGAAGCTGATACTTGTTTGAAATGTATAAATTTAGTTTATACATTTAGATTTAGTTTATACATTTAGATTTAGTTTGAAATGTATAAATAAGCCGATACTAAGGCCAGGCAATTGTTTAGCCTCAGTCCAGTTTAGGCATATGAAACACTGAATGACCTGACTCTTCAAATTCTTAATGTTATAAAGGGGATAAATAATGAGGACTAGTGTAGAGCATGTTTTTCTTTGTACTATGGATTGATTGGGTCAAAAGTCCATGAAGGGTTGAATGTTCTGGCTCCAAAGCGTAACCATTTTCTTTGGTCTATGGATCTTAGATATAAGCACATGTCAAATTAAAAATATTATTAAACATTACGTTGGATTAGGTAAGTAGGAGGCAACATCATTTGCTTAGGCCCCTCAGGTAGCAAAATGTGTGGGGCTTCCCTTTGATCTCTAGCTTAAGAGCAAGACTAAAATCACAAGGTAGATTGCTTTGAAACTCCTGAGCAATGATTATGTAAACATGAAAGGAGTAGTAGGGGAAACCTGGCAGAAGGCTTTAAAAAAGGGAATTAGGACAAAGGAAATATCCATTTTTCTGCTCTTAGTTCCCATCTGAGGGAATCATGTTCTGTTTTTATATCTTTTATTTTTCTTAAACCTTTGTTTCTTTGGGTTTGTAATTGCATGAAGGTGATGTGGGACCAGGAGAAAAAAAGCAGAAAATCTATGGAAAGAAAGGAAGGAGGGAAGGAAAGAAAGAGAGAGAGAAAGAAGGAAGAAAGAAAGAAAAGAGAGAGAGAAATCAAGAGAAAGAAAGAAAAAGAAAGGAAGGAAGGAAAAAAGAAGAAAGAAAGAAAGAAAGAAAGAAAGAAAGAAAGAAAGAAAGAAAGAAAGAAAGAAAGAAAGAAAGAAAGAAAGAAAAAAAAAAGGGTAATTTTAGGCCAGTCTTTCTTTCACTTTATTAGGGGACTGAGGCAAAGAAAAAGATGATACTTGGTTCTTATTTTTCAGATAAAAGCTGAATGGATTTGCAGGCTCCAGCACATGTCAAATAGACTGAGAAGAATTGTGAAAGCATCATTTTAACATGTTTTACTGTATGTCAGTTATATCTGCCTCCAGAAGAAGAAATAGGACTTGTTATTCAGATTCCTAGGGTAGCTTGTCTGATGATCATGATTGCAGCTTTGTCCTCATAAATCATCTGAACAATCTTGGTATTCTTCCTTGGTATATCTTACCTAGCTAGCAAGACTGGGGCCAGGAAGGAATTACCTTTCCACTAAAATACTAGTATATCAGATTGGGCTATGAATGCTGGAGAATAGATACTTTCTTCTTGTCACTGCTGAATGCTGTCAACATTTCAAGAACTGTATTTCCCAGACAGCTTCCCTAACGATCTGATAATTGTGCCAAAGAAAGAAGTCTGTGAGTGTGCTTTTCCCTCCCTGCCAAATTTAATCAGGAGCCCTAAGTATGTGATTGATTTGCAAATATTCCTCTCTTATGCAAAGAAGGTATGACTTCATATATCCGATAAAGTAGAGTTTTGGCTTTTCTGTAATCTTCCTGAAGGATACTAAGAAGTTACTGTTTCTGCTGCTATAATGCAATGCAAGTAAAACTTTGAACACTTCTTTCACGTTCTCCAAGGTAGTCCTCAACTTATGGCTACAATTGACCCCAAAATTTATGTTGCTAAGTGAAAAAATTGTAAGTGAGTTCCCCTCATTTTATGACTTTTCTTGCCCCATTCAGTAACTGAATCACTGCAGTTATTAAATTAAAGATATAGTTGTTAAGTGAATCTAGTTTCCCCATTGACTTTGCTTGTCAGAAGGTTGCAAAAGGTGATTTCATAACCCTGGGATACTGCCACCGTCATAAATGTGAACCAGTTGCCAAGCATCCAAATTTTAACCATATGACCATGGGGATGTTGCAACAGTCATAAGTGTGAAAAACAGGCATAGGTCACTTTTTTCAGTGCAACTTCGAACAATCACTAAGCAAGCTGTTGGAAATCAAGGACTACCTGTAGTAGATAATTTGAGAGAGAAATGACATCCTAGGTTTAACAACTCCCGGTTCTCCTTCAGCTAAAAAATTGTTCTGCTTTGTGTAGACTCCTTAATCAGAGTCAAGATGGCAGATGCATCTTTTTGACTAGATCAGATCAATATTTATCCTCTTTATTAGTGTACAGTTTCCCTATATTAGTAGGGCAACTTCCACTGTCAAGATTTCTTTTTAGTTCTGTCATTTTCAGTAAAATGATGTCAGTACAAGCTTATCATAAATCAGCCAGACCACAAAGTGTTTTAAATTTGGCCAGGCATAATGAATGCTTACTCAACACTTCTGTTGAATGTGCTCACCTTAAGAATTTCTGCATAGAGTTGTTACCACTACCTTTGGAAATGTGCTGTGTGTATTGTTGCAGTTAATCACACGGTTGGCTGAAATGTAGCCAGTTTTTCGGCATGAAAAATGTTAACATAGCTTTGTAAACATCACTTCACCATTAGTGAAGTTATTTTTCCATTATTCTGTCCAAGATTCCATAAACATAAACCACCATCTTGTTATGAGACCAACCGCTTCTCTGAATCTCAGGCAAAAGAAAGGGTAATTCATCATCATTAGCTCTGCCAACATTATTAAGTCCCAGACTGTCAAATAAGTCCATCTTTTACTTCCCCACTAAATGTTATTGTATTTTATTCCTAGAATATAGTGCTGGTAAGGCAGTAAATGCAAAATAGTGTAAGAAGTTGCAATTATCTATCAGTCCTTCCTTCAGCCTTAGCTGACTCCTGGCTCCATGCGGTTGAAACTTGGCAGTTTCTTTCTAAAGAAAGAAAAATTAGCAGTACTGAGATGCTACAGAGTTCTAATGGAAGCTTTTAAAAAGATGGAGTACAGACGGTCTTTGTTTAGCAACTACAATTGGGTCCAGCAATACTATCATTAATCAAAGCAGTCACTTAAGTCACAATCAGTTTTTCTTGGCTTTACACACCTGAGAAGGGCATGGATTGATCACAAAATTACTTTTTCATCATTGTCTTAACTGCGAACGGTCACTTTCTGAGGGAATTGGTAAACCAAGACTACCCGAATACCCAAAATTAAAAAAATAAAAACAAATTCCTGAACTGTTCCCCAGAAAGGAGGAACTGCCCTTTCCCAATTCTATTATAAATTTTGCAGCCCTGGTAAAAAGGAGACCTACAAGATGATATGTCCCTAATGCCAAATTGCCAATCTTCCACCTCAACTTCCATCAGCCTCTACTAAAAGAGTTAATCACAACACAGTTATACAACACAAATTTTACATGCTCAAGATCATTTACATGCATGCAATTCCATAACTGGGTTGAGAATAGCCAGTTGTGGAGTTTGGTTCCATCTAAGCCTAAGTATACCATCAGAGCCAGTTTGGTGTAGCAGTTAAAGCACTCATCTAGAAACCAGGAGACCATGAGTTCTAATCCAGCCTTAGGCACAAAACCAGCTGGAGATGTAGGGCTAGTCACTCTCTCTCAGCCACAAGGAAAGGACAGGGCCAAATCACTTCCAAAAAAACGTTGCCAAGAAAGTTGCAGGAAGTAGCCCAGACAGTTGTCAAGAGTCAAATACTAACTTGAAGGCAACCCCCCCTCCCTAAAAAAAAGAGTATATACCAACAACAACAGCACTGGTATAAATAACCTAGATTGTACTGCTGGGTAAATGCTCTTTACTCTTAAGTAATTAAAGAAGCTATACATTTTTGCCAGGGGAAAGCCAGTAATAATAAATTGGATTTGAATGTAGACTGGGAAGGGAATTACCTTATCCAATAGATAGGCTGAATGCCACACATTTTGGGAAAGAACATAAACTCTGACACTTTAATGCCCTATCTCATTAGCATGAAATGGGATATGCTTATACATCTCAGTTCTTGCCTAGGGACAAAATGCAAAGGGAAAAATTGTTATCCTTGCCCTGCCCTGAGGGAAAATTAGTTATTGGTTTCATCTCCTGCAGGGAATAAGGTTGCTGAACAAACACACAAAACTTCCTTGTCAGTAGCCTTCTCTAGTAAAAGCATATATCATTTAAACACACACACACACACACACACACACACACACACCTGGAGAGCAAATTGACTCTTAAGAAAGTAAAGTGCACCACAATCTTGAAAGTGAATTTGGAGCTGAGGTGGTATTCAGCAGGTTCTGGCCAATTCTGGAGAACCAATAGTGGAAATTTTGAGTAGTTTGGAGAACCGGCAAGTACCACCTCTGACTGGCCCATCCATTCTTTGCCTCCCAAGTCCCAGCTGATCAGCTGGATCTTCTTATGCTGTCATGCACAGGAGAACGGAGCTGGAAAGCAGGTTAGTGGAGTGGGGAGATGGAATGGGATTTTGCAATAACTTTCCCCCAGGAATGAGGAGGGAATGGAGACTTTACAGTATCCTTCCCCTGCCACTCCCACCAAGCCACACCACCAAGCCATGCCCACAGAACAGGTAGTAAAATTTTTGAATTCCACCACTGATTTGGAGGCTGTATATTTTGTCACAATTTCATAACCTGGGAGAAGCAAGGGGAAGCAAGGATTTTTATAAGCTGTTTTTCCTTTTATGCTAGGTTCAAGTGTGCATGGTCAGATGAAAGAGGGCACCTGTGCAAATTTATTCAGATTAATAATCATAAAGGGGATATAATTCTAGGAAGAAAAAACTAGGAATGCTCTACATATCCATAACTTTTTCAGTGGAAATTGTGTACGGGGGAGGGTGGGAATGGCATACTTTTTAGATGCTTACAAAAAGATAAAGAGCCATCAGAATTCCTGCATCTAGAATCAAAGTTGCTCATCTCTTCCTGAAATGATTCATTAGGAAAGCCTTGCCTTCTAGCAGGTTTGCCTCCTGTTCTCTCTCACCATTCTCACCCTCCAGGCACTAATTGCCATTCATGAGATGCTCTTTTTGAATTTCCTTTGAGCTTTTTCAGCATGAAAGGCAAGCAAATATAACAGAATATTTATTTGTGATGCACATCTCCAATAAAGATAAGAGCAATCTGTCTCCCCCAAACTCTGTCTAACACACCAAGGACACAATCCAGCCAAAACTGAACACTTGAAGACCTTGCTAATTTCCCTTGGAATAATAGGCCACTGAAATTGAGAAAACTGAAGAAAAGGCGACCCACTAGAAGTTGCTAACCCTTCAACCTGGTTAGAAGAAAGTAGCTAGGATGCAGGGTTCATTGAAGACAATACACAGCTGGTGTGACTTTGAAGTGATTTCTATGTTTGGCTTAGAATTGACATATATTAGAGATTAAGCATTGAGGAAGATTTTACTTACCCCTATGGGAGTGTTTTTAAAGCAATACCTTTTATAGCCAATGAGTGATTCCAATAAGAACAGAGTTGCTGTCTTTGGAAAGCCACTGTTTAAATATTACTAGACAACCCGTGTCCCATTGGGTCATCATTTCAGAAATATTTCCTTGCCTAACAAGAAAACTGAATGTCCAAGGGTGGGCAAAAAAAAAAAGCAGTGGGAGAAGTGACTTCTGATTTCCTGCAGGCTTCCCCATTGGGTTTCCTTGTGAGAATCTGGCTTGGAACATCAGAAATCTTCCTTTCCCAGCAGGTAAGTAAGTGGCTGCTGCTGAGTGGGAGCAGGAGCGAAGGATTGCAAGACTGACTGAGAAATTGTCACACAACATTAAAAGTAAAGATTAGGTGATCACAGCAAGCAGCCAATAGCACTGAAGGAGGCACAACTTCCCCAAATTTCATTCCCTTGGGAGTCATGGGTCCTGAATTTTGTAAGCATTTTGTAGATTAGCACATTAGAGATACTTTTGTTCAAAACTGTTACCCTGCAGTGTTTTACCCAACAAGAGTTTTAGTAGTATATAAATAGAAGACAACATCAGGATGACTAGAGGAACCTCACTCCTTCTATTGAACCTGCTGTTTAACTTGCACCTGTAAATTTCACTCTGAGTGGCTCACTGATGAGCAACATGAGATTATCTTCCTCTTGGGTTTTGAGTAAGATGGTTACACTTTTAATAAGTGGGTTTGCAACTTCGATTTATTGTGTTGCTGAATATTTCCTTTAATACTTTCAGTGCTGATTCCTCTTTGAGTCTCTCATTTATACTCTCCATCCTTTAATCCACTCAAGGAGGAAATATTTTTCATTTTGGCTTTCTAACTGGCAGCTGTTTTTTAAATTGTTCCCTAACCAGGTTAAGCAAAAATCACTTTGAGAATGCTGTTGACTGATTGACTTCAGAACCGGCTGTGGATTGTAAAGTGTTATTATCTTGTGGCTTGGCCCTCCATTTGGGCAACTTGCCTGAGGTGGTTGGAGGCCAGCGTGCCTAAGGCTTACCAACAAAATATGTAATGACAACCATGTCCAGAGTGTAGATTACTTTGTCATTTTCGAGCAACAAATAACGTCGGAGCTTGTTTATACAGTAGTTTCATAAAAACAAGATTGAACTGAATTTAAATGATTGTGTAGCGATTGCTACCAAGCAGCATGCCATTAAACTTCAGCCCTTTGTGAAACAATGCTTCGATATTAAATGAGGTCCTTATATAAATGGGTTTGGCTATCTTTTGACAGAGTGCCAGACCTATATTTTAAAAACAGGGCTAGCTTTCTATGTTCAAGCCAGGATTTGCCAGCTGTGTTGTTGGAGGTTCTATCCAAAAGCATGCTTCCCCACCACCACTATTAGAAACCAGAAGCATCATATGGCATCTGCATTTGCCATTTCTATATTTGTGGTAAGGGACATTGTTTTGCTTATTCCTTTACCATTCTGCATATTCCATTGGCTATTTTCAGTTGCTGCTGGCCACAAAACCAGAACTGGATTACTTAGTCACTTACAGCAAACAAAACAATACTTCAATTACACATGCAGTTGTATGTAGACACTCCTATGAAGAATGAATTTATGTCTGTACTCCAGTCTCATTAACAGGACACAATACAAAAAGGGTAGCAACTCCAGTGTTTCATGCAATTCATTCTCCATGGCTGTGGTCTATCAGTCAGGCTATTTTTACATATAAGTTTAGCAGGTCTAGTTTAGCTGATTGACAGATCCTGGAGGCAAGTAGCAGGAAGTACCTAGTGTCAAGCATGGGAAAATCAGGAAGCTCAAGCAGTTCAAAAAATATATAAATGTTTATTGCAAACTTGTGCTCTCTACAAGAATCTGAACTACTATCAGTCAAAGCCAATATGTGGTAGATAAGAGTCGATGGATTGCAAGATGGGCTGGACTTAGATCTCTTGTGGACACAAAGGAATCTGAGACTGATGATACGTTTGACCCCTCTCTCAGGTTCAACCTGGCTATCTTCTACCCTCAGTGCTTCTAATAACCCCACTACCATATTTGTCATTTATGAGTGTGGAGTACTTCCATGCCTGCCATCTATCACAGACAACTTGCAAAATGGCTAAAGTTAAACACTCCATTCTAGGCACCCACCCAGTTTTGCTAAGAGCACTCCACCACATATTAAGGCCATATTACTGCCTGGTTTTGCAACCAATATATACTGTTAAGTGAGAAAACAAAATTGAGGGAAAGTACCAATTACTTCTTATATTAAGTCTGAATACCAGTTTCTGGCTTCATCTAAGACAAAACAATGTGTGGTGATTAGGGATGAGAGATTTATGCTACCATGCTGTTTTGTTGATTTAAGGACTGGAAGAATGTCCATTAATGTATCGATGAGAAAGAGCCCACTGGCTCTGTAAATAGTTTTGTATGGACACACAGAGATCTGCAAATGGAAATCCAACATGCAAAACAAGAACAATTGCAAATGCTTTGAACAGAGAATTTAGGACCAGTCTGCTAGCTGCTTTTCATTATTAGGACAGTGGCTTCAAGTAAGCCATCATAATTGACAATGATTCCATACCTCAGGAAGGCTCATTGCTGCTGCACCAGGGAGTCTACACACAATTGTTGCAATCACTTTGGAGCCAACCACCCAACTATGCTAGCATTACCAACATGCTGGTCCCACTCCATTCACTCACATATTCCTTCATCCAAAAGAAAGTTATTAATGATCATCAACCATGGCTGAGCTGGTGCACTTCAACAGGCAGTGCTCTGTATGCCACCATTTGCTCCTAGAGAAAAGGCAAGATATATTGGTCTATACAATATTCCATGTTTAAATGATAGCTACCTAAGGCCACAACATCTACATTGTCTATGTATGCATATGTGTGTGTAATAAAATTAATATCCTAGTAATATTACCAGCATCAAAGTAATATAATTCTTCGAGTTATACTATAGCTATTGATAATTATTTTTATATGTTCAGATAATATGCCAACAAAATTGCCTGCAGCCAATATTGAAATAACAGGCGATATATACAATTCCTATAATTAAATGAAAATTGCTGATAGTACAGGTTATTCCTTCCTGGGCCTTCCACACTTTCCATAAATGATTATATCTTTTGAATATAATTCTGGGAATAGAGAAATGCAAATAAATATTTAAAAATTCAGGAAATTATTTTTGAAAGAATATCTCCACTTTGTTAGATAATCACAACAGACTTGGTCAGGAGTGGGATTCTACCAGTTCACACCTATTCACTAGAACTGGTTGTTAACATTCTAAGCAGTTCAGAGAACCAGTTGTTAGAAGAAATTACTGGCCTAATCCTGTAAGGAAGGCAGGAAGGAAACATTCTGGTGTTGCTTACAGAAACTGCCTCTCTGTTAACCCTTATTCCATTCTTGGCAGGACTAGACTTCCTATCTCAGGAACTTCTCTGGAGTTTTTTTCCCCTCCTTTGCTGGTACTTTGCTTGTGTGGAGTGACCATTCAAAGTTACAATGGCACTGAAAAAAGTGCCTTATGACCATTTTTCACACTTACGACTGTTGCAGCATCCCCACAGTCATGAGAGGCCAGGCAAGGAGATGCATGCCTCGATGTGAGTGATATTGAGTTGGCCACACCCAGCCAGTCACATGGCCACCAAGCCATGTCCACCCAATGACATGACCATGAAGCCATGCCCACCACCTAAGCCATGCCCAAAGAACTGGTTGTCAAAAATTTGAATCCCACCCCTGGATTTGGTGTACCCATGAACATACTATCATATACTTATCATCTCTTCCTTGGATAGGTTAATTTAAATGTGAAGGAAACTTGAGCCATTTTATTTTGAAACATTGACCCAGAAGAATAACATGAAGCTGTATGGGGGCCAAAATGAAATCTTAAACTTCCTATTTGGTCTCAATGATATAATGTACCATTCAGTCTCCTGTATACTGTACAGCTTGTCATCATACTGTGGAGGTTATTCACCAAAACAAACTTGTGAAACTAAACTAGCTAGACACACATTCATAGCAGGAAAAACAATACAGGTTATGTGTATAGCAGGGCAATTTTAAAAAAAGCTACCTTAGATATAGGCTTCACCAGAGCTAAGACTGAAGATGGACATAGTAACTTGCAGTCCAGAATGGATGTTGAGAACAACATGGGATGTGCTTATTTTGCCTTCATTTTATCTAGGACAAATGTTTGTCTGTTAAGCAGATTTATATAGCTGCTCAACACACATATAGGTGACCACCATTTAAGTTAGTATAGGCTGAAAAAAATTCATGGACCATGACTAACCAGTGAGCTTCATAACACAATAAAGGCTTCCACAGGGGGCTCCTTAAACCTAGTTATACCATCTAAATCGTACCATAGCAGCTCTTTGGAGAAAATAGAGCTCCCAAGTTTCATTAGCGAGATTATGTGCAATATTATCAGTACACTTTTACTTAGAACGGTATTCAATGAATTAATTGTATTTAAAAACAGTGTATGAAAGAAATTCAAAATCCGTACCCCCATATTTCACCTGTATGGTGTGTGTTGCTGCTAGTATTGGTTGATCAGGTGCCTCCGCATATGGAACCTAGGTATATGGCCATTTCAATTTGCACAGTTTGAGTCATAGCAAATTCAAAGATGAGACTGTGACCTCTGTACAGTATTTGATTAGACTGGTAACTGAATCATACAGCAACACCTGTGATGAAACTTCATCATGTAGCAATAGCAATAACACTTTGACTTATATACCACTTCACAGTGCTTTTCAGCCCTCTCTAAGCAGTTTTACAGAGTCAACATATTGCCCCCAACAATCTGGCTCCTCATTTTAGCGACCTCGGAAGGATGGAAGGCTGAGTCAACCTTGAGCCAGTGAGACTCGAACTGCTGGCACTCGGCAGTCAGCAGAATCAGCCTGCAATACTGCATTCTAACCACTGTGCCACCACGGCTCTTACCACGGTGTATGTAGGTGTTTGTGTTAGGATTGGTAGAGGGTCGTTGTTCTTCTATAGATGAATAATGATTCTTCTATCTGTGTTTTATGGTTTAAAACTGAGTTTAAAAGAAGGATGCTATGGTAAAATGATTGTTTTGTATTCAGGTGATTTATCAGAGATTTATTCATAATATTTACGTCCCATTTTTTTTTTCTGGAAGTTGCTCCTTATCTGTTTATTCACTCAGCAACCTTAACAGACTGGCACAAAATCATTCTTTGAAATTCAGAAATTGGGGTTGAGAACTGGATCTAACTGCAGGTAGTCCTTGACGTACGACCACAGCTGAGCCCAAAAGTTCTGTTGCTAAGTGAGACATTTGTTAAGTGAGTTTTGCCCCATTTTACAAGCTTTCTTGCCACAGATGTTAAGTGAATCACTGCAGTTGATAAGTTAGTAATGTGGATGTTAAGTATATCTGGCTTCCCCCATTGTCAGAAGGTCATAAAAGAGGATCACATGACCCTGGGGCACAGCAACGGTCATAAATATGAGTCAAGCTGCCAAGCCTCTAAATGTTGATCAGGTGAACATGGGACTGCTACCATGGGAGTTAAGTGTGAAAAAGGGTCATGAGACACATTTTTCACTGACATTGTAACTTTGAACGGTCACTAAATTAACTGTTGTAAGTCGAGGGCTACCTGGTATTTCTATCATTTTCCCTGCAGCAGGAAGCTCACCTATAAAACTGCACAGTTGCAAATAAGCTTCTCTTTTCTGACACCTGTGGAACAGTGGTGGTATTCAAAATTGTTTACTACCAGTTCTGGGCGTGGCATGGCTTGGTGGGCATGGCTTGGTGGGCGTGACAGGGGAAGGACACTGTAAAATCCCCATTCCCTCCCCTCCCCTCCCCACCCCACTAACCTGCTTTCCAGCTCTGTTCTCCTGTGCAGGGCAACCAAAGAAGACCCAGCCGATCAGCTGGGACTCGGGAGGCAGAGAATAGATGGGGGAGGGGCCAGTCAAGGGTGGTATTTGTTGATTCTCCGAACTACTCAAAAATTCTGCTACTGGATCTCCAGAACTGGTCAGAACTGGCTGTGGAGCAGTGAGCTAATGCCGGCTTGGAGGGAGAGGGAAATAGTCAGACAAAACATGCTGAGAAACATTGCATTAATTCTCTTTCACTGTCTAAACAGGCACGGTAACTTCTATTATTTACTCTTAGAAATCCTGAGATTGCTCATCCCTAGATTAATTCTAAATGAAGAGCTCTTCTGTTTGTTCATTTTCATTTCAAATGAATACGTGGTGACTATTAGGAAAATGATAAGTTTTACGGTTTAAAATGAAATAATATTGTTGTTTCCCAAATTTTGTTTTTTTATGCCCTACTGGAAAAGTGAAAAAAAACCCGACTTGGTTCCTCAACTATTCCATTGGGGCATAACAGAGCAAGTCAATCCGAAGATGAAATAAATTAGTATGCAGGCATTACAGGTAGTCCTCAACTTACAACAGTTTGTTTAGTGACTGTTCAAAGTTACAACTGCACTGAAATAAATAGCTTATGACTATTTTTCACATTTGCTACCATTACGACCTCCCCATGGTCATGTGATCAAAATCCTGACGCTTGGCAACTAACTCATATTGATGATGTTTGCAGTGTCTCAGAGTCAAGTGATCACTTTTTTTTGCAACCTTCTAACCAGCAAAGCCAATGGGGAAGCCAGATTCATTTAACAACCTAGCTTGATAACTACAGTGGTTCAGTTAACAACTGTGACAAGAAAGGTTGTAAAAATGAGGCAAAATTCACTTCACTCTCTTGCAGAGGAACAGAAATTTTGGGCTCGGTTGAGGCCTTTAAGTCCAGGACTACCTGTAATTTCTTATTTAAGTGGCTGAGTATACATCATAGACAATGGGTCTTTCGATCAAACTATCTTTTTCATGGTCCAAAGTGGATTTCCTGATATTTACACACACACACACACACACACACACACACACACACACACACCAAAAAGTAGAGAGATAATGCCCACAGGAATAAAGGATAGATCCAATGAACTGAACTAGATTCAGAGGGTGAAAGGACGCTTGGTATTACTGACATGCAGTCACATCAGCCCTAGCTGTCTGGTGGAAAACAAATATTTGTCGTGTAGAGCCAACTTCTTCAACCTGTTTAACTCCCAGCTACCAAGTCCCTGAGGAACTGTGAGAACGGCATTTGCATTCCATCCGGGAAGCATCAGATTAGAGAAGATTGGATTACAAGTGTTAAGATGGAGTAGGTGACTGAAACTCAGACATGAGGGTGTTTTAGATTTCAGTGTTATACCAGCATTCTTAGATACATGGAGAAATTATCATCTACAAAGACCAGAGAAACATACAGCAGGTAGTTATGAAACAGGTCAAAAGCAGAATGGTGTCTGCTTACCATGAGAAAGTTTTGCTTTGCTTTGTCTTGCCCTTGCTCATTGTCTGACATCTCTCCTCAATCCGGTGGTGGGATTCAGAAAGGTTTACTACCGGTTCTATGGCCGTGACGTGGCAGGCGAGGTGGGGGAAGGATACTGCAAAAATCTCCATTCCCACCCCATTCCAGGGGAAGGATATTGCAAAATCCCCATTCCCTCCCCACCCCACTAACCTGCTTTGCAGCTCCATTGTTCTGTTCAGGGCAACAAAAGAAGACCCAGCTGATCAGCTGGGACTTGGGAGGCAGAGACTAGATGGGGGCGGGGCCAGACAGGGGTGGTATTTGCCAGTTCTCTGAATTACTCAAAATTTCTGCTACCGGTTCTCCAGAACTGGTCAGAATGTGCCATGTAGCAAGAAAAGCCACATTGTAGGTCCCATCCATAAAGAAATGTCCTCCGACAGGATCCTGGGGAACAGCCTTTTCTGCTGCAGCACCAGCATTTTGGCATATCATTCCTCCAAGATGAGATTGTCCCCTATCTTGTTGGCTTCTGGAAGGAGCTGAAGTCATGGCTTTGCCACCTTTCCTCCAAAGTGGCTAGAGAAATTGAGTGCACTCTCTGACAGAGAGCGTAACAGGTTTTTGTAACAGGTTTTAATCATTTAATTTTTTTTAGCGTTTGCAGGAATTTTTCTCATATTTTTGGTTATTTTGATGTATTGTTTTACGTTTTTAACTTTGTACACCACGCAGAGTCACATACTTCCACAGCTCGTGATTGTATTGTGGCTGTACTACCGGTATCAGAAAGGTGCCATATTTGGGATCCTTTGGTTAAGGTGACCAATCGTCCTCCTTTAGGGAGGACAGTCCTTCTTTTGTAAGTTCTGTCCTCTCTCGAAAAGTGTCCTCCTACGTGTCCTCCTTTTTGATATTTGAAGACTAATCTGTAAATCTCCGTATTTGATCGATGCCAATCCGATCCGTTGTGTGTGAGGTGACATATTTGTATTTGACATGATGATTCGTCAAGGCTCAGTACAGTGTGGTGAGATGTAATTATGAGACACATGCACTCCACACAGGAGAATTGTTTTGAGAGAGTGCTCCCTGCGCAAGTGGCTTTGTTTTTTTCTTCAATTTATTTGTGTCCTCCTTCTCATTGTAAAAAAGTTGGTCGCCTTAGTTTTGACACACACAAAAATCAGTCACCACTGTTGAGAGAAAACTCCCTCTCTGCTTCCTTAGACTTTAGGGACCAAGTATCTAACTTAGAGTTTTTCTGATAGTACAACCAATCTTTAGGCAGGAAGAAACAAATCAGTTTGATGGAAGTGCTGCATTGTGCTGTTGATATATAAGATCTATCCCTTTTGTATCTGCATTGTGATGTTACTCAAATGGCAAGGGGAGGAGCTAGTAGGACAATGTGTTATGCAACTTTTATCATTTTAAACCTCCATGAGATGGAATTACAGTTTGATATCTTCTGCTTTTTTTTTTCCTGTGTCAAACAAAGATTGCTTCACAGAATATATATAGTATGTCTCATCAAATTCAACATGTACATTTTCCCTGATAAAGGTAATGCATTAAGTACCAGGAAAATGCTCTCAAATGTGGCTGGGGCAGTCTGTTCCTTTGGTATGTTCAACTGACTAATCAATAAAGTATACAATACTATACTGATAGTCTGCTGATAGTACTGACGCAACAGAAAGAGGAATGACCTGTCAGAACCTCTTTCTTTGCAGCTCTATGTCTACATTGCAAATGTTTTTGGATAACTGTCAGTAATAAGTTATCCCTTTTTTCCATTGCATGTTCCAATGATAATAGGCATGTGTTTTGTTAAATTGTTTAACATAGCCTTAATACAAGATAGATTTCATGTCTGCCAACTGACAGAATTGCTAAGAGGTTTGCTGAGTGCAGATGATTGTAAATGCAAGAGTTTTTGAATGTCTGCTCAGTTTCCAGGAGCTTTTGGCAAAATTCAGCTTTGGCTTAAATGACCTTAAAAACTTTCTTTGGGTTGTGGGGTTCATTTGGAGCAGCTCTCAGAACTGAAACTTAAACTACTTCTGCTAAACTAACAAACCACATAAGTCTTGGCTGAACACTGAACTTAAACTATGCCTAACCAAACACTATCAAGTCAGGTTTCTTTGATTCTAGCAGTAGAGTAGGCAAATCTACATCAGCTGGAGGACAGAAATATTTCTTCAAAGTTTGGAACTAACAGGAAAGCTTTTGCGCTCATGTCTAAAAAAAACCCCCAAGTTTTCCATTCATGTAGACCTTCTTATACTATCCAGTTGCAATGAAAGAAGGAATGATTGTCACCTGGTGCAGATGAGAAGATGATGTTTGTAGCACATCAAGAGTTAGAACTGCAAGTTATTTAGTGGTAGTATCTCAAGAGAGTTACACAGGGATAAGTGTTGGTCCTAGTAGTTACTCAGCTGTGTTAGATGCTGATAGCAAGAAGAAGAAATGCATGTTTTTACTAACTTACAAAAGCGTTCTCTTTCAACTGCTAATTTGTTTCCAATGAGTTGTTGCTTTTACCTATTAGATTATTCATATTCCATTTTTCAGTAATCATATTCCAGTTTTCCTTATGCTTATAATGGGACCTTCTTGGTTTGTTTCTCAAATTCATTTAAATTAAATTTCTGGGTAGCTTTATAATAAGCCAGCCGGGAACAGAGTTAAGACTTAACTGGAAATAATTGTCCTGGAGCAAAAAGCATCCTCATGCCTATATTGTTTTTGGCTTGACGTGGCTTCTTAAGCTACATCTGAGAAGTTTTAATTCCAAATAAAGCATATCTTTAGAATATAAAAGCAAAGGAACAGAGGTAGTAAATATTTCATATCATGTTCATTGCTCATATGCCACACATTCCTGAAAAAGGCTCAAGGGGAAGTTAACACCGTCAATGTAAAACAAAATAGCAACCCAAACTCCCAGGTTACGAATACAATGACAAAATCAAAAAAGGATTTAAAAATTGAAAAATTCAAATGTAATGTGCCACAAGCCCCACCTTCATTCAGGGCAAACCCTCTTCCCATGCCAGGCAGAAGAGGTAGGACTTCAACAGTGAAGAGGAACAAAGCTGGGAGATTCCTCTTGGTTCCAGAGAGTTGGGGCAGCTACTAAAAATTCCATTTTCAAAGCCCATCGGATGGCACTCCCTAAGTATGATAAAAATCCATAAAAATATTTTGGGGGTTCAGAGGAGGAGCAAAATAGTGAACTTGGAAAAAGGGCCCATTTGCAGAAGTGTCCAGGGCGGGAAAGCAGGAGGACCAGAGTAACTGTGCCTCAATTATACTAGGTACAAGCTGTTCAAAGAAAATTACTTTGGGAAGTTTTTTTTCAAACTAATGTCAAGCCCTGAGAGGCTGGTAAACTCGAGAAACAAGAAGTCTTGGAAAGGACTTTTATAACCAGAGAGTAATATAACAGAATGTAACATTCCTCTCACAGCCAGTTTCAATTGATTGTGGCTGAGTGTGGATCAGACCGACAGACCTGGCATTTAATAGCAGCAGCCAAAATCCCTGGGGTTGAAGGATGTGGACCTCTGGCTCCTGGTGTGAGAACTGAAAGCAAGAAAAAGCAATGAGTCAAACGCACTAAACCTTCCTTCCATGGGTACATTCACTCTCAGGGCCTCTTGCCTGTCACCAAAACCCCATTCCTCTGCAACCCTCTCTTCTTATCGGCCAGCACATCCCTTCAGCCAAGGAATTCCTCAGATATCTAGCACAGAAACCTTTCTCTGGGCGAGATGGACAGATAAGAAGTAAGGTGGGAGGAGGGAGGGAGGAGAGAGAAAAAAAGAAAGAAAGAAAGAGAAAGGCAAGCAAGAGGAAAATGGCCATTCAAGTCTTGCTAAGTGTACACGATTCAGTCAAACCACTAGCCTGGCCCTGTTGCCACCTTACCATAACCTGGACCAAGTTTTTGAAATTGGCTTAAGAAATAGATGAAAGCAACAAGAGGGTTAAGAAGTTTAGGCTGCAATGCAGAATTGCCCCGAATCAGCCCCTCAAGCTGCTGTCTATTCTACATCTCTGTTCCTCTTGTGCATTTCTGCTTTGCTTTCATCTGAGACAGAAAAGCCCTCACCAAATTGGGAAATCTGAAGCCCAGTCCCAGGTCTCAGCCTTTGAATAGCCCAGAAATCCAGCCCCCTCTCCTCCAAGATCTGAACCTGGCAATGTCCCTTGAATTGGGGAGACCAGCTCCTAGGAGACTGGGACTGATATAATCCAGCAGTCATTCTCTTTCCAACCAATATTCCAGGCTTCATTCTTTTTCCAACCAATAAGAAAAGGACCAGGCAGCTGGGAAGCATACTTTTCCAAATCAGTGTGTAGAATCCTTCAGGTCCCATCAGGGTGTGATATAAATTAGTCAGACTTAGATTTATTAATCACTGCAACACCAAATAGGCTCTGATATGCATAACTCAACAATACACTTTATTTTCCAGTTTGAATGTATGTTCATCCAAGAGTTTTTTTTTTTAATGTCAAGCTACCAAGCTTTGGTAAATAGGTCAAAGCACAATGTTATGATTTCACTCCTAAGAATGTACTTAGCAATCATTTTTCTTTGGCAAAAGAAATGCCACACAAACTTGCCAATTTTTCTTTAATCAAGTTGTTGTGCTTGAAACAAAGGAGACAAATAGCACGCAGGAGTTTTAAAGAAATGGAGTAATAAAAGAACAGTTCTCGTGTCCTATGAAGGAATGAAAGAATTGTAAATGTATTAAAAGTTAGATCAAAAGCATATTTGTATTTTGCATCTTGGAAAACTAATTTGCTTTCTGTTTTGTCCTGGATATATGTGAGTGTGAGAAAGGAAGAATTACATTGACATTGGTATATTCTGGCTCTGTAACACTTAGCAACAATCAATCCAAGGAAGGAAGGAAGGAAGGAAGGAAGGAAGGAAGGAAGGAAGGAAGGAAGGAAGGAAGGAAAAGAAAAATGGAAAAAAGAAAGAAAGGGAAAGAAAGAAAAGAAAGAAAGAGAATGAAAGAAAGAATAAAAGAAAGGGAAAGAGAAAAGGAAAAAAGAAAGACATTTCTGTGCTCTATTGGAAAACATAGACAAGATATGAATCATGTACCCATCTGCAACTGCTCTGAGATTCTGAAGGATTGAGAAGAACAGAGGTCTCAAAGAAACATCAAAGGTACCCAGTTTTAAACTAATCAAGAGACACTGGGGACTTCAGAGGGGGAAATACAAACATAGAAAGCATGGGAAAATGACAGGCATGCTCTTTATTTGTTTTGTGTCCATAGAGAAGTTTATTTATGTGATTAAAAAACCCCATAGCCCTATAAATGTGATTGAGTAACTCATCAGTCACCATTTGAGTCTGTACTTTATGGTAGCTGTTTACCATGCATCCTTGACAACCAAGTGCCAGGTTTACTCTCAGGCTTTGTACAATACACAGGATGATTCATGAAATGGTTAATTGCTTCATTCAGAGCACAAGCCTGGCTGTACTCCAGTAGGTATAAACAAAAGCCATCCCAATTGCTCTGCTGAGTGACACTTTGTGTAGTACAGGAAGTTGCATGGGGAATTGGTCAAACCATCTTGTGTTACTGTAATTAGTTAGTCATCAAGTGCTTTCCTCCTCATCTTAGCAATCCAGTAATACAGTTTAAGATCCATCTCCATGTACAGATTCATCCAACTGCACATTTGTCTCCTGGGAGAACAGCAATAAATATTTATCTTCGCTGCAACAAGAGAAGGGTTTAACCCCTGTTCCCCACAGCATGCTTTTGTTCTCCTCTTCCTTTATTCCGCCCCCCCCCCCCCATGGCTGCAATTTTAAAAACCTGCACAAATACTAATGCACATTTAATAAAGCATTCAGCTTGGCTATGCACATCACCTCAGTGTCTTGAGAATGAATCATTGGCTGTCTTTACTTTTCTATGGAAAAATAAAACACTTAGTAGACTGGAACCAGGTCATGGGATGAACATTGATTAAGGAGTGTGTAGGGCACAAAGAAAGACACACACACACACACACACACACAAATACACAGAGATAAAAGAGAAGATATCTTTCTGATATGGTATTGTTTAAAAAAATTAAAGAATAGCATTCCGGACTATCTTCAAGCCAGAAACTGTTGGAGATAAAAGGGGAAAAGATAAAGAGCTGAAAACATTTTTTTTTACAATGTGCTTGTGTCTGAGGCTAACACAAGTTTCTATTATCCCCAGCCACCTTGGATGGTGATCATGCTGGCTGGGAATTATGAGACTTCAAGCCTCACAGATATGAATGGGGATGCTTCACTGGAAACTCAGAACTGACTCCTTCAAATCCCGCCAACATATTTCCATTATGCTCCATTCCATATAACAGAAAGTAATGAGAAGGTAAATCAGCATGACAGTCCAGCTAAGAGCAGAATAAAATAAAATCCACTGAGCCGAAAAATGAGCAGGTACTTCCAAAATGTATCACCCCCGAATCTATAAAGCTGTTATTTTCTTTGAAGGTTACATCCAGTGGTGAGATTCAATTTTTTTTTTTACTACCAGTTCTGTGGGCATCGTTTGGTGGGCATGGTGTGGCTTGGTGGGCGTGGCAGGGGAAGAGTACTGCAAAATCCCATTCCTTCCCCACTCCACTAACCTGCTTTCCATCTCTGTTCTCCTGTGCAGGGCAACAAAAGAAGACCCAGCCAATCAGCTGGGACTCGGGAGGCAGAGAATGGATGGGGGCAGAGCCAGTCAAAGGTGGTGTTTGCCAGTTCTCTGAACTACTCAAAATGTCCGCTACCAGTTCTCCAGAACTGGCCAGAACCTGCGGAATACCACCTCTGGCTACATCCTAATCTTGTTCTTTGTGACTGTTAGATTTCCATGAGGAAAAAGGCAATAATAGAAAATGTCCAAGAAAGCTTTTATCTTTACAGTCTTTACACGTACAGGTTTATTTTATATTTACAGGTACGAAGATGGATCAAGAGCCCAATGGTTAGCATGGAAAAACATCAGACAAGCAGCCTCAAATATCCGAGTGCCACTGTGATGCACATACCTCAGGGGGAGCCTGACATTGAAGTCCCGTTTTGCCAGATGTGCTTCAGTGATCACACGTTTCCAAAAGGGATCACCCCTCAGGACTCTGAACCCTGTTCCTGGGAAGGACCCCGGAGCTGCAATGTAAGCAGGCCTCTTTCTTGCATATTTATGTGATTAAAAAAACCCCATAGCCCTATCAATGTGATTTGAGTAACTCATCAGTCACCATTGGTGGCTATACTAAGAAACGCTCACATATTTGTCTGCTTTAATTATTTGGTTTATATACTCTATCTTTCTATTCAGCCAGACACGTGTCGAGGCTAAGTATAGTACAACTAAGAGCTCCAAAATACATACTAAAAACCAGTGCTAAAATAATTAGCAATTAAAGCCTGGCAAAAGAGACACGGCATTGCTCCATTTTGAAAGGAAGTGTGACTGAGGAAAAAGCCTAATGTACCTGGTGCATTTCATAATTTAGGAACAAAGCAGGAAAGGGCCCTTGCTCAAAAATCCCCCAAAGAGCATCTGAAACAGATACTTCTTCAGAAAGGCTCGACTCCTACATTTTATAGTCAGAATGTGATCATAAAGGAACATAGTAAACTTTGCAGGGGGATGGGAATGGAGCCGCAGCTCACTGATTCAAGAGTGAGGTAGATCTTTCAAAAGCAGTTGAGCTTCTCACGAAATCCTCCGTCCAGTCTTTGTTGTCTGTGTTGACTCTGCATTGAAAGACAATGCCGGGTGGAAGAACATGTTCTTTCAGCTTCCCCATACCATCTCTTGACCCAATTGTGTGAAAGGGCTCCTTGCAGTTCATGTGAAACATTCTGCTGGAGATTCTGGAGAAATGTTAAGAGGCAGGGGAGACAACAGTACTGCTTAATAAAAACAATGAATACAGTAAAACACACTGTGATCCAGTTTAAAGCATTGTCTGTGGTTTTATATAGGAACATGGAAAGTTAAAGCAAATGAATTCCTCTCCCCCTCCTCCTCCATATATATATATTCATACTTTCCACTAATGCGGATAGTTGTTTTGGCTAAATCTGTTTGTATTTAAACCAACAATTGTAGTCAATAAACCAGGATAACTAATTGAACTTTATATTAAACTAGGCCAACTGTAAGTTATTCATCCAAGCATGATTAAGTAAACTATTATTTGGTGCAATGTATTGTCAGAAGAATAATTTATATCCAGCTTTTGTGGTATCCGAGATTCATTCTCCAAGCAATTTTAATGATATGTCATAGGGCCTAATAGCATTACTCCATTCCAAGAAGTTGTAGACAATTTGCCTTCCAGCTTTGATGACTTCAAAGTTGATTGGGGAAATTCAAGGGAGTATAGAGGTATCAAGATTCTTATTTCTGAAGATTTAATGTAACTCCAGGTCATGAGGCCCCATGCTTCCAAAGGCCAGTTACAAGGGATTAATGGCAAGAGAGGGATACAGTTTTAATTATGTTTACAACTCCCCAAAGGAATATGGTTGGCGTTGGCCACTGTGAGAAACAAATTATGGAAATAAGTAGCCCTTGGCCTGATTCAGCAGCATTATTCTGATATTCATCTTCAGTATGAAAATGGAACTATTCTGTTTATTCTTGAGTTCGTGCTGGTCTGTGCATTCATAAAATAGGGAGTATAGTCATTGTAACATTGTAAATGGTGAAACTGGTATAGTGAATTTGCCAGAAAACAAGTGATTATATATTCCTGGGGCCTCAAGGAAGAGCTTTGCAACAGAAGTCCAGGTCTCCCTGAGCAAAATAAAAGTCTACAAACCTTAGCTGACTGGCCTAGGACTATTTGAATGGTATGGAATAATACACATTTCCACTGAAAATTAAGAAGGAGCTTGTGCACCTTAAATCCAGAACTTGAAATTATCTAATTGCACTACTGTCGTGTCACAAAAAAACTTAATGTGATGTGTAAGCCTAATGTTGGCCTAGCTAGAATCTATTGGAAGTCCTGGGGCAAATTTTTGATAGATGTGTCATTCAAACAGGGTAGGATGATAGTCATGGCTGGCAAATAGCCCCGGAAAGCTCCAACCTATTCGATGTCAACTCAAAAAACATGCCTGTTTCAGAGTTGCCATAAGCGGGGGAGGGAGGGAACCAGAAGTACATTCCACACTTATTTTACAAAGATTGTAGCTAGGCTACTGGATCTTCTGCCCATGAAGATCCTTCATTGGAGAGTGTGATTGATGACAGCCCGTGAACGTGCTTTGTTGGAGAATCTGATGTATGACATGCCCGGGGTGCGGGGGGAGAGTCACAAGTGACCGTGAATTATGTGTGTCAGAGTTGGCTTCAACTGGGATAATGCTGACGTGTTGCTCCTAATAAATATTTTGGATTCTTTTGAAGCTTGGCTCGAGGCTCATTTAATTAGGGCAATCACCGGAATCCTGACATTCGGAATGAATAGAGTCAACAGAAACTGTGAGAATGTTTCACTTTAGGTAAAGAAAAAAAATATCTTTGCACAGAATTTCAGGAACTGGAGCATGGAGGGTTTTTTTTTAATGTATTTGAGTAAAAATAAAAGGAGAGAGAAATTAATATGATACCATTGTGGGAGTTTATTATGCAGGGCAGAAGAAATTAATAAATCCTTTCTGTATTCCCACTATCGAAACAGTGCTAATGAGTCAGAGAGCTGACAAATGTTTGCCCTTTCTTGCTGATAACTTTGTCTATCAGAAAGTAAAAGAAAGAAAAGAGAGTCTGCTATCCTGGATTAAATCCTTACAAAAGGGAAGGAATTTGTTCAAGAAAGGAAGGTGAATGAGTACCTTGGGGAAAAACAATGGAGGGTTTTTTTTAATGTATTTGAGTAAAAATAAAAGGAGAGAGAAATTAATATGATACCACTGAATTAATGATATCCAGAGGGAGGAATTGAAAAGAAACAGGCCTATATATTGGATTCCAGAAGAGTAAGTTTTGGTAAAATCCAAGGGAAGGTCAGATCTGATGATTCTAAAGGAGAAAAGTGTCTGGGAGTGATGGAAAATTTTGTGAAACAAGATATCGAAAGCACAATCACAATTTCTGAAAGAATGGCAAATTTGAGAAAATTTCCAAAAGCCATCATTGGATAGACGCAGAGCTTTCTAAAATACTCAGCAGAAATAAAGACATATACAGGAAATAGAAAGGAGGAGCACATAAGCAAAGATGAAACAAGATAGTCTCTAGAAACATAGGAACTGCAGTAGGGAAGTTAAAGCTCAGAATGAGTTGAGACTACCAAGAGATACAAAACAGCAAAAAAGAGTTATACGGGCACATAAGAAAGAAATGTTAAATGAAAGAAGTGGTGAATTGGCAATGGGGAATGGTGGAAAGGCAGAACTTGCATTTTACATTTGTCTTCTCTTAGAAGGGTGATGGAAATCTACCTGGTCATTATCTCTTGCTATACACTCCTGGAAGAAAGAGGAGGCTGCAGCTTAGGATAGAGAAAGAAAGTCTGTAAAAGTATTTGAGAGCCACTTTGGTGTAGAATGTTAAAGACACCCAGTTAAAAAAACTGGGACGCTATGAGTTCTAGTCCTGCCTTAGGCAGAAAATCAGCTGGGTGACATCAGCTCTCTCTCAGCCTGAGGAAGAAGTCAAGGACAAGCTACTTCTGAAAATCTTTTTCAGAAAATTCCAGGGTCATGTCCAGGCAGTCTGCAGTAGCCAAGATTGACTCGAAGGCATACATATACAAATAAGCTTAGCTAATTTCAATAAATTCAAGGACCCATGGCCAGGGTACACCTAAAGAATGCTCATTAATGGCCCCAGTTCAGAGACGTAGGACTCTGTCCCTTACTGTCCAATTTTTGTACATGAGCCAACAACATAATACAGCTGCTGAAAAAACAAATGCTCTTTTGGCTGTATTAATAGGAACATAGAATCCAGTTCACAAATTATAATAATACTACATTTATTCGTCCTGATCAGATCTCACTTATAAGACTGATTCCCCACAGTTCTGGACCCCACAGTTTTAAAAATTAAATGACAAATTGGAGTAAGTTCATAGGATGGCTGTTGAGATGGTGAGAGAGCTGGAAATCAAACCTTCTGAGGAACAATCAAAGGGACTGGTTATTTAACAGAAGACACAACATAAATGCAAGTTTCAAACAATTGAAAAGTTGTCACATGGGAGAGAGACTGTAGTCCCAAAGGCAAAACCCAAAAATTATTCAAACTAGGAAGTGATTTATGCTAGACTTCAGAAGGAACATCTTGACTGTATGAGGTGTCAGTCAGTGGAGGAGGCTGCCTCATGAAATAATGAGTATTGAGTAATGAGATTTCCTTTCCTTATATAGGGGTGTGATGGCTCAGCGGCTAAAGACATTGAGCTTGTCAGCCAGGGTTTGAGACCCAAGTGACCTGTCTCCCATTACTTTCCCCAGCTCCTGCCTACCAACCAGTTCGAAAGCATGCAAATGCAAGTTGATAAGCAGGTACCACTTTAGCGGGAAGGTAACAGCATTACATGTGCTTTTGGCATACAGTCGTGCTGGCCACATGACCATGGAAGTGTGGACATGGCAGTCCTGAAGACCACAGAATAGAAAAGAAGGAACTGGAGAAGATAACAAAATACTAAAACTTGCAAATAGAAATAGAGCAATTGTCGCAAAAGAAACCAAGGATAGTACCAATAATAACAGGTGCAATCCCAAAATAATTGGAGCATCATTTGAATACAATTGGCATTGACAAATTCATCATCAGTAATCATCATCAGAAGACAGCTTTACTCAGAACAGCTTACATCCTGCAACAATAACACAATCAAACTTCAACATCTGCCTATCCCAGGTCTTTGGAAAGAACTTGATAGATGGATAAAAATGCCACACCCAGTCTGAACATCTGGCTATCTGTGTGGTGGACCATAACAGCAATAACAGCAACATGATTTCCAAAGAGAGGATATTCCATAACATAGGCATTGTCTGTGAAAAGCAGTACTTATGAACCAACTTTGGGGAAGTGAGTGATCACCGGCAACTTTTCCCAGGATACACAGGCCAGGAAGGTTGATTGGAGAAGGTAATCTTTGGGAGTACCTGAATGTACCTGAATGCCAAACCATAAAAGGCTTGTGACCTCCTGCAGATGTCCATGGGCCTATGCACTTTTCAGGGGTCTCTGAACATTAACCAAGGTGTACTAGGAATGCTCTTTTTTTGGTCAAATATCTGAATCTTCATTGCTACATTGTGGCCTAAAACAGGATGTACATTTGAAGAAATGAAGACATAAGAGAAAATGCCAGGACAGTGTTGCAAAGGTCCTACCTAGGCTATCAATTCCTGGGCCATCTTAGTCTTCTAGACAACTGCTATATCATCTTGATTTTTGTCAGTTTAGCCCTAAAGTTCCAGCATGGGAGCATGAGATTGATTTGGGGGATAGATGGACAGACAGACAGACACGTTGCACAGAATTCTGGACGACAAAACAGCCAGTTGTGAGTCAGGAAATGAGTTGTAAGTGAGTAGGGAAATACTGATTCACAGTCTACCAAGAATTTTTGGCCAAGCTAAGGAATATTACATGATTTTGTTTATCCATTCGACTTCTGACTTTACATAAACTTCATCAATGAAGGTTGTACTTAATTCTGCACTTTGTTTTGGCGTATTTCAAAACAAAGGAAATTGTGCATTATTATATAATAGAGCCTACTGTGAGTAATCTAGCTTTGAAAGAGCTAACAAAACAAGTTTGAAGACCAGTTTTCATTTAATATGGGTGGTGTTTTTCTTCTCTAACAACAGGTTATAGAACTCTTAGACTAGCATGGGAATGCCTAAGCCCTTCAGGAAGATTTTCTCGGTCAAAATTAACTTGTTTGTTTGTTTGTTTACTTACCTTAGGAGTGTGATTGGCTAAATTATAACTGTGTGACATGCTTATATCAAAAAGAGAGAGAGAAAAAGACAAACTCCTGATTTTACTGTTTCAGAAAAAAAAATCAGCTCCAAAATTTTTTCCGTAGATTCAAAGTTATTTTATTAACTGATGCAGAAACCTGTTTTAATAGCTTATTCATGTACACAGTTGCAAGAAAGTAGGCCCCAAGTCATCTAAATGAATCCATTACTTAGAGTCATCTTGGGTGGGGAGGTTGGACTAGATGACCTACAAGGTCCCTTCCAACTCTGTTAATCTTTTTTTTAAGCCACTAAACACATAGAAAGGCCAAAAAAATATCTGGGATATTGCATATACATGATATGTAGAAGGCTGAAAGTTTAATCCGCTTCATCTTCATTTTTATCAGAAATTTCAGAAAAAGTGCTTGAAGTACAGCCAGGGGTAGGATTCAAATTTCTTAACAACTGGTTCTGTGGGCGTGGCCTAATTTGTGGGTGGCTTGGTGGTCATGTGACTGGGTGAGTGTGGTTTGCTGACTGGGTCTGGCTTGGTGATCACGTGACTGGCTGGGCATGGCTTATATGTAAATATTGTAAATATTTATGTAAATATTTAATTTTTTATTTTAAAAAAAGCAACTTTTACCCAAAATCAGGTAAAGCAGGCAGGTAGATTGAGTTGCTCACAGAATCATAGATTCACTCAGAGATCTATCTTTCTGCAATCGGCTACCTGAGTCTGCACTGAAAAATAGAAGCTTCAGGCCTAAGGAAGGTTCAGCTCTGCTTTTAGATTAGCTAGAAAGCCTTGAAATCCAACAATTTCCTGCTTTCTAGCTAATCTAAATCTTCCCGCACAGCAGAACAGCTGAGGGGCGGGGTAAATAAAAAAGGAAAAATAGCAACTTAGGAGGCAAGTTTGATGGCAGACATACCAGGTAAGGTGTGAGTGGGCGGGGAGGGGAGGAGCCAGCCAGTGGCACGATTGCCGGTTCTCCAAACTGGGCAGAATTATAACAACCGGTTCTATAGAACTGGTCCGACCAGGTAGAATCCCACCCCTGCATACAGCCCCTAAAGCACTTCTGAATATCATAAAATATCACACAGCCCCCACCCCCATAGTCACATGATCACATTTAGGCGCTTGGCAACCAGCTCGCATTGACAAATGGTTGTAGCATCCCGTAGTCACAAATCGCAACTAGTGACCTTTTTAAAAAAAACATTTTCTGTACAGAAAACAGCCCTTGGATATGCTGGATTCATTTAATGACCACAAGGTTTGCTTCACGACTGTGATGCCTCCAACTGTTGTAAAAACAATGGCAAAATCAAGTCGGGTCACATAATGGCCAGCTTATCAACTGCCCTGAGGACCAAACTTCCAATTCTAATTGTGGTTGTAATTCAAGGGCAACTCCTACATGAATATTCTGAAGTAGGTGGGAGACGTGCATAGCTCCAAATTGGATGCTATCAATCTGTCCTTCCCATTTAGCTATGCCATTTGTGTCTCCACAACCAAGTTCTTCTTTGCCTGCCAAAGAGAACTAAGACTGGGAACAAACATTTATTTATTTATTTTAATTCTTAACTCAAGTATGAGTACAGGTAGTCCTTGACTTACAACAGTTTGTTTAGTGACTGTCCGAAGTTACAACGGCACTGAAAAAAAGTGACCATTGACCATTTTTCACACTAATGACCATTGTAGCATCTCTCACCCCCACAATCAGGAGGCTGTGAGTTTGATCCTAGGTAGAGGCAGATGTTTCTCTCCCTGGGCACATTGAGAATATATCTGCTGAACAAAACTTCACATTGGTGACAGGAAGGGCATCTGGCAAGTAAGCACTCAACTCCATTCAATTGCCTACACTCTACCCCACAAGGGATTATAAGGTTGTTAAAAGATTATGATGGCCGTTGCAGCATCCCCATCAGTGGTGGGATTCCAAATTGCGTGCTACCGGTTCTGTGCGCTTTGCAGAGGGTTTCTTCTGAAGCTCTTTCCACACCCCACTCTTTTGGACTCACATGTTATTGGACCATTGTCTAGATTGCAGCTCTTCCTCCTGTCTCCCAAGGTCATTCCCACATGCCATTATAAACATAGACCCACTTTAACTATGGCTAATCTGTACCTCACAGTCCAAGCTACCTAATCCATCTGGTGTTATGAGAAATAAAAATAAGGACATTGCTCTTCTGTGTACTATTTTGAGTTTTTAATACTAGGGACTATGGGAAAGTTGAGGGAACACTTTTTTTTAAAGCTGCAGTTATTTACAAAATGACATAACATCATATTAGTTGAAGTCACTTTTGTAGGCTGTGGTTAAGTTAGAGTGTTTTGAGACTATTATTTCAAAGGTTTACCCATGCTGTCCCCTCCCCTGCAAAAAACTGGTGGCAAATTATGCCATTACCATTTGATGCTGTAAATTTTGGAGTTTCTGATCTGGGAATACTCCAGGAGGATGGACAAATGGGATTAAACATTGACACAGATTCCACTGCCTTCGGATCATTCCTTTCTGTCCTAAAAGAGTAGCACGATATACCATATTTTTTGGACTATAAGATGAACCTCTGTGCGTCTTATACAGTGAATGTTGCCAAAGCCCCGCCCACCCACCGGCCCCCACCCTTCGGCCTCTGCCTCCCAGCAATTTGCCTCCTTGCAGCAAAGCCTGATCAGCTTCAGCACAGCCTGATTTAGCACGAGCAGCTGATTGGCAGTTGGACCTGCCTCCCAGAATACCACCAATTAGCTGTTCCAGGCTGCGGGGATCGCCGCCACCCATCGCTGCTGCCACCTATCACCGCCTCCATATGCCCCATTTTCAGCCTCCATGTGTCCTGTTTTTGGCCCGTTCCAGGCAGTGGGGATAGGCGGCAGCAGCTGTTTGCTGCAAGGAGGCAAATTGCTGGGAGGCAGAGGCCGAAGGTTTTTTTTTTTTCTTGTTTTCCTCCCCAAAAGCTCGGTTCATTTATAGTCTGAAAAATACAGTACATGGGGAAAAATAAGTACATCAGTGAAACTTAACGAGTTTTTCCTGAGAAAAGCAGGAGGATAATTTTGGCTAGGCTTGGCAAATTTGTGAGACTGATATTGCGACTTAAGATACAGATACCTCCGAGCATTAGAAAGGCTGGCAGCTCTTTTACAGATTTGCCATTTTTCTTTCTTCCTTTTCCCTTCCGCCCTAGAAAAGGGGTTGCATTTTAGCTCATTTGCTCAGCTGCAGAGCTTAGCTATTTCATCTGAAAAGTTAACATGCTATGGGAGAAGCAATTAGAGTTTGCCATTTTCAGTGTTCTTCACTGTTAAGTCCAATAGCAGCTGGCGTCCAAAGTGTTATGTTTATCTGACTTGGCAAAAGCCTCGGAGTCATCGTTTTACTTGACAGAGCAACACTCTGAAATGGAAAATACTGTTTTTGCAGTCACCGTTTCAAGTTATTTCCTAAATGGTCCCTTTTCAACAACTAGGCTGACAGTTGATATAAACATTGTGCTAATGTGATTTCAACGGAATCAAGAGTGATCAAGTCTTTGACTCTGGGGAGATATAATGGGGGAGAAATATATCTATATAATGTTTTGTTTGTTTTGTTTGGACATAGAATGTAATATAGTCTTGCTTCCTCTTACGGCAGTCTTCCCTAGTGCAGGATTCTGCTCTCAAGTTAAGTCTTAAAAGCAGAATTCATTGTTCTGTCCTCTTGGTTTGCATTCGTCTCGGTCTCTGATCCATAGGTTGAAAAAGAGGCTGAGAATAATTGCTAGAAAAATCAAGAGCTTTTGCTTACTTGTTTACAAAAACCTTCATGAATGTATGTTTGCATCCCATATCTGCACTAGATTACACATAGACTCAGTTCACCAATAGCACCAAATGAGTGGTACTTACAGCCAGTTTTGACAGCCAGTTTCAAGTCGTGGCTGTCACAGCAGTTATATGATCTTGATATAAGCACTTATGATGGTCCCATGGTTATGTGATCACCATTCGCAACCTTCCCTGGTGACTTCCCACAAGCAAAGTCAATGGGGAAGCCAACAGGCTAGGTTGCAAGTCAACCCTTTTCCTCCTGAGGAACCCTGCCGTAGGATTTCATACTCAGCAGTGCAGCATCCCTCGGCCCATGCTCCGTAATGTGTATATGCACACATGACCATAATTGTGCCATCTCACACAGTGGTGGGATTCAGTCTTTTTTACTACTGGTTCTGTGGGTGTGGCTTGGTGGGTGTGGTAGGGGAAGGATACTGTAAATTCCCGATTCCCTCTCCACTCCTGGGGGAAGGTTACTGAAAAATCCCCATTCTTTCTCCACCCCCCTAACCTGATTTCCAACTCCGTTCTCCTGTGCAAGGCAACAAAAGAAGACCCAGCCAATCAGCTGGGACTCGGGAGGCAGAGAATAGGTGGGGGCGGGGCCAGTCAGAGGTGGTATCTGACAGTTCTCCAAACTACTCCAAATTTCTGCTACCGGTTCTCCAGAACTGGTCAGAACCTGCTGAATACCACCTCTGATCTCACAGCAGCCTTGCAGCTGCACTTGCACTGGATCACAGCATCCATCCCACCTGCAACTGGGCCTTGCTACAGCATCCTCCCCCACAGTCATGCTTGCATCCATCCCTAGCACCCCGCCTCCCCTGCCTCTCATAGCACTCATCTGTCCACCAGCCTGCTTGTGCGCTGCCTAAGGAAAGGCTTATCATGAATTGGGCTTTGCAATTTTCTGAAGTCTTCCCCATTGACTTTGCTTATTGGAAGCCGGCAGGAAGTTGCAAGCCCCAGCCATGTGAGATCTTCACTTAATGATCCACAATCCTCAGTTAACAACAGCAACAGAGGCTCCCAGGATTGTGGTCATTAAGCAATACGATTGTGCGATATTGCACTTTGCAATCACATTGCTAAGCAATGGAAATTAGTCACAATTACTGTGGTTAAGTGAGTGCTACCTGTCGTTAAGAAATGGGTTTTTTTTTTCATCTTTATTTTGAACATTACTATTGCTCTTTTTCAAATAGCTGAGATAAAATTAAAATACTTTTAAAACGAATCCTTAAAACATTCAGATTAAACCCACAACTGAAACTGTCTTAAGTCTAAAGCTCATGCCTCCTAGAAGTACACTAAAGACCTTCCAGAAGAAAATGGGCTCTATAGACGCATGTCAAGATAGGCCTATCATTTTGGGGGGATTTTGTAAAAACAGAGAAAGGAGGTCTTCTTGGCGTTCATAATTTAGATGATAAATTAAAATAAAGTCTGGATAAAAACCTTGATACAAACCCAAATAAGGAGGAGTCCTTGATACCAGGCTGTGAGATCCTTTACCTCCAGGATTCAACACCAATTTTTGGTTATTATCAAGTCGTTGTGCTTTACAAGTCATTGTACCAGCAGCAATCAATCCTGGATATAACAACATTTAAATAACTGTTGAATTTAAATGAAAGCGGGGGGGCAAATTGAAAAGGAAAAGATACTTTTTAAATTTTCTTTATTTGCATAGTTGGAGCAATTGACAGCCAGAAGGATCAGCTGGGGGAGCAAAGTGTGCATTTTGAGGTTTAATTTTAAATTGCAAGTAGTTGGCCTTCATGGCTTTATAATGGACTGACAGGTTATTAAGGATAATATTTATCTGTCCAAACTGTAGAGCACAAAAGAGTACTTCCATGGGGAAGGGCAAAGGGGGGCAACCTGCAAACTGGTAAGGATAAAATTATGTGAGAGTCTGATTAACAACATAAAGCTCTATAGTACACAGCTGCTGCTCCTCTTCTCTGCAAGTAGTAAATAGCAGAACAAATGACACGCTAAGGGGAATCTATAAATCTGTTGCATGACTCAAACTGGAGAAATGGCACATCAGTTGTTTATTATATAAATAAACTGACTTGAACCCCACCATCTATCAGCCAGTTTTGTACTGGATAAGTTGTACAGAATCATCCTGCATCCAGTGGATCAGCTATGAAAGGAGTATGTTTACTTTAGTTTAGTTTAGTTCAGGGGTCGCCAACCTTTTGGGCCTCAGGGACCACCAAACTCATGATTTTAAATCCTGGGGACCACTAATATGAATTTTGACTGACGGTGGCTTGCTGACGTTGGTGGGAGAGAGAGAGAGAGATATCTGATCTAACCTCGGAGGGCTGGTGATGATCCCCCCCCCCCTCTCTCTCTCTCACACACACACACACACACACGTCCCTCACATAGCCCACCCCCTCCATGGCAGCCACATTCCTAACTTGCTTTTCAGCTCCGTTCTCAGGGGGAGGGGGAGAGAGGGGCGGTATTCTGCGATCGGTAGGAAAATAGGGTGGGAGATTTTCCTGCAGACTTTTTGGGGGGATTTTCCCAGGGTCTCTGTCTGCAGAGACCCTGGGAAAATTCCAAAAAAAGTCTGTAGGAAAATTCCCAACCCTGTTTTCCTACCAATCGATTGTTCTTTATTTGGGATTGCAGGATACCATTTCCAGCTCTGTTTTCAGGGGGAGAGACTTTTGGCTTCCTGCAAGGAAAGTAGCAGAAACAGCAGAAGTCTTTCTTTCTCCCACACCCCAAACTCCTCCAGAAATGCGTCTTTGCCAGCATAGCCTCTTGGAGCAGTATGCCCTGCAGGGTCCCAAACACTCATTTCTGGCGGAGTTTGGGGGAGAGAAAGTCTTTTGCTGCTTTCCTTGCATGCAGCCAAAAGCAGAAGAAGAAAGAAGTGGAAAGAAGCAGCCTGGTGGCCAGGCAAGTTCCCCGCCCTCTGTCCTTTCCCCCCTCCCCTCACTACCTCGTGTTGTTCCAACGCAAACCTTGTGTTCCCACGAACCATGTGGGCAGAGCAGCCTTGTGTTCCCATGCAGCCTGGATTAATTGCTTTAGGGGGTGCTTTGGGGTGACATTTCTCTGCGGTGGTAAAGTTTACTTTATTGTCATTGCACCTCGTACAACGAAATTAAAAACCATCTTCAGTGTACATTATGACTATGAAAATAAACACAAGCACACATCCTTCACATTCTATTGAAAACCCCTGATATTGCATTAATATTGCACTATACAGTAGAATTCAACAGAGTTACTGCCCTGGGATAAAAGCTGTTTCTCAGCCTATTTGTCCTTGTTTTTATTATCCTGTACCGTCTGCCAGATGGTAATAGTTCAAAAAAAGTGTGCCCAGGATGAGATGGATCTTTGAGAATGTTTTGAACTTTCTTAAGGCAGCGGAAGCTATAAAGCTCTTCCAAAGAGGGGAGAGGGCAACCAATGATCTTCCAGGCAATGACGTTAACCCTCTGGAGTGCTGTCCTATCTGCCACTCTGCAATTGGCAAAACCATGTTCTGAGATTGGCCATCCAAAATGAAGCAAAGATGGACAAGCAAAATTCTAAATCATAACTCAGACTTTCCAAATGAATTACTCTGAATAGTATAGGGAAAAAAACAGCGAGTGCTTACATTTCCATTGTTCTAATCTTGACCAGTGTGATTCCCAAGACCATCAAGGCAAATTCCATGACTACAGAAAGATTAAAATGGAAAACAGTTTTATTCAGGAGTTGGCCAGAGTTGGTGTGCAGCATTTATAGCCGTGATGGCAATCCTATGACTTCAAAATATTGCCAGTACTTAATTTCAACTGTTGTAAGCAACACCAAATAAATTAGCGTCATTTTTTTCCTGAGGTAGAAGAAACAATTCTGTGAAAAAGAGGAAAGGATAACTATAGATGAAAAGAGAAACAAGCAGTGATTGATTTTGAGTGAAAGATGCATAAAATGTTGAAAGAAAATTGTTCAAAATTCCATAGTGCATTGTTTAAATTGCCAGAAGGATGATGAACTTTTTTTTGTTGCAAGTTCAACTTGTGATTAAGCAACTTTATGGAGGTTAAATAGACTTTGTGTTTGGATGACAAATAGCAGCTGGGGAATATGACAGAGAAATAAGCTGTGCTAAAATTTTTTTTAAAAAAAAATTGGTTCACAATGGCTGAATATTGATTCCCTCTATGTAAAAATGATTAAAATATATAAATGAAGGTATCGGAAAAGGCGGTAGCTGGAATTAAAATTGGACCAAAACCAGAGGTGAAACGGTAGCAGAATTTTTTGAGTAGTTCGGAGAACTGGCAAATACCACCCCTGACTGGAGATTTTACAGTATCCTTCTCCTGCCACGCCCACCAAGCCACATCCACGGAACCGGTAATAAAAAATTTGAATCCCACCATTGACCAAAACAGTAACAGTTTGAATATAGAGATGATGACACCACTTTGTTAGCCAAAGTAGTTATTATTTCTTTAAAGTATATTTTTAATATTCATTTTTTAATTTCATATCCTTCATTTCTTTTACTTTCTACAGTAAAACTTCAATGTAACAGATTACTTCCAGGAATGGGCATCCATTAAATGCAAATCTCCTTATACACAAATTTACCTCATTTGATTTTGTTTCTGTAATAATGTAATTTTTATGTCATTTGTGCAAGCTATGCAAATTGGTGCAAATGATGTAAAATATAATTAACATTATTACATAAACTACATATTTAATAGTTGTTGAAAGCCACCCAAGTTAGCTTTGTACAGTGAGATTGGTGGAATGTAAGTTAAATAAGTAAATGCATAAATAAATGTATAAATGCATAAATCAATAAAAATAAAAAATGGCTGTCAGTTACATTGATTTTCCATGGATTTTATTGTTTGGGGGAAGGGGAAATCTTAAATAAAATGTTGTCCATTGCATCTGAATGGAAGCCCAAAAGGTAAAGATACTGTTGTCCCTTGTTCCTTTTCTGCAATTGATATAACATTGCTTGTCCCCAATGAGAACAGCATTTGGGGTATATATTATTAATCTTATTATTCTTCAACTATTATTATTCTTCATGACCTGGAAAAGAACAATTACCATCATGCAGATTACATGGGTAACTGAAATAAATCTTTGTACATATGCGATGAAAAATATTAGTCAAATATGGGGTGAGAACAGGGGTGGGATTCTACCAGTTTGGACTGGTTCTGACGAATCGGATGTTAAAGTTACATCTGGTTCATCGAACCGGTATTTCAACCAACCGGCTGGCCCAACCGTTCCACCCCTCCCCTCCCTGGAGTCTCCACACAATGCAGGTAAGTGCAGGGTCCACACGGAGGCTCGAGGGGGGGGGGGAAATGAGCCTTCCGGAAGTCTGGAAACAGGTCTGTTTCCAGCTTTAGAGGGCCTCCAGAGCCAGTGGGAGGCCATTTTCACCCTCCCAGAGGCCCAGGGGAGGCCTCTGGATCCTTGGGAGGGCAAAAAATAGCCCTCCCAGAAGTACTAGAAGTCTGGAAACAGGGTTGTTTCCAGCTTCCGGTCGGCCTTCAGAGCCCGGGGGAGGCTGTTTTTGTCCTCCCAGAGGCCTGGGGGAAGTTTCCGGACCCTTGGGAGGGTGAAAACAACCTCCCCTGGGCTCTGAAGGCCCACCAGGAGCCGGAAACAAGAAGCCCCAGTAGGCCATGCCCACCATGCCCACGCCCACACAGCAACCAGGCAGCGAACCAGTTGCTGAGATTTTTGAATCCCACCCCTGGGTGAGAAGTATAGTACCTATTTGCTGTATCTCACATTAATAGTTCTTTTTCTGGGGGGGGTAAATTTTATTGGTTTTTAAAAACAAACATAAACAAACAAAACATAAAAACATCAAACTTTCTTCCATAAGTATACAAGCAGTGTGCCGGTTGGTTTACAAATTATTTTGTGCATCCATTTCATAGTCTTCAGTTACAGTTACATTGCATAATAGCTCATATCCTCAATCAAAAATTGAATACCCTAGTATCATTATTAATCAATCATTTGACTATAATTTCATTCATTCATATTTTACAAGATAACCATAGTTTACTTAGTTTATTTTATAACAATTCATATTATCCTCCCAAATCTATCCTAAAAGCATTTTGTAGATATAGTAAAAAAGAAGTACATCTTTATATATTTATTATTTTCTAAAAATCTACATATTTCATTACTGCATTTTATTATCTAACCATTGATAAAGAAGGTCCCAAGTTTTATGAAATTGTGTATCATCTTGTTCTCTAATTTCAAATGTCAATCTACTCATTTCAGCACATTCCAATATTTTCTTAATGATTTCCTCCTGCGATAGTATTTTCTCATTTTTCCAGTTTTTACCAACTACAATCCTAGCCGCTGTTAATACATTTACAATCAAGTATTTCAAATCTTTGCTATATGTAGTTGAAAATGTGGTTAGAAAAAATGACAAAAAAACATACAGATTTGAAACCAGAGATATTTTTACTGGGAATTTTATCAGATTAATAGTTTTGCTATCTGCCAGGACTAGTATAAGGCATCTTAAGAAACTTCTGAAGTTCCCCACTGTCTTTGTAATTTTCCAACCAGTATTGTACTAGCTCAAGTTAATCATGCCAACTGAAGCATAGAGGTCGAAAGTTCTTGGGCATAATTTTCAGTTCCCCTTTTAAGTTACTTTGATCATCATGCTTAAGCAGAGAGAATGGAAAACACCTGATTTTATATATTCTTTTGACCAAAGTAGAATGCCCATAGGCAGAAATTCTGAGAAACAATAAGTGAGAATTGATTGCATTTTCTGTTCTTTTTCTAGCAGGAAATCTTTCTTGGTTATCATAACCAAGAGTAAGCTAAGGGCCAGGCCCAAGGCTTTCAATGGCATTTCATTGCCTGACAATGGTCATATTATTCCTACAAGTCATTTGTTCAAAACAGCTGGCTTTTAAGCATGACTGGGCCTTTGCCATGATGCTCTGATTTTTTTTTTTTAATTACATTTTTATTCTGACTTTCCAGTGAAAAGATATAGATACTCCTTTTCTTAAAAGGTTTTTCTTTGGGCAGGAGAATTACTGTACAGTAATGCTTTATGGGGTTTGCTGATGGAGTCTTTAATTGTGAAGATTGTGGTTAGCTGTCTTTATGACTTATTGTTATCTGATTTTGTGAAATAAAACACTTGGCATCTTTTTGGAAATTGCTTTAAGGAAATTTCCAAAACAAAAGCCACTTGTAAGTTAAAAGACTCTACTATTCTGTACTTTCTTGTACAGTATTATAATGTACCAATCATGGTAATGAATTCATAAAAAGTTTCCACTAAGGAATGCATTCCACTACCTCAATAATCATTGGAGTCTTATTCCATAAATAAGAATCATTTGGGTAGATCATTCCCAGCTTGTATTTCTATTGTATTTATGTTGGTCAAAGGAGAATGAACCTAGAAAATTGGAGGTTCTGTTTGCAATGTATCATAGCATAATAGACTGCACAGAGTTTTGGAATTCTGATCAACCTGTCTTGCTAGCACTTTAAAGTATCTGACCAGCTTTAGTTATAATCTGCCAGAGCTTAAGTGTACCAGACAATCACATAGGAGAAAACCCACAATCATCTTGTTATCCAGACTAACTTAACCTAATCTAAACATTGTACCTCTATCTCTACCACTATTTTTTTTATGACCATGTTAAAAAAAATTAGAACATACCCTTGGGAGGCATCAAAAAAGCATACAAGAATTGTATTTGCTAGAGCAAATCTGTTTTAAATGAAAAAAACTGAAGAGGACAAGATACATTCCCTCTGTTTTGAAGGAGGCGGTAGTCCAACTGATCTTCAAGAAGCCATTTTTGGATCCAACAATCCTGGATAATTTTTCTCCAGTTTAAAATCTTCCCTATTTTGGTAATGCTGTTCAGAGGATGATAGGTTAACATTTTCAAAGGTCCCCGGAGGAAGTGGGAGAAGTCCAGCTCTAGAACCCTGAAGTGTACTGTATATCCCAGAGCTCGACTCTCTTCCCACTCCTACTTTACATCTACGTGAAGCTGTTGGGTGAGATCATTAACTGGCACAGGATGAGGTATCACCTTTGGCCTGGGCTGCATAAGTATGCCATCAAGGTTCTTTCCCAGTAGCTGGACAATGAAGAATGTAATATATCTCAATTCTAGCAAGATTGATCCATTGTGGTATTTGGGACTTCCTGAAATTGAAGATATTCCATCCATCATTAAATACCTTTCTGATCCACTAAACAGCTGATATAAGATCTGGGCTCCGGGATTGGATCGGGTTTCTGGATTGAGAGGCCTGTTTATAGTCCCTAATGCATTAGTCATTTCCTGAATGGATTACTGTATTGCAATAAGTTCTACATGATACCACTCTTGAAAAACGAGGGCTTTAGCAGGTCCAAATTACACCAATATATGTACTGTTGGATCAGTGGTAGGATTCAAATTTTTTTACTACTGGTTCAGTGGGCGTGGCTTGGTGGGCATAGCAGGGGAAGGATACTACAAAATCTCCTGTCAGAGGTGGTATTTGCCAGTTCTCCAAACTACTCAAAATTTCCACTACTGGTTCTCCAGAACTGGTCAGAACCTGCTGAATACCCACCTCTGTGTTGGATGCATCAAGGGTGTGCCTATACGATGCTAGAGTTGCATGAGCTGCACCGGCTCCCAGTATATTTCCAAGTGCAGTTCAAGGGATTGGCTATCATCATTAGAGCCCTGCATTGTGTACTTGTGGATCCATCTGTCTTCAGTGGTTTCAGAGTGTGTGAGCTCCAGGTCTCTTCTGTAAAACAATGTCTGGTGGGACCCAGGAGATGAGCCTTCTCTGTTGTGGTGCTTAAGCTATAAGACAGACTTTCTGCTAAGATCCAGATGGCCCAAACACTTGTAGCTCTCTGGAAGGCCATGCATACCCAGCTTTCCTCAGGTGTTAGGGACAGATTGGTAGAGTTTGATATGTGTGTTTTGATGTATGAGTTAGTTCTGAGATGCTGTGGTTATTGTGCCTTGATTATCATCAAACTACAGTATTTTGATCTTGTTTTATATTCATTTTACTGTATGATTTTTCATGTGTATTGTTTCTTCTTTATCAAGAGTTTTTTGTTTAAGATAGGTGGTCATATAAACTGCAGTTAGATACAATGAGATGAGATGGGAGGGGAAAGGATGAATCAAGTAATTACTAGGAACTAAGTTTGGGTTCTGTTATATATAAAAAATACCACTATCATCAAAGCAAAATAAAATGTGGCTACATCTCACCATTCATCAGGTAATCCTATCCTTATTCAAACAAGAGTGCCCAATATAGTTCACTGAAACAAGATTCAAACATCCATTCTCAGTAACATGCAGGAAGTCTGTTGTGGCAACTAACAAAGCCTTCCTCCTTCTTTCAGCTTAGTCGATTATCTGCAACATCACATGAGAATGTTTTGAACCGAAAAGTTGCTGGGAGGCATAACTTGATTATGGATTCACTCATAAGATTATGGTTAGTGCTAGCATCCACTAGCTAGCAGGATGTGACATTTGTTCAGGATGCATACTTTACATTAATATTTATAAACCTCATATATGCTAAAATAGCCTTTTTAATTTGCTGCCCTCTTGGGCGGGGGGGTGCATCATCCCCAGCTAGAAAGTTGAGGAATGCTGTATTAGAAGAATTCCTACATAATCTATAATTGGAGTTTCCTACATGTAAGGCATCAATTATTAGTTAATAATGTGGATTTCCTCTTCCCCTTTGGGATACCAGGATTCAACCTTCGAACTCTGGTGATTAGGCTGAATCGTAGAAGAAATTAAATAAAGATCTCCACTATCGTGTTAATTTTAACACTTGTAATCCATGCTGTATGGAAGAAAAGAGGATGGACACAATCTAACTTCTCTCTTAAACCACACAGAGAGTTTTAATTTGCCAAAGGGACTCCAGTTAGGCATGTGCAAACAGCCTGACTGTTACGATTGAAATAAGATTCTTTTCTAATGCTGTAAACTTTAAATCAACCAAAGAAGGAAATGTAGGGAAAAAATTCTTCCATACTGATTAGATTTATATTTCGTGCAGGTCTTATTTCTTCCTATGGTTTTTTTCTTTAAAAGACTTCCTTGTTTCATAGAAAGGATTTCTAATGTTTTCAGGCCTCAATACTCGACAATAAGTTCTATCTTCTTTCTGGTTTATAGATAAAAGAACTCTATGGCAAAGAAGACTTGCTGACTCAATCAGATCAGAGAACTTTCTGGAATACTGATGATCCTGGTAAGTATAGAAAAGTTATTGCCTTTAATAAGAAAGCAAAAACATAAGCTTCAGAACACTACCTCCTTCCAGAAATGTATAGTGGTATAGACTATTACTCCCCAACCCAAGCAAAGTTAAAAGGCAAACTTGTGAATGATGGCTTAGTATTTTTGGTATTTAAGGTTTTATTGCGGGCTTATATCAAAGCACAGCACATGATTGATTCCTCTCCTTTGCCACAACCACAACTTTGTGAGGTATGCTATGCTAAGAGAGGCTGACCCAAAGTTAGCCAGAGAACTGCCATGACTGAGGAGAGAGTTTAGTCTGGAGTTCTCCAACTCTATCCTAACATTTTAACCAATGATTGTCAGGGTTCTAGGAAAGAACAGAAGAAGTGTCATATCGGCATGAATAGAGATTTAACTTATTAGAAGTCTACTCTTCTTTCTTTCCTAAGTTTCTTCTTCCCCAGTGATGGTGGCAGTGTATAACCAATATCTAGTATTCATTTATTTTTCTAACCTCTCTTCATATTCCGTGAGTTGGTGATCAACTCATAGCATGTTGCTTGTACTTTAGAAACCATGATAAGTTCTGATTTTGGAGATTATCTTCCATTCCAGCTCCCATCCCCAACAGTTGGACTCACTTGCTGCCCACGCCTTGGGCTTTGAACCTAAGAAGCGGGGGTAGGATTCTACAGGTTCACACCTATTCTCTAAAACTGGTTGTTAACATTCTAAGCAGTTCGGAGAACCGGTTGTTAGAAGAAATTACTGGCCTAATCCTGTAAGGAAGGTAGGAAGGAAACATTCTGGTGTTGCTTACAAAAACTGCCTCTCTGTTAACCATTATTACATTCTTGACAGGACTAGACTTCCTGTCTCTGGAACTTCTCTGGAGGTTTTTTTTCCTCCTTTGCTGGTACTTTGCTTATGTCGATGACCATTCAAAGTTACAATGGCACTGAAAAAAGTGCCTTATGACCATTTTTCACACTTACAACTGTTGCAGCATCCCCACAGTCGTGAGAGGCCAGGCAAGGAGATGCGTGCCTCAATGTGAGTGATGTTGAGTTGGCCACGCCCAGCTAGTCACATGACCACCAAGCCATGCCCACCAACTAAGCGATGCACACAGGACCGGTTGTTAAAAAATTTGAATCCCACCCCTGCTAAGAAGTGATGGGGCTGCTTCATACTTAGATGGGAGATTCCCCAAGAATAACATATGCCAAGGTATGAGCTAGATGGGGATGTCAATAAAATACTCTGTTAAGAAGGAAGGGTAAAATGTCAGCATGATTCAAGTTGACGGGGGAACCTGACCTTTCATTCAACTTCTAGAAATGTAGCTCTGTTAATCTTTTGCAACATAGGTGACAATGGCCCATTTAGTTTTTCAAGCAGGGACAAGTAGGTTACCTATCTACCAAAAGTATAAATAGGCAAACACTGACCTTGGAAATCAAAGGGTTGCCCAATTGGTGGAATAATATTTTAGTTCCTCAGGCTGCTTTGCCTGTAATCTCAGAATGATGATACCTGAGAATCTGAATGACAAAAGTTAAATTCCACTGAAATTGTGATTCAGAATTTCTTAGAATGTCCTATATCACTGATTAAACAAACCTTCTATTCCATCATACTGCTTATATTATTATTAACAGTTATTCAAAACAAGATTATCCATGTCATTCTTAAGTACCACTTAAAATTTGCTCCCTCCTCAAAGTAATTCTGTCTCTCACTTTTTCTGTCTTTATTGTTCCTTTTCTTCACCTCCTCTAACAGTAATCCTCTCAAAGGTTTATACTGGATTGTGATCTCAGAAGTTTATGTAAAAACAAATAGATTTGTCTTTAAAATGCCTGGCTCTTCTCTTTCCATTGGATTTTTATTTTATGAATTTTATATTGTTAGTTACCTGGTGTATCTTTGGGGAAGAAAAGCAAAATGATACAGTATTTGTATAAAAATGCAGCTTGAAGAATTATACACTTTGGCTTATGAAACTTGGATACAGAGAATTTTGGCAAACCTGATGGCAGAGGAAATCATATGTCTAATTGGCAAGGAATATTAAATTCTTAGGAATGTTTGCAATAGTTTGTTTTGGGAGATCTGGAAGCAAAAACAACCATGGAAAGAGATGGAGAAAATTGAAGAGAAATCTTCTTAGGCTAAAAAAGCACAATAATACTAAAAATAAATTTGGGCAATCTGAGAAAAGATTTATGTAATTGTCCATTTAGTTTATTGGGTGCTTCTAATTCCATTGTGTTTTTTTCTTTCAAAAGTGTAGCAATTGTTTCAAGGAATCTAGTGTTGGATGATAGGAGCTGAAGGGGATGGGTTCCTGTGATTTGTATCAATGAAAAAGCTTATCTTTCTTTACATTTTTAAGGCTTTGTTGATAACAAACCCTTAGGTATTTGATGCAGATTTTTTTTATTTGTCCCCAGGGAGACTGTCTTTCACAGGGCAGATAATTCCCTTTAAAAATGAATTAAATTACAGTCAGAACAGTAAATGGATCTGAAGTGATCCATACACCTAGGCTAGTAGGATTTTTTCTGTATGATGACAGATATTTCTGCACGTTATTTAAAATAAATTAAGGATATCTTTATTTTTGCATGTTATTAGTTTTAGCAGCTTGAGAATTTGCACAGGAGGGTACTATAGTAATTGATTAATTCAGGAAAAATATATGTAGCTCAGGGTTCAACTTTACAGTTTCTGGTGTTCTCTGATCTTGGTTATTTGCTTGCAGATGATGTTACTCAGTTGGGTAATGAAACTTCAAGCAAACAACCAAGCTCACAGAGCACCAAGAACACTATTAATTAATTGAAATTAAGTATTATGTCAATTGTCTAATCCCCTAATACATGAAAAAAATTATTTGTTTGTTGTTTATCAAATTTATTGGCCGCCCATCTTACCAAAGGGTAACTTACAGTCATATAATAACATGCAGTTTTGTGGTGCAATGTCAATGCTTAAATGCCAGGTGCAAAACAGATACAGTAATTTGTAGTATTATTTTTTTTTATCAAATGCAATGTTGATAACAAAGTTTTAAGTTTTCATGTCTTCATTTTTGTTCTTGGAAAGCAGATCTTCTGTCCAGATGAAAATGAGGATTTAAGGACTCTAGGGTTCAGAATCAACTTTCAATCAGTTTTATAGATATAGAAATTGATTGTCATGATCCATATAATTCTAATATCTTAAGAAAATGACCCCATGACATATTTTAGTAATATTTGTGCATCTTATGGTATGTATTTAAAATATGTAGATAGTCAAGTAAAAAAATATTTGAATTGCATAGCTGAATTTTTTTGATGTCATGTATAATTGAAGTAAGATACATCTACACAGTGCCTCACTAGCCTTGGCTGATCTCAAAAACCAGAATAAGATCTGAATATGACTTTGATGAGATATCACCAAGAAATCCTGGAGTTACAAACCAGCTGGAAAATTTAAAAACAAAATCCCATAAAAACATCCCATATTGTTAACAAGACGACAACTTAAAACTTTCCATGTAATCACCAAGGGTTATGCTCAACTTGAAAGAAATTCTATTGTGACTGTATAAATCAACAGATTACAAATCCAGATTCTGTTTTTCTGGGTTCCAGAAGAACGTGCTTTCTTATATTACTTGCTAAAATGTTGTTTATAATTCTTCCAACCCAACATTGAAAATAAATATTGCCTGAATCCATCAGTGGACTGATCCTCTTGCTATTGATCGACAGTTTCACTCCAAATTGTATTTTTCCCCCACTGGCTTGGCTGGAATGTGCCTTTTATGTTAAGAATGTTTAGATTTGTTGAAGCACAGTAAATAATTGGAGACTGGTACAAGGAGAGAGAATCTTTATAGTTCTGATATCTATAGCTTTCCATACTTATATGCTATGTTTTATATACATCTATCATTTGAATTGGCTGAGTTTCAGTTGCAGATCAACTATCCCACTGAAGACTGGCAGAAATGAAAGTTTTTGCTCATTGGCCATTTTAACTTTTCCCCAACCACAGCTTTCAATTGGGAAACCATAACATTTGGAAGGATACTAGCTGAGTTATAAAATCCTCTTCCAGGATCAGTCTATGGCATCACCATGTAAGATATGAAGACTATTATGTCAGAAAATGATGGCTAATTACTGTACAAATTGTGCTATGGTAGATCAGAGGAGAAATGATCATTTAAGCTAGCATCTAAATGGACATGATCAGCAAATATTTTTGGGCTCCTGGAATGCAAAAACTAATATAGCAGCTATTTTATCTGAATGAAATAAATATCCTTTTATCTGAATGAAATAAGAGTCATTACCTTGGGCTTATTGTTCCTACATTTTTGTTTTCTTCATCAAAGAATTCACCCTAGTATAGGCAAAGATCTAATAAAACAGACTTCATTTTTCTTTAGACCTATTAGGTATGTTTCTGGACATTCAGCTCTTTAATAAATCCATGTCCAACTTGAACTATTACAAGAGGCCACCCAATACTTTTCATATTTTCTTTGGCTATCCCAATATTCAAGCAATTCTCTACTCCAGGTTAACCGTTTTTATAATTTATCAGACTCACATGGCTCAAGAATAATGTTTTTAAGACAAAGAAGGAAAATATTATTTTCTGGCCTTGATTTCAGTGTATTTAGCTCTCTCTTTTTAATAGAGATTCAGAGCCAACCTTGTTGAGAGGGTAATCTATATGCTCTTTAGTTATGTAAACAGCCAGTGTAAGGAAGCCTCAATAACTTTGGACCCTAGAATTGGAAGAAAATATTACTTTTTTCTCTACTAAAAAACATTACTTTTCATTTTATATTTGTTTTAAAATATGGGATATTAATTACTCAGATACTAGTTGGAAGACAAATTCAGCAAAGTGATCCTCCTAAAATGCTGGATTTGTCTTGTTGATAATTTCCTCCTTCAATAAAGAGAGACCAAAAGATCAATTATCCTTGAAAAGCAGAAGTAGCAGAAACATTGGTGATAGTGATCTTATGTTAAAGTTCTAGATTTTTGTTAGAGTTCTAGATTTTAAGAAGACTGAAGCTGACTAAGGTCAAAAATCCTGGACTTGAAATAAGTGTATTTTAATAAACAATGGTAAGCTGGATTCCTTCACAGAATAAGCTGAAGCAAAAAGGAAATCAAGATGGGTTGGCTTCCTAAAAAACAATACTAAAGGTTCCATTGGAAATAGAAAAAATAGATTTATGTAAAAAAGAGAGGGCTATAGAGGCTTTCTGTATGTATGTATATATTTAGTTTTAGTTTACTTTATTGTCATTGCACCACGTACAATGAAATTAAATGCCATCTTCAGTGTACATTATAAATATAAAAATAAAACATAAATACAAATCCTTCACATTCTATACAATTGAACTGAAAACCCGATATTGCATTAATATTGCACTATATGTAGATATAAGGGTACATATAGGTAGCCTGGAATTGAAAGTTAGTCTTAGGTAAAAACTTAAAACTGAGAATACTGAATGATAATAAAAAGGGTTCCAATACAGGTAGTTCTCAACTTACAAAAGTTCATTTAGTGACTGTTCAAAGTTACAATGGCACTGAAAAAAGTGACTTATATCTTTTTTTCAATCTTTGCAGCAGTCCCATGTGATCGAAATTTAGATGCAAGCCTTCTGCAGGCTTTGCAGGATGAAAACTAACCCCGTTTCATCACTTCCTGTTTTTCCGAAAATACCGGAAGTGATGAAATGGGGCTAGTTTTCAGCTAGTTTTAATCTTTAAAGAATGGAATATATATAACTACAGCACAATCAGGAAAAATAATGAAAAAAGGAATCTAAAGACTACATATAGATTAAAATAAACACAATAAAAGGAAGAAAAACTAAATAAAGAAAAATGAAAGAAAAGAGATCTATATACTATCCATATAAGGAATATATATGGCCTAAATTTAGTTATAAGCTTCAGGACTGAATTTTATTATTATACACCACTCAGAGTCTCCTTTGGGGGAGATGAGCTGCTGTATAAATTAATTATTATATATTGGTACATGGATCCTATGCTCAAATACATGTGACATATAAACAGTAGACTCTGATAATTCACTCTGCAAGGTTTTTTCAATGAGCAACCAAAAAGTGGAAGTATCTAAATCATGGTTTTTCAAAGCCATTTTAAGCATAGAACAAACTAAGAGAAACCATGATTTTCCATATAGGGAAATTACTCTGTCCAGAAACACTCTTCATCCTGCCTCTATAATCCCAGAATATTAAAGTTTTTAATTGATCATGCCATATGATTGGCACTGGGGTAAAATCAAACAGACAATGGATTTATGTTTGTCTGGGTAGTGTTGTTTGTCTGGATGGTGACACTCAAAGCAGCTTACTGGAACTCTTTCAGTCAATTCTGTTTGAGGTTTCTGGCAATCTTTTGACAAGCTCAGCAAGTCTTATATCAGTAAAAACGTTCTGTACATTCCTTAGTCATTATCCATTGGTCTATTGCTGACTTGTAATCCTGTTAGCAAGGCAAATGGAATTAACTATCCCAGAATACTAAATGACTATCCTATAACAATAACCCTTATGTAGGCAAAGTTATCATCACGTCCTTGAATATTTCAAGCAGAAGATGTTTCAAAAATGTAGGAGATGGTATATTAATGAAAAAAACTTACTAACGTTTTGAATAATCATCTGCTGTTGTTGTTGTTAGTTGCAAAGTCATGTCCGACCCATTGTGACCCCATGGACAACATTCCTTCAGGCCTTCCTGTCCTCTACCATCTTCTGGAGTCCATTTCAGCTCATGCCTACTGCTTCAGTGACTCCACCCAGCCACCTCATTCTCTTTTGTCCCATTCTATTGCCCTCAAACGTTCCCAGCATTAAGCTCTTCTCCAGTGAGTCCTTCCTTCTTGTTAGGTGGCCAAAGTAATAATTACCCAGTATTAAATATTTTACTCAGTGATTTTTGGTCACTGGGATAACTAAACATATAATAAGTATATAAACAAACTAGAAGTCCAGTGCGGCTTAGATCTGAGCAAATATACTAAGAACAGACTGTATAGGACTATAGGTAGTCCTCAACATACAATTGTAATTGAGCCTGGACATAAATTGAGGCATCACGTGATTGGTTTCAAAATTACAACTTGTTTGACAAGGGTTGTTAAGCTAACAGTGGTCATTAAGCAAACACAGAAGTCACTAAGTTAATCCATTTTTCCCAATGGGTGTTTTTTGCCAGAAACCAGAAGCAAATACTGAAAACTGACAAAAAAAATGTCACAAATTGCGATCATATGACTGAGGGAAGCTACAAGAGGCCATAAAGGTGAGCCTGTCACCAAACACATAAAAACCTATAATGTAACTGGGTTATTTGTGCATCTGTTGTAACTTTGCAAATGGGTCATAAATAGTTCTGGGAGATGCATTGTAACTTTGAATAGTAGTAAATAACCAGTTGTAAGTAAGGGACTACCCGTATAATATTTAGATATTAATAAATGAAAGCCCCTGGATTGGCATTGTTTTCTTTTATTCAAATCTGGGAGAAGCAGAGTCTTAAATAAGACTAAAAAACTTATATAATGGTGGTTTAAATGTTTATCAAATACTTTCTTATTCTTTACGAACTAATAAGCCCATTTCTTTGCCTTTACCATCTTTTCTTGTTGGTATGAATGCTGCTAAATGGGTACTTTTCAACTAGAAAATATGGTGGACAGCAATTTCCAATCCAGCGTTCTCAAGATATATTGGACTATAATTCTCATCACCTTCAACCATTGGCTGCTGGTGATGGGAAATGCCAAAAGTCCTGATACACTAATTGCAGATATCTGTTGAAAGATCCTGTACATATGTCTCTTAGAGAAGATTACTAAATGACTAAAAGTCCCTGCACAGTAAGAAATGCAGAGTCTCACATATCTGAGAGATAGAAGTGGTGTTTTTTTAAAAAAAACTTGTGTGTGTTTATTTCCAACAGAGTATGGATAGTCATTTGATAAGCTTTAATTTGGATATGGCACTAAGAATGGGTTGGACCTAAGTGGCCCCTTCCAACTCTATGATTTTTTTTTTGTAGATAGAGGGTATAATTTTATGTAATTCCCAGTTATTTGCAGTAGCTTGTTTGCTTGCAATGTTGGTGTTTGCTTGCAATGCTGATCTTTGCAGTAGTAACAGCTACTTTTGCATTTTTTTTAAAAAAAAGATATCTCATTAATGCAGCAATCAGTGCATCCAGTATATTGCAGCTTAAGCATTTATTTCCTAATTTGGGGTGGGGGGGAGAAAATTGGCCACAGGTATATTTAAAGGAACATTTAGACAGTCAGAATCTAACAAATATAGTATGGGCAGAAAATGGGGAGTACTTTGCAGATAAGATAAAAGTTAGAAAAATACTAGCACAATTTCCTATATTATTTGGAATTTCCACTGAACTATATTAGAGAAACAAAGAACAAAATGTTATTATAAGCTATTTGAGAGATGGTTGCAAATCACTTTAATGCAGGTCTACTTCATTTCTAGAGTAGAGGATTCATTCATAGTCCAGAGACCATATACACCATACTCTGGTAGCCTTGCACTAAGACTCCAGCTTCAGTACAGTATCTGTATTAAGACTGTTGTAACCTACTGTTGTAACCTCTCTTAGTATCACCCACCCACTCTTCCACCACAATAATTTATAAGAAACTTCCCTAAGCTTACATATAAATACAGTACAGGATTGTATGTGGGGTTTCCTTTTATGCCAGGCAACTTATTAGCAATATGAAAGTAATAAAAATAAGTTGTTGCAAGTTGCAAGTCAAAAATCATTCAGCTTCAATCTCAGTTCCATGATATCCACAAAAATCCCAGATCACCCTTTCCCAAATCAATACCAGTAATATTGTGCATTTTAACTGTTTCACTTTAGTGGAGAGCCTTCAAGGCTGTGTGTGTGTGTATGTGTCCACCATACAAATTCTCAATTTTGAAACAGGACTTTAGGAGAGAAGGATGAAGTAAGGACATTTCTATTTCAGTGGTGGCAAGAAGGTGTAAGGCAAAGTTACACTGCTGTATGCTTATGATGGTTACCAATGTACTGGATAGCCCTTGACTTACGACCATAATTGGAACCAGAATTTCCATTGTAAAGCAAGGCAGTTGTTTAGTGAGTTGCACATGAATTTTTTAAAAAAATTTGGCCACAGTTTTTAATTGAATTACAGTTATTAAGTGAATCATATAATTGTTACGCAAACCTGGCTCCCTCCTCATTAACCTGGCTTGTCAGAAAGCTCCCAAATGGCAATATAATCCCGTGGGGCACAACCATCCTAAATACATGCTGGGTACCAAGTGCTCAGATTTTGATCACGTGACCATGGAGTTTCTGTGATGGTCTGAAGCATGAGGACTGGTTGTAACTTTTTTCAGTGTTGTTATAACTTTTGAATAAATGCTTAATGAATGGTTGTAAGTTGAGGACTACTTATACCTATTTTTTTTATTCCAAAATAGAGAGTAATATGTTCAACATAACCTTTTTTTCCCTAGTAAAATCTATGTTAGAACATTACTATTAGACAGTTCAGACTTATAATGTGCAAGTTTTCAGATTCTCTAGAATATCTCATCATACAGAATGATTGATAAAACAAAGGGGAGGAAGAGAGCTGGCTACTACTTAGCTGTAATGCATTTATTTCCAGTTTGAATATGTGCAGTTTTTTCATATTTTCCACCTGAAGTCCAGTATAAGCAGATTCTATTGTTTGAATATTCCAGAATGGTTATCTCACTCTCCTTCCTTTGTTCAGTATTTTATCTAATTAATATTCTGGAAAATCTGAAAGGTGTTTGGTGATCTTGGTTTAGCCTATGTTACCTATTGTCCAGTCTGGGTTTTAGAATTTTTTTTATCAATAACTCAGCTAGTTTGGATTTGGGGGGAAGGGGCTATTCTCTAGAACAGGGATTTCCAACCTTGGCCACTTTAAGACTTGTGGACTCCAATTCCAAAGCTGGCTGAGGAATTCTGGGAATTAGAGTCTACAAGTCTTAAAGTGGCCAAGGTTGGAAACCCTTGGACTAGATACCAACCAAGCTTGGCTAACTTCTGAAAGCTGTGCGTGGTGAGGCCTTGAGAGAATTTGGATGGGGCACCACCAGGTCAGCCCAGGACCAGAAGCCATAATCTAGAACAAGGGTCTTCCCACATGGCAAGTTTAAGACTTGTGGACTTCAGCTCCCAGGATTCCTGAGCTAACATGACTGGAGGAGGAATTCTGGGAGTTGAAGTCCACAAGCCTTAAAGTGGCCAAGGTTGGAGACCCCTGCTGTAGAAAGTATTAAGGGAAGGAAGGAAGATTAGAGATGAACCGGTTTGATCCAAAAAAATGCTTTCCATGCACAGAAGCACCTGTCTGTAGGTCTGTACAATCTCCATTCATAGCCCTATGCACTACAAGGTATCTTTTGGAAACCAAGTCCAAAGTGCTGCAGAGCCTTTAATAGCAAAGAACCAATGTGTGGAAAAGGATTTGTCCAATGTGGAGACTGTAACACTAATGAAAGTGACAGATTCAGGAGATTTTACTTAATCATCAAGGTCTGAAATCCACACAGGGAATTCCTCAAGTCCTGTTAGGGTGAGGGGTGGAGATTTGCGGCTGGAAGTCACTGGCCTCAGCTTCGCCAGTTGTGTTGCAGACTTCATCCTCCACCTCAAGAGCACCCTGCCAAACCGAGCCTTCTTTTTCAAAGCCCATCGCTTCCTAGAACAGATGGCAGAGTTTCAGCGGGCCTCTTTTGATCTACCGGCCCTAGTTTCTACTCAGCATAAGGCGCGATTGTCACAGGGTTGCGGGTGATCTTGAAAGCGAGGATCTCCATGAGATTGCAAGGCCGGCCTTGCCCCCCCCAACTTCAGAAGGTGAACTCGGGCGCCCCCGGCGTCCCCGTTCAAGATTGCTGCGAGAAGTCGGCACTTCGCCGTTTGTCTTCCTCCCCCCTGCGAGGAGAGCGAGAGGAGCAGAGGAATTCAGCGGCCGCAGGCTGGGTTTCGGACTCCGGAGGCGGGAAAGCCCTTGTGCCGTGTGTCTCTCACTTTCCTGTTCGGAAGTGCTTGGTGCCAGGCCTGGAAAAGGGACGCCTGCTCCAGCCTCCACCCCTGGGCCGGCAGGAAAGCCCGGTCTCAACAACTTCTCTTTCCTTTGAAAGGACACATGTTCGGGAGCCCAGATGTCTCCCTCCGCTGCTAAAAAGAGAAAGGGGAAGTGGCGTGGGAGGCTGGCTGGGTGGAGAAGGAGAAGCGGGACGACACCGGCGGCAGCCGTCCTCTCGCGCAGTTTTGACGCAGAAAAACTATTACACACACACACACCCCAGCTCAGCAGCAGGGGAACATCTGCTCCCCATCTTTCGGCGGCGATTTCAAAGGCAATAAGCCGGAGCCCTAAGGAGTCACATCTGTCTTGTGTAGATACTCCAGATTAATCGATTTGGGAATCGGCTGCTGGATGCTTGCTGCAGCGAATCACTCGATGAAACAAGCAGCGCTACAAAATCGTGCCCCGAAACTCTAGCCTAGCGACCCTAATCCACAAATCACACCCACTGAAATAGTCGCATGAACGGTATACCCCAAAAGCATTTCGGGATCGCCTTCCCCGGCATCTGATGCCGCTTGGGTTTTCTATCTATCTATCTGTAACATTCTTCTTCAGCTGTGTTTTGATTCAAGTCTTACTGGGCTTAATTATAGGCGACCTGCATTTCTAGTTGCACACCGGGTGTGCGTGTGGGCATGTGTACACAATAAGCAACATTTCAGGGTTATGTTGCAACGACGTGGTTAACGTTGAACTTTAGTTCTTTGTGTGTAAATCGCCCTTAATGCAAGGTTCATAAAGTGGGCAGCAAGATCAGCTGGTTTCTTTCCTCCATCGCCCGCCTCCTGTCAACCTGATTGGGAGGCGGACAGCCGTCCAAAGGAGACGTATTGTTGGGAATTACAACAAGCTAAAGGATTTAAAAGTACAGAACGGCACTTCTGTTGTGGGATCTTGAGGAAGAGGGGAAGTGAGAACCATGAGAGAGAAAGAAGAAAAGTCTTCACTAAAAGGTTAGTTCAGGATTGTTTTGTTAACCATTCTTTTGTTTGAATATTGATAAAGGGGGGGGGACTTTTTCAACAACTTCTCTGGAGGAACAATGATTGAAACTTTGAAAGGGATGCTTACAAATTGTAATTACTTTTACCAAGTAAGCCATACAAAGATTGGGACTTTTTTCTTTCTTTCTTTGGTGCTGTGGAAATGATGGAAACCCCCTTTTTAAAACAAACTGAAGGAGTGAAATGGAGGAAGTTGTAGTGGAACTGAATTTCTTCAGAGAATCCCAGTGGGGGTGGAAGCTATAGCTGCTTTGAACTCAGCTTGTTATGCAGACTTTAGTTTCCTTCCAGGGCTTTTAAAGAGAAAAGACTCTGTATAAAAGGATGAAGTAGCACTAGGACCATGGGTCTGTAAGTTCAGTGAAGGAGTTGTCTTTGGCTTGAGCAAGTAGACAAAGTCTTTGGACTAGATTTGTTCACTCAGACTGTTCTGTGTGTGAAACCTGTCATATATTGAGGTAGACTGGCTAGCACTCTGAATACAACTGCAAATAGCTCTTCAGGCTTTAGACAAGCCCCAAATAGAGATGTGGGATTGCACATCGTTTAAGGCTCCCCTCACTTGGTGTCCTCATGCTGTAAGGATTGGCTTCCTCCAGTGTTTTATGGGTGCTTTCCATTATCCTTTGCATCAATGTTACGACGGATTGTTGATTGGAACTAATTGACATGATCCTGGGCTTTTCTTCCTTTTGTTAAGAATAGGGCCCCGGAACATCTAAACTGTTCCAGGGGCATTTACTCTGAGTGGCACCCATTGAGTGCCATTGAGACTTGGAGTACCTAATTCCATAGTTCGACAACCTTGAGAAGAATGCTAACAAACAGACCAAAAAAGAAAGGAACTCAAATTAGAAATGAATGGCCTTGTTGTGCACCTTACAAAACTACAGACCGCAGCCTTCATCACTTCTGGTCATTGCTGCTGCTGCTGCTGCTGCTAGGAATTGTAGCTCAGCATTACTTGGAGGGCCCAATGTTTCCTGCCTCAGATTTGGGAACTAATGGAGGACCGGCACAGTATAGTTTCACGGTTTCTGTGCCTTGATGAAATTCCTTGTGTTGGCTCAAACGGAAAAAAACCGTGAGACGGAGCATGCGCGTTGCCGGCAATGGAATGTGTAAGAGGCGTTACAGTCGTCTACAGGGGGCGCTCTGCCTTCCTTCGCTAAAGCAACCATATCCAGAAACAGAATTAGCAATGGGTTAGTCCTGGTCCAGCTCAGCCTCCAACGCGCGCTCTTCCCCTTTAGCCGAGTTCTTCTTGCGGCACTGTAACCTGCACTACAAAGCATCCGTTCCGCTTCTCGGTTGCGAAAAATGTTTTCGAGCGCGCGCGCGCAGATTTACGTTGGAAACGGGGAAGGGCAGTTTGTAAAAAAAAAAAAGGGGGGGGGGTTGAAGGGAAGAAATCCGATTGGCTGTATTTCCCCCAAAATCTCGTCTAGGAGTCGTAGGTAGTCTGAGAAAGAAACACGTGATAAAGACCCCTTCGGGTCATTCAATAGCATTCCTTCTCATAACTGATCTCAAGCGTAGGATTGCAAGAACGGTTAAAGATGCAAAGGGATGAACTCTGAAGCTTTCACCCATTCAACGCCCCCCTCCATATCGGTGGCCTCCAGAGTTCCCATATCCCACCCATCCTTATGAAGTGTGCTTACCATAGAATAACAGAGTTGGAAGGGACCTTGGAGGTCATCTAGTCCAACCCCCTGCTCGAGCGGGAGAGTCTATTCCAAATATTATCCTCTACCTAGGATCGAACTTACAGCCACCTGATTGTGAGGCGAGAGCTCCACCTCTATCTGCGAGGGAAGGTGACAACAGAGGCAGTACCTGGCGGCAGTTACACTCAACAAGAGAAAGCTCTATTCTGTGGAGAAGGCTGCTATCTCCTCCCCCTTGTATGTTGTGTAATCGATTCTATATTATTTGATGCAGTCTTATCAATAAGCGGTCAAGGCCTCCACCAGGAGGGGCATCCGTTCATGTTCCCTCAAAAGGTCTATAGGTGCCCCTTGAAGAAGAAAAAAAAAGGGGAATTCCACTAGTGCCCTGTTTCCGGGGTAATGGGTGTCGGAGCACCCCTTCCTCATCCATTCGCGCCCATCACTTATCTGCAAGTCTGGGCCTTGCCTGCCACCTGCGCTTTGGATCACCGGCCGGCGATATCTGGGCCTCATCCATTCATAAACAATAACCCATCAACATGGGTTCCGCCGTACTGCAGCGGCCGTATAGATACATAGTCTTTCAAAGGGACGCACCGTTCTTCTGGGATCCCACGGCAATGATAATAATAGGGTAAAGCAATCAACTTTTTTCGCCCCGTTTCCTTCCACGACTTTTGCAAACACTGTATGGAAATTTCCATTGCCTCCTTTGGCTCGGGAAGCTCGTGCGGGTTTTTTCTCCTTCCCCCTCCACTTATTATTTATTTATCTATCGACTTGTATTGGAATGTTTGGGCTCCAAGCGTTCTCGGGAACAGCCCGAGGCAGCCGCGTGAACTCCAAGATCTTGCTTCCAAAGGGGCTCTTGTTTGTTGAACTGAGAAAGCCGGGCAGGAAATCGCAGTTTCCCTGAGTCCCTCCCTGAGGTTCCTTGACTTGAAAATGCCATTCCTGACCAGCCTCCGGCTCTCGCTGCTGCGGTCGCTTCTGCTGAGGGACAAAATTTGAACCGCGCCAGCCGGGCTTCTCCGCTCCCCCTTGCTTCGTAACGGAGGTGAAAGGCTGTATTAAAAAGACCTGATACGGAAGAAGGGCTTATTGAGGCTCAAAGAAGAAGGGGGGAAAAAGTGTACTTATTTCTGGTGAGGCTTTTTGGTAAGAAATGAATGGATAGACGATTGTTACGCTTTCTTTCTTTCCGGGGGCTACTTGACTGCCTTGCCTCTGGAAAACCACGAGCTTCCCTCCCCCTCCCCTCCCCCAGATCCCGACTTTGATGAGTTTGAGTGGCAGCAGACTTAATCCCCCGCCCCCCCGCTCGTCCCCGGATGCCTCCTTTAGGTTAAGGATTCCTTTTAAAGGGGGCTGTTTGCGGCCTTGAGGTGGTACCAGCTATTGTAGCCAAGGGACAGCTCTTGCGCTTGGTATGCTTTTGGGTCATTAATAAATACCATCTGATAAGCCCAGGCTTTGCTTAGGGCTCCAGCGGTTATTGTTTCACTGCCGGAATTTGCTCTGAGGTGGATTATTATTATTTTTTGAAAGAGAAAGGGAAGGGGCAGTCTGGTTTGGTTTTCAAAGAGGCTGCCAGTTTTAAATACCAATTACTGGAGAGCGGACTCTAAAGACAGTTTGGAACTATAGGTTGCCAAAATGTTTTGCGGATTGCGATGCTTTGAAATAGACGCGAGAATGTCCACACTGACCGTGTTTACTGCATTAATTCATACGGACTTTAATGAGATGTATTCCTATATATGTGTGCTGCAAGAGTAACTGAATTGGGAACCCGTGTGTATTAGGAACTCGTGTGTATGCGAGCTCAGGTAGGGAGAGAGGAATTCTTCTCAAACCACTTTGAATGCAGTTTACTGGCACTTTGGAGTTTAATGTTTGTATATTCTATAACTAAGCTGGCACACTTAAACGGTTTACAGGATTAAGCAAACAGGCAGACTAGTTTCCCAACCAGGCGCCCTTCGGGAACCGGCCTGCAACGGCTGGCTGGGAATCCTGACATTGGAAGCCCACCATTTGCGGGCGGGGGCGGGGGGAACAGACCAGATTGCAGAAGGCTGACGAAGACAAAAAAAGGGCTCGCCGTAATTCTCAATCCCTCATGGGAGGGAGAATATCGTTCGGGGGCCGAGCTCAGCAGATGCCGGGGTGTGGGTAGCAAAAGCGAGCTGCCAGCGTCACGCTCCGTTTTGTGAGTTTCCTCGGGGCCAAAAGTTGCGAACTACCCGGAATGTCGCAAGGATCATTCTTATCTGTAGTACAAGCTGATCTTGCAATAAGGTCTCCCTTAGGGGCATTTCTGACAATCAAAATGCCACCGTGCTGTAAGTAGATCAAGAGATAGATTTCTCTCGGGACTGGGGGCAAAGGAAGCGGGAAAGAGACGGATGCACGGGTCGGGGGGAACAAACAAACAAACGCAAAGACACCCCTTTGGTCTAAAACCTTCCTCGAGAGTATTTAAGCGACACCAAGCACCCGATTCAGGAACCGGGGGGAGGGGGCACATTTCCCGTCGCTACAGAGATGGCAGGGTGTGGCCCAAGGCATTCAATTGTTCCACTAGTGAAAGTCTTAAAGGAAAGCTACAAAATACTTAAGACAGACCAGAAACCAACCCCGCGTCTCACACCGGGCTGCGCCGCCTTGGAATCGCGCTGCGTTTGGAAAGAAGCAATCCGTCCTAGTGGCCGATTTGCCCAACTTGTAAACCGCGCCGTGCCCTCTTCCAAGCTACGTACCCTCTACGAACGCAGCCAAGGTCGCCTTAGGTCTCAAAAGGCGGGGTGGGGAAAGAGAATTAATCCCTTATTGCTTTCGCGCCCTCTCCCTCCTTCCTCCCCCCCTCACCAGCCCCGCTTCCAGTGATTTTTGTTACCCACAAAAATATCCTCTAACCTTCCTAGATTCCGGCCCCAACGTTGCACTGCTTCTTCCTAACCTCTTGAAAAAAAAGGGGGGGGGCTTCTGGGTTGCCTCTCCCCCTTCCCGCCCGCAGGCCCGCCTGCCCGCCTGGCCTGACTCTTTGGAAACGTCAAAGCGAAAGGAGGAAGGAAGGGAAGGGCGGTCTGCGCGCTGCCTGCGGCTGGGCGCCAGGCTTTGCGTATCTTCTGGCGGCTCCCGGGCGCCCGGAACGGCGACTCAGACTCTTCCTCATTGTTCCCGCGAGCTCCTCCCCTTTTTCCTCTCCTCCCCCCACTCCTAGCGCCGGGCCCTCGTTTATATAAAGCCTTTGGCGAGCGCTGGAGACGGGAGTTTCCTTTGCAGCCCGAGAACGCCGGAGCTTTGCTAAGCGTCCTTTGCGCTTTTTTCCCCCCTGGGCTGGCTGGCTGGCGGACGAGCTGGCTGACTCCCTCACCTTTCGCTTAACTCGGTCGTAGATCGATTTGGGTTTTTTTCCACCCCTCGGCTTGGATTATTGCTATCGTCTTTTTTTTTTTTCCCCTTTTACTCGCTCTGCGATGACAGTCAAAACTGAAGCTTCTGGATCCACGCTAACTTATTCAAAGATGAGGGGCATGGTGGCGATTTTGATCGGTGAGTAGCGGGGTCGAGCGGGGACTAGCGAGCCGCGTCACCTCCTCAGCCGTTCACAAAAAGATTTCCCTTTGAAATTTATTTTCGGAATGCCGGATGAATGAGCGCCTAAATAAATACATTTACATTTAATTTTAATTTTTTTTAAATTTAAATATATTTAAAGAGCATCCGAATAAACCACTTTAAACGTGTTTTTTAAAAAAAAAAACATGAAGGAAACGAACTTGTCGATTGATCAGGATTCATTTTCTGTGTTTTCTTATTTGCAGCTTTTATGAAACAGAGAAGAATGGGGCTGAACGACTTCATTCAAAAAATAGCCACCAACTCCTATGCATGCAAACAGTAAGTATGTTTTGCTTTTCTGCCTGGTGGATACCAGGGAAGTTAACTTAATTACAGCCTTGTGCATGTTACCTAACTTCTTCCCCAGGGAGGAGAGGAGTTGAAACAGGATCTGTTCTGTAAATTGAAACAGGATATGTTTGTAAATTGAACTTTCTAGTCTAAGGATAACTACAGAGTCAGGTTCCACAGAGTTCAGCATATTTAGGAAGTTGTTTAAGAATGTGAGTTTGGATGCTTTAATAATTTGTTCAGAATTTTACTATAGAAGTATGTGTTATAGTGACTGCAATCCTATACTACTTACCTGCAAGCAAACCTCATTGAACTCACTGGGAGTTGTTTTTGAGAAGGGCCAGGGCATGTGCTGGCTTTAGAAAATAGTATGTGTTTCTGTTGCTCCAATAGGGGCTAAAACTGTCCAGAGAAATTGCATCTTGTTTGGGTTTTTTTTATTTTATCTCTGCCATTCCTTTTCATTCTGACTTATAATTACTGAAAAAAACTGAGTCTGTTTGCTCAGGTTTGTTGTCTCTTTTTCCATCTTACCTTTGAAACCTAATAAGCTGTTTCAATTGCCTTTTCTAAGTTTGCCAGCCTGAATTTTGCTCAAGTAGAGTTAGCCTGCCACCTTGCGGTGAGATAATTTCCATGTTCCAAGCATGCTGTAATTGGGCTAATTCCATTCTGTCTAATCCTTGCAGTCCTGAAGTACAATCAATTCTGAAGATCTCCCAGCCCCAAGAACCAGAACTGATGAATGCCAATCCTTCTCCTCCCGTAAGTGGCCTGGGTTCCATGTATTGGAAAGAGATGTTTTAAAATAAAAATCCAGCATGCTTATTTAAAAAGGGAAGATTTTTTAAAAAGTTACTTCTCTGTCTCATTTAAAGCAGGAAATTTGGCAACATTTTAAAATAAGCTCTATAATAAATTTTATTTCCCTGAAGCTAAATGGGTGCGTTTTCTGAAGCCCCATCACAAAAAAGCTGACAATTGTATTTGTTGATTTTAAAGTCTGTATCCAACTATTTCAGTACAAAAATCTAACACTTTTTGATTTGTTTTTCATTGCAGCCAAGTCCATCTCAGCAAATCAATCTTGGCCCATCATCTAACCCTCATGCTAAACCATCAGATTTCCATTTCCTGAAAGTTATTGGGAAAGGTAGTTTTGGAAAGGTAAGCTATGTCTTGATTTTGCTTATTGCTTTTTAAGGATAAACATTCATTGCTTTTATAGCCAGATGGATCCTCTGTTCTGAAGGCTTATTTTAAAATGCTCCCCCATGGCTTTGGGAAAGTCAGTCTCATCCAAGACATTTGTCTTAGTATGAAGTAGAGAAAATAAATTGAATTAAGTGCAGTTAAATTGATATTCTTGAGAAAGAACGATTAAAGACTGAGAATTTGGATTATATTCAAGAAGAGTTTGATGGCTTCGTTACCTAACTCTGTCTCTAAAATATTACCTTTCAGATATAAAACCTTAAGCCTATAACTATACTGAACTGTATTTTTTCAACTATCAAAAAGGAAATTGTAGTTTTAACTTGTTTTTTTGGAATCACCCTTAAACTTACAAAAACTTTGGTTTCTTTCAGGTTCTTCTTGCAAGGCACAAGGCAGAAGAACAATTCTATGCAGTAAAAGTACTCCAGAAAAAAGCAATCCTGAAAAAGAAGGAGGTAAATATTGACTTTATCTTGTTCCAAAGAAATACCAAACAAGAAAATAATTCTATCTTACGGCAGTTCATAAATTACAATATAATGAGCAAGCTTTCAGCTTCTCAGAATTCCTCCTAAAGTGAAATGGTAAACAAAAAGTAGGCAGGAAGCAGAAAAGACATCACAAAGCCTACAGAATGTCTATTTTTAAGGACATCACTTTGAAGTAGAATGTGGAAAATTAATCCAAAAATTCTTAGTCGCTGTTTTATGCCCTATAGAGTTGGTGTAAAGTCAGGATGTTTCTTGTGGTCTTGGTTTTGCTTTATAACAATTCAGTTGTGTTGTTCTGGCAAAATACTAACAAATGATTCCATACTTCTTATTTTCTAGGAGAAACATATTATGTCTGAACGCAATGTCCTCCTTAAGAATGTGAAGCATCCTTTTCTGGTGGGACTTCACTTTTCCTTCCAGACAGCTGACAAGTTGTATTTTGTCCTAGACTACATCAACGGTGGAGAGGTGAGCAAAAAAGGACACCTGGGCCCTCCAAAGGGAAGGGTGGTTGAACGGAATTGGGTTCTTGCTAGAAAGTAGAAGTCAGTCCACAGTAACACACACTTTAAATGCCCTTGTTTGTTATATAAAAAAAGGGACTCTAGAAGTAAAGGAGCTAGATTCAGTCTCCTGCTTGCCAGCCTCTAATAGCAGGAAATAGACAGAGGATTACTAGGCCATTTCTGACAATTATCCTCTCTAACTTAGTGTGTTGTGCTTAAATTAAATTTATTGTTAAAAGGTTTGGGGATCAGTAATAGATTTCTCTCCCCTCCTCCTTATCTTGCAGTTGTTCTACCATCTCCAAAGGGAACGTTGCTTCCTGGAGCCAAGAGCTCGTTTTTATGCTGCTGAAATAGCTAGTGCACTGGGTTACCTGCATTCTTTGAACATTGTATACCGGTAAGCACCAAACTTAATGTGTGCATATTAAATTAGAACGTAGTTCTAATTTATAAGCTGTTTTGCCAAAATGCTAAACTATGGCCTTTGGGATCAGTAATTTTATACTCCTAAATAATTAGGGGTTAGGGGTTGCTGTTTCTGGATATGGGTAAAAATGGTCTAGAAAACTATATGTGCCACTGGCTTATTTGGAGAAAAGCTTGTAAATTGGACAAATGCGAATTAGAGTTTCAGACAGGTAAGATTTGAAGCTGACCCGTCTTTCATATTCTTTGCCACAGGGACTTGAAGCCAGAGAACATTTTGCTTGATTCTCAGGGCCACATTGTTTTGACGGATTTTGGACTCTGCAAAGAGAACATTGAACAAAACGGCACAACTTCCACGTTTTGTGGCACTCCTGAAGTAAGTCTGAGTTCTGCTTTCTCTCATGACGGTATTGTAGTGTACAATTGCATGACCATGGCAGGAGTTTCCCCGATAAGACGATAGGACATTATGTGCCAGTCTTGTGAAAGTGAATGGTCTTGTTTGATGGATATGCCACTAAAGAGTTTTTTTAAAAAAATCTACTGAGAGTTCCTGTACAAAATGCTCAAGGTGTAGAAACTGGTTGGACTGTCCAGATTAACCTGGCCCCTAGTTCATATATGTGAGCCTCAGGCATTTTGCTGAGGAATCTGTGGTCTGCTGTATCCAATCCATCTTAGTTGACAAGATAGTGGCCAAGAGAATTGAACTGTAGGGCTGCAGGTGCCCCATACTGGTGCCCCATCCCTGCCTTCAGCAAAATGCCTAAAGAAGGGTAGGTTTATCTTAGATTTGCCATTAGCTTTCAGGGTTTTTTTTTCTAATCAGATGTTCCCATTCTTTCATTTGTGTCCTATAGTACCTTGCCCCTGAAGTCCTTCACAAGCAACCTTATGACCGGACTGTGGACTGGTGGTGCCTTGGGGCAGTCTTGTACGAGATGCTTTATGGATTGGTAAGTAAGAACAGAAATGACATATTTAATCTGCTTGCTGGGAATGTTTGCCACTTCAGTAATTATAGTAGAGGAAATAAATACAAACTTTTTGGTGCTACTGATATTCACTTGGAGTTTATGGAGCAATGTCAGGGTTGCCAATATTTGCTGGTGAGGTTCCTCAGCAGCTCTCCTAATGGGTTTGATAATTCATATAAAAAAATTATTTTAAATCCTTGCCTTGTTTTTTATAAATAAGTCAAGGTAGCAAACATACCCAATACATTTCCTTCCCTTATTTCCCCACAACAACCTTGTAAGATAAATTGGGCTGAGAGAGACTGGCCAAAAATAATCCAGCTAGCTTTCTCATACCTAAAGTCGGACTAGAACTCATTTTCCTGGTTTCTAGCCTGGTGCTATAACCATTAGACCAAACTGGCTATTTAATGGATATTACATTAAAGCAGGGGTCCCCAAACTTGGCAACTTTACGACTTGTGGAGTTTAACTCCCAGAATTCCTCAGCCAGCTATACTGGTGAGGAATTCTGGGAGTTGAAGTCTACAAGTCTTGAAGTTGCCAAGTTTGGAGACCTCTGCATTAAAGTAAGTTTTGCATCAAAGCTCAGAGACTGTATGGTGGGGTGGTTAAAATATTTGAGTAGGATTGCAATCTAGCTTACATCACAAGTGGTTGTGGACAAAATTGGAGAAAAGAGTGGTGGGCATGATACTGTGAACTCCCAGAGGAAAGACAAGATGCACAAATCAAATCAATAAATAAAAATAGTAAGGTTAGACAATGGATAGTAAATATCCCTTCTCTTCTTGCAGCCCCCTTTCTATAGCAGAAACACAGCAGAAATGTATGACAACATCTTGAACAAACCTCTACAACTGAAGCCAAATATCACCAACTCTGCTAGACACCTTTTGGAAGGACTTTTGCAGAAGGACAGAACCAAGAGGCTAGGAGCAAAGGAAGACTTTGTAAGTATAACTTTGAAAAGAGGTGAAAGCATTTGAGCATTTGTCTAGACTGTTTCAGTTCTTTGCATTTAAACTAATGTAATTTCCATTATTTCAACAGATGGAGATTAAGAATCACATTTTCTTCTCTCCAATTAACTGGGATGATCTTATAAATAAGAAGATTACACCACCTTTTAACCCAAATGTGGTAAGCGCTCTTCTAATTGCATAATGGCCAGGGAAGAGTTATTTTAGTGGGGATGCCGGAAGTATATGTGTGCATAAATCAAGAGCAAGTGTCAGGATTCCACAGGAAATTTCAGTTCTCCAGATACTTAATACCCATTACCAAAAACAAAAAAACCAAAACCAACCTCACCTGTATTTAACACAAGACTTAAACATGTCTCTGCTAGATTAGAAGCTTTATAGCTTACAAGCCTTATAGCTACAACAAAACTTGTGGATCCAACATGTCTGCCGAGGCTACTGAATGAGGGTGCCTTTTGGATATTAGTTATAAGAGCCACCAAATAACCTGGAACTACAACTTCCAGAATTATTTGGCTACATTAGCTGGGAATTCTGGCAGCTGCAGTTTTAGCACCTTTGAGGGCTCCAGAATGCAGAAAGTTGGCTTGGACCTTATTTGACCTCAGGAGTGGTGAACGGTGAGAAGAAACCTGAGAATTGGTTTCCAATTACACTTAGGGAAAATGTGGCTTCATTAGATCCTTGAGTGCTCACTTTGAATTGGAAGACAGTGTAGTGTATTAAGTGTCCTTACAGCCTATCATTTAACAACCAAATACCTCCCGGTTTCTTTTTTGCAGAGTGGGCCCAGTGATCTGCGACACTTTGACCCCGAGTTTACAGAGGAACCTGTCCCAAACTCCATTGGCCAGTCTTCAGACAGCATCCTCATCACTGCCAGCGTCAAAGAGGCTGCCGAAGCATTTCTGGGCTTTTCCTATGCTCCCCCCATGGATTCTTTCCTTTGAATTTTGTGGTTTCTTTTTTTAAAAAAAATAATAATTGTCGTTCTTTTGGCATTCTGATCAAGCTGCCAGTTGCCTGGTCATCTTGAAAGATAAAACATTTTTTTGCACATCTTCCCACTGTGTGGCAGCATTGCAGCCTTAATTTCAAACTCTTGTTTGCTGAAAGCTTTTTTCTTTTTTGGGGGGAGGGAGGGGTGTTCTTGTCCAACTGGAAGAGCACATTTAACTTCTTTGGAGTGAACTCATGACATTTCACTACTGGTTCTTCCCACTCACCAACCCAAGTGGTGCTATATCACGGTTGCAAAGTACTAAAAGGAGAAGGGAAAAAAAAGCTGCTGCTGCCATAGATTGCTCTAGAGAGTATAAGCCTCGGAACAAAACTCTTTGTGTCCTTGATTGATTGGTGAGCATAGCTCCAACTCTGAGATATTTCTGGATGTGAAGAGAACTTTATGAAGACGTGCCTTTTTTCCCCCTCCAGACATTGAGATCTTTGTGAACTCTGAAGTTTTTTTTATCACAGAGTGCTTTTGGATTCATGTGTGAGTGAGTGTGTAATGTGGACAAATGGCAGGAGTGTGGTTTGTAAATTTCCACAGATGGACTTGGCTCAGAGGTGTCTGTGTGACACTTGGAGGACAGTGTGGGGCATTGTTTGTTCCTTCCATATTTGGAAGACAATAAATTAATGTAGATAGTGATTTTTTTAAAGAAAAATATGTAAAAAAAATATATAGTTCAAATGGGCTTCAACTACTTGTATCCCAAATGCTTGAAGAAAGCATTGCTGCTATGGAAATATATATATACAGATATATATGTATATAAATATTTCTATTTTTAGAAATGGTTTCTATGGACCAAAATGCCCCAGCTGTTGTCTGCTAATCTGTTGGTTTAGTTCAATTTTTTTGTTCATAACCTGTAAACTTGGGCATTATTTATGGGTATTGTTTGCTTGCATTCCTTGTTGTATGTATTTGTAAAAAGATGTGTACAGTTGATTGCAATGCTAAATGAAATATTTAAAAGAAAAAGAACTGTAAAGGCTCATAATGTATACCATCATTGTAATGTACTTAACATGGTTATAATATGTACCATTTTTGTGACCAAACCCATTGGTTTGCAGTAAAATCTTGGACAATATTTCTATTAATTGTTTCAGTGTCTTTATAAATTCACGTTATTTCTCCATCTTTATTCAGAATGCACATTAGAGTCAAAACCTGCCACTAATGATTCAGAATGCTGTTTGCAGTATTGGACAACAATGCTAAAGATACACAGCAGTGACTTTTGGGTAGAAAAAAAAATGCACACTCTGAAGGTGTTTTTTTTATTTACAATTTCCAGTGGTCTAATATAATTAGAATATCAGAAAAATTATAGTCATGGAGTATTGTTATGTGGCTACTATAGGGCATGGAACATAGATCTGAAAGTTATCTCTGCCATTATTTCTCCCTCCCTCTCTGCCAGACATAATGATGTTTAGCCTCCAAATGTCCTATCCCAATGCAATACAAAATAGAAAAGTTGAAGAGGTGACTGATCTGATCAATGACCTCCTCTTATCAAGTTTATTTCATTACAAAAATCTTCCTCCTCAATTGTGTCCTGGTTGCGAATGCTGCTTTGTTAAATGAAAGAAATGCAATATTGTAAAGCAACATTTGTGGCATACCTGACTATATCTTCCAACAGTGGCAAGAATATTCTTTTTAACTAACACTTTTAACCAAGACATCTCATAATTAGGCACTTCTTCAATGTTTAACTGAAATCTCTTGAAACGTGGACCCAGTGTTCTAGTCTGCAGAGCAACAAAATAAGTGTAGCCTCCCTATATAACACCTTTAGCATATTTTCTCCAGGCCTTAGCAACCAAGATTTTTTGGTCAGCTTATTTTCAGAACTATAATGACCCTTGCCCTTCTATACATATTACAATTTGTCAGTGTTTTTAGAAACTAGCTATAACAATATGATAGCCCAGTCAGCTTGATCAAATGAAAAGAACTAGGGATCTAACCGGATGCTAAAGCCGTGGTGGCACAGTGATTAGAATGCAGTTTTATTGGCTAATTCTGACTGCCAGGAGCTTGATCCTGACTGGTTCAAGGTTGACTCAGCTTTCCATTCTTCCGAGGTCAGTAAAATGAGGACCCAGACTGTTAGGGGCAATATGCTGACTCTGTAAACTGCTTAGAGAAGGTTGTAAAGCACTGTGAAGCGGTACATAAGTCTAAGTGCTATTGCTAAAGAAAATGCTACAAAGGAAAGGAATTCTCGAGATGCATAACTCATTAGCCAGTCAAGGGGCCTAACTACCATAGTAGCCATGGGAGCATAGCATCACACTAACATGGTTCAAAAGCCATAAGTTAGGGAATACAGAATCCTCACTCACTTTTTCCAAGAAATGCATGGTGGTATTTCACGAACACTTTATTATCATTATTACTAAATGTTTACCCAATTCGTATCTTTGCATGTATGTAACTCAAGGAGGTGAACATACCTAATATTGCCTCCCCCTATTTTCCCCACAGCAATCGTCTCATGAGAAGGGTTGGTCTGAGAGAATAATGGCCCAAAATCACCTACCATCTTTTCATCCCTAAGGGAAGGCCCAGAGATCACTGTCTCTTGGTTACTAGGCCAGAACCTTCACTACTACAACAAACCTGTCCTGATTGTGAGAGGGCTGGCAAACTTTATTATATCATCAACTGATTTAGGGAGGTTATAATGTTATGTTTCAGTAGTGAGCCTGCTTTTTTATTTGCTCTTTTTCTTACTAGGTTCCTGCCCCCCCCCCAAGTTCCTACAACATAACAAGCTGGGTGGTGTAGTTTTAAGTACAGTGCAAGAATTAGATGTCTTTCGAGTAAATCTAAATTAATTGCATGAGAGAATTTGCTCCTTGTATTCCCATGAGATACCACCACCAATGACTCAAATAATTGTGTTGTGCAAATAATATATACTTGCTTGTGCCTGAATCAGGCAAAACAGGGGTTTAGACATGTTTTATGCTGTGTCACAGTTACAACAGAAGATCAAACATATGGAAATTTAATGTGGATGAATCTTCAGTATCATGTACCTCACCGGCCACCTGGTCCAACACTGCTTGTTTTCCACATACCCTTCTAACACAGCCCCAAAACATGTCCAAAGCTAAGCTTAGTAGGCTTAGCAGAAGAGATATTTTCAGATGGCACCTGATGATTCAAACATTTGAGTCATCCCACCTACCATGGGGGCAAAGTATGCAAGTACTTTCATCCTCCCTCTCAAAACATTAGCCAGCTGGGTTTAAGAGAAAGTGCAGACACAAACACAATAATGAGCCAGGCCCTTACATGTATGTACATATACCAAGAGATAATTTGCTGTTAAAGCTAGATGGTTTACAAAGGAATCAGAAAGAAAGGGGAATAGGCAGAAGAATGCATTATACACATAAACCCTACTCAAATATTTCCTCATGGTCTCTGAAAATTTCTTTCAGATCACCGTTCCTCATTTTTGAAGCTTATTTCATAATTATGAGAGACTCCTCTGTTTTGGACAAATGGTTTATGTGGCAATATAGAATGTCCGTGTCTTTGCTTATGTTGTATGTTTTCATTACTAGCAAACACACTGTTCGTAGAAGGTAAAATTCATTTAGCCTGTTACATGGTCCAGAAGTGATTCCCCAGATGCTGTTGAACTAAAACCCCAAATATGTCACTGGTTATGCTGATTAGGGCTATTGGATGTTATAGTTCAGCAACATTGGGAGCGCTGCAGGTTCTTATTTGGCTTCCCAATCAGTGGCTTTTCTGCAATAGGAAAAAAAATGAGAAAAACAATACGAAAACACTGGAAGGTTAAGACATGAAAAGTGACTGCACTTGTATCCCCAACAAATCTCTGTAAATGGGTCATTTCACAATGAAGCCTTGTTTAGAATCAATCATGAAGTCAGCAGGAGATTTCAAGTTTACAGTGCACATTTTCCCTTGGAGTAATCTGCAGCACAGTGAAATGTAGATAAAATGTGACACCATGTGGTTTGCTACAGATTTGCAGATCAGTGCCCTGTTCCACAAAATGGACCAAATTGCTTTTTAATCCTTTAAGCTTCAAATGGCTAATGCAATACCAGGAAAAATAAGGTACTAATATTATCCAATGGGGGTGGGTGGGATTCTGGAGGTCTATGTTGCAAATTGTGTGCAGATTTAAAAAGTATAACAACAAGAAATAATTTTATTTATTTATTAAATTTGTGTGACACTCATCTTGTCTAGAGGTGACTCTGGGCGGCTTGCAAACATCTTACCTAAAAAGGTAGAAAGATGTCAAAATGTTGGAGATGGAATTTTGAGGAAGCATTTCAGTCCAGTTCCTAGGCAACAACTGATAAGATCATCAAAATGGATATCTTAAAGCAGTGGTTGGCAACCAGTGGGCCTGGGGCCATTGGTGGTCCGCGAGAAAATTTTGGTGGTCCGCAGATAAATGTCACCCCCAAAGCACCCCCCCCCAAAGCAATTAATCCAGGCTGCGCAGGAACACAAGGCTGTGCTGAACACATGGCCCATGGGAACACAAGGCTTGCGTCACTTGCATTGCAAACAACATGAGGTAGTGAGGGAAGTGGGGAAAGGGTGGAGGGGGGAACTTGCCCCACTCGCCCCACGCACCTGGCCTGGCCACCAGACTGCTTCTTTCCACTTCTTTCTTCTTCTGCTTTTGGCTGCACGCAAGGAAAGCAGCAAAAGTCTTTCTTTCTCTCCCCCCAACTCTGCCAGAAACGAGTCTTTGGGACCCTACAAGGCATCCTGCTCCAAGAGGCTGCACCGGGGTGACAAGTCTCACAAAGACTCATTTCTGGTGGAGTTTGGGGGAGAGAAAGAAAGACTTCTGCTCCTTCTGCACCTTTCCTTGCATGAAGCCAAAAGTCTCTCTCTCCCCCTGAGAACAGAGCTGGAGATGGTATCCTACAATCCCAAATAAGGAATGATCGATTGGTAGGAAAACAGGGTGGGGAATTTTCTTGCAGACTTTTGGGGGGATTTTCCCAGGGTCTCTGGTCCATGGCATTTAAAATTGTGAGTTTGGTGGTCCCTGAGGTCCAAAAGGTTGGTGACCCCTATCTTGAAGGCTTTGAGAATATTGGATCAGAACATTGGAAAAAATAAAAAACAGAATACCTAGATATAAAATGGCTGCCATGGTGGAAGGGAGGGATGGAGGGAGGGAGGGAGGGAGGGAGGGAGGAAGGAAGGAAGGAAGGAAGGAAGGAAGGAGTGAGTCAAAGCAAATTGATGAGGCTGTAGCTTCTTAACTCTTACAGCTTCTCTCTCTCAGTGGGAGGAGGGAAGATACATAGGCTCCGACATGAAATATAGACTATATCCATTTTTTATTTTGTAAGAGTGCCTAAGATGACTATAGGAAGCCTAGGGGAAATCCTGTAAAAACCAAATGGATAATGCCTGACACTTTATTTTGCAGCATACACGGTTTCCACTTAAAAATTAGAAGTTACCAGTGAAAGCATATTGATTAAATCAAATGAGAGGAGTCTAATAAGAACCAAGGGCATGACTTAGACACAATATATATGGGGACCACATTTCCTATTCCTAATCCAGATTGGTTGGTTTGCTTTTATTTATTTTTTCTAATTTCAGATGGGATTGATTTTAAAAACCCAGTTTATTAAAAGAAACCAAATTGTACATATTATGTCACAACTATGATTATTTTTCCTTTCTCAGTTTAGGCGGGGTAAAAACATGCACAGCCCCCCCCACCCCCGCAAGACACATTTTATTTTAATCAATCAAGAATCAATATGTCCAGGATAGGAGTTCAGCTTTTAGATAGATTGATCCTGACAATGTAAACAATGCCTTTGAGGAAATCCAGGACCAATTACATGCAGCCCTACAGGGGTTCTCTTCCTTTTTGATGCTGCACAAAAATAAAAGAATACGGAATATGCAACAAATGTAGAATTACCTATTCTAGTTCACCAAACTCTCTTAGTTTGCCAGTGATTTCAAATGACGAAATGCTAATATTATCACAAAAACAGGATGATTTTGAATTTGGCTTAAATCACATCAGTCTAAATCACATTCAGTGCTAACACACTCTTTTTATTTTTACTGATAGGCATCCATTCCATATCAACCTTCTCTTTAACATTTCAATTTTTCATGGAAGCTTTTACTTGATAACACAACAAAGCAGGTGGGATTACATGTTGTAACCTATAATTTAGCCCCATCAATGCTCTAACCCAGTTCATGGGTATTTCTCTAGCAACTGTTCATCAACCATTTTTGAATTATAGGTTTCTTTGTTTTCCAGATAAGGAAATCACAATTACTTGACTTGGTCTGGACACTCCAATACAAAAAAATGCTGAGGTCCTAAAAACAATGCAGAGAAGAGCAACAAAGATAATAAGGGGTCTGCAGGCTAAATGGTATCATGAACAGCTAAGGGAACCAGGTATGAATGAAGAGAAACTTAGGGGTGACATGATAACTGTCTTCCCATACTTGAAGGACCAGTCAAGAGACAAGGAGGTTGATTTATTCTCCATAGCACCTGCAGGCAGGAGAAGAAGCAATGCGTCATTGCTCATTGGAAAGAGATTCAACCTGGAACTAAGAAGGAATATTTTTTGACAGTGAGAACAACTAATCAAAGGAACAGCTTGGCTTCCAGAGTTGTGGGTTCTCCAACTGGAAGTTTTCAAGAAAAGATTGGACAACCATTTGTCCAGGATAGTATAAGGATTCCTGCCTTGAGCAAGTCTAGAATGGGGGTCTTCAAACTTGACAGCTTTAAGACTTGTGGACTTCAACTCCCAGAATCCCTCCTCCAGTCATGTTAGCTCAGGATTTCTGGGAGTTAAAGTCCACAAGTCTTAAACTTGCCAAGTTTGAAGACCCTTGGTCTAGAAGAGCTCTAAGGTCCTTTCTAACGTTATGATACTATGACTATGATCTCTAAAATGGCAGCAATGTACATTAATATAAAGACTGAATAAATAAGAGATTTTCAAACTGAATTTTCTCATTGAAGAAGAATCAACATTAAAGTTGGATGAGCTATAAGTATGATGTGAAATGATAGATTGACAAGAAGGAATTTGATTAGATCTGGATGGCTGAGACTGTTTTGTTTAGACTTGATTAGATCTGGATTCAACAAGAGTGTTATGAAATCAGAGTTGGTAGTTGTGAGTCCAGACTTGTTGGGATTACGCAAACGAGCTGGTTCATAAAAGTCTAACAGTGTGATTGCCTCTTGGTGCTAGGAGTAGCTAATCAAAGCAAGAATTATTTAACCATGGCCTGTTTAAGCGTTACAACTAAGTGGAATCACTGCTTTTCTCATAAAATATAATCTTAAACTGAGAATACAACAAATCTCTAGTTTCTAATTCAGGCTTGTTCAAAGAACAACAAAACAAGGATCTTGTTTTGACACAATGCTAAGCAAGATATGCATGAATCTAACAAATATACTGTGCTAATCATGCCCCCAGAAAGAGCCAAAATTAGCAAAATATACTGGTATTTTTTAACATCATAATAAAAATTCTGGCTTATTATAAAGTGTGTCCAGCCTGCCAATGAGCAAATAGCTAAGCCTTGGCTCTTTTTTTCCAACATGGAAGTATTATAAATAGTATATAATTAAATTTGTAATGTGCTTTGCATGTTTAAAATATTAAAAATGATAACATTTTGCAAATGGTTTAACCTGAGACTTGGTTGAACTATATTGCCTACTAGAAGAGCAAATAGACAAAAATGTTGTTTTGATGACCTCTAGTGGAAGAAACATGAATATATTTTATATTGTTCCTGTTCATCCCTAATGAAAAACACTGCTTGTTTCTTTCATATTATCATTTTTTGGTGCCAAGGATGAGTACAGGAACTGGTACCCAAGAATTCATAAACACACTGTTGCAAAAAAGGATCAAATAAAATCTCTGAAGAAATCCAAGAAGAAAAGCCAACACTTTGTTGACAATGAGTTCCGATTCTATAAAACAAAATCACAGTAATCCTATTGAGATGTGTTATACAGAAGATATTTCTTTCCACTTGGGATAATGTTCAGGCCACAAACAATGCTCACAGGATGTGCAGAATTATTCCCTTTGGAGAGGAATATATGCTCACTTGAAATATATGCAGGGGGGGGGGATAACTTCAAAAAATAAAGGTTACTGGTCTAAATATTTCCAAATTAATCCACCCTCCATCAAATTATGTAACTCAGCCATGCAGTTCAGCCGAAGTGAGTATGAAAATCCACCTGAATTTACACTTCATTATATGGAATCTAATTATTCAGCACACGTGAGCAGTTATTTATAGGGAAGATCAATCTCAAGTAATAAGATCAATCTCAAGTAATAACTAAGTTGATCTTTCCTTTATTTTTAACAAGCTTAGATCTCACACCATATGAAACACATTAAAGGAGGGAGAATTTGTTTTAATGGACAATGGTACTTAATTATAGTTATACTTCATTATAGCTGTTGTTCTTTAACTTCTGTTTGGAAATATCTATTGAAGGCAGGTTGCAATTTACTAAACCTTCAGTTGAAGCCTTCATCTGTTTTTTAGTCTGACAGAATACACAATATAGATAACAATGGTGATTTCCACTACAAAGTGCTATGAAGGACTCATACAGTAAACAACAAAAACCCAGCATTACTTCAAAGACTAAAATGTTCTCCTACATGAAAAGACTGTGATTGGCAAATAGTTCTTTCATCAACAAAGAAGTTTCTAGATGTTGTGTTTTCTAGTTTTTGAAATAAATTAGAAAAAGAAAAAGGAGGGGGGAAGCTGACATCCTGGAATAAATCATACAGTTTAATTTATAAACTATGAGGCATGATCAAATCCTAAAAGTTGTTGCAGGCACTCAGCTACCCATGTCACATGATAGTGATATGGTCTGCATATAAATTTAATAAATAATAATAATAACCAGAGATGTAAAAATTGTTGATAAGAAAGACAAAAAGGTGTAGATGTGATAGTACTTAGACTATCAGCAGAACATAAGAGAAAGAACTGGAGAAAAATCACAAAATAAAAAGACCTGCAAACAGAAGTAGAACAAGTGTGACAAAAGAAAGCCAAGATAGGACCTGAAGTGAATATGAAAATCTACTTGAATTTACACTTCATTATATGGAGTCTAATTATGGAGCCGATCAATCTCAAGTGATAACTAAGTTGAACTTAATTTTTTAACAAGCTTGAATTTCAAACCATGTGTAAGGAAATACATGAAAAGAGGGAGAATTTGTTCTGGTACAATCCCAAAACAATTGGAGCACTTGAACACATCAACATTGACAAAAATCATTATCAGTCAATTGCAAAAGGCAGCAAATACTTGGAACTGCTTATATCCTATGATTATACCTCTAACACCATCAAACAATAATGTTTGCTTATCCCAGGTCCTTGGTAATGACTTAGTAGGTGGATAAAAATGCCAAATCCAATCTAAACATGCAACAAACCACAGTTATATTTTTTCTGGTCTGGTTTTGGTCAGTGGTAGAATTCAAATAATTTAACAACCAGTTCTCTACCCTAATGATTTCTTCCAACACCCAGTTCACCAAACTGCTCAGAAACTTAACCATCAGTTCTCCCGAAGTAGTGTGAACTGACTGAATCCCACCACTGGTTTTGATCCTTGCAATATATTTCACGTTCAAGTGTCTTCACTGGATTTGGTTGTATTGCGCTGTTCTTGTCATCCTTTACAGTAGTTTGTTGCTGAATAGATTGTGCTGAATGCATTTGCAAAAGACAGCTCTGTATTGTTTAGCTATCTGAAGACGCCAATATTACATTCCAACGAATTCTACATATATACTTGCACCTTTGGGGGCTACACCTAATCATAGTGAATATTTTGAAAATAATACACTTTTGTCAATATTTGCTGTAGATAAAATCAATATAACCAGGCTAGACAGCGAGAGAGCAAAAATTCTAGTCCTGCCTTAAGTACAAAGAAAGCTGAGTGGACTTGTACAGTCAGTCCTTCTCAACATTAGGAAGAAGACAAGGGCAAGTCGTTTCTGAAATCTTGACAAGAAAAATGCAGGGTCTAGTCCAGGCAGCCACCCAGAGTCAACAATGACTCAAAAACGTACCAAAAAAAAAAATCCAACAGCTGTAATAGGTATATGACATTGGTTTGGAGAGTACGGTATGAACTACGGTATATCAGGGTTTGTTTAGCAAGGGTCTGTCTTCTCATTGGAAATATATTGCTCCTTGAGTTATATGTATGTTTGTCCTGAATATATGTAGTCACATCTTCCCTCATCCACCATTTGGTTGACTGTAAGTACTCAGTGAATGTTTTGGGTTTAATGACATTTTCTAAGAATTTCTCAGTTGAAAAATTCAACATCGCATGCGCGTCCTCTCTTTATTGCCATTTGTTTTTTGCAGCTTGAATAGCACGAATACTTTAAAGCCTTGATAACAAAGGAATAATACAGATAGTCCCTGACTCACATCCATTTGTTTAGCGACTGTTTCAAAGTTACAACAGCACTGAAAAAAATGACTTACTCTATGACCAGGAGCTTATGAAAACCATACTTATGACTACTGCAATATCCCCATGGTCAAAATCAAAATGATCAAAATGATCAAAATCCAGGTCTTAGCAACTACCATGTATCTATGACAATTGCAATGTCTCACGGTTATGTAATTACCAGTGGTGGGTTTCAAAGTGGTTTACCACCAGTTTTGTGGCTGTGGCTTGGTGGGCATGCTTTGTGCATGTACATACACTTTGCACACACACACGTGCCAAATGCATGCTTTGCGCACATGCAGAGGCTTTCAGACTCACCTCGTGCAATCCTGCACTTTCCCTGTGTCTTCAATAGTTGACATGCAGCAATCTGCTGTGCCGCACAAAGCAGCCGCGCTTCAAAAGCAAGAAATAAAGGTCAGTATGGGAGCCTGGGCGGGCAGGTGGGCCCAACAGCTGATCATCGGAACAAAACGGTTCAATCCCCACTGATCTTCGGAGCTATCGGCTCGGCAGAACTGGGTCGAACTGGTAGCATCCCGCCTTTGGTAATTACGATTTGCAACATCCCAGCCAACTTCTGAAAAACAAAGTCAATGGGGGAAGCTAGTCATTCACTTAATTTCTACATTATTAACAACTGCAGTGATTCACTTAACAACTGAGTCAAGAAAGGTCATAAAATTGAACACAATTTATTTAACAGTTGCTTTGCTTAGCAATGGAAATTCTGGTCCCAATTGTAGTTATGAATTGAAGAAGTGAAGATGTAATGATGTCTTCATTTTTTTTATACAGTGCAACATTTGCCCTTCAGTAGTGACTTTTTTTCCTGTTCTACCCTGCAGTACAGAAAGTAGGGAAGGAAAGAAAACGACTAAGTTGCATCTGAGTACAAATATTGACTTTAAAAAAAATTACAGGTCCCATTGTTGAATTGGGAAAAATATTTTATAGATGAACCTTTCCTTTGAATTACTCTTTGAAAATAATGAGACCACATTGGAAGTACAATTAAAGTTCTTCTTGATGAACAGCTACTCGTTTTTCTATAGAGGTTCCCTTTCATCCCAGTCACAATTGTCCCAAAGGCACTTTTATTTAAAGGCACTTGGAGTTTCTGATTTTTTCTTTAAGATATTTCAGTTCTCATCCAAGAAGCTTCTTCAGTTCTTACTAAGATAGGCTTGAGATACAGAAGGATCTTGACAGACTTGAACACTGGGTGCTATCTAAAAGTAAGGCTCTACATTTAGGCAAGAAAAATCAAATGCACAGGTACAGTTTATGTGGCATCCTGCTCAACAGTAGTAACTGTGAGAGGGATCTTGGAGTCCTAGTGGGCAATCATTTAAATATGAGCCAGCAGTCTGCTGCAACTGCCAAAAAAGCCAACATAGTTCTAGGCTGCATAAACAGAGCAACAGAATCAAGATCATGTGAAATGTTAATACCACTTTGTAATGCCTTGGTAAGGCTACACTTGGAATACCGCATTCAGTTTTGGTCGCCATGATGTAAAAAAAGATGTTGAGACTCTAGAATGCAGAGAAGAGCAACAAAGATGGTTAGGGGACTGGAGACTAAAACATATAAAGAATGGTTGCTGAAACTGGGTATGTCTAGTTTGGTGAAAAGAAGGACTAGGGGAGACATGATAGCAATGTTCCAATATCTCAGGGGTTGCCAAAAAGAAGAGGGAGTCAAGCTATTCTCCTAAGCACCTGTGGGTAGGACAAGAAGCCATGGATGGAAACTAATCAAGGAGAGAAGCAATCCAGAACTAAGGAGAAATTTCCTGACAGTTAGAACAATTAATCAGTGGAACCACTTGCCTCCAGAAGTTGTGAATGCTCCAACACTGGAAGTTTTTAAGAAGATGTTGGGTAACCATTTGTCTGAAATGGTATCCTGCCTAAGCAGGGGGTTGGACTAGAAGACCTCCAAGGTCCCTTCCAACTCTGTTATTCTATTCTATGTGAGAGGACACAGATTATTAGCACCAAGGTAGTTTCAACAACCCTCAGACTGTTGACCGGCTGTTTGAAGAGAGTATAAACGCCTTCCATGCCCCTCAAGTTAGTTAGAATTGAAGAAGCTTCTTGGATGGGAAGTGAAATGTCCTAAAGAGAAACCAGAAAGTCCAGTTGTCTTTAAAATAAAAGCATCTTTGAAGCTTCTCATTTGCTTTGGGTTTTCCTCACTTTTCTGTTGATTTTAGTACTTCTGCCATTCACCAGGTGATTGTTACTATAAATTCCACTGCAGAGAACACTGAATGAATATGGAATCATAGTCTACCCTGCTTAAATGTTAAGTTAAATGAAGTCTGGTAACATTCTTGACAGGAGCTCTTGAGGGGTGCTTCTATCAAAAAGTCAAGGTAGTGACAGGAGTGGTATGATCAAATCCCCATTTCTTTTTATACGCACTTTTTATACACATTTTATATGCTCTGTGTGAAAAGCTACAGAGCTTCAACCACACAATCGTGGCCCTCCTCTTGACTTTTTTCACTTTTACAGACAACCCCACTTTGTGTTTTCCACTGTCCTCAAAGCTAGCAGAATGCACGTACTGAAATTTAGAATAGTTCTTTTTTTTTTAAAGGCACACTTTATAAAGCCATGATCAACATTTACAGCATTACCTGTTCAGGAATTTAGTACTTAAAATATTACTGGCAGGATGACACATTGTACTGAGGCAGTCTGGTTTTGCTTTGTGCAATATAATCAACCCCTGGGGTTTGTAATCCTGTAATCCTCCAATTGGTTTATAATTTAGTGGTTATGTGTGAACCCAAACAATTGTACAGGAAATTGTACAGGGTTGTTCAGGAAATGATGCTACTTAAATAGAACATCATGAGATTAATATATTTATTAAATTTACCGTAGGTAATGCTACATTCTCATGTACTTTCTGCAGGACAGCTGAATCCAAAATCATTATGCACACCCACATCCTAAGATTGTGCAAAACATCTTTAAACTTTTATAGAAATAATCTATTTTCGAGCTGGCTTTATAAGCATCCCCTTTTTTCTTTTCAGACATATCCAGGGTTCTGCTTCCTCCTCATTCCCAGAAAAAAAGGGGGGGGGGGGAGGGACAAAAAAGAAGCAAGACCAACAAGCATTGAATTTGTCTTAGGAGACTCTTTCCCTCATTTCTTTAATTGCTCAGAATGGTTAAAAATAAAGGTATAAAAAGAATGGTCCTGTGTACGGAGGGTACCCTGTGTGCTCGTTTGGCTTGTTTGTGTAGGCCCTGCAAGTACTTCAGTTCTTAAAACACACACACACAAACACACGGCGGTGGGGGGACGGAGTAAATAGGAGCGGGGTAAAATACTCCTTGCGGAGAAACAGCTTAAATTAGAACGAGGAGCTCCAGAACTTCGGCTGAGCTCCGCGTTCCTCCTCTTCGGGTTCTCAGCTATTTGTTCAAAGCGAAAACAATACGTCTGAAGAAGAGGGGGGGGGGGGAAAACCCTCCCTTTCGCGCCGCTGATAGGCTCCGCCAGAATAGCAACAGGCCGGGTCAACGAAAAGGGCAAAGCCTGCGGTAGCGGAAAGAAAAGTTACTCGCGGATCGCTGTAGTAACTTTCAGATTTCATCCTGCTGCCATGAGCAGGGAGGCGAGACTCATCGCGGTCTGGAGCGCCTGGCGAAGGCGGCCCTCCTGTAAAGGCGTCTGAGTCTCGAAGGGCCCCTGAGCTTTTTCAGGCTCCAGCCATGTTACTCGGGCAGAACAAGGAGGACCTCCGTCCGAAAAGCCAGAGCGAGACAGAAGAGGGTACCGCATGCACGAGCCTTCACGAACCTCCAGCTCAAACAGGTAAAACAGCCGAATCCGGATTGCGGTCATGCCTGCAGACTTAACAGATGCAGAAAAATGCGCGCCTGTAACTTTCCAGTTTCAAGAAACAGAACAACAACGAGGGGCAAAACAAAATATCTCGGAAACTTTGCAATCGTTTTGTCAGCTCCACTTTCTTATTCCTGTCTTTTTTTAGAAAGGTGCTGGACGTTTACACTATAGGTATATGTACATTTGGCGATCAGAGGAGGCAGAAGGAGAAAGAATTCTGCTTGTTCTATTTTAGTTTGGTAGCATTTCTGTGTGGTGTGTATAAAACTGAGCAAAGACAGGCAGGGTGTGCGCCTTGGAATCAGTCTTGATTTCTAATGATTTCCAGGAAAATCCCTGCGGTTTTCTTGGCATGATTTCAAAAGTAGTTTGCCATTGCCTCCTGCCTCTGGTTGAAGGAGAGTGACTGGCTGAAGTTCGCTAGCTGGCTTAGTGTCTGAGGCAGCACTAGAATGCAAGCCCCCCAATTTCTAGCCTGAAGTCTTAATCGCTATGTATATCAACTCGCTCTCATTTAAACAATAGGTTTTAATACAGTTTTTTTAATACAGTTTTAATGCAGTTTTTCCTGGTCCAGTTAAGTCTCCTTCTGCTACAGCACTTTGATCCTTGAACAATGAATGGCCTTTGCATCAGTTTGCATGTGAGGGCAGGTTGTTTATCTTGCACCTATTTTATTTCCTGGTTTAATTGGACAGACAAGGTACCCAAACTTATTGCAAGATTTATTATAACCTAGAATGACTGTTGTGCTCTTTGCAGTACACCATGAAAACAACACCTGCCTCTCTTGAAGCTTCAATTCTTCATCTGACTATGGTTGTCTTTCCAAATGTTTGATGATGATTCTGGCTCTGATTTCAGAGCACAGCAAGACTGGTATCATCTGTGTTTTCAAAAACCCTTAAGATTGCAATGTCATTATTGTTCCATTTTGTTTATGCCTCCTTGGGTCTTTTGCAGATTTCCAAAAGTAACACAAAAGAGCTACATGGGGTGGATTCACAATGTGCTGATGCTAAGGATTTAACTTTCACATGACAGCTGAGATACTTGGAATGGCTTGTGCAGATGACTGTTTTCAATACACACACAAATCCTTTTAGGAAGCACTTCTGTTCTAGCCAGTGAATTCATCAAATGCCCTCTCTTAAAAGCCTGCAGCAAGGAATGTGGGAGGTTGGAAGAGAACTTGTGTTGGTACGAGATAAGGACTAATGGGTATGGTTGATTAACCTTGACTACTTGCTAGATTAGTTAATTGAGGAAAGAACATGGGCAGGATCAGCCCCCTCCTTTTAAGTAAGCAGGGAGTAGAATTTCATGGAAAATGGCATAGGAGATTAACAGAAGGAGCAAGTACACAGGTAGTCCTCGACATACGATGACAATTGAGTTCCAAATTTCTACTGTTAAGCAAGACAGTTCTTAAGTGAGTTTTGCCCCATTTAGCGACTTTTCTTGCCACAGTTGTTAAGTTAGTGACATTATTATTAAGTGAATCTGGCTCCCGCATTGACTTTCCTTGACAGAAGATCACAGAAAATGATCCCATGACCTCAGAATATAAATATGAGTCAGTTGTCCAGTATCTTAATTTTGATCGTATGATCATGGAGATGCTGCAGCCGTGGTTAAGTGTGAGGAATGGTCATAAGTCACTATTTTCAATGCCATTGTGACTTTGAACGGTCACTGAATGGTTGTAAGTCGAGAACTAACTGTAATTAGCACCAAAAAACCCCCACCCCCAATCTCCCCCAACTGGATTCTGGGTTACGTCGGCTTAAAGGACAGAGTGAGGTTGGAAGTAATAGTCGGAGGGGATTATTGGGAGCTAAAACAACTGCCTCCTCAAAGAGGTCGAGCGGTGTTTACCTTCTTCCGTTGTAAACAACCCAGACACGGAGCTGCCAAATGTCCTATACCTCCTTTGACTGTTGCCAGACTAACACAGAAGTCACCCTAACAGAGGGAGTACTCGCTCTAATCTTAAACAAAGTCAGGAGCGTTCCAGGGGCGTGATCCAATTGGCAGCAAATATGGAACAGGAGCGCTCCCCTGAAGAAGTGCCACCTATTCCTGTGAAGCCTTTACTTTTGGTGTTAGTGACCATCTCCAGAGTTCAGGGATCCCTACCTGAAAAGGTCCCATGTCTTCATTGCCTCCATCTCTTAACATCTCTTAACGTACTTCCCATCTCACCTCAAACCCTGAAGCTGCCAAGCTCGCTTCCCTAGCAAGTGTTTTTGATGGGGGCCATGTCAGTCCTTTGCTTTGTTTGATAACAGCATTCTGGTAATGGGAGGGAATGGGACCCATATATTGAATGGGTCAGGTTTGTTGTGGCTTATGGTATTCTTTCATTAGACCAGTGTTTCTCAACCAGCTTGAGAGCCAGTTTGGCCTAGTGGTTAAGGAGACTGTAAGTACAAGTCCTGCCTTAGCCATAAATTAATGGCCTTTTGGCCAGTCACATACTCTCAACCAAGCTCACTACCACAGGGTGGTTGTTGTGAGGAAAATAGATGGAGGAAGAAATGTTGGATATGTTATCTGCCTTGAGGTATTTGTAAAAATAATAAAGGTGAGAAATAAGTAAAGCAAACCTGGGCAAACCTAGGATGTGTGGACTTCAACTCCCAGAATTCCACAGCCAGCATATTGTTGCTAAGGTTGAGAAACATTGTATTCGACAACTGGCAGATATCCGTTGTTCTCACTTAAAGAGACATCACACAGTCAACACAATGGATATTGACCGTTCTGAATTTGAGGGCCGCAGCATCTGTCCCAGAATGACATTCTCAGATGGTAGGTTTGGGTAGAGGTAAAAATTGTGTTGGTTGATAATGGTCTAAATGTGGATTAGATTTAGATTATTCAGTACCTTATATCCAGTTATATGTAAAATAACTGGTTTCCCCCCCTGAAAATCCCCCATTGATAATGTAATAAAATGATGTTCCGAAAATGGCTTCTTTCATATATCTGCAACATTAATTGGCTAGATTTTGGATCATTTCAAAGGCTCCTCATCCCCAGTGACCATATATGGCTGCAGAAAGAAGTATGTAGATATTAATTATGCAAATAGTTGGATGTATATACATACACACATAAGCATACATAGATACATACACATACATATAATGCATGCACACATATGCACATATACACATGAATGTGAGTATTTTGTAAAAACCCTTTATCTTTTAAATTTGCTGCATCTACTATAAAAAACACTGTTACGTTGTTCATAATTTATATTAGGAAAGAATGCCTAGAAAGGCTTTACAGTATAATTAAATCACATTTTTTAGACTTTTCATCAATGGCTTATATTTTGATTAAAAGAATGTCAATGTTTGTAGATCTTCAAAGTGAAAGTTGATTGGATTGCATTGCATTGCATCCATTGCATTCCATTTCTTCCTAGTATTTCTTTTTGTGCTGTTTTCTACTTCTTCCTTCTCGTTCATTTTGCTCTATTTCTGTTGTCTTCCTTTTGTCGACCATTAATTCAAATCTCTGAGTTCAAATGCACCTGACCATACTGCCTGCCTGAGACTGTTAATATTATATTGATATAAGACGACATAATGTACACACAGTACATTGTTGATATATGCGTGCTATTCAGGTTAGCAAGTTAGAAGTTAATCAACATTAAAGTTCTGTAAATTTCCCTTATTTATCATATTTAAGAACCACCCAGCTCTCTCACAGAGGGACTCTGGGTGGTGTACGGTAAAATATTAAAAGCATAACATGGTATATAAAATTTAAAAGAGGCAAGGAATGTTAAAAGTTAGGGAGCACTTTCAGGGAGCTAACCCACCCTATGGCTGAAGGTTCCTCTACACACCTGAAGCAAGGGCATAGAGCCATGTTTTTACACCTTTACGGAAGGTCAAGAAAGTGGGGGCCTGCATCACCTCTGGAGGGTGCGGGAGTGTTCCACAAGGTGAGGGCACAGCAGGGAAAGATTTCTTCCTAGACCCCACCAGTCAGAATTCTTTGGTTGACAAGATCCACAGAATACTATCCCTGTCTGAGTGGGTGGGATAGGCTGATGTGACGAGATGAAGATGGTTCCATAGGTAACCCTGCCCCATACCATATACAGGTTTAAGGGCTATAACCAACACCTTGAATTGAACCTGGAAGCAGACTAGTACTCAGTGCATCTCAGGTAGCATTCTTTGGGAACACAAGTTTGCCTGCAAATCAAATCAAAAATTTATTGTCAGTGTACAACATGTGTACAATGAAATTGCAATGTAAAATGTACAAATTTACCACATTTTTTTTTTTACCAGTTGAAGCTCTTGGATACTTTTCATAGTAGCCCCATGTAGTTTTTTTTTCTTCTTCTGAAAGCCATTTGTATAACGTAGTGAGCAGGAGTAGGTAGGACAAAAACGCAAAGTAGCTGCCACAGTTTATTGAGTTCTCCCTCTTCATTGGAACGTTGGAACAGCAGGTGGAGTAGAAGCATTCTAGCCTCACTGGGAAGTGAAGCAAGATGTTATCTTAGGAGCATGTTGTTCATTAACCTGAATTCATTGGCAGTAATGCAGCTGAGTAATTTAAGGTTGACGTCTCTACATCCCCCTCTTTCTTCATATGTTATATGCATTTCTTCACTATGAAATATACAAGAAATGCTTCTTCTCGGGGTCATTCATGTGGTGGTGAACGTGTGGGACAGGCACTAAAGAGATCCAGTCTTCTGTCAGCCATGAAAGCTCATTGACTGACATTGGTCAGCCAGGAATTGGGTACGTCTAGTTTAATGAAAAGAAGGACTAGGGGTGACGTGATAGCGGTGTTCCAGTATTTCATGGGTTGCCACAAAGAAGAGGGAGTCAAGCTATTCTGTAAAGCACCTGAGGGCAGGACAAGAAGCAATGGATGGAAACTAATCAAAGAGAGAAGCAACCTAGAACTAAGAAGAAATTTCCTGACAGAACAATTAATTAGTAGAACAACTTGCCTCCAGAAGTTATGAATGCTCCAACACTGGAAATTTTTAAGAAGGGATTGGACAACCATTTATCTGTTCTGTTTGTTTTGTTCTGTTCTGTTCTGTTCTGTTCTGTTCTGTTCTGTTCCATTCCGTTCTACTCCACTCCACTCTATTCTGTCTTTCTTAGCCCAACCAACCACACAGGATTGTGGGGGAAAAGGAAAGGAGATGGCTCAGGTCCTTTATAATTCAGCTGTCCTAAGAACATGTGTCAAACAGTTCATGTAATGTTAATTAGTATAGCACTTGGAGTCAGTGTTGAATTGGGCAGAAATTTAAATTATAAATAAATAATCAATTTTCTTTGCACTTACTTAATTTCTAAGTGCTTAATTCTGTAGTACCAGATAAGAAGTTATCATTTTGAGTAAAGTCTGCTGGAGTTGGCAGCTGTAATGCATTTAATGAAAGAAATAAAATGTGCTAATTGTAATGAACTAACATGTATGGGAAACTGGAACCATACCAGATTATGTTTTTCTTATTTGCATCGTAGCCTTTTAGACATCATCCCTTTCAGTTTCTTCTTCCATGAATTTCCAAAGTTTTGTCATTTGCCTATAACTCTCACTCCTAAGAAGAACTACTGTTAGAACTACTTGCTGAGTAGTGTGCCCCAGATGCTATACATTCATTCTTTTTATGCTACTTTTATGCTACATGTTCAGGAATGACTACAGGAATGACACTGAGAATAAGCATTTCGCTTATTCTCAGTGTCATTCCTGTAGTCATTCCTGAACATGTTGGATAGGCACTAAAGAAATCCAGTCTTTTGTCACCCATGAAAGCTCATGGAGTGACATTGACCAGTCAGTCTTTCTTTACCCAACCAATCTCACAGGTTTGTGGAGAAACATTGAGTGTTCTGTGACCATTGCTTTTCTCTCCTGAAGGGAGAAATAACAAACTACCCAAGTGCTTTTGTAGTTCTTATATAAAAATACATGGGTAAACAGCCCCCATCCCCTGAACCAAAGATAATATACCAGCTCTGATTTGTTAAAGAACATGTTTAATTCTACCTTTGAAACTTTCTTAAACTAACTCTTGAAAATACCTGTGTCCTAGGGAAGAGAGAGCAAAAAAGGGAGGAATAGTATTAATAGTGTAAGCAACACAGCAGTTGGGACAATTATGTTACTCTGTGTTTAAGAAATTTAGATTATGTCCAGGAAAACCTTTTCACACTTGGGTCTCTAAAGCAGTGGTCACCAACTGGTGGGCCGGGGACCACTGGTGGTCCATGAGAAAATTTTGGTGGTCCGCAGAGAAATGCCACCCCCAAAGCACCCCTCCAAAGCAATTAATCCAGGCTGCACCACCCACATGGGCCACCCACCCGCTGGCCACCACCCTTTGGCTGAGCGCAAATCTTACCTTGAGTAGAGCCACGCGAGCTGGAACTGGAAGGTAAGACCAACAGCAGGGGAGGGAAATCTACCCCGGGATGGCTTGCTGATGTTGGTGGCAAAGTCAGTCCCATATTCCACAGCTGCAGTGGTCATGACTGGCCCTTTGATCATCCCAGAGCAGCTCCTCCAGTCCATGGCAGGCAGGTGCACCCAGGTGGAGGAGCAGCTGCTCCAGGATGACCAAAGGGCCAGTCCTGTGTCTACTGCAGTTCTGGAATATGGGACCGACTTTCCCATCAACGTCACCAAGCCACCATCAGTCAAAATTCATATTAGTGGTATGCGGGATTTAAAATTATGAGTTTGGTAGTCCCTGAAGTCAAAAAGATTGGCGACCCCTGGTCTAAAGTGTATATTTTCAGAAAGCTATTCAAGTATAGGTGTATTGGGGAAGGTTAAGTTCTAAATGTAAAAGGTAAATCTAATTGTAAAATCCAAACTAGTGCAAGTCAGCCTAGGCAATTAAACATGCTTGTGCAAGAACAAATTCAAGTGCCTTCATATTTAAATTTATTGCTTAGATGTTAGTAAACTGCTAAAAAGTTTAGAAAAGCTTCTGCTTGTACAAAAGTTGGAAGAACCAGAATTCTACCTCTGATCATTCAAACCACAAATGTCCTTGAAATTACCTGTGTCCTGGAGAAAGAGAAAGCAAATAGGGGAGGAATAGTATAAACAGTGTAAGCAACACAATATTTTGGACAATTCTGTTGCTGTGCATTTAAGACATTTAGATTTAGATCATGTCCTGGAGAACCTTTTGCCATTTTGGTCTCTGAAGTGCATACTTTTAGAAAGCTATGCAGTAGATGTTTGTGCGTTGGGGAAGGCCGAATTCTAAATGTAAAATGGAAATCTAAACGTAAAATCCAAGCCTGGGCAAGTAAACATGCTTGTACAAGAACAAATGCAAGTACCTTCATTTAAAATTTATTGCTTAGATATTAGTAAACTTCTAATAATGCTACTAAAAGAAGCAGGCATTAAATCTTGTGATGAATCATACAGTGGTAGGATTTAAATTTTTTTACTACTGGTTCTGTGGGTGTGGCTTGGTCGGCATGGTGTGGCTGGTGGTGTGGCAGGGGAAGGATACTGTAAAATTCCCATTCTCTCCCCACCCCACTAACCTGCTTTCCAGCTCCGTTCTCCTGTGCAGGGCAACAAAAAAAGACCCAGCCAATCAGCTGGGACTCGGGAGGCAGAGAATAGATGGGGGCGGGGCAAGTCAGAGATTGCCAGTTCTCCGAACTACTCAAAATTTCTTATACCGGTTCTTCAGAACTGGTCAGAACCTGCTGAATACCACCTCTGGAATCATAAGGCTTCATATAATTCTAAGAAGATGATGTTGTTTTTCATCAAAAATCTGCTTGTAAAGGAAAGGTCCTTTGTAACTCAGCCGTCCTAAAAAAGAGTGACAAAGAGTATGAGTAGTGTGCTGGAAATGGCCGCTATAATGCATTTAATGAAATAAATAAATTGCATTATGTGTGGATTTTAATAAAGTAACATGTATGGGAAACTGGAATCATGCCAGATTATGTTTTTCTTATTTTCATAGTAGCATTTTAGACATCATCACCTTCACTTTCTTCTCATATGAGTTTCCAAATGTTTGTCATTCGTCTATACTTCCCACTCCTAAATATTAGAATCACTTGGAGAATAGTATACTGTATGCCCTAATCTGGATGCTATATATAGATTATTTTTATGCTACTTTGAAATATAAATTTTATTTTATTTTCTTGATTACCTTGACTGAAATATGTGCCAGTTATCCATCATTAATTTTTCATTTACCTGACTAAGCCAAAAAACAACAGTCTCTGGTGATCTCCATTTTCTCCATTAGTTATTCACGGTCTCATTAGACTGAATAGGCAATTACAATTTTCCACCCTGTTTCCTGATTGGTGGCTTTTCTTATCCCAGAGCATGATTCACCTAGCCAAATCATATGCTTTCCCATCTATGATGAAATAGTTGGCAGCAGCAAGCAGAGAGGTGAGAAAGAGAATCCAGACAATACATTGCTACACCAGCAATTTTTTCTTATACCATAGAACTTTTTAGAACTTCTAACAGAACTTCTGCTTTTTTTTTCTTCCTGGTATTTTCCAGCAAGTGCAGGATCTATTTTTTTCAGTGGAGTGTTGATCCATTGGTTGTAACAAGTCTAACCAGCTTGTCACCTGAGCCTGATATCATGGGCTGAGAGAGTGGGATTGGTCCAAAGTTACCCTGCCTAAGATGGGTCTAGAACTTACAGTGTCTTGGTTTGTAGTCTGGGGCCATAAGCTCCAGACCAAACTAGAGATCTCTTGCTCATAGAATTTTGAATGCCATAGAGCAGGGCTGTCAAACTTGCAGTGCATGGTCCGGATGCGTCACGTGCTGGCCACACCCACGCCCGGTTTTGCGAAGGGGAAATAGTCGTGACAATGCAGTGACAATGCAAGTAAGAACATTGCTACACCAGCAACTTTTCTAATGTTGTAGTTCCATTAAGGACCATCTATGAAAAAGGTTTCATGCAGTGATTTGGCAGCTTTGGGTGTTTTGGAATATGTTCATTAAAAAACCCCAAAACTGTGTTGCCTTCCATTGGGTTTCTGAGTACAATTAAAAGGTGTTGTCATCACTTATATAGCTCTACATGGCACCAGGGTCATGTTATTTGCACGACAATCAGGTTCCATCTTTCTTTGTTCTACTAGGACCGGGGAGACATGATAGCAGTCTTCCAATATTTGAAGGGCTGCCACAGAGAGGAAGGGGTCAATCTATTTTCTAAAGTGCCTGTAGGCCAGACAAGGAATAGTGGATGGAAACTGAACAAGGAGAGATTTAACCTGGAAATAAGGAGAAACTTTCTGACAGTGAGAACAATCAACCAATGGAACAGCTTGCCCTGGGAAGTTGTGGGAGCGCCATCACTTGAGACTTTCAAGAAGAGATTGGACTGCCATTTGTCAGAAATGGTGTAGGCCTGTAGGGTCTCCCGCTTGGGTGGGGTGGGGGTGGACTAGATGACCTATAAGGTCTCTTCCAACTCTGATTATCTGTTAGTTCTTTATTTGACTGAAAATGGAATGATTTTTAGATATTGGGCATGTGTTATATTACTGGGGTTATTTCTGTAAACTATTTTTTAATCACTATGAATCGCTATGGTGACATGAACAGCATATAACTTATTTAATTAATAAATAAGCCATTTCAGAATAGTGTCAAATGTTGAATTTATAGCTAATAAAATATGCAATTATAATAACAGGTAGTATGAGAAATAAAAAAGTAATTTGTTTTTAGTGTAATGGATACACACTTAAAAATGGTTCTCAATATTAAGTAAAAATACTTTTTGCAATTACTGTTCAGGTTTATGTATTGACTGGTACAGTTTTTTATGACTAACAAAAATAAAGTGAAATGTAGCATGAAATAATTTAAAAAGACCAAGTAAAAGGAAATCTAAGGAAATTAATCATTAAAATAGACTTGGGAGCCAATGTCTTTGTAACACATCTTAGACAGAATGCCTAGCAAAGAGTACAGACTCTGTCTTAAATAACTACCTACTTAAAAATAAATTGTAATGGTTCATGGAAAGCTAATCAACTTCTATTACCTGTTTTCAGTGATTATTCTGAAAATAAGGAGTGTCTCAATCTCTTCCTTCTCCTTAATGATGAACATGGTGATCTGTATTTGATCCTGGGCGCACTATTTAACAACAGTGCAATTAATGGAACACACATTCTAGTCCTTGGAAAGACCAACTTAAATTATTAAAATGTGTCTTAGGGGAAACTTAAGGTAAAAATTTAAATCATAAATAATACAAACCTAAGACTTACAAGACAGTCTGCATGAGTTAAACTTTACACATACACACACAGATACAATGTGTGTGTGTGTATAGATATAGATTGAGATCTTAAATGTGTATGTATATATATATATATATATATATATATACAGAGAGAGAGAGAGAGAGAGAGAGAGAGATGGAATAATAATCTGCAATCTCTCATGTGGATAGGTTTTATACAATGTGTTTGTATGCCTCATCTATGATGTCTTTTCTGCGATGTGTTGTGATTTCCTTGTTAAAAAACCAAAACCAAATGCAAATAAATAGTGTGGGAGTTATTATCTGAACAATTTTACAGTGCTACATTATTTCAATTGGAACTTCATGTGAATTCATGTTGCAGTTTAGCAATTCTAGTATAGTTAACCTAGGTCCTTTCCTGAATCTTAAATCTAAAGGATGAAAAAAACCTTGTGGAAAATTCTTTTAAAAAAATTAATTATGGAGATCAAAGATGTTATGTTGTGAATACACCACTTCAACTCCTAACCAGCCCATTCTGTCATGGAATTGTTGTTGATGACAAAAATATATGATACTTGGTAGGACTCCACTCATCAGCAGACCTTGGTTCCATTCTGGATTCAGAAAACTGACATAGCTTGCCCATGACTAACTATTTCCTTAGTCAATTCTTAATTATCTGGGCTCCTACAGCAGCAGAGGGTGGTATTCAGCAGATTCTGACCAGTTCTGGAGAACTGATAGCGGGAATTTTGAGTAGTTTGGAGAACCAGCAAATAACACCTCTGACTGGAGTTTACAGTATCCTTCCCCTGCCATGCCCACCAAGCCATGCCCACATAACCGGTAGTAAAAAAAATTGAATTCCACCACTGTACAGCAGCATTCTGGTTTTTGAAATAAAAATAGTTAATCTATTTAAAATTCTTTTTATATAATTCTCCATCTTAACTGCTGGAGCGTCATAGAAAAGTATGGTTTCTAAGATATATTTACTGATGCAAAAAAACTAAATTGATTTTTCTCATATCCTTTAATTCCAGGTTGTGGAATGCTCACTCTCCTGTCATCTATCATTGCTGCCATCAGTGGATTTTTGATGGGATATGAGCTTGCAGTTATCTCTGGAGCTCTTCTTCAGCTAACTAGCCTCCTAACACTTTCGTGCCGACAACAAGAAATTATTGTAAGCATAGTTCTTGTTGGTGCCTTATTAGCTTCAGTAACTAGTGGAATCCTGATAGACAAATATGGGAGGCGATTTACCATTATGTTGTCATCTGCTTTACTAGTTGTGGGCAGTCTAATTCTGATCGTTTTTGCCTCCTATGGACTACTTATAGCAGGACGGATTGTGATAGGGGTTTCTGTTTCCCTTTCTTCAACTGCGACATGTGTGTATATCGCAGAGATTGCCCCGCAGCACAGAAGAGGTTTGCTTGTGTCTTTAAATGAATTCATGATTGTTATGGGCATTCTCTTTGCCTACGTTTCCAATTATGCCTTTGCTAATGTTTCTCATGGCTGGAAGTACATGTTCGGCCTTGTTATTCCACTGGGGGTTTTACAGATAGTTGCTTTATATTTTCTTCTGCCCAGTCCTCGTTTTCTGGTTATGAAAGGTTTCGATGAAGCTGCTAGTAAAGTACTTGGAAAACTCAGGGCAACCGAAGACACTACCGAAGAACTCACCATGATCAAATCTTCCTTGAAAGATGAACACCAATATCATTTTCTGGATTTGTTCCATTCCAAAGACAACATGAGAACGCGGCTCCTGATAGGGGTCACTCTCGTTTTTTTTGTACAAGTAACTGGGCAACCCAACATCTTGTTTTATGCATCCACTGTTTTGAAATCAGTTGGATTCCAGAGCAATGCAGCGGCTACTTTGGCCTCAACCGGGGTTGGAGTAGTTAAAGTGATCAGTACGGTACCAGCTATTCTTTTTGTGGACCACTTAGGAAGCAAGACATTTCTCTGTATTGGCTCATCCCTTATGTCGGTGTCATTGATCACCTTAGGATTAGTGATGCAAAATATACATGTGAATGTCACCACTGTCTGTAAAAACCAGTCTATGGAAGAGATTCTGTTTCAGGGAGCAGGAGCCTTCGCTAATGAAACTTTTAAGGAACGTTTTGCTGGCACAACTTTACCTGTTAAAAGTTCCTCGTGGTGGAAAGATGAAATTGCTGACCCTGAGGATCAGAACGGGACAACATTAGTAGGAGACAAAACGTTTGTCAGAATGCATACAGACTCCCAGGTTGCAGTTGAATCGGCCAAGGTGCAACCCTTTCTGAAATGGCTCTCCTTGGCTAGCTTGCTGGTTTATGTTGCAGCTTTCTCCATAGGACTTGGACCAAGTAAGTATTACATATATTGCTTTGTATATTTTTCTCTCATATTTTGGTGTAGTGTTAAGATGCTTGGGTTGAAGTCACTAGAATAGAACAGAACAGAACAGAACAGAATTCTTTATTGGCCAAGTGTGATTGGACACACAAGGAATTTGTCTTTGGTGCATATGCTCTGCCAAGACAGTATGATGTCTAGGACAGTGGTGATGCATAGACCCCGGTGTGTGTGTGCAATGTCATAGGGCTGTGATCGTGAACCTATGGCACAGGTGGCACGCAGAGCCATTTGTGCCGGCACGTGAGCCCCAGCCAAACTTACCTCACTGCGTATGTGTGCACCTCCCAGCTGATTTTCGGCCTGTTTGAAGCCTTTTTCAGCCTCCCAGAGGCTCGAGGGAAGCCTCTGCAGCCTTTGGAGGCTGAAAAACAGGCCCATTTCATCACTTTCTATATTTCTGGAAATACTGGAAGTGACGAAATGGGCCTATTATTCAGCCTGCAGAGGCTTTCCTCAAGCTTCTGGGAGGCCGAAAAAGGCCTCAAACCGGCCAAAAATCAGCTGAAAGGCACAGTGCAGGTAAGGGAGCGGTGTGGTGGGAGGGATTGCTCAAGTGTGTGCGTAGTTTTTGGCACAGGAGCCCAAAAAGGTTAGCCACCACTGTCATAGAGGGTCTGCAAAGGTTTGAAAAAGTGTTATGATTTAAGTCTTGAGTTAAGTCTAGGTTGTTCGTAACTACAAAAGGTATTTAAAAGGGGTCTATGTTGAACAAAAGATTGAGAACCCCTGCTGTAGGAAATAGATTTGTTTGCAAGCAGTTGGATTCACTAGGTCAATGTTTCCCAGCCTGGCTGGCTGGGGAATTCTGGGAGATGAAGTCACACATCTTAGAGTTGCCAAAGCTCCAAATCTTATTCTGCTACAGTGTCTGTCTCGTTAGTAAACAATACTTTTAGGTTGGAGGATACATTTTATTTTATAGTTTAAGAATATGTTTTGAGAGGTTACCTTGGATCAATTCAGAGAATGGTTGCCATCATGAACATAGCTGGTCACAAAACATCCATTTATTTGAAAACAGGCTGGTGATATCGTACCCCATTATTTCCTCTAACTCCTGGAGAATGTGCTTAACCTCAGTGTACCATTGCTTTGTCTCAGGTTAAGGGGATAAGCTTCTAATCAAAGATTGGGCTGCAGCCATTTACCTTTTATTGACCTAGGGATGGGCTATGTTGTGCCAAAGGCATTTTGGAAAAAAAGGTATCAAATGAATTGATGCTCTGTATTATATAGCATTATTATATTTTTTTATTTAAAATATATCAACCAAAATAAATAGAATTTAGATAGGGCAGGGAACTAGGCTGACTTCAAGGAAGATTGTGGAAAACAAGGTGAAAAAATGATACCGGTGGCTGGTGCACACATCATAATAAGCCATTATGGGATCTATTTGAAAATAATGTAACACTAAAATATTGTGGTTTGTAGTTTATGGTTTATGATTCAGGGTTATGCCTGAAGCCAACTAGGCTTTTAAAAAGACATTGACTGTTTTTAATAGAAAGCTCTTTTTGCCTTGTAAAAACCATGATAAACAAATGGGCAGCTGACCAGTTTTGTTCTTGTTTGTATTACATAAAAAGTAAAAGGAATAAGAGAGCTTTTAAAATCGGTTTTGCATTCTTAAATGTGATTAAATTAAATCCAGCAGCTCTTTTCTGCTTTCTATTTTAGTCTGGGTTATTCTAAATTATTAGCAGCTAACAAATGCATACATCAATACTCTCAAAAATGAAGAATTCCCATTGTTTGTAATTATTAGTAATTTTTTGGCCTCTGTGGCTCAGATTTCCTAAAATCCCTTTTGCTTCATTTATCTTTTGATTCCATTGTGGTATTTCAGAGCATCAGGTGGGATGAAAACTTAAATTGTCTGTCTGTTATTTCTTCAAACCTTTAGCAGATTAGATGTAATGAATAGGATGGTAGCTTGAATATCCAACATTGAGTAAATCCTTCCTTTCACTATTTTGAGAAATGCCTGAATCACAATTATTAATAATTCTATCAATGTGAAAGAAACAGTCTCCATCTCCAAGGAAGGCTGCTGAAAACCAGACAAGAACAGGCTTGCCCTGTTCTGAATAATAGATGTGAAAAAGTGTACTATCATCAACTTTGCTGCTTTTAGTACATGATGTTGGTAGGATTACTTGCTTCAAATGCTCAGTGACAATGAATCAAAGCCACAGACCAGGATGGGGCATTGTTGTAGTCTACTTTCTTTTTATAATATTGCCTCATTCCAAACCAAAGCTGTACTTGAATTTCTAGAGACCTGGACTGTGCTTATGGCTACTGTATGGGGCCTCTCACTTTTTCATGCCCCCTCTTTCTGCACAAGAACTTTTCCTCAGAGCAGAGCAAGGAGGAGAAGCCTCAAAAGTGGTAGAATGGTATGGGAGCAAGAGCAAGTGAATGGATCTTGGCTGCCTTCTTAAGATTGAGATCTTTATTTGGCAACTACCTATTTGTCAAGGCTCCGACTAATAAACCCAATCAAATCAGAACTCTGAGAGTTGGCTTCTTCTCAAATGTCCTGTTTATTGAATACATCGTATCAGCACAGCTTTGATGGAAAACTCTTTCCCGCGGTTTCAGTATAATTAAAGTAGGAAATAACCTCATCCCCAAGTGTCACAGGTCACACTGGCCAGTTGGGTTAATTGGCGGGCTCTCCAGGAACCCCTTCCCCAGCCTTATCGGTTTCCAGTAGAGATGACGTCACTTCTCATGAGAAAGCTCTTTGTTGTGTCTAGTAATGCCTCCCATCCTCCTCCCCTTCCCCTCTGTGTGACAACTGAGGAAGAGAAGGATGGCTGCGCCAAATTCGGTTCGAAGTTGACATGCCATTTAGGAGCTTAACTTAAAGGTAGCTAATTTTGAGATGTTACTGTTCCTCAGTTAAGGAAGATTAGATAATAATGATTTCTAAAAATCTGGAGGACTATTTGAACACAATTGGCATTGACAAAATCACCATCAATTGCAGAAGGCAGCTTTACTTGGAACAGCTTGTGTGCTAAGTTTAATAAACAACAACATCTACCTATCCTGGTCCTTGGGAAGGACTTGATAGGTAGAATGTAGGGAAGTAGGACTTGATAATACCTGATCTAGAAAATACCAGATCTAGTCTATATATCTGGCCGACTATGTGACCAACCATATCAATCTGTTATGGCCACCCATCCCATCTAAGTGACCCTGGGTGACTCAAAACAGGTAAAAACAATGGAAATGGGGAAGAGGGTAATCATTTATTTAGATTGCAACTATGCAACCAAGCATTATGATGGCATTGTTTAACATCCGAAATAAAATTAAATGAGTGTCCCAGATACATGCTTAGAAAAGAACTATTGTTCCTGATCAGCAGATGTAACTAATTCAGTTAAGTCAACAGGGACGATAAATCAGAATACTTTCATTTGGTCTCCATGCCTACTTGGGAAGTCCTTCAAGGTCATTTTATGTAAGTCAGCTTAGAATGGAGTTTCAAGGCCCAAACAGGAGAAAGTCAGGTTGTTGTTTAAGACCTAGAACAAAAAACCCATTGTTTATTACATGGAGACTATAAGCTGCTTTATTTTTATATTTTAATCACAGTATCCAAGCATTTTGTGTTTGGATGAAATGCTGTTTTTTTTTAATGGATCATTTATGTGACTTTTTTATTTTATTTTTCTAAAATAAACCTTCCATTTTTATTATCTATGGGTCTCATACTTCTGCTGCTTCTAGAACCTCTGCTATAGTTGAGAATCCAGAATTTAATGGAACTATGAAATGTGAAGTGTGAAACTTGACTAGCTAACTGATTTTTTTTTATTATTTCAGTGTCGTGGTTGGTGTTAAGTGAAATATTTCCTGGAGGGATCAGAGGAAGAGCAATTGCTTTCACGTCAAGCATCAATTGGGGGGTTAATCTCCTTATCTCATCAACATTTTTGACTATAACAAGTAAGTCCGCTGTGGCTGGGGAATTACATAGTCAGCCCTTTTTCTCCTCTTGGGGTAATCCTTTAAACATGTAGTGAATTGATGCATATTTGAGCAGAATTCCAGGAAACTGGGAAAGGCCAAACAGTTGTGGATGCTTCATTGCTGGAGGTTTTTAAGCAAAGTGTGGACAACCACTTGTCTGAGATAGGATGAGGATTCCTGCTCTTAGGCAAGGAGTTGGATTAGAGCAGGGGTCTCCAACCGTGGTAACTTTAAGACCTGTGGACTTCCACTCCCAGAATTTCTCAGCCAGCTTTGCTGGCTGAGGAATTCTGGGAATTGAAGTCCACAAATCTTAAAGTTGCCACGGTTGGAGACCCTTGGACTACAGGATTTCTGTAGACAGAAGGATATTTTTAGTATTATATAACAAAATCACTCCTAGAATGAAAATAAAGTAAAAGAAGGAAAATAGTCATTACCTGTTATGTCCAAGGAAATGGACAATTGAGTAGTATTTTTAAATATTTCATAATATCCTTTCTAGTATCTGCTATAAGATTTTGTTTTGTAAGCTAGTAATTTCTATACGTTGAAAATGAAACTTCTACAATGTTTGTTGAGCATTTTTCAATGTTGAGCTGGTTTCGTTGTTGCGGTTATTCTGTGTACTAAGATGTGTATGTTACAGCAAATTTTGAGTGACCTCAGATTGCTTGTCTAAGAATTTGTGTCCCTAAAGTATCTGAGTCAAACAATTTTTATTCTTTTTAGATTTACTTGGCTTACCCTGGATATGTTTCATTTATGCCCTGATGAGCCTAGCATCATTAGCTTTTTTCATTATCTGTATACCAGAGACAAAAGGATATTCTTTAGAGCAAATATCCATGGAACTGTCAAAACAGTAAGTACAAAGCAATCTGCACATATATTGTTTATATGCAAGTGTATTACAGGTAGTTCTTGACTTAATGATCACAATTGGCCCCAAAATTTCATTTGTTGAGTGTGCAGTAATAGGAAATAATGTCAGATTAAGAGTAACAGAGTTGCCAGCTACCCGCACAAGTTATGCAAGCATGCCGTCACTGCCCAAATTTCCAAACCTGGGAGTTCTCCATTGTGCTCATAACTTTTCTGTCCATGTTTATAAAACAATATGAGAGAAGGTGCCATTCAAATAGGCCTCTTTGAAAACCTAAGACAATGTCTTAATAGCAGCATTGATGCAAAGATATTATTATTTTAGCTGCTATTTTTGATGGATTGTTTTTTTAGGTTTGTAGTTTTAACATTTGTAGAAAGTAGGGTTGTGTGAGACACTCTTAATTTCTTTCAACAGCGCAAGTTAGGTTGTGGAAGCAGCATATTTGGCCTTCAGAGATAGCAGAAGTCATTTTGTTTGCAGGAAGCCTAGTTCAATACTTTCAGAAAGCTTCTGTAGACATAATATTCAGTGCTTGAAAATTATGTGTACAGAAGCCTCGGTTGGACATGTCATAAAAGACACTTAGATCAGCATATCACAGAACAATATGATACCTTTAATTTCAACTGGAAGCTAGGGAAATAACAGCTGCAGTGGTGTGACTAGCCCTGCTTTAAGCAAGAAATGTAAGCACTGAACTTAAAGAATTTGATGCTCTTCATCAGCCTGGCATGTGCATGGCAGTGAGTCCCTTGCAAAAACTTAAATACAAAGTCTTCACAAGTTTAAAAGGAGTAGAGAGCAAACGGTTTTATCTTAGTCAAGCAAAGCATGTGAATATGTATACTAGTGATTTTAGAATTTACTTGCATAGATAAAAATGACTTTTTTAGATCTTCTATTTAAAATCTTAAACGTATCAAGAAGTATTCTGTACAAAGATTGCGCTGACTAGATATTTTGGAAATTGAAATACCCAATATCAACATGTACCAGTTTGAGGAAAGTTGTTGGGTATACAGTATATCAATATTCTTTTGAAAAGGAATGTGAAGCTTATCATGACAGAAATATTCCATTTAATAACTTCTGAGCTGTTGACATAGCATGGGAAAGAACAAAAAAACAAAGCTAATCCCAACTGCTACCCAACATTTTTGGCCCATTGAACACTTCTGGAATTTTGAAAGCCTATTTGCACTTTTGCAAAATAGTTGGTCACACCCACTATGGCCTATATACCAGAAAGCAAGCAAAACTGTAGCCACCCATCATTTTATTTTTTAAGAATTTTTCTGAGATATACGTGGGGTTCAGAAACATTAATGGAAATAAAAGTATTGCTGGAAATTGATTCCTGATGCTTTGGTCCATTCTAGTTCCTGTTGATTTTTTTTTTTAATATAGAAGAGTCTTAAATAAAATCAGGCAGGACAGAGAGTTTGGTAATATGTACAGGTACATTTTTCTGTCCAAGTTGGAACGTAGGGTCTCAAAGCAAAGCTTCCCAAACTGGGGGTTGCAAGTGAGTTGTGTGTGTGTGTGTGTGTGTGTGTGTGTGTCATACTCCCACTCTGGCTGGACCAGACCATGCATGAGACCTCAGTGCTGCGCTCCTCTTCTTTGACTCCATACCAGCAGCTCTTGCAAGATCTGAACCTGCTGTTGACCACTGCCCAAGACAACTTGGCAGAGTCTTCATTTCTATCCTCTTCCAGGGACAGAATGGGACAACTTGCCACAGCCAACTCGCTGTGGCCAATTTGCCACTGCTAACTCACCATGGCCAACTCGCCACAGCCAACTTGCCGTGGGACAACTCACTGCGGGACAATTTAACAATTGTATTTGATTATTTAAAGTAAATTAAAAAATATTTTAATTTTTGTCATTCACATTTCATTCAGCCCCTCCTTTGCATCCTTTCTTTAATGATTCTATTCCACCATTTCTTTGGTATTAGTGTAACTCTTGTCCTGCAGTGAGATGGCCATGGTGAGTTGTCCTGCAGTGAGCCGGACGCGGCCAGTGGGTCATGGCAAGTTAGCCATGGTGAGTTCGTTGTGGCAAGTTGGCCACGGCGAACTGCCACAGATCCTCCAGGGACAACTTTTCCTGGATTTGATGTATCCTGGTAATGAATGTACGTATTCACTCCAGGCAGCCTGGGCATTGAACTTCTTGCAGAAAGCAACTTTGCAACGGGGAGCCAGTTTGACATCCCCTAGGAAAAAGCTGCTTTAGAACAAAGGGAAGGTAAGACTGTAAAAGAGTGTCACACAAATTCATTTAAGCATTTTAGAGGGTCACAATATCCCGGAGTTTGAGAACTTGTGTGTTTAGGAGTAAAGGCCGAACCTTATGTTAAAGATTGTGCTGAAAATGTTTCCTCTTTTTCAGAAAGCATGCCAAGAATCCTTTTTGTTGGATGGGCCAGCGGCAAGACCAACTGATCGGTTCAGCTATAGAACTTTCTAATAAAAGCACCAATGAACAGTTCTTCTAGGCAGAAGCAGAGGCAGATGCTTGAGTCACTTAAGACCAGAAGAATTGGTTTTCGTAATGGGCAACATGGTAGAATTCATAGAAATCCTGCTGCTACATCTGAATCCTTTAGCATCTTCCTCTAAATTAGCTTTCTCTGATTTTTGTTTTCGAGGACTTTTTGATCGGTGAACGTTACAGAATAATGAATTTGCACATTTTAAACACAGAGCTGTCAAACTGTAAGGATATTTCTATGGAAATAAATAATAAAAAAAAAACATGAACACCATGCAGCCATTCATACAAACATGAGAAATGTGTGCAAACTTCTCTTTTAAGAGAGTAAAATATTTTAGTCATGTTCAGCATGTTTGTGCAATTGTAGTCATCCTTTGTAGGCCTAGTAGCTAAGCTCTTTAAAAGGTAGGACACTTGACTATTGCTTCATGCTAAGTCATGAACACACAGACTGCATCACAGGTAGTACTCCGGGTATGTCCGCTTGTTCAGCAACCATTCAAAGTTATGATGGCATGGAACTTGTGAAGTTGTGGCTGTTGCAGCATTTCCATGGTCTTGTGATCTTGATTGCAACCAGCTTGCAATTAAATCATTTGCAGCATCTTACAAGCTTGCTGCTTCCTACAAAGTCAACCGGGAAACCGACAGGGAAAATCACAAATTGCTCCCACAGCCATGCTCTGCAGCACCTCCCTACCCTCCTGTGCCTGCCCAGGGAACCCCACCTGCCAATGCTCAATACTGTCTGCCCATGCTACCTATCCACCCGTAGCTCTCACCTGCCGGCCTGCTTGCCTCTTCTGTTCCTGTGTTGTAGTCATGTGAGATCCTTGTTTAATAACCTGTGTCATTCTGGGGTTAAGACAGCAGTTGGGACTACAGAGATTGCCATTACTTAGCAATGCACTCACATGACTTCACACTTTGACCACATTACTAGTGATAGAAATGCCAGTCCCATTGTTCTGAACAAGGCTTCACAAAATCACAAAACAGACTACTTGTCCTGAAAAAACCTCTTTTTATTAGGCTAATGTGAATTCCTATCATTCACATATAGCAAGTCCCGGCAAACAGCCTTTCAAGGGTGAATTACAACCGCAGATCTTATCAGGCTTGGAGAGTTGATAGGCTGATAGCTTCCAAGTGCAATGTTGTCCAAGAAAATACTTGGCAAGGAGTCTCTGAGTCACGAATAAATCTTCACACTAATTAAATGAACTAATTGTCTCCTGCAAACACCACTCCCCTTTTGCTCTTCTTTATTCCCTATGGGAGGGGCCATTCACCATCCACCTATGCCTTTACATTCAAGTCAACCCTTGTTCCTTAACTGTTCCCTTCTCCTGACAGCTCTGTGCATGCGCACATCAAGAACAGGCTCCAGCTGTTCTTCTGCCCCACTGATCTCTGACTCTGAAGGCAGCTGATAACTGTTGGACAGCCCTGGCCCCATCTCTGCCTGCCACACAGAGCACTCATCAGAGCCTTCCCCAGACTCCAGGACTGGCCCATGTTCCTCCCCAACCTCCTGTCAGTCTTCCGCCAGCTCCACTGGCCAGTGTCAGACACAACACCTATTGAGTTACCATAACCTGAGGACTACCTGCTTGGCAATCTATAATGGCTGCCTTAAGAGAATCTACCCTAAGGTCATTAAATCTGGGCAAATGGCAAGATCTGGATATAGGAAGCTATGGTTAAATTTGAATATAGCATTGAATTGTGGTTTAGAGTTACTGCACAAGCTTATCTGAAAACTTCCCTTTCTTTCTGGAGCTGGAAAAAAAATCTGATTTTGTGGCTTAAATGAAACGTCCTTTATATTTCAAGTGGATTGACCTTAAGTTATGGTATTTTTTAAAGCAAATCAATATTCAAAACCAGATGGTTTAACTTTAAATCATGTTTTGTTGTGATTTGTCTGTTGTAGAACTCAAAAAATTACAGCGCAGGGCAACCAAAAGGAGAAAGGGCCCTGAATGATTCCTCTTAGAGAAGCTTTTTACCATATCTTACAATAAAGACGAGAAAAGATAAAAATCATGATGGATGTTGAGAATATGTTTGCCTGAACTGTGGTATTAGAAATTAAGGCCAACCAATGGAGTTAAATGGCGTGAAGCTTTGCGCTCACTGTTGTGGGTGGCCTTTCCATAGGCATTTGTTGGCTACTGTACAGGAACAGTGGCCTTGCAATGCCATTGATCTGAGTCAACACAGCTCTTCAGTGTTTTGACTAGCAATATGAAGGGCTAGTTTAAGCCAAGAAATAAGGACTTGCAGTTTCCTATCACACCACAGAATGAGCAGAACAGATAAGAACTTGAGACTTTTCAAGACATATCCTAGTACTGTTGAATTATGGTTTGCTGTTATGCTTGAAAGCAACTTTTCTGTTTTAGATTGTACAGACTACAGGCTAATCAGCCTTAATGACCAAAACCTGTCAGTACTGTCTCACAATTTTAAACAGATTCAAAGAAAAAGGATACTGTCTTGTTTTAATGGATGCTTAAATGTGGGATGAGTAGTCATAGCAGGCTTGAAGCCTAGCTGTGACATAAGGCAATTGGAGGCTTTACCCAGTGATATGTACCCTCACATGAAAAGACAGCATGTTTTTCCCAGCTGCATTACAATCACCAGAGGAAAATCTGAAAACCTTGATTATTTATCTCCTCCTTTGGAAATGATCCTCTTCCTGAATGGCCCAGCAGTTCTCTGGGTGAACACATTTCTAGATGTGGCAAGTGGCAATACGATGGAAGATGGGGGTTCACATCAAAGTACCTGCAGGGCTGGTGAATTGCCCGCTTTTGTGTTGAGTCCATGAAGACTGAAGCTTTTTCTGCTATGTTTCAGATTAAGAAATGAAATTATGGCTATACTAGTCTTTTTTTTTTGTAAATTTTATTTGAGTTTTCACAAAGAGAAAAAAAATACAAATAAAACATCTTTTTTGAAAGCAGCGTAATCCTGGGTTACATTTCTTCGTACAGACACAAATTCAGGTTCATGCTTATTTTTATATTCTATTCCATATATTATTACTATTTTACATTTTCTGCGTAGCTTCTCCCCTCTTTTAATTTTCTCAATTTTATTTTAATTATCTCAATTCAAATCATTGTATTTATATTTTTTTGTCTGTCCTGTTTCAATTACCTATTATCGTTTCTCATTAAACAAAATTTCTCCTGTAGTTACTGATTGGAGTATGACGCCTTTATATCTTTTCCCTAAAGTTGTAACATTCAACTTCCATTCGGATTCTGCTTGGTACATTCTTAAAATACACACTGTATTCTTACTTTTTTTTTATAAATGTATATAATTAAAACAACATTCCATTCCAAGTCAATTCTATTAATATTCATTAAAGTCTTAACATCTTTAACAGTACTTTTCAATTAAATATCATACTTCTATGGGAACAATTATAAGCTTTCTATAGTTAATTCCCCCCCCTTCACTTATATTTTATAAAACATTAATTAAAATGTTCCCGTTCCTTCCTAATTCAATTTTCTCATTTATTTTATTTCACTAATTTTATTCACAAACATTTCACTAAGTTACACTATTTTATCCCTCATTTTAATCATACATTGTTACCAATTTTCTAAAGTTATTTCTATTACTGATATAACAATACAATCTTACGTACCTTTACAGAATCCCTTTTTCAGTTAGATTTTCACCCATTATCTCTAAATAGGTCCTGTTTCTCTATATCTTGCTCCAGTCCTTTGTAACTTCTTTTCCTTCCCTTCTTCCCTCTCTTCTTCTCTCTCCCCCTTTTACCCCCTTGTCTCTCTATCTCTATTTCTCTCTTCTATATTCCCCTTTTCTGTTGCTTTCCCGTATTATACTTATTTTTCAAATTATTTTTCTTTTCTTTGGTTGTTTTCTTAAGTCTTAAATTCTCCATTCTCTTTCCCCCCCTTTCCTTTTTCTTCCCCACATAAAATTATTTGTTCATTAAAGATGACTTCTTCTTTGTCCCAGTCTCCTTTTTTTTTCAGTCGTTTCTTGTTGTTTCTCATAGTTCCAAATCTCCATTTCTAAGAATTGAAAAACGAAGCCAAAAGAACCCTTCCCTTCTTGTGCATCTTCTTTGTACTTTTTAAGTTCCATTTTCAATTCATCCAGAAGTGGTGCCATTGTATAAATTTTTAAACAACCACCCAATTGATTTTAGTCATTCAAATATAATAACCAAGAGTCCAAAGATCACCAAATAATCCAAATATACGCAAGCTGTTTCTTTTTTTTGCTCTTTTTTCACTTTCTCTTCCTGGGGTTACTATTTAGTTACAAAGTTTCAGTTAAAATGTATCTTTTAAAAGTCTTGTTGAAGTTTTACTGTAGATTCTTTTTAATTCCAGGCAGTCTCCTCCCTCTTCCAGATGTCCAGAAATCTTTATTATCCCTTTGGCATTTTGTTTTATTTTCAGCTTAATTGCCTATTGATGTCAAAACAGATTTTTCCGATTTCTTATTTAAGTCTCTTAGTTGTCAGTATAGGGAAGGAGAGAGAAGGAAAAAAAAGCCAAGCCTTTCGCTTTTCACTTTCCTTCGCTGCTTCGGACTCTTTTTTGGGAGCGGTTATTTTTTGTAAGTTTAAATTCCAGGGTACCTTAGTTATTGCTTTTACAATTTAACCCGGTCAGCCAAAACTTTCACTTCTTATCTTCCTCCTGCACATTCTTTTCCGGTTGAGTTCTTCTTTGTGGTGGCCATTTCTGACTACCGCTGCAATAGCCTTCGGGAAAGGGAGTAATGGCCAACTGAGGAGGAGAGATGCGGCTCTCCTCGACCCTGCTGGCGGTCTCCCCCCTCTTCACCACCTCTATGGGGTGGCTTAGCCCCGAAACCAGCCAGCTTGGTCGATAGCGGATTTCTGTCTGTCGCCGAAGCCCTTCAAACTGGAAGCCGCTATGCTAGTCTTGAAATATCTGATTTTAACTTGGGATGGGAAAAAACTGATGTTTTAACATTAGTATATAGGCACTATGAATCAGTTACTTGTAACCCAAAGCAGCTCATAGACCATTACTGCTGCATATCATCTTTGTCCCTTACTAAACTAATAAGCCGTTTCAAATCACTGGCTGCAATCATATATTTTATTGTAAAATCATGTAGTCTATCTTAATTTTTGCTTGGTGTATAACATGAATTGGACAACTGTGGTCTGTAAGAGTTGTGTAAACCAGACTACTGTGATTTTAAAAAAAGATTAAAACAAATCATTGCTTAGTATAATATGGAAGTCCAATCAATGGAGAAATGCTCCCGGTCTTCTGTAATTGTGGGCCAAAAACAATTCCTACCTCATTTTACAAGCCTTTAAATCAGGGCGTCTTCAAACTTGACAGCTTTAAGACTTGTGGACTTCAACTCCCAGAATTCTCCTCCAGTCATGTTAGCTCAGGAATTCTGGGAGTTGAAGTCCACAAGTCTTAAACTTGCCATGTTTGAAGACCCTTGCTTTAAGTGTTCTCTTCAAACGCCTGATTGCCAGCTATCTTGATTTGGACAAATACCAGCTATATTGATCTAGACTTTATTTGTATGGGAATGTTTTCTCTGCTTTTCTGAGTTTCTTTCCATATAGTTATGATGCCCACATGTAATAACTTTTCTGTTTAGCAAAATGCATCATTGACAATTTTGAACAGCATAGTCCCACTGTCTCACTGCTGTATGAGTCACTTTTGTGCAAATGAATTCATATGAGAAACAGAATACTAATTGTGATTTCATTTTAAGCAATTTACTACATGTACGTAAAACCATGTTTCCTAATTGGAGTAAAAACTTTAAAGGTAGAGTAAAAAATTTAGAAAACTACATTTTGAGATCGTAGATTAGGTGTTGTTGCTAGATTAATAAGAAAATATTTGGGTAGACCAGTTTCCTGCACTTTATTCCTATTTCCTCTAGGTCGCAGTTCTCAATCTTGACAACTTTAAAATCTGTGAACTTCAACTTCCAGAATTCCCCAGACAGCATGCTTCTGGAAGTTGAAGTTCACAGATCTTAAAGTTGCTCTAGGCCAGGGGTGTCAAACTGGCGGCCCATGCAGGATGAATGCGTCATGCACAGACCACGCCCACCCCAGCTCCATGAAGGAGAAAAACACCATGAAACATCACGTGGCAGCAACATGATGAGTTTGACACCCGTGCTCTAGGCAATCTAATCTCTTTCCCCTCAAGTCAGGTTGATAACATCTAGTTTATACAATATAACTATTTCAACAGTTGCTTCTCTTCTTTAATGGGGCAAAAAAAACCTCAAAAATTTTGAGCATCACATACAAATGAATTGATTAATAAAGTGCACCAATAAACACCCAATATACAGTATGTCTGAATACAAAAGATAAATATGTAAATATTTACTGCTTTTAAACTTGCTGTACTCATTGCAACTTCTCTCAGGTCAACTTGAAATTTGGCAAAATTGCATGCCAGCTCATGAGTCTGAGAAGTGTTACTTTTATAAGCAATACACTTTTGAAAAGTAAATTATGACTAATTAAAAGTTGATGAATGTAGAGGGTGCAATCATTCTCCCTATCATTCTTAAATTATTTATCTCCACACTTTTTCATACACACTACACAGTTATCTTTCATAAGTTTCCAAAGAAGCAACTAACAAATTACGAACACTACACGATTAGGTGTGACAGCTTGGTGTAGCAGTTAGGAGACCATGACTTCTAGTTCTGCCTTAGACACAAAAACAGCTGGCTAACTTTGGGCGAGTCCTACCCTCTCAGCCCTAGGAAGCAGACAATGGCAAACCATTTCCAAAATCTTGCCAAGGGAACTTGTCCAGACAGTCACTGATTTGATGGCATACACATAACAAAAAGATGATAATCAACATCAGCTTGTAGTTACGGAGGTGCTCTTCCTAGTTCCATTGTAATTATTATTAGGTATATGTATAATCATTGCTTCATGTTTTAATCTGTGTGAGTAGATGCCTCTCAAAAAGGTGAGCCTGCTTCCTGGATGAAAATGCTTTAGGAAGATATATTTAGCAAACTTTCTGGTTGAAATAACACAATGTCTATTTATATCCAGTCCATTTGTATCTTCTCCAAAAGCACAATTTATATATCATTTTTCCAGCAGACCTCCAAAGTTCTCTCATGACATTTGAACAGTGTTTTAAAAATAGTTTGAAAAAATATGCCAATGGGATTTTTATCTGCAGGGCTCTGCTGAATTTATTTCAGTCTGAAGTGGAAGCTGAGAATTGAATACATGGTATTTGTAATATTCATATCAACATTTATTCATTTTTGAGGCTTAGATATGAAAAAGAGACATCTGTATTTTTACATATTTATTGTATATGTATATGAGAGTAGCATCTTCATTCCAATTAAAATTTAGTAATACCACTCATCTGTACCAATGCACATGTACTGAGAGATTCAACATTGGCTTTTGAAATCCCAAGATTACATGTCAAAACCAAGCTTTCTTACATGTTAGAATAAAAAACAAAAATGAAGTACTATAGCAGTATTTGGCAAGTGTGGACAATTTTTTAGAAGTAGCTAAAGGTCTACATCAATTAACTTTTTCCTGAAAAATAACACTAGTCAATGGAAATAATTCACAGCATTTTTAAAAAATCAACCAAAACTGTATCTGGATTATGGACACAGTAAGCTGATTTTACTAACATCAAGTGCTATAATGGTACTTCTATCTTTATTGAATACAATGTTCATTAAAATTTGTTATGATCCAGAATGTGCCCTTGCTGAGCAAAGCAAAAAATATATCAGCCAACCTCTGCATTTACTTACAAATACACTGCAGAAGAAACAGAGTCTGTCCTTTGTACACATACGTATCTGTCATTCACTTGAACCTAGTCTGCTATTGACCACTTTACACACGCACACTGAAACTGGAAGAAAAAAACTGAACAAAAGATTACATTAATAATGCTCTAATTACTTTGCCAATATACAATTGTTCATTGAAAAGGGAAAAGGGATGTAACAGAACAGGTATGAAGGAAGGTTTTGCAGACTTTTATTTGTGCATGTTTGTCAGATGAAAAAGGTAATGTCTACAGCTTCTTTGGTGCCCAACAGTCAGCATACAAAAATGTAAAAGACTATTAACAAATAAAAACACAAGCTCAACCTAAAGAAGTATTTCCAAGGTTAGTGCATATCATGACAATTCTGCTTATGAACACAGAAATCACTGCAGAAATAAATAGAATGTCTTGTAAAAAGCAGCAATTTCATATTTTTTGTAAACTTTTGTTTTTACAATACAGCACTGTTCAAAATAAAATCCAAAAAGGACTGGAGTTTATCACTCTGGCCAAGAGTTTGTACCTCTTCAGCTGTCTTGGTCCAGTTAATCCTTTTTTCTTTACCCCCTTTTTTGCTTTAAGTCCAATATGCAGCAGTCTTATAAAAGGTGCTTGGTTAGTTCACCTAACCGTGAAGTGGCAAATTATAAAATTTCTTTCCTGCTCTCAAACACATACGGGTAGATCTGTTCCACTGCAGTTGCAACAGCTTTTACATTTGGCCCTAAGAATAAACAGGGAGGAAAAAGGATCAGAAGAGACACAGAAACAACCTTTGAAACCCCTAAACTTTATTAGTGGAACTTAATACTTACGACAATTGTTTTCTTCAATATTCTAAAAGTGAACAATTCCAACACTACTGAAGCAGAAAGTAAAACTAGCCTGAAAACTTTTATTGAATTATACATCACACACATTCATACATATCTTAGGTGGATCTCTGCTCTTCTCACATTGAAGACTAGCTATACCATAAACTCAAAGAAAAATTTGCAAATTCAGCAACTGAATTTTCTACTTGCACTTTATATTGTTATAAATTACCTGTTATCATCAATGGCCACCTAACACTCCAACTCAAATTAGATCTTAATATAACTATTTATCTTGTTTTTCTTCAATTATAAGTCCAGAAAATCTTCACTGGTATCCCAACATGTATGAATCAAAGTCTTATTACTTCTCTCCTCAGCAAGACTGAACAAAATTGTTACTTCCCCAGAATTGCTAAAGTATAAACAGAAGAATGTTCCCATTGGTACAATGGGATATTTATTCTTAAAGTGAATAAGTCAGAAGCAGAAAGAAAGGGAGATGTAAACCTTCTTCCATCGTATGCTATATTCCTGATTTTTTAAATATATACTATATATCTATATCTATATAGTACGATATATATATTTCCCCAAATGCCCATAATTAAATTGGATGTGTAACTAAACTACTTCCTATGATATAAGAAGCCAGTTCTTTCTCAGTTATATTGATTTATGGATGGACTACTGAATTTAATATCTGAAACACCTAATGGTGACACAATAACTGATCTCACTCAGTTATGACTTAGTTCCTCTTTTTATCTATTAAATTTTCAAATTTCAATCTATTAGACTTTAAGTCTAAATAAATTTAATTTGACTGATTTTTGTCACACAGAACTGACGATACCATTTTAATGGAAAAACACACCAAGTTGTTATATAATCTACAAAAGTAATCATAAGAATCCACACTTAAAAATAAATTGTTTAAAAACAAGAATATGGCACTCTTTTTTAATACTGGGGCCAATCCTAAAGAAATATTGCCTTCTATGGATGTTCATGTAGCCTTGCAGATTAGAATAGCTATTTCTACATCTATTAATGCTATATGAGGTATTAAGAAGTCTACATGTCACTATATGAGGTATTAAGGAGTCTAATCATAGTATTATTTTCTACCAAAATTTTTATAGCTTAATTTCACAATACTTGAATGTGTAACTCTTTAGTTTTCTTTTTGCCAATTACAGAAACTATAATCTACAGTTTTGCTTATATATAGTCTCTTTACTTTCTCTTTTTTATGTTCTCTATCTCGGCATAAACTGTTTTACTCAATGCAAGAGATCTGAATTTTAGCTAGACTGTAGTGTCAAAGGTGAGAAAGAAGTAACTGGGGATTAATCCAAACTACAAACTACTGCCTTGGGATTAAAACTAGCATTCATAACATTTAACTGTTTTTAGCTGTCATTCCTACCCTTCCACTTCAACACCAGCTATGTTTAACATCTTGCTGAGCAAAGAATTCTATTAAACTTGGATTTTTGCAAATTCTTTTGTAGCACATTGTCTGGTCTTAATAAAGGTAGTATCCACTAAGAAATGTTATTATTTTCATGGTTATACTGCTATCTTTAATTACCTCAGGTCCCATTGCTAAGATATTTATTCACAAAAATGAATGAGTACCTGTAACTGTGATACTTCCTGTTGAAAAAATCTGTAAAGTAGCTCTAAGTGTTTTTATTCTGTAGCAAACTGCAGGATGAAGTTCTGGTTCATAACTAGGAAATAAGTAAACAAAACGTATTTCAAGAATAAATCCCAATATAAAAACAAAAATAATTTTAATTTGTTCTATTCAAAGTAACCATTTCAATTTGTATAGTATGATAATATTGTTAAATTCGACTGTACCTGGCATGGGGTCGGTTGTTTTTTGTAAATTCTGGCAATCTGACTTCAAACGGCATGTTGCATACTGCTAAAACATTGACAACTTTAAAATCTGTAAAAATCACCTTTTTGAAGGAGAAAGAACACGTGGAGATAGAAATATTAGGACACTTTTAAAACTTAAATAAAGGGGTTGTATACATTTTTGTCTCATTTCAAAGAAGCCATCAGTCGTTTCCTACAACTATGGCCAGAATGTGCTTTTTTAGTGTAAGGCCTTATTGAGAAAAGAAGTTAAGATATTTTAGTCAACAGAAAATTATTTCAGTAATCAATTTCAGATAATTCAATTAAGTTGCTGTAATGGCAATCAATTACTAATGTTTCCCAAAACTGAGAAATATTTGTAATTGTCTTTAATCATATTTCTATTTCACAGCAAACAAATCTTCATTAGGAAGTACTGAACTTGCAGCTGCTCTCTTTTGAAAAAAGAGTGATTCTATTTTCCCATTTTGCTTTTAGAACTTTAATATTTAATTTACCTTGGCTAAAAAGAATTAAGAAACCAAGCTTTTTAAAAGATAGCTGCATCACTTGAAAGCAGTGTTTTGCAGGAGCCATGTGGATTGAAGTGGCATGAAACAAATCCCTAAAATCCACATCTATCAATTATTCTAATAATGTGTAGAAAGGACCATTCCACAATGCTACAAACGCAAAATATGCCTATTCATTTATTCCTATATACAAAAGCATGACAATATATATAAACCAGCACTAACCAATTATTGGGATAGGATGGGGGACCGTCACATGTATGAGATACTGCATCTGCAAAGAGTATCATTTACATCAATGTTTCTCAGTCTCAGCAACCTTAAGTTGTGTGGCCTTCTACTCCCAGAATTCCTTCAGCTAGCCTGGGAGTTGAAGGCCACACATCTTAAAAGTTGATGAGATTGAAAAACATTGATATAAGACAAGCTATATTGTCAGACATGCCCCACACATCCCACTGCACTCTTTGGGAAATAATGCAGTTTGCTTCTTAAAACATATGCACATGCACTCCTGTATCCACACATACAGTGCAACTGTGTCTGAATACTATAATTAAATTCTACTTACTAGCCAGGCCTTTACCTTCTTTGAATTATATAATGTCAAATTGAACACATTGTTATTTTATATGGCAATGGTATACTTTGTAAATACTAAATAAAAATAAATAAAGTATACACCCCTCTTTTCTTTTAATAAACTACTTATTTATATTGGGATTTATAATTGGCAAAGCCAGTATTGGTAGCTGACAAAACTTTTTATTATTGACGTGTTAGCAAAGTAATAACATGCAAACCAGCAGAGATAAAATGAACACTAGGAACATAAAGGTGGGAGATGACTTGCTTGTAGTACTGAGTTTCTGCAGGAAATGCATGTAGAGCCGTGATGTTACTTCAATTCTTTTTGCATCCTGTCCCTTACAAAAGAACCTGGTTTCTTTTTAGAGTAAAGGATCTAAGCATTTTTTGCAATGACTCAGCTGATGAAAGAAACTTTCCTTTTCAAATAAATTGATAAAAAGAAAAAATTGTTTTTGACGCCATTTTGTTTTGCCTGGAATGCATAGGATTCAACAGAGAGGGAAAGGGTTATAATTTAATTTAATATAAATCTTTCTTACATCTGCTCAACAGTGAGTATAGTATAAATCAAAATATATATATTTCAATAGAAAAATTACCTGAAAACCTAGTTTCTGAAGACTACGGGCTAGTCGTCTCGCACCAAATTTTGCTTCTTCTTCACTAGAGTTCAAAACAAACAAACAAACATACAACTAGTTAAGGGATTATGCAATTAAGCATTACTAATACATAAATAATTTCATTAAAAAGCAATAAAAACATAATTAATTATACCTTGTAGCTCCTGTGCAAATTACTTTCCCTGAGGACCAAATTGTTGCTGTAATCCTGGGTTTCCTAAGCTTCATTAATACTTTCTGAAATCAATCAGGGAAAAAGAGGTTGAAAAACAACTAAAAAAAGATCTAAATGCTATCATTTAGAAAGGTTCAACATGAAGTTTCATTTCTGAAATAGTCTACACTGGGGGGAAAACTAAAATATTTTTCACTACTGCAAAGTTTTTGTTTTTTTGAAACAATTAACTCCAATATAAAGGCAAGATTTTAAGCATTTATTGTACATTACAGCTGACACAAGATAACTGCTGAAATCTAATGCATCAAAAGGATACTAGGCTAAGGAAGCCTATGATAAAGTGTTAACTTTTGGATAGGCAGTATGTAACAATACCCACAGTAGAAACCAAGAAAACTCTGAACCTCAACATAGTAACAAAACCTCTCCCTTTCTGTAAATATTTTAATCAAAATTGTTTCAGCTCTTCCTCCAATTAATTCTGACTATATTACTGTAGTTGTTCAGGCATGATGTTTTACCAACAAAACAATATTTATTTGCAAACTATTTACACATTATTGATTACTTGTGGACAGAATGCTAAGTATATAAGCAATTCATGCTGACATTTTGTTCCTCAGCTACTCACTTTAAAACAGTTACACAATTCAAAAGTTAAAAAAACACATTTCATAATACTAAAATCAACATCTGTTTCAACCAGAAGAGCAGCAAAACTCTTTTAGGGTATAAATAAATGCATCTATTAGCTTTTCAGAAAGCTCGCACTAATGGTGCTAATCTACCCCAGATAACAAGTTGGAACTATTATAGAAAAAGTTCTCCCTCTTGTTTTAACCACTCAATTATCTCTCCAAGTATGGCCAAGAGAGCCTTCACTCTGGATCCTGAAGTGCAGACAGATTGATAAAATGAATACAATTGTTCAAGCAATTTGGTTCAACTACTGAATGTTTTAAGGGTAAGAACTAGCACAATGCTTCTTTTTTTACTATATACACTAGAAGTGTACAAAACACTTCAGATTTGAAACAGATTGCTCAAATGCGATATACTGCTGATTGAATGAAACATCACCATTCCAGCTTATAGAAGTATTCCAATACTCTTCTGATTATGGCTATTGGAATACTTTTGGTAAGACTGGCCTTTGAGCTTGAAATATTGCATAAACACGTTTGTACACTTGTTATACATGCAATGCAACAATTAAAATATGAGAACCCATATCATGATAAACTAACTCAAACTAAAAAGACCTGGCTGTAAAGAAAAAAATATAATTACTTTAAAAGGCTTAGGAGCTCCCAGTGGAGTTCCTTCCATAATTTGGGAATAACACTGAGGACACTCTTCCGTGTTGTCTGACAACTGAATTTTGGACAATTAGCGTGTCTTTAGGAAATCCTTGCCTATTGACTGTCATGTCTAGGCAGGCAGCTCTAAAACAATCAGTTTTAGGTAGTAAAGTAAAAAAGAAATGTTTCTAGTGAAAAAATAGGTTTTTCAGCTCTGGTGGAATAGCTTTAATACTAGGAACTGATTAGCAATTAAATCACTGCAAGTTTAATTGTAAATGTATTAATAAAGAATACACCTCAGACATCATTTATTCCAACTACCCTCTGATATTTGAATTTCTATATTCTACCAAAATTTTAAATCATCTTTAAAAGTAATAGCAATAGCACTCAGATTTATATACCACTTCACAGTGCTTTACAGCCCTCTCTAAGCGATTTACAAATCACCATATTGCCCCCAACAATCTGGGTCCTCTTTAAAAATAATAAAATTTAGTACATTCTAAACATATTAACACTTCATGCTACTTTCTCAAAGTTGCTGAATCAGCAATACAATTTATGTCTTTACTACTAGCACATTGTAAAAAAATAACTCCATCTGTATTACCCAATAAATTATCCAAAATGTTTGGTTGTGTAGAGCTGTTTAGTTTCCAATAACATGTGAGAGAATTCTAAAATTAAAATGTTACTTACACCAACGTCACGCTTGTATATCACATTTGCTCCTTCCAAAGCAATCTTTCGCAAATTTAAATGACATCTTGTTCGGAAGACACAGACCACATTTGTGATTAAAATATCCAATGCAACATCACTCTCTGCATCCATTGGGGTGATTTAAAACACAGATTCCCAGCACCATACCATGAAAGATCACATCCTGAGGGTAAGATACGTTAGTTACACAGATATCTATCAAAAAGTGTAACAGTAAGTTTTAATTCCCAAAATGAAGTCCTAATTTGAAAAATAGTATCTTCCCAACAGACAAATTCAAAATAAATGTGAATGTTTAAGTTATAAGCATTTCTCTGATTTGATTAGAATTTTTTTTACAAGTTTGATCTAAAGATATTGATATCCATTTAAAGATATTAACGTTAATGTATTTGATTTTTTAGCCAACCAAAGCTGTTAAACATCCCATCATCTGCAAAATGCAGTACACAGAATACTTTCAAACAACAGGGTTAGCCATGGAATTGTTTTATTTATAATTTAATTTTCCACAACTTTTTCTTTTTCAATCTTTTTGTTATTAGAATGATTTGAAACTATTGCTTCACTAATGTTTTGTTTTGTTTCATTAATTAGTTTAATACGTTCCTGAAAACAATGTATTGAACTAATTTAAACAAATTTATTCCTAGTAAGCATAAATCATGTTCATAATCAAATCATTTTCTGTATTAGTCGTAAACCTATTTTCAACATTCTGGAAAAAGTTTTGTTTGCTTCAGATTCACCTTTTACTTATACTCATACAATTTTTTTCAAGGTGTATCATCACCAGTCTTAAAAAAAAACTTTCCCTGCATAAGACAAACACAATCATCCTTAGTCATTAAACTAAGGAAATTACAATCCTGAATTTATACTGTTTCCATGTCATAAGAATCTGAGACACAGAAACCTAACTGAATTATTAATGTTTTTCTGCCTCCTGTGATCATGATGGCAGAGAGAAATACTGTGAAATTCAGTTTTTCTATGCAATATGATCTTTTAAATTATAAAATATAATCTATCAAAGTGTAAAATGTGCATTTTTGTTCTTTTATGCAGAAGAAATTATGCCACTGCATTTGGACTCAATTGGAGCTTGTTCATAATTTATCTTATCATGTTCATAAATTATCTTAAAATATTGAAAAATCTAAAAGCATCCCAAAATAAACACAAATTAACAGTGTAATCCGCATTCTTTAGTTATCCTAGTTCAATTAAATTTATAACAATTATTTTTCTGCCATAAAGACCTGTCTAAACGAAGTCTGAAGTATCTGAATTAGGGAAATCTTTAACCATTCCTTAACTAGCTGACCTTAAATTACAAACAAGTGTGAAAAATGAGTATTATATAAATTTTTGAAATCCAATACCTGTCACCCTTAGCCAATACTAAGGAAGAACAGGAGTTGCAATTCAGTAACAACTGATGGTTCTCACATTATTCATTCACATCTTTCTTTCAGTTCAAAAATTTTATTTCAAATTCAAAACTAAGAGACCATCTGGTAGTTCAAGATAGCAGGTGGGGAACTGAGAGAAAAAAAATAATATAAATCTTTTATTGGAGGAAAGGATAATACAGGAAACCTACACAAGTTCTGGATACCATTTCCTGAAAGTGCTTTCTGTAAGTTAGCTAGCAGCTGTCCACTAAAAATATTTCATTTCCCACCAATTACAGTGATTAATTCCTGAGCTCAGGAACATGTGTGAATATATACAAAACTTTCTTCTTAATTATACACTCACTGATTCATAAAAAATAATTCTGCATTTTTTTCTCTAGGATGCTATCATAACTTTCAGAATTGCAGGTGGAAAAAGAAGCATATAACAAGATCCAGTAAGAATCAAAGGGTTGGATGCTCTGAAATAAATTCTAAGTTCATCTACAATATAATCCCCAACCTCCAATTAAAAATATTCATCACAGTTACTCTTTAATAATTTTCAAGGCTTGCATATTAGTTATATATTCTAAAGGAACCAATTCCTTCTTTTGATAATTGCATGCATTTCAGCTTAAGAATAGATTCTAAATTTCCATTGGAGTGTTCCAAATGGGTTCATAGTGGCAAAATAGAATTCACTTGTTTTGTCCTTTTGTCATTACTGCAAGGTCCAATACAAAAGGAGTACAGGACAGAAACAGCTGTGTAAACTCCTTTCCACATAGTACAATAGCTCAGGCTGACAAGATTAATCTAGCTCTAAATTTTAATATTGCATTACAGTTTAATTGCTGTAGAGAGATGATAAGAGTTCAAGACAATGTGAACAAACTGCAAATCACCTAAAGAGAGGCATTTATTTCAGTTTTACAGTGTTGAGGGGGAAATTATTTGAATGAAAGATATAAACTTGACTGTACACATTCCAATTCCAGAATACCTCAAGCCTTGCTTTTTTACAATAGAAAGTGTATGGGGGAAGATGACTGATATTGGAGAAAAAGTTTCTTGCATTCTAAGAGATTCCAGTGATAATTAAAGAAAATAGAGCTCCTAAAAATGGAAATCCTAGATTTGTGAAGGAGAGTAAATAGATGTATCACACAGCAGCTCTACTACAGTATACCTGTGTGTCTTCTAGAATATTACATCATTTATCAACCTGAAACTCATTTTAATTCATTCTATTTTTCTCATCCTGTTCTACAGACTCCAGATTCAATTGTTGGTGGGTTTTCTGAGATATGGGGTGAGGCTAGAGATGGGGAGATGCTCTTTTGCATTTTAATTTCAATTATGCTTTTCTGAGTGACTAAGATTATTTGAGCATTATTATAATGCAATTAATAATCTGCTTTTCAATATACTTTCTCAGAAACAAAGGAGTTAAAAACAAGTAAACAATAAAACCGGGCAGGCAGATAGCTACAGTGGCCTACTAAGCATGGCTAAAATACAAAACAGGAATTGAAATTCACTAATTCAGGCTTCTGAAATGTTACAGCAAACAAGAGAAAAAAAAATAATTCAAAATGCAACGAATATCTGGTTTCACAGTCAAAAGGACTTGTCTCGGGTTACCCATCCATGTAACTTCAGATGGCAATGGGACTCCAAAGGCAACCAATGAAAATTACAGGATGCAAGAAATTCTACCTATTGAACATTGTGTTGGTACAGAATAAATGTAGCTACTTAAGTGATGAGATGTTTTCTATCCATCCAGGTTACCTAACAGCTGTATTTTCTATAAACTGGAGTTTCTTTAGCAGAAGTCCTGCATATGTCACATTACAATAGAGAGCAGTCTAGAGAATTTACTGCAACGTGGATATAGCTATATCCAGGCTCTATTTAAGGGCGTTATTTTAAAAAAGCCTCCGGTCGAAATAGGACGCATAGCATTATGAAACCATTCGTCCCCAAGTAGCAAGATATAATAAATCTGAGCCTCCGTAGAGGCAACCCTATGGGCAACCGAACTGGATCTCTGCGCGGATCCATTTCACTTTCTGCCTCCAGGAGAGGTCACAGAGCGCAGCCCTGGATTACGAGAAAGAAGAGCAATGGGTGAATGAAAAGGAGGGCCTTGAGCTTATTTACTTTTTATAAACGTGAGTCACTGAGGTTGCCAGGAAACGGAGAAGTGCCTGCGGAGGAGGTTGCTTCCTCCGCCTCCTACTGCTTGGCTGTTTCCCAGGGAGGACGGATAAGGCAGCCATTCCCAACCCCGTTAAACGTCCAGATTTCTTGGGCTACAGCTCTCTCCTCATCGCCCTTGCCAGCATGGCTGTTTCTCTATAACCCACCCCACCCTCCCCAAAAGGGCACAAGTGCGTTGAGGGAAGGCTGGCTTATGGCGTTGGCATTCCCGTTCCCCGCAGCAGAAACGGGAAGGAAGATGGGAGAAAAGCTCTGAAGTGGATGCGGAGGGAGGAGGAGGAGAAGAAACGGAGCAGTCTCCGCTTTTGCACCCAAACCAACTCTTCGGCCCTTCCTGGGCGCAGAAGCCTCCCCTCCCCCCCCACCACTTCAGTTCTTCCTCCATCACAAGATGCCAGACGGAAAGGGAGGGGGGGGAGGGAAAAAAAAAAACCCACCCCGGCACTTCTGACCCCGCTTCCCCGTAGGTTCGCGTGCAACGGTTCGCGGCACGAAGACCGTTACTGACGTACAGCCCGCGACGGCCTTCCCGCCTCTCCTCTTGCTCAACGGCTCCCGACCAGAACCGGCCGTTAAGCGACCCGCAGTCGTTCGGCAACCGCCGCCGCTTCCCCTGATGGTTCCGGGTTTCCAGGCCGCCGAATCTCCGCGACACAATAAAACATCACAAAGCGCGCGAACACCATAGACGGCGCCCCCATCTCCTCTGCCTAGAGCGGCAACCGGATGTTCTCCGCGTGCACGAACTTTCCGGTTTTGGGTCTCTGCGTTTTGTTCGATTCATCTTTCTTCGAGAGTCCGAAGCTTCCGATGCAACTCGAGAAGGGGGGGGGAGGGAGGCGTGGTCAGGGAAGAGCAACCGCGTTTTCTCCCGCCCTCGGGGCTTTCCCGGCTGATTGCCTCAGCAAGCGGGCGTAGCTGAAGGCTAATAGTAATTTAAAAAGTGGCTGTCGCTAGATGACAGTAGAATTCAGAGTTTTAGGTTTGCTGACTGCCGTCTAGCACAGGGGTCTCCAACGTTGGCAACTTTAAGACTTGTGGACTTCAACGCCCAGAGGTCCTCAGCCAGCTGGCTGAGGACCTCTGAGCGTTGAAGTCCACAAGTCTTAATGTTGCCAACGTTGGAGACCCCTGGTCTAGCATTTATCCAAGTGTTTAATATAGCTCCGCTTCTGGAAATAGGGAGCTTGCTTGCTTCCTTGCTTCCTTCCCTCCCAAACTGATCTTTTATATACATAACTCAACATGCCTCCTATTTTCCAAACAGCAACCCTGCAAAGGGGGCTGGGCTGGGAGAGTGACTGGCCCAAAGTTACCGAGCTGGGTCTCTAAGACGGTGCTTTTCAAACCTGGGTAAATTGGGGGAAAGTATTTTTTTCCCCTTTGGTTAATGACACACAACCCTATTACCGAATCACAACACAGGCATTTAAATAAGGACTTTCTGATAAGCTGTTCCGAGTAACGAAGGTAAATGTTTGGGAAGCACTGCCTAAGAGGTAGTGCGTAGCTGAGCTTGAAAAAGCTACCTAGATAAAACCTGAGTGAGAGAAACCTTGACCATTCTAACACTAAGTCAAATTTAAGACTTGAAAAAAACACCATGTCTGGAGGTCAGGAAAAGGGACTGAGCCCATATGTTGGTTACATTAACTTGTGACAGAAGATCTGTTTTTATTGTTCTGTTATTTTATGTATATTGGGAGGGGGGTAGGTTTGCTTTTCTGTTTCTTAGGTTTTATATTATTTTTGATATAGTTAGCCATGAATTTGAAATGGGTAGAATGAATGAATGAATGGGTGGAATGAATGAGTGGATGGATGGATGAATGAATGAATGAATGAATGGATGAATGAATGGATGAATGAATGGGACAAGCAGTAGTAGCCACTTCATGTTAATATGATAAAAGTTGGTGGGTTTTAAAGAAAATGACTGCATCTCAAGGAAGAGATGCTTTCCCCTCCTCTTTGGTAATAATCCCACTATCCTTGGTGCTAGTTGTAGGTGTTATTCTAATCATGCATAACTTTTCTTGACCTGGTCTCTTTGGCATACTCCATCTGCAAGAACTTTGTGTTGGATGAAGGTGACCAGGCCTATTCTGGACAATGCAAATTTAGGAAAGCTGAGAGTTTAAGATAATTTATAAGAACTATTGTTGTTAGGAGGGGGATTCCAGACCATGGGGACTCTGAAATTTACCCCATACTAAGTTCAAGAGGCTCCGTGTTAAATTTTATTTTCCCCTATTAATGGGCTTCAAACAAAGTTATCAGTGCCTTCCCCCCAAAGCTACAATTCTTAAAATTTCAAATGTCATGGAAGTCATTAATCCATGACTGCCTCTGAAGGTCATCTGTGAAATTAGTGGGCTTCCTTGTGCAGTTGCTTGGCCAGTGTGAGAACAGGCTGCTGAACTAGATGGAGCAGGGGTCTGATCCAGCAGGGAAATACTTACATTTTTGTAGTTCAAGATGATATATTTCCTAGTAAAGATTAACCTGTTTCACATTTCTCCCTCAGTGTAGTAGAAATTGAATGTTCCCTCCACACGAGGAAGTTTCAGACAAGTTAAATTTCCAAAAGGATCATAGATCAAAAGAGAAAGTATGTGAAAATGGAGAACCTTCCTGAAAAATACTTGGGTTCTTTCCCAGTATTTCTCCCGCTCTTATGTCTATTTTTCTCAGATTTTAGGAACTTCCAGAGAGGACATTTATTTTACAATCACTGTGTCAAACATAAGAGTTTTACAGGAGATTTGGACTCATTGCTTCATTTCAGTAATGATTATGATAATATCAATATCTTAAAGGAACTGGACAGTGTCAGCATTAAGAGTTATCCATAAAAGATGATTTGCAAGCAGCAAATATTGTCATTTGAATATTTGCTTTCCTCCAAATGTCTCTGTATGGACAACTTACTGTATGACAAACACTTCATATAGAAACATTACTTCCTAAAAACATGGATACAGGTACTTAAAGTTTTGCTAATAATTTTGATCCAGAACATAGCACCATTTAAACTAAGACAAAACCAGGAATCTAATGCTAGGTGAGAATATGCATTTTACTTATGAGAGCGGAAAACAAATGCATTTATCAAAGTGTATTGTGGATTGCATTGTACTAAATATAGAATCTGGAGAGCAGTTTTTCATTCTTAGAAAGCAAGCATTTTCTACCTAATGTGATTGCAGATCTGATTGAAAACATTTTGTATACATATAAATTTAGAAAATACCATACAATGTTAGAGAAAGCTAATTTTAATTTCCCTCCATGGGTTTGTTTGTTTATGTGGTATAAAAATATACCAAACACGAGTGCCACCGTGTGGCATATAAAAAGAAAACAACTGAGGAAATGTTTATCCTTTTAAATTCACCACATGGTATAGAATAGATCCTAAAGTTGGTACAATTTTTTGAATTTTTTTCCCAAGCAAGTTAGAATATTTTTCTGCATTTTTTCTTTATAATACTTCTGTTAGGCTTTGATATCATATATTGAAATACTAACATAAAAAGAAAGGGAATGGCAAAATGTATTAAAAGTGATAAAAAATATATACATCAAACAAATTTAACAAAGGTGACTTCTGCCTTCCTTTTAAGACAGAGATATTAGCAATACAACCACCTCTCTCTAAGTTTTGCCCTTTTTCATAAAAGAAAATTGCTTTTAGATATTCTGTTAAACATTTTAGTAAATATTTGATTATAGCAGTGAGTATAAAAAGAAATCTATTTTCAGCGCATATGAAAAAAAGTTTTGTTGCATTTGTCGGTGGAATCTCTGTAGATAAAATTGTGTCTCTTAAATGTCTGTGTGGAAAAAGTATAATTAGTAATAATGTTTGCATGTTTCTTCATTTCTAACTCAGCAGTTGTTAGACAAACAAGCCTTTAAAGGGTGAAGATTGGCTTCCTGCTTCAGCTGTGAAATTTACAAGGATTTCTGCAGATCAGCCATGCTTCTATGCCCCTTAGAACTTGCATGTTTTTTTTTCCTTGTGCCCTACTGTATCCTGACCCCAAAGCAGAGAGGGAAAATTATTTTTCTGTTGAAGTTGTATTCTCTGTGAGGGGATGATAAAGCCTGTACCAAAATTAGATTAGGTGTCCTTCCCCTCTTTCTTTTTTTCTACTTTTTCCTCTGTGCAAGCAGACTTTGGGGGAAAGTATAAATTATTCTTGCCAAAAGTTTGAAACAAACATTACCAGACAATTTTCCCATCCCATCCATCATTCTGCCTGTTTTAGTCCACCCCCATCTCTCTGCTTCAGTCTCTGCTCCCAACCCCCAGTAAATTGAAAGTCAGTTTCCCACTCCATTTCAGCTATAGCTGCTAAAGATTGTAATACTGTGACTTCTCCTTCTAGCTTATTGAATTTTGACTATCAAAATCCTAGCTGTTGAACATGGAGAGAAAATGTACACGCTTCTGGTATTATTAGACTGTAACTCTTAGTAGCTAGATAGATAGGACTGATTGGGGCTTGGAAGGAAACTCTAACATGAGGATCTTGCTGTATACTCAAATTTTATTTATTAATTTAAAACATTTATATAGCCATCCATCTTATAACAAATTCTTGGCAGCTCTTAATTAAAAATTAAAATAATAAAAAAATCCATATTAAAACCTTTAAAATCAAGTACACTAAAAAAAAATCTGGTGGAAGTCAAGCTTCTGTTGTGCAATCACCTCATCTTATCAGAGTGCCTGGGGGAAAAGTCAGGTCTCCCGCGCTTTATGGAAGTTAAGGACTGTAGAGGCCTGCCAAACTTTAGTGGGGTGTTTAGAAGGATGTTCCATGGGGCAGGGGCTGCCAAGGAAAAGGAACACTTTCTACTGTAACTCCCACAAAATAGCAGTGTTGAAAGTTTAAAATGTTTTGGCAGAGGTTTGTTCTTTGACCTTGCTGTTTATCTCCCAGACGTTTTGTTACCAAACTAGGTAACATCTTCAGCGAGATTTTTGGGTAAAGTGTCTCTATATTATCGAATAGGACAGTTCACCCCAAATCCTGCTGAAGATGTTACATAGTTTGGTAATGAAACGTCTGGAGTTGAAACAGCAAGTTCAGAGAACAGACCCCTGCCAAAACCTACAACCCAAACTATGAATATTCTCAACAATTTCTAATGTTTAAAACATGTTTGAGAACCATATTTATAGGGTTCTTTTTCTTGTATCAAGACAACTACACCAAGGCAAACATAGTTTGCTTAACCAACATAAATTTCTATAAACACTGGCTACCATTATGGTATTAAACTAAGCTATTAAATACTGTGGCTTATCATATAAGAAACTAGGTTCCTGAAGTGTGTTAAGCTGATCCAAGGAAAGCTCATAATTTAGTGCCATGCATGAATGTGGCGTTTGTGTATTTGTGTGCAGATAGATGGGGACTTCTTTGGAATCAGTTGTAAAGCCCAAGCCCTGATAAAAGGAAGTGCAAAGAGTAATAGCATGCTAGAGGCACTTTTTGACATATTGGGCATAGGTATTGATCTCCAATACTCTGTTCACAAAATGGACTCTTAAATTCTCTTAATCATAATGAGATGCAATGAAAGAAGGGAAAGGGCAGCTGGTTGCAAATGCAAGCCACGGGTTGATGTTTTTTATTTGAAGGGCTGTTCCCCTGGTGTTGGTCACATCCAAGCAATATTTTCCTCATCACAGCTGTTGGAGCCAATCTGCCGGATGTTGCAGTGCTTATTGGGTACAAAGAAAATCTTAGTTGTACTAATACAGAAGGTGACATTCTTATTAGTTTTTTATTAATGAATTTTCAGGTAATAGGATGCACACCATTCCATTTCATCAGGTTCAGAGGTTGTTGTTGTTGTGTTTTTTTAAAAAAGCTTTTGAGTCAGCATCCCTTAAACACAGCATTCTAAAATACATACCATATAAAAAGTAATACCATTTCCACGGAATAAAAATATCTCTGCGTAGCTGGCATTAAAAGATAATAAATTACTGTAGGTGCTAAGCATGCCTTACTTCGGGAGGGCTTTCCAGAAAGGCACTTGGAGAAGGCCAGATGGCCATTCAATCAGAGATATTATTCTACTGATTTAACCCAATTCATGAGAACTAGTTCTTAAATATTCACACACTAGAGCTCAAACCAAACTCCCATTTTCCTACTCTTCCTGACAAGTCAGATTGCTCTAATTTAGTGTTTTTCAAAGTTTTTAACTTTTAAAATGTGTGGACTTCAACTCCCAGAATTCTAGTTTCCAAGTTTGAAAAGCACTGTTTTTCACACAGAGAAAATACCGTGAAGTTCATTAGTCACTTAGTGAAACATCTTTATGTAATGTTCATGTTGTATTATCTCTTTTAGTAACACTCGATAAAGCTCTCACATAGGGAATTGGTAAAGCCACAAGCTGATAACACGCTGGATGCACTTTATTTTCTCCTATGACTGTTACCACAAAGAGTGGCCATATAATCAGGTATCTTAAGTTTCAGGTACCTTAAACATGGCCAGAGTCATGATCCTTGAAGAGTAGATGACAATAGAATAGATGAGACAGTAACAGGAAATAAAAGAAAGTCTGGGTTTTGGCAGAATTCCATATCTATGACATGGAAGATGGGGAACAATGTAGATTCAGGAACATTTTAAATTTAGGTTTGTTTGATTTACTTCAGGTGAAATACTAGCTATGAATAAATTTCTGTTATTCTCAAAGAATATAGAACAGAAAATATTCCAATTAAAATATATATAATTCAGGGAAAGTAATCCTGAAGAGGAAACATAGGAGCACTTTGCTAACAGAATTCTGGTTCTCCAGGGACAGCTCTATTTTTAAGGATGACAGACAACAAAAGGTTGGACATCACAAAAAGACAGCAAATGATTCATTGTTATGCTCTTGTATTGTCAGGCTGTAGGAGAGGCATCAGTGATTTTTCTGCCCTTAACATATGAAATTCTTATACAGTGTACTATTTGCTTCTTAGCCTCAGGAATGAAATGCCTGGCTTGAACCAACCCCATGCATGTCTTTCAGGTCAATAAAATCATACATACCCCACACGCATTTGAACTGGGGATCAACTTTGTTGAAAAATTATTCTTAGATCACTCAACAATAAAGCTCTGAATATTAATTCATTTTAGGTCAGGATTTTTCATACTTGGCAACTTTAATATTTGTGGATTTCTACTATAGGAATTCCCCAACTACCTGGGGGAATTCTTAAAGTTGATATCCACGTGTCTTAAAGTTGCCACATTTGAAAAACACTACTTTAGAGGAATTCTGAGCATAATGTTAGATGGGTTCAAACCTAACCAATAACAAGACCAGCCTTTTTCTTTGTTTGATATAAAAAGATAGTCCATTCAAATGATTCAATTCAATCATAGTTCTTGACTTTTTCAAACTTTGGGCAGGCTCTCTGTACATGTTTGTTTATTCAATGTAAATTTCTTAATTCGTTACCTAATTAAATAACTATACACCATACTTTTTAAGTGGCAAAACGAGAGAGAGGACTAGATTTATTATATTACGTTATATATTCATTATATTGCAGGCAGAAGCCTATTAGTATTAAAGGAAAAAAGTCAGAAATATGCACAACTGTCTTTTGCTATAAATTCATTATCTCTTGTCTTACCTTCAGAGTATTTAAAGAACATCATATAAACATAAGATGCAAACATTTCTCAGGCCAGAATTCTAAGAATCAAATTACATATGTTGTTAACAAGAGTTTCCTTCCTGACACAAAAAGCTTGGGTAATAGGAAAATACTTTGGGTTAATCCTCTTCCATATGCCTTGGTCCCAATTCTACTAAGGTCCAGGGTTTTATTTAAAACATGATAGATTAAAAATGGCATCAACTGAGTAATTAGGCCCTAAGACTGCAGAGAGACCCCTCAGTTCAATGTTTTTTTTTTTTAATTTAAGACTGAATATCTTCATGTTGTAGATTTTTTACAGCTGAAATGTCACGTACCTTATATAAATGATTGTGGGGGCCTGTACAATTATTCATTTAAATCTCATTGAAGATGGGGAAAGAATGACACTGTGTCTTTAGCATATATCTTGCACATACTTCAGATAAGCTAATTACCTCTTGGCATTCTTTAATGCTGCCTTATTCTCTCTCTTTATACTTATAAAATATAGCAGGGATGACTGAGGCCTTAGGGCTCATACGGCTCACTCAGGCCCTGTACATGGGCCACAAGTTTTAACAAAATTGGAGAAGAAACATAGTAAACATAGGAAGAGTTATATATAATTATTTTGGTTTAAATTCAGTTTAATTGGGATGCCTCTGAATTATTTTTAACAAGCTGAAAAGAGAATCATTAAATACATAAAAAGGGAGATATATTCCAGTTAATATAATGTTGTTAAATTCAGTTAAAATGCTGCCGAATATTGGTAACATGACAGACAAAAAAATACAAAATACATGGAGAGTTATTGATACTGCATTTAATTATTTGGTGTACATTTCAGTTCGATTATCCTGGATCTGTCCACATTCTTGGCCTGTTTCTATCCATATTTTGGAGTCTGGTGTTAGCCACTTGCCATAAAAACCTAATGGCAGCTCTCTCCTGAAAAGACTGTTTACTCATTGAGGTGAAGTAAGTATTCTTAATTATTTTAATATTAAAAGAAGATACTGCAGTTATTTAGGTTAATTAAAACCAAATATATATTCATGCTGTTTTAGACGTATGCTTCTTACATCACCTTTTACAGTCATAATCTATGTAAGAATAACTTAAGATATCTTGATACCCCTAGCCACAAGGCCCCTTATAATTATGAAGCATGGATACACTGGATATTAGAATCTAATTAATTCTGATGTCATGACGTCACAGAGAAATTAATGATCAAATCTGTCTCTCTGAAATTTGGTTGCAGAAAAATCCTGGGGATTTCTAACTTATTACAAAAGAGCATTAACTGTCTTTAGGCGTGTATTATTTTTTTTTTACTAAGCCTGCAACTTAGAAGTTAGTACTCTTGTGGGTCACACACCCAAGCTAATAGAAAAAATATTTATTTTCTTGTGTCTGATATATATGTGAGGTTTGTGTAATTTGCACAATATCCACATAGATGCATTGTGTGTTGCATGGAGTTTTGTAAACAGAAATCTGGAAAATTTGTCAACTTCCGCCTTCTTAAGCTATCTTTATATCATGCCATTAAGAAAAGTATTTCATGCATGTGATAAGATGGTCCATTAAAACTTCTACAATAAACATGATTTTTAAGCTTACGCAAGACAGTTACATCTTGGATAAGGGATCTTAATCACATCTTCTCAAACTGCCCTGTTTCTTCTACATGTTTATATACCTTTTAGTTAAGGGTTTGGGTTTTGTTTTGTTTTTTGCAAATTTTGCAAAACATCAGGCTTGACTTTAGTGAAAATTTCCCCCATGGAGAATGTTACTGTTCTGAAGAGGAATCCAGATATCAAATTAAACAGAATATTACACACATATATATGTATGAACGAAACTGTGGAAATTTAAAGCCCCTCTGCTGGAAATAACAGTATAAATAACTGAAGACATTTTGTAAACAGTGCGGTCATAACCTCGAAACGTTAAACAGTTCTCTGGGATCTGGCGCATCAGCTGCCTCTGGACTGAGCTGCCTCAGAGGAAAGAGCCCAGCACTTTCTGTTTATCTCTTCGCTTAATCTCTCACAGAGTAACAGATCAGATCAATAGAAAGAATGATGTTTAAATTAAAGCCAGGGCACCATGAGAGTGTACAAGGCAAGAGTATCTTCCCATCCAAATTATTCCATCAGTACTTTTTAATGTTCCTTAAAATACTTGCCTGTAGGGATGTGGTGGCTCAGTGTCTAAGACGCTGAGCTTGTCAAGCAGAAAGGTTGGCAGTTCAGCGGTTCGAATCCCTAGCGCCATGTAATGGAGTGAGCTCCCATTACTTGTCCCAGCTTCTGCCAACCTAGCAGTTCAAAAGCATGTAAAAATGAAAGTAGAAAAATAGGGACCATTTTTGTGGGAAGGTAATAGTGTTCTGTGCGCCTTCGGCGTTTAGTCATGCCAGCCACGACCTCTTTGGACAGCACTGGCTCTTCAGCTTTGTAACAGAAATGAGTACCAATCCCTAGAACCAGAACTGGCTAGCACATATGTGCAAGGGGAACCTTTACCTTTAAAATACTCGCCTGGGTCCACCATCTTACTTGTTGGGAGGCTCTGGAGGGTTGATAAAAAGAGGAATTCTCTTTGCAACAAGACTGTTTTCAAAGTTAGGTACCCTATACTAAAGAAAGGAACTTATTTGAAAATATTCTTTTATCTTCCAGTAATATAAATTATTGATGATTAATAACAAATTCCAGGCAATTTGTTATCCAAATAGGGATGAGCAGTTAAAGATTATCTTATCCTATGCCAAAGTATAATGTACATACATAACAAGTGCTTCCATAATACTATATAAAATGTATACAGTGGGCCTGGGGAACGCGGAGCAGGATGGAGCCCATTAAATGACTCATATGATGTGTTGTTGCTGGGGCGGGTGGTGGTGGAGGGTTATTTTATTTTATTATATATGATTCTTTTATTAGTTTTATTGTTTTTATATGCTTTTATATTTTTGTCAGCCTTGAGTTGCCATGTGTGAATAGGTGGCAATATAAATCACATAAATACATAACATACATACATACATATAGCATACATGTAGCCTTGCACCATCCAATCAATAAAACATTTGGAAATATGGCAAACCTTATAATTTTATTCGTTCCAGCAGATGACAAGCTGAGACACCACTGTGACTAAATGCAGAGGCACCAGATGTTCTCATTATAAAGTTCACCAATCCACAAATTGGAGAGATAAAAGTTTGTAATAGGAACTTGGTTTGTAATGTTCCATGGTTTGTATGGCTGCATGTACATGTGCATGTGGAGATTGTCAATATAGTCCAGCCAGCCCAAATTAGATGGTTAACAAAGACAATACATTCATTTTAGTAAAACAGAAGTGTGGACTTCCCTTCAGTTTAAACGATGTAGACCTGTAAAGAGGTAAAGCTTAAACTTGTGGTCCTACAAAGAAATAAACTTGCCTTGACTGCTTGGTTAAACCAGATAAATATAAAGGTAGTTTCATCTAAAGAGTATTCTGATTTACCAAGAAATCACATTTGTAAAATACAGACTAGAAATAAAAATTAAAATAAGCAAGAAAATGGTAAGTCAACACCTGTCTGACCTTGATGAATATAAATCATCAGGACCTGATGGATTACATCCCAGAGTTCTGAAGGAACTGGCAGGTGTTCTCTTAGAACCATTGTATCATATCTTTAAAAAATCTTGAAGCACTGGGGAACTACCAGAGATTGGAAAAAAACTGATGTGGTTCCTATCTTCAAAAAAGGAGGGGGAAAAAACAGATCCAGGAAACTACAGACCAATTAGCCTAACATCAATACCTGGGAAGACACTGGAAAATATAATCAAAAAATAATCTGTGAACATCTAGAAACAAAGTTATAACTAGCAGCCAGCATGGGTTTGTTAGAAACAGATCATGCAAAACCAATCTTATTTCATTCTTTGACAAAGTGACTAGATTAGTAGCCCAGCAAAATGCTGTGGATATAGTATATTTAGACTTCAGGAAGGCATTTGACAAAGTAGACCACAATCTACTTTTTGATAAGCTAGAAAAATGTGGGATAGACAGCATCTCCACCAGATGGATTTGTAACTGGCTGACAAACTGTACTTAACAAATAGTCCTTAATGGTACTACATCTACATGGAAGTAAGCAATGGGGTACCACAAGGTTCTGTCTTAGGCCCAGTACTCTTCCATATCTTCATAAATGACTTAGATGAGGGTATAGGAGAACTCATCTGGCTGGCAAGAATAGTCAACACCCCAGAAGACAAGCTCACGATCCAAAAAGATCTTGACAGACTTGAACAATGGGCTCTATCCAACAAAATGAAATTTAATGTGGAGAAAAGCAAGATTTTACACCTGGTCAGGAAAAACCAAAGGTACAAGTACAGATTAGGCAAAACCTGGCTCAAAAACAGTAATTGAGAGGGACTTCGGAGTCCTAGTGGATGATCACTAAAATATGAGTCAACAGTGTGTGGCAGCAGACAAAAAAGCTACAATCCTTGGTTGTATAAACATGAGGCATAGAATCAAAATCATGTGGTATATTAGTACCGATTTATAAAGCCTTAGTAAAACCACACCTAGAATACGGCATCCAATTTTGGTCACTTTACAAAAAAGATATTGAGAATTTTGAAAAAGTGCAAAGAAGAGCAAGATGATTAAAGACCCAAAGACTAAAACATATGAAGAATGGTTGTAGGATTTGGGTTTGGCTAGTCTAGATAAAAAAAGATGGGGCGGGGGACGGGACACACGACAGCAGTATTCCAGTATTTGAGAGATTGCCACAAAGAGGAGAGGGTCAGGACAAGAAACAATGTGAAAACTAATCAAGGAAAAAAGCAACCTGGAATTGAGGAGAAACTTCCTAACAGTGAGGACAATTAACCAGTGGAACAGCTTTGCTCTCAGAAGTTGTGGGTGCTTCATCACTAGAGGTTTTTAAGAAGAGACTGGACAGTCACTTGTCTGAAATGATATAGGATCTTCTCCTTGAGCAGGGTGCTGGACTGAAAGACCTCTAAGGTCCCTTTCAGCTTAGTTTTGATTCCGATTCATTTCTGGATATATAAAGGTTTAATTGATATTGAAGATAAAGGTGGTGTCATTTAAAGAGTATTCTGAGTTACCAAGAAATCATTTCTGGGTTTCTTAATAAGCATAGGATATTGAAGACAATGTGTTACCTATCTTTATGAAATCATTATTTAATTAACGTTATATATTTATTCAATTTTTATAGCTGTCTAACTCAACCAAGTGATTGCCCCCAACACTGCTGTTGGTAGCTTGGGTCTGCCTATCTCTCTAATACTATATTACGATATTAGAGTGTTTGACAAAAAAAGAATGAAAAAAACCTTAAAGCAAAATATTTCAGCTTTTGCTTTATTTGGTTATTTTGAAAGGATACGGACAACAGTCTGAATGGCAGAACAAAGCAAAAGTTCAAATGTTTTACTGTGAAATTATTTACATTTTTGCTCTCATCTAATTCATATATAATTTAAATTATTAACTGCATCCTTGTGAGATTCAGAAAAAAAATTGTTTGATCTGCTTGATACTTTTCAAATAATTCCTTTCTACACAATTTTTAGTTTTACAAAAAAGCAACCTGAATTATATACAGATCTTCAAGCTGCTTAGCTAAAGGCAAGTATGATGGGATGTAATCTGGAAGTATTTTTCTCTCTGCTATTTAGGGATGTATAATTTAGAGCTGATGCTAATTTCCAAATAGTTATTTAGGATTATCATATAAATCCCTTGGGAAAAAAAATGAAGTTAACAGGAAAATGCTCTGAACTTATCTGGGATTTATTTCAAAGTATAAATCAAATCACTTTAATCCTTCAAACACCTTGCTTCAAATTTATTCTATTGAAAAAAATTGTACCTACCTTCATTTAGCATTTTTCTGTTTTCAGCCTTACATTGGCAGTGTTTAGAAAAGACACATTCCATGCTAACACTTAATTTGTATAACTTGTAAAAAGTTATATAGATTGTTTGGTGTGCAAAGACAATATAAAACTGTCTGCTTTCCATCCTTATCTTCTTTGCAAACAACCCATTCTAAATTAAGACAGGAATAGTAATGACAATGCAAATGTATGGATTGAGCTACAAATTTGCATTAAACTTTGTTGTTAATTTCACAATGTCCCTAATTCTTAGTTAAATTATTGGAAATGTGACAAATAGGTTCCTTCCTTCCTTCTTGAGTGAGACAGCCATTACATGCTGTTTTTCTAGCCATTTAAACCTCCTCCAAAGGATACGGTCTACCTCTTCTTAATTAGGAAAATAAACATTTCATAATCTGAGGTCAATGGTTTTTGCATTGTGTCACTTTAAGATTTGTAAAATCTGCTCACCCAAAATAAAATAAATAGTAATCCTTTCTCTTTTCTTTGAAAACAAAAAAAAAACCCACACCACAGTGCACTATTTTTGTTTTGTTGAGAACTTTTTAAAAAAATATTACACAAATTATAGCAAAATTTGTTTGAAGAAAATATATTCATAGAATATCTTTAATGTGTATTCTTTTTAGAGATGTGATTTCAGAATTGATTCTAGGAATCGCCGTCTTTCACAAAGTGGAGTACACGAAGATAGAAAGTTGCAAATTTTGGTTGGATCCAGAGAACAGCACTTGGACCAGCAAGGCGTTGCTGCAGGATACTCAATATATATATATGTGTGTATATATATATATATATATACATATACAAGTTAATAAAGTTAAATATATGTTCTTTGTGATTGTTTCATTATCCTTTGGCATAGTACATTTGGTCTTCTTTTCAGTTTTAGGATTTGTTTGTTCCATGAGAAAACAGTTTGTTGCCTCCTTGAAAGGCTTCCCCCACAAGTCCGTATACACAATGCACAAATGCATTCATCCAGAGAAGGGTGCTTTTCTCATGCTTGAAAATCCTGGGTCAGGAGGCAGTAGGGCCACACAACCGAGTTGTGTTCACTGCTTCTTTCAGCTCATTCTCTGGTTTGCCAGCAATCATAAAAGGCCATGTCTGTAGCCAAGGAGCAAAAGGGGGTGGGGGTGGGGGGCAATGGAGAGAAAGAAAAAGAAAGGGCAAGGAAAGGAAGAGAGAGAATGAGAAATCAGTGCAGTTCTTGAACTGTAATAAACAAAGCCACAGACAACCCAGGTGTTCTTTCCAAACAATGGGAAGAAGTGGTTAGGCTAGACAAGTCTCAGCTGCTGAGCGTAACTAGGTTCGTAAGATGGTTCCACTATATTGCCCCATGCAACTGCAGTCATAATATGTTTTGCGCCACAAAAATGTTTTTTACTCTTTATGTTCCTCATAATTCTCAGAAATCTTTGAGGGTGAAAGGTCATGCTTTATTGGTTCTAGATACCAGCATTGGTTACAGTTGATAGAAATGATATTTCTCTCATATTATGATTAAATATCATATTATGATATTTCTCTCATGTATGTATGTATATGTATGTATATGTATATATAATGAATACAACCCAAAAAGGCATATTGGGGCAGACATCTTTTTTTTAAGCCCCTGTCTATTCTTGACTGGGTAATGTCAAAGCACGGCTCCCCCTTCACTTTTGCTTTGTTTTGAAAAAGATAAGAGTACTATCTTCCCTAAAAGCATTTTAGAGTTGGAGATGGGGGTTTCTTCTTGACTGTATGCTTTGGTTTGCAACTGCCAAAGTTCTGCTGAGGTCAGAAATTTCATAAGGAAAGTATAATTCTAGAACAGTACAATTACAATTCCATCCATTTCTTATGGGAAACAAAGACAATAGCTACAAATCACTTTTTTTAAAAGTGTCATGAATGCAAACTTGCTAGTAAAATAAAATCTGTATGTATGTACTACGGTGGCAGGAAATATTCACTGTCATGCTATTGTAGTAACTAATCTCAGTGTCTTTTTAAAATGAAGTAAGCATATGCATGCAATAGTGATATCAGCACAAACAACAAGGTCAACCATATCTCACCCCTTCTCCCAAATCCATCAGTCAAAGTAGTTTGGGATTCTGAGTTTGTTTTGTTTTCAGTAACTTTTTTATATGTTTACTGTTGCTAGCCATAGAGTAATAAATAAAGCCTCAGCCCTTTATTATGAACTAATTAACCATGAATACGAGTATGAAATTAACACAAGTATGAAAATAATTGTTTTACATATAGGACCACAATAAAAGTAAACTATCAATGAGATAAATTAGAAAACACAGGGAAGGAATATAATGTCCTTTCCAATAAGGAAGGTTCAATCCTGAATGGATTTTTTTTAACCGAATTTACTCCCTCTAGAAACGTTTACGTTCGTTTCAGCCATAAACGGGCGCTAAAACGTTTCCCTCTTCATAATTAACTCAGTTGCTAGAAATAACGGGGCCTCCAAATATCCGAATCGTTATCTATATTTTTTCTCTTATCCCAGCTCTCATCTACTAAAGAGGCCGGAGAAGCTTAGAAGCCACTTCCTAATAGCCCCGTCCGTCTTCTTTCTTCGTCCTTCGTGACCTACAAACGGATTGTGGCCCCCTTCGTGACGGAAGTCGAGAAGGTGGTTGTAAATTTGAAGGTGTGCGATCCACATACACACAGACCCTTCCAGTTCCGAAAAACCCATAATTTACGGAGGGGAGGGAAGGATCCTGATGACGGGGCGTGCGAAAAGAGACACGGGAGAAGAAAAGAGGCTTTTCGTTAAAAATTCCATTGTTGTTATTCGGTTTTTCGGAAAAGCGGTTCGGATGGCGATTTAAATAGCACTAACGGTTGCGGTCGTTCGTGGGTTCCGATAATACTACTCGTAATAATCTCCAACCCTCGGCAGATAAAACGCGCCGAAATCAGATCCCGCCGACTGCCGCCGTTAAATCAATAAATCGAGCTATTTTTCCCCCTCCCTTATTCTGATCAATTAGTGGACTTGGTGAGCGAAGGACGTGATGGCTCCCTTCAGTTATTGCGAAGCGGCCGGGCGGGCTGAAAGAGTTCTGTGGCGCAATCCGATTAAGAGGACGGTTAAAAAGGCGGGGGGGACTTCCTTTAAAGAATTATTTGAAACATTATTATTATTATTATTATTATTATTATTATTATTATTATTATTATTATTATTATTATTATTATTATTATTATTATTTCTGCCCGTCACTCCCTGCGCCTTTTCGTCACCGCTCGGGACAAACAGACCGCCGAGTCGTCGAAGGGCGCGGAGAAGCGCCGAGCGCGCCAAGCGGACGAGGACTTTTTGCCCCCGTCGTCCACAGCTCACACAGTTTCCTCAGACGACTTCGGAGACAGACTTCCCCGCGAGACGGGCAGGCTGGAGGATTGGGGGGCGGACGGGCGAAGCGAAAGGGAGCTGAGGGCGCCGGGAAGGCGCGGAGCCAGGTGCGAGCGTCGCGGTGCGCGTGTCATTTCAGCCGCCGCCTCCCCCGCCCCCGGCAGCTCGTTTCCCGCCTCCCGAGAGCCCCACTCACCAAATTGACGGGGTGAAGGTAGCCGTTCTCGTACTTGTCGCTGGCCAGGATCTGCCTCAGGTGGGCGATGTAGCTGGAGGCCAGGCGGAGCGTGTCGAGCTTGGAGAGCTTGGTGTCCGGAGGCACCCAGGGCAGGGTGGTCTTGAGGCGGGAGAAGGCTTTGCTCAGCACCCGCATGCGAGCCCGCTCGCGGGCGTTGGCCGCGTTCCGCTGGACCTGCTTGCCCTCCTGGCCCGCCGTTCCCGGAGGGCTCTTCTTGCCCGGCGTTTTCTTACGTGCCTTGCCCGCCGCCGCGCCCCGGCCTTTGCCCGGGGAGCCCCGCTCGCCGGCCGAGCCTTCGGCGGGGCTCTGACGTGGAGCGGACGGCGAACGGCAGCGGTCCATTTTCAGGCTGCCGGAGCAGCCCAGTATCTCCGCCTCGGGAAGGTCTTCGGCATCGCTCAGCGAGCCCGTGGACATGGCCTCGGGCCGGGGGGCAGGAAAAGGGAGCCCGCCGCCTGGGGACCCCCGCTCAGCCTTCGTCGCCTGACTCGGCGAGGGCGAGAGGGAAGGAGAAGCGCAAGTTGATGCGGAGCGCCCGGGAGGCATTTATCCGGGGGGTGGGTGGGTGATGAATAGGCGGTCCGGGGCAGCCCGTGGGAGGGGCTTTTCTCCGAAGGGTCGCCGCGCTGCGTGGACTGCTTGCACTCACCCCGGATCGGTCGGGGGAGAGGCCAGTCCAGGATCTGGGCTTTCCTTGAAACGGGGAGATCTGTCTTCTTTATTTTCTTTTGCTTTCTTCCCTCCAGATGTAGCTGCTTCCCCTTTTGCTGCTGAGCCCTTTAGACCAGGAGTCTCCAACCTTGGCAACTTTTAAGCCTGGAGGACTTCAACTCCCAAATTCCCCAGACAGCAAAGCTGGGAGTCGAAGTCCACCAGGCTTAAAAGTTGCCAAGGTTGGAGACCCCTGCTCTGGACTAGGATGTCTCCAGAGATGGGCCTCCTTCCCTGGATTCGTCCCAGAGCTTGCTTAGGAACCTCTGGGATATCCCTGCTCAGATGACACAGTGGGATTTGCTTTTCCTATTTGTTCAATACTAGGCCTTGTCTTCCTTCCTTCCTTCCTTCCTTCCCCACTCATTCACATTCTTGTCTTCCTCCTTTCCTTCCTCCCTCCTTCCCTCCCTTCTTTCCGATTGCTATTACTGATGATATTTCTCCTGTGAAGTCTTAAATGCTGGCTCATTTTTTTTCAAGAATTGCAGAAATCTAGGCATTTATTCCTGAATTCCTGGAATATGAATGGGCTGACCAATGACGTCTGTGTCTGAGACCTCTCAGTTATTGATGGAGCTGACGTAGCTTAAGCCTGTCAGAATTTATATACATTCATCCCATCACGCTGGACTCTGTTAGGCAAAGGAGGGCAGCCATCTCAGCAGCTGATTCTGGCTGTTAGGAAAAGGCAGCAAGCTGCTATTTAATTTGTTGTTTATTGTGTCTTTACTGCCAAGGTTGGGAAGAGGTGCTTATTGGATTTTCTGCCATATGTGAGAATAATTTGTTTTAGGATATAGTAATTTATTTATTTTTTGCTTTTGATGCCTTTGAGTCAGTATTAACTTCTGATGACTGTCTGGGCAAATCCCTGCAGTTTTCTGGGAAAGGATTTGAAAGTGGTTTGCCATTTCCTGCTTCTTGTGGGAATGCTGTAGATGTACTATATCTTGATTCCAGAAAACCCATGGCATTCAGTATTGCAGTTGAGTAGGGGGTTGAAAAACAGGGCAATTAAGTAGATATCAAAGGAGCTGAAACTGTATTCAGAGTGTTCATCAATGGTTAAATGTCTATGGAATTCTCAGCCATCCAGGGTCATAGTTGTCATGGCAAAACATCTTCAAGAGAAAAAACAAGAGAAAAACTGGACACAGAAAGTCCAGTTGCCTTTGTAAAAAGCATCTTCGAACACTCATCAATGGTTCCTTATCAACCTGAATCAAGATATCAAATGGGCTGCTACCAGGTTCCGACTCAGAGCCTGTTTTCTTCAGTTTTATTAATTAATGACTTCAATTTTATTAATTGAAGAAGTGAATAGAATGTTATGGATCATCAGCTATTTTAGATCTGATAGAACTATGTTTTGTTTTTTGTATGCTCTTATTTTCCCAGCAAACTTTTCTTTTTAAGTTTTGGTTAAGATCTATACTTTGAAGTCAAGAGATCTGAATTCTGTTCATTTCTGGTATCACAGTAAATGTATGTTATAAAAATATATCTTAATTGTGAGCCACTTTCTATTATTCTGTGCATGAGATCTCCCTAGGGAGAGCATTGCAGCAAAGAAGCTCAGTTCAATATATTGTCTGTACAGTGTGCGCATGCTCCCTCTCCTCAAAACATTTGTAACATCACAATAATGTATATTTGTTGTTGAATCAAATTATTAAAATATTTGAAAAGGTGGCTGTGACTTGTTTTGACTAGTTTTGACTAGTTAGACCAGTTAGAACAATTAATCAGTGGAACAACTAGCTTCCAGAAGTTGTGAATGCTCCAACAATGGAAATTTTAAAGAAGAAATTAGACAACCATTTGTCTGAAAAGGTATAGGGTTTCCTGCCTGAACTGGTGGTTGGACCTCAAAGGTCCCTTCCAAATCTATTATTCTGAGACTATCTCTTACATAGCCATGTTTTATTTGCATCTTGTTCAATTATTCTTTATTCCTATATCTGTTCTTGGTAAATATCTTAGTCTGGACTTTAGAGGATCTAGCCTGAATTTCATCAGTGGACCAGCTGAATCTGTAGAACTGTTTACTTCCCAATGAGGATCTTGATTCACTTGAAGAGGAGATCAAATGGCAAGATGGTACCCCAATATGCCACAACATGAATTCCAAAGCATTTTCAATCTCAGTATAAACTTCAGTTGTACATCCTCTCCAATAATTAAAAGAGTGCAAAGTACATATTTAGAAATATTGATCAAGATTTTCACCTCTTGGTAAAAGGTTCGTAATTGGCAGTTTTTCTGTATAGCCAACCCTGTTAACAAATAGCAAATACAAGTGAATTATTATAAGAAATCAGTACAATATTTTTATGCACTGAAATATTGCAATAATTCTGTAGGAACTTTTTAAGTAAATATATATAATGAAGTATATGTGGCATTAAAATTACAATATCCTTCATTAAGATAATATATAATAATATAAAATAGCATTAGTACCATCACTATACCTATAATAGAATAATATAGTGTACAATACACTATAATAGAAAATATTACATTTACATGTGTTTTGTAAGCTTTTATCTAAAATACATGTTCCCAAGTTCAGTGGGAGCTAGTTCAGGGTTGATATATGTAGGACTGAATTCTACTGTTATTTAAATATTTGATTCTATACATCCTCTGTCATAACCTTCCCCAATCTAGTATACACAGATAAATTTAACTACAAAATTCAAAATTTCCAGTCACATAGGTTTGGGCTATGGTATCTGGGATTAATGGAGTTTAATACATTTGGAGGATATCAGGTTTGGGAAGGTAATTCTAAAATTTTGTAATATGTAAATACAGAATTCTGAGTCCTTTAGAGGCCTAATAATTCAAAAAATGCAGAAGGATTTTAGAATGCTGTTGACTTTTCAGAACAGGAATATCTAGCCCGAGATTGCAGGGTTACATATGGCTCCCAAAGCAGCTTTGAATGTCCATCCAAAATTGCTAGAAATTTAGTTACTTGTAAAGAGTTACCTGATTCAATCAATGTGTGATTTTTGAATATAACCGAAATGGAAATATATTAAACATACAGGAATGGCATCAATTATATTTAATTTAACCTATATATAAAATTTGATCTATAGTAGTTTATATTTTGTCCTAGCTCTACTGCTTTATGCTTGCAAAAGCCTGAATTAGAATCTATTCTGTGACACACCAACCGATACTTGTATAGGCTTTGACAGCTGATATCTAATGGGCAATTTTGAGTTTCAGGGTTTAATGTTCATGGTCTAAACAACAGATTCCCTGATGTTTCACTAGCAACTCTGGCTGGCATCTTCAAAAGCACTGTGGTCTTCTGTGCAGCTCACAAAATTGAGCAAGGACTGACTGGGGCTCCTGTCCTTATAGCCGGGTGACCTGACTTCTGATTGTTTGCAGGGATGATAAATCCGGGCTCCAACACTGAGCTGGAATGCAGACAATTTCCTCTTAAGTCAGACAATCTGAATTTCACCCAAATTGTGATGTACCCCTGGGTTTTTCCTTTATCTTCTGCCTGTTCTTCAGTGAAGGCAATGTACAAGTTGGAAAGTGCCTAGGAAGTGACACAATGCCAGATTCAGGACCAAAGGACTATCCTAAAAGCTCTTGTTGTTCAGAAAGAAAATGGACTAACCCCAAAGGAAAGATCAATGATCCAGGATGAAGTCAAACTTCATTGGAGAAAATGGCTGTCTGGAACTCTCCGAGGTTCTGCAACTCCAGCATCTTGAATCTGGCTCAGTAAACTACCAGTTGGTGTCCATTATGCCCTGTAGGCTCCTATTTTTACATTTTAAAAACCCTGCCTTTCTTTTTTGTATAAGTAGCCCAAGGTGGCAAACATACCCAATAGTCTCCTCCTAATATTTTCCCCACAACAATAACCCTATGAGGTGAGTTGGGCTGAGAGAGAGCAAGTGACTGGCCCAAAGTCACCCAGCTGGTTTTCATGCCAGGACTAGGCAGGACTAGATTATCTAATTAAAAATATTATGCCAAATAAGCATGATTTAAACGGGTCAATTATGAGAACCCCAAGTTAAAAAAAAACACATCAACTTGATTGAGAGTGAATATGGAGATGTTTGTAACTAATACTGCATTTCATTAAGCTTTACATGGACTCATTGTTTTCATTTATCTTGGAATTGGCTACTTTACAGACTACTCCCCCAATCCAATATCCCATCAGATATGCTGAATTCAAATCCCACCAGCTGATGTGATCTTTGGGAAGGCTTCAGGTGAATTCTGCCTCAATAGTTCCAAAGAATCTTGGAATGGCATTTTGCCTTTTTACACTCCAAAATGGCTTTCCATTTTATTAAGGATGTTTAGAGTAGCTTTCTCCAGGAACCTGTTATAAATGGGAATTATGAGAGCTATATTTCCACCGCAACTCAAAGGCAGCAGACTCCCATCTTTTTCAAATCAAAGATGCACTTGGATAAGTGTTATTCATATTAGAAAAAAAGAGATAATTTTCTGAGTGATTCTTGCAGAAAGTTCTATGAAGAATCTTAAAACTGCAGTACTTAACAGCATGTTATGAATGACCAAATGATCCAGTCATATCCACTGCAGATATATTTCTTCAAGTGATATTAATTGGAAGAGGCCAAACCAAGAGCAACTAATTTCCAGCAAGGGATGAAAATAGAGTGGTAGACATATTTACAACTTAAGATGAGGTATAAAAAAGACATAGAAGGATTTGAAATTGAGGTAAAACCGAACCAATTAGACAAAATATTAGAGGGAACGGATGAAAAATTAATTTCTAAAATGTACGATTACCTATTAGAATTTGAAATGGCAGAAGAAATAGTTAAAGGCCCAATGATTGTATGGGCAAGGAATGTAGGGCACAACATTAATTTGAAAGATTGGGGAAAAGTCTGGAAACAAAATTACAAAATCAGTTGTCTATAAAGAAAACCAATATAAAATGTGTTACCAGTGGTATCTGGCATCCTCAAGGTTAGTGAACATGTATCAAAATTCAAGTCCAACTTGCTGGAAATGTAAGCAAACGAGGGGTACCTTCTTTCACGCTTGGTGGCTTTGCCCAAAAAGTAAAAAGTACTGGACAAAAATTAGAATTTGGATAAAGGAAATCACAAATTTACAACTAGAATTTAAGGCTGAAATATTTTTGTTGGGAATGTTACAGGGGACTATGCCAGAGGTGGTATTCAGCAGGTTCTGACCAGTTCTGGGGAACTGGTAGCGGAAATTTTGAGTAGTTAGGAGAACTGGCAAATGCCACCTCTGACTGGAGATTTTACAGTATCCTTCCCCTGCCAGGCACACCAAGCCACGGCCACAGAACCAGTAGTAAAATTTTTTGAATCCCATCACTGGACTATGCAAAAGAAATGAAATATTTAATTCTCCATATAATTACGGCAGCAAGAATTTCGTTAGCACAGTGCTGGAAGGGTGATCAAATGCCAACAAATAATTTGATAATTCAGAAGGTTCTTGACTGCGCTGAAATGGACTTACTAACCCAAAAACTTAGGGATAAGGTAGACTCAAAATATAATACAGCTTGGGAAAAATAGTACAATTGGATCAGGAAGAAAAACCAGGGAATTAAAAGATAAGGATTTGGAAAATGAAGTGGTTAGATTAAGAGCATTTACCAAAAATAGGGAATGAATATTAGTAAAATTGTTTTCAGTAAAAGATCACACCGTCTTAGCTGATTAGAAATATATGTTTTATGTTTATATGTTATGTATTTGCATATTGATTTCAAAATGTTGTATTCTATACATTGTATATACAGTATATCTTTTTAACCTTTAATAAAGTTTATTTTATATTTAAAAAGTGCAACTAATTTCCACACAGACAAGTAGGGAGAAAACATGACGTTTATGCCAGGTTTAAACTTATATATGTTTATATATAAAAGTAAACTCATATTTGTTTTTTGCTCCAAGGGAGGTTATAAAGTAAAGTGGCCTTGTTAGAAGGGCTAACATTACTATTGAGAGTTGTCACATGTGGCTGCCAGTGAATGAGGTTATTGCTTGCTGTATGGATCTGTCATGCTCATTTGGGTTTAAAATGAGGCCTCATAACCTGTTCTTAGGGGGGAAAGACACACCATGCCAATTGAATTTGATGGTGCCAACATTCGGTTCCATTTAACTTATAATAGAGTGGTTCAATCCTAATTTAATCCTGTAAAAGGATCACTTCAAATTGATCCTGCTCCACAACTAATAAAAAACAAAAAACATCTTAATTTATGTATATGTATGTGTGTGTACACACATACACACATATCAATATCTATCAAACTATGTATATACACACACACACACACACGTATGTATGTCAAGGAATTAAATAGAACTATCTATTGCTACCGGTATTTATATGCAAAGTAATAGATACAACCATGGTGTAGAATAGGAGGAGCATAATTAGAGTACATCAATTTAAACACTGCTTCATCTAGGAATTCAGTACCCTTACTTTTATGTAAGCTAACACTGGGTTAGTATTGTTTTTAATGAACTATTAACTAAACACATTGTCAGCTTAATTGATTATTGTACCTAGTTGTTTTAGACATGCATTCTTACCGATTTCAAAAATTACTCATCAACAAGTCTGAGATTTATGGCCTTTTTTGTTTTATGTTCCTGATCATTGTTTGTGCAGGTGGATCCCTACATGGTTGGTTTCCCCAGCCATGATTTATTGCTCAAGTGATTGATACTATAAACTTCTCCCAGGATTCTTTTCCAGCTTTAAGATAAGAGAAATATCAAATTGAAGTTCTTCATATAAAAAAAAATCCAGACAACTGAAATTGTGCACAAAATTAGTTAGAACTTAAGACAGTACAAAATTAAGAGAAAATGGACCCACTGAGGTTCAGGGCAGATATTTCTGACCTGAACTCGAGGTACATCAGAATCTTGATTAGATACAAGAACAAGCAAATAAGTTTTCTTACTTCCCTTACTTTTGTGATGCTCAAGCAAAAGAAGGGGAAGATAATTGAAGAAGCCAAACTTTTGGGTGGCAGAGTCCCAACTTTTTCCACTGAGAACAGCTCCTACAACAGCTAAAGTAGTCAAATATAGAGAAATCAACTGAGGTAGTGCATGGCTATCCCAATCTTGCTGTAAGTGTGCTTTGAGTATTGCTTAGATCAGCAGTCCACAACCTTTGTGGGTCCATGGACCAGTAATGGTGGTGGCAGTGGTGACAGCGGGGGCGGGGAGCAATGGTTGCACACATGCAACCTAATCCCACACCTGCACAAATAAAACTGCGCACTTGCCCACTGCTTGCATGGACTGGTTCCCAATGGACTCTGGATTGGTACCAGTCTGTGGACTGGGATTGGGGATGCCTGGCTTAGATCGATTATACCATTTGTTTCGTAAACCAAACCTACCAAACCCAACACTTATGAGTATAATAATAAATAGTATCTTATATGTAGAAAGTTTGTAATTTAGTTCAGACCCTCTGGTAAATAAATGTTTTTCAAGTTCTGTCAACAGGCAGAATTTTAAAGAAATTCAACAATCTTCACTAATTTGCAATTCTGATACATACATACGTACATACATACATACATACATACGATGTTTAAACTAATTGTTTAAATATATACAGCTCTTTTAGAACAGCGTTGACAACCTTTCTTAGTCTGTAGCGGGTTTATTTTTTTCTATTTGGCATCTTTGGAATGAATTGTTTTCTATTTAAAAATTTCATATTTTTACAACATTGGGATTTCACTCAAATGATGAAATTAAACATTTTGGATCCTTTCTCTATTTTAGAAGTTTGGGGAGTAGATTTAAGCAGCAAACATAGAGCATTAAACTTTGCAGTCTGACATCCCTTCAGATCAGTCTGAATCAGAGCAATGTGGACTTTTTAAAAAAGTTAGTATGGATACCTTAAGATACTTATTTAAGATACTTAAAAGGCTTAAGATACTTATTTCACTCTTTAATCTTTTAAACCACCTTGGCCACAGGAAAAAAAAAATAAAAATATTTGGCCCCACACAGTCTGGGGAGGCGCTGGGGACAATAAATGGGGTGTTGGGTTGGATTGCATATAGTAGTGGCCACCCATGGTTAAAAGCTCAACACTGGTATCAGTTATAATGGAAGAGAACCACTAAAACTGAAAACAGCACTTTGAGAATAGAATCAACAGGAGAATATAAATCAACAGGAATTAAATATTAGCAGCAAAATCAATTAAAATAGAAAAAACATTAAAAAATCAGTGGCTGACAGCATTGGAAGAATCATACGTTGTCCTGGAGCACCACCCCTCCAAGAAGTTCTCTGGTTAGGATCTGGTATCACAGTCGTCACTGTTCAAAACTTCCAATCTCTATGCTTTCCTGCTAGCCTTGTGCGGTATAGGGGCAGTTACTGTAACCAGTAACTGCCCCTACTGGGGAGATTAGATCCCACTTAGAGTGACATGGAAGATAAGGTTTGCTTTAGAGGTACACACAAGGCCAGTTTAATCTTAGAAAATACAAGTTTTATTTTCTAATGAACAGAATAGCATTTGCTGCTATAAGGCAGGAAATGTTGAAGCAGGCAGAGACTTAAAAAAAGCATATTGGGTGGTAAGTAGATTCTAGGTGTGGAATGATTCCTTGAACCACAAAACAACTGCAGTCCGTTTTTATGCATAGTTAAATCCATTTATATGCTTTGTGAATAGTTATGTCTATTTAGAAAAAGTACAGAGAAGAGCAACCAGGATGATTAGGGGACTGGAGACAAAAACATATGAAGAACGTTTACAGGAACTGGGCATGGCTAGTCTAGTGAAGAGAAAGACCAGGGGAGACATGATAGCAGTCTTCCAATATTTGAGGGGCTGCCACAGAGAGAAGAGGATCAAGCTATTTTCTAAAGCACCCAAAGGCCAGATAATTAATAATGGATGGAAACTGAACAAGGAGAGATTTAAGCTGGAAATACTTTCTGACAGTGAGAACAATCAATCAATGGAACAGCTTGCCCTCGGAAGTTGTGGGAGCACCTTCACTTGAGACTTTCAAGGAGAGATTGGACTCCCATCAGTCAGAAATGGTGTAGGGTCTCCCCCTTGGGCGAGGGGTTGGACTAGATGACCTACAAGGTCCCTTCCAACTCTGATTATCTCTTATCTGTTATCTATTGGGCATGGATTCTATGACCTACTTTTTCTTTCCTAGAATAGGTAAAATATATCAACATTCTGCATAATGACAATAGCTTCCATTTTTAAAGAATCCTTTTTGTTTGAGAATGCAAAGGCAGTTCAGGAATTATAAAATATTCCAATTTCATAGATAATTATGAAGTTTCCCTGATATAAGAAGATTCAGATTGTCTTTTTCTGACCAGTTAAAATAAAAATGAAATTGGGCATGAAGCATACTGTGCAATATCATTGGTTTTACAGCTGGCAGTTTGGTTTCTCCATACCTAAAAAGATGATAATCCCTTGCCTTATGCAAGGGAAATGTAGCTATTGATAGCTGTGATGGATACTAAAAGATATGCAGCAGAAGAGAAAGTTCTAGCCTGCAGGATATTTAACTCAATGTGGCATTAATGACAAGAAATGCATCAAATATTTATTTAAGGTTGTACAGTAGACACAGAATGTTGCAATTCTTTCTTCCAAATATTCTGAAGAACAATTAAGGGGGATAGTCCCCTCCCTGGTGTTTTATGACATCTTCTAACCAAAAGATTAAATTGTTCTAGTTCTGGATATATTTTTATGCTGTTTCTATGTTGGCTAATCCTTCACATTTTTGTGGTTTCAGAACATGATGAAACTGGTTGATAAGAAATAATTTGTTGAATTTACTTTCCAGTAATTAGAATGCAAGTCTGAAAAACAATTCCAGCTTTTCATAAATGTGGAATTACAAACCTCTAGCTTAATGTGGACATGGGTTAAGTATTAAGCCATTTAATTTAAATCAGTTGAGGACTTCTTGGGTCACAGCTGTGCACCATATTTTCCACAGTAATGTGCCAGATATCTCTGGGCCACCACAAATAAGCTGTGAACAATTGTTCTTTGCAGTAGCTTGGACTTCTGTAGCAATGAAGTACCATAATATGCATGCATATTGTTAATATATGAGATGCAAACTCTGCATATATGCAGTTCTGATCAAATTTAGAATTGAAGTAATATATGATTCTGCATTCACTGGTGGACAGAATATATATATATATAATATATAATATATAATATATAATATATAATATATAATATATAATATATAATATATAATATATAATATATAATATATAATATATAATATATTATAATATAATATATTATAATATAATATATATATATATATATATATATATCTGTGTGTGTGTGTGTGTGTGTGTGTGTGTAATTTATATATATATAATTGACTTTCCCTTATACTATTCAGGCAAATGCCATCCCTGGAAGATTTCTAATGGGCACCTCAAATTTTTGTCTGTATGGAACTCAAGACAATTCCTGTCCACATGGAATTCAACTCTTGTCTATATGGAATTCAACAAACCAGCCCAGTGTAGCAATCTGAATATTGAATTAAATACATAACATAAAAATAGGTTCTAATTCACACTGTTATAAAGTTAAATGGGTCACTTTTGATACAAAAATGAAATGGAGCAATGAATCATCTTAGATACAAATGCAATTAATAATCCATCTGCTTGAGGATTTCTGAAACCATTACTACCTGAGTAAGTACAAATTATCTCAGCCTTCCTAACCTGCATCCTTCCAAATGTGTGGATGTCAATTCCCAGCCTGCTAAGCCATTGCTCTGAATTCTTGGAGTCGAAGTCCAAACATCAGGAAGGCACCCACGGCTGGCCTATCTTATCTTACAAATAATTCATTCCACATCTGGATATTAAGTCAACCTCAGTTTGGCAAGCATTAAACATTCCAAAACATTCTAAATATTCTCAGCAGGGTCAACAAAGAATTCTCCATAAACCAAGTTAGTTAGAATGTTAGATTTAAATTGAATGGTATTTCATGGAGATGACTAAGAATTGTAACATTATATATAAGTAGAAAATGACCTTATGAGTGAAGATGATTATATATGTATCCTGGGATAATGTTGCAGGATTCGATCGGGGTCAGTTACCAGGACCAGAGCAAACGACAGCTAATGACTTAAAAGCCAAGCCATCTTCTAAAAATCCACTCACATCAGACACTATAAAGTACCACACACAGCACAGCACAGCACAGCACAGCACACAGAAGAACACAGAACTCAGCTAGAAAGAAGTTCCCTGAAGATGGGCTCCAGCACAAGTCCGAGAGCTCAGAAAATAAAACCTCTGGTCCCAGTGACTGACCCAAATTGGATCCTGCCAAATGACCTTAGCTTAAATTACTTAGGAATCCCTTGGCCTCTCAAGGAAGGAAAATAAAGTGCTACTTAAAGTTTCCTGTAATGCTTACAGTAGGATAACACTGGAATCTCACAGGAGATCTGTCACAGCTTAGAGTGTTTTCTTACACTTTTGGGTAGTCATGTCTCCTTTACAAAACTACAATTCAAGGGCTGCTCTATGTCTCAGCTAGTGTAATTCAAGGTTTATGGACACAACGGTTAAATTCTAGATTTATCTTTAACTAAATGTAAGTTTACCTCTAAGCACTGGTCCAGTATTTATTAAAGGTGAAACTGTGTCTCCCAAGAGAAATGTATCAGTGAAAACTCCAACATAAAATTTCCAAAAAATTATTTTGGGAAAAAAAAGGTTATTAAATCACAATTTTTGTAAAGCTATTCAAAGCCCATCTCTCTCTCTCTCTCTGTATTTGCCAACCTTTTCTTGACTACAGATTCGGTATCACAATATTAATGGCAGAGGTGGGATTCAAAAAATGTTACTACCAGTTCTGTGGGCATGGCTTGGTGGGTGTGACATGGCTGAGTGGGCGTGGCAGGGGAAGGATACTGTAAAACTTCCATTCCCTCCCCACCCCACTAACCTGCTTTCCAGCTCTGTTCTCCTGTGCAGGGCAACAAAAGAAGACCCAGCTGATCAGCTGGGACTCGGGAGGCAGAGAATAGATGGGGGCCAGTCAGAGGTGGTATTTGCCAGTTCTCTAAACTACTCAAAATTTCCACTACCGGTTCTCCAGAACTGGTCAGAACCTGTGGAATACCCCCTCTGATTAAGGGTTGACTCATATACCCTAGCTAAATTAACTTATTACAGGTAGTCCTCAACTTACAACAGTTCACTTAGTGATTATGACCATGACTTATGACCATTTTTCACGCTTAGGACTGTTGCAACATCCCCATGGCCACATGATTTACATTCGGATGCTTGACTCCCATTTATGATGGTTGCTGTGCCCTGGGGTCATCTGATCACCTTTTGTAACTTTCTGACAAGCAAAGTCAATGGGGAAGCCATATTCATTTGGTGCCCAGTGTTACTGATTTAACAACTGCAGTGATTCACTTAACAAATCTGGCAAGAAAAGTCGTAAAATGGGGCAAAACTCACTAAACAAATTTCTCACTTAGCAACAAACATTTTGGGCTCAATTGAGGAATATCATATCTATACTGAGGATCCTTTCAAACCCTGAGCTGGCATAGACTATGCCACCCAAGAATTTCTGAAGATGATAAACCAAAGAGGGAAAGCGCAAAGGTGCTATCCTACTGAATCCCCCAAAAAATATGTAATGGCTGATGAACTTATTCATATCTGGAATGTGGTTGGCAAGAGAAACCTTAGATCCACGATCTCCCAGTTCCTAAGCAATGATAAGATACCTCTAGGCATTGATCAAGCAATTAATACTGTGTTTCTCACAAAATAAGGCTGGGCCTTATTTTTTTTTGACCCTTGAAAAATCGGCTAGGCTGTCTTTTTGGGGGTGACTAAATTCCCCCCCTTGCATCCTTGGGTGGGTGGGCAGTGATGGCTTGGATGTTGATTTTGGCATTGGTGGGGCACTTCGTATTGGGAGACCTTCTGCCACCATTGCTTTCCCTTCTCCCCATGCTGCCGTGGCGTTTAGAGCAACACCGTAGCATTTGGCACAGCCACGTGCGGCCAGCCAGGGCTCCTCCCTGCAACCAGAGCCCGGCGGAGACACTCAGCTTCAGGCGTTCCTGTCACCACCTTCCCTTCGCCTTCGAAGGCAAAGCCAATTCTTTTAAAAACGATGCCCTACTACCGGTACGACAAAGCCTCCCCTGCTCGAGAGGGCAACCCAACCCCACATGGGGAGGCGAATCTCCCGGGGCTGCAGTGCAGGATTGGCCTACCCCAGGAGAAGCACCCAGCCACCATCCCTGCCTGGTGCTGGGCAGAGTGTGAAGAGCTTCGCCTGGGGTGCCCAGCGCAGCTGACAGGCGGGCCCTCTTGCCCTGTGGCGGAGCTCTCACCAAGGCAGCGAGCACCTCCCTGCCAGGCCCTCCACACATCCTGCCAGGGCCGTGCCAGAGCCGCGTGGGCTGGGCAGAGCCGGGAAAGCGAGCCGCGGGTGCACGCCCACCTGCCAAGCAAAAGAGCCGGGCTGACCCGAGCTTGGCTTACTTCCCAAGTCCCTCCAGCCCGAACCCGAAGGGGCCACTGGGAGAGGCCATCCGAGGCAGTGATAGTACCCACCCATCCGCAGATAGGGAGGCAAGGTGACGGCCTATGCCACGTCCCCCTCTGAGCTGAGCCCCGCCGAGTGAGCGCCTCAGCCTGATGCTCATGCCGCTGCAGCGTTTGGAGCTGCCGGTGCATTTGGAGATGCATGGGGACGGGGACAGGCTGGGTGTGGGGTGGAAAGGACAAGCAGCTTCGGCCTCTCTCCGCCGGACCCGCTGGCCAGGGAAGCAGTACTTCCATTGCATCGCCTCCCTGTCTGCAGATGGGTGGGTGCTATCACTGCCTCGAGCAGCTTGATATCCCGTTCTTGAATCTAGAAAAGTTGGGTTTATTGATTTAATTCTATTAATTCATTAGATTTATATCCATCCTTCTTTTCCTCTTGTAGTTGAATGTGGCATACGTGGCATTCTCTCCTCCATTTTTTCTTTACAATGATCACCCTGTGGAGCTGAGACACAGTAATAGACCCAAAGTCTTTTTGTGAGTTCTGTGGCTAAAGGTAAGTTTCTTTTATATAATGTTCTAGATAATCTATTTTTATTCTTTGCATTTTGGGTAATATTTGCCTATAACTTCAACTTTGGAAATTTCCAACATCTAGACTAGATCTCTGTAGGGAGTTCTGTGCCAACAGAAGAAGAGAAGGGAGGGAAACAGGCAGAAATGAAAGTCCTCCAGAGATGTACTGTAGGTGTTGGCAAGCAGAAACCTAGCAGCACATTTTTTTTACAGTATCAAAGGAACAGTCAGACAACTGATACACATCACAAAGTCTGGGTACACCAGAAAATGATCAAAGTATTACTTTACAAATGATAGTGTAAGACTTATGTCCATCAGCACACTTAATTATGCAACACAGCTATCCTTCTCACTCAGATCCTACACAGTTACAAAATTTCACAACAGTTTCATGACTGCTTCTCACATGCCCAAACCCCCTTCCCTTCATGATGAAACCATTTTCATCCTGCTTGTAAAGAAATAAAATAGATACTCGGATGGTGCCAAATAATATAATGGCTTTGAAACCAGTTCAGCAATTTCTAAAATTCAGCTGGAAATCCATTATGTGGACATGTTTATCTTTGCTGTTATCTTGATAAAGATTACAGAACTAATGCGATGAACTGGTATAGAAAATAAAGCATTTTGTTTAATATTGGAAAATAAGGAGGTGAAGGAAAAGTAGATTTTTACAACGAAGAGTAAGATTTTTACAACGAAACAATGAAGAGTAAAGTACTTCAGATACTTGAAGTGTCTATTTGTAGATCACCTTCTTAGTGTATTGATTTATTAGAATTTTGAATCTGTCTTGCCACCAAAGGTTCACAGATTATAACATTATTGATTGATTAAGTCATTAGATCTATATCCTGTTTTTCCTCCATGAGGTCAAGAGGGCACGCACAAAACTTTTTCTTCCACTCTTCCCTCCTGTTACTCCTAGCAACTATAATCCTGTCCTAAAGTTACCAATGAATTTCTATAGCTAAGCATGGATTTTCAGAGAGGTCTTGTCCAAAATAATGTGACCCTGCATTAATTCTGGGCACACTGTCAAAATGACCTCAGCATGTGTGTTTTTATGCTCCACTTCCAATGTACATTTTTCCAAGTCATGTCATCTCGAGTGCTTCTGTCTGTTTTGAATAACATGCTTCAATTTGTTGCAAGTTAACCCCAATAATTCATTTCCATAATGAGGAACACCCATTGATGGACTAAGTCCTTAGCAATACTTTTGAAAAATGCCACTTATAATGACTGCTTGTACTAATACAATGGTTAAAATTCCTGCTTTCAAAATATAAAATTATTAGTTTGAAATCTGGTTAAAAAATGATTACTATTTTTACTTCTCCGAGCGTGCTACTTTATCCTGTGCACAAGGGTGTCTTGTTTCACCATTTACCAGTCATCCCTGGTAACAGTGTTTCGCCCTCAACTGCCAACTGAAATAGTGCACCATTAGACTTTGGAAATAGTATAGATTAATTTGCTATTGGCTTCTTCTGGAATGCTTTTGGGAGTGCTTTTCCGGTTTGTCTTCTAGTATTTCTTGCTTGTCTAGCATACAAACACTAATTGACCCTCTTTATCCTTTCAAATCAGGGGCCAGTTCCGTGGAGAGAGGTTTTTCCACCGACAGCAAGGGGTGTGGTTTTGCCTGCTGCCTGCATCCCATGGACGGGCCTTCTCTTCTTTACCTGGCCTGGTTTCTGGCATGCCATGGCCCAGTGCTGGTCCACAGATGGGGGTTGGGAACCTCTGTTTTATGGCCTTTATTTTTTAGGAATTTTAAAAAATGAAGATATTAAAATTGGGGCAGTGGGTCGGATAGCAGTGGGATGGAAGATGATATTTCCCTGCTTCAAATTAAGATAACTTCATGCGAAAGATGTAGAACTTTTTCGTCTTTTATAATTGTATCAGAGAAGAACACTGAAATTCCGCCCCTCCCCTTTGTGCAACAATTAAAAGTACAAGTATTCTACCACTTTTCTATCAGGGCTTCTCATCTTCTTCTTTTCTTACCCACCCTCCCCATCTCCTCTCTTTCTTGCCCATTTTCCATTTTCTACATAACTTGAGTGTGGCAGGGGATGAGAGAAAGAGATGGAGAGAGAGAGAGAAGAGAGAGGAGATACCAGAAAATGCCTGTTTTGTGGTTCTTTCTCTCAGACTTTCTCTGTTTCAGAAACAGGGAGTGAATATTAATGTTCCATTAACCTTCTCAACCTTGTTTTGAACATTATAGTTGCCTGTAGAAGTTAGAATAGAATAGAATAGAATAGAATAGAATAGAATAGAATAGAATAGAATAGAATAGAATACTGTATTGGCCAAGTGTGATTGGACACACAAGGAATTTGTCTTGGTGTAAATTACTCCCAATATACATAAAATAAAAGATATATTTGTCAGGAGTCAAGAATCATAAGGTACGCCACTTAATGATAGTCATAGGGTACAATAAGCAATCAATCATACCAGGAAACAGTCAATATAAATTGTAAGGATACAAGTGACAAAGTTACAGTCATACGGTCACAAGCGAGAGGGGATGGGTGATAAGGAGTGATGACAAGATTTAACAGTAATAGTATGCAGACTTTGTAAATAGTTGAACAGGGCTGAGGGAATTATTTGTTTAGCAGAGTGATGGCTTTCAGGGAAAAAACTGTTAGCTTACAATGCTGGTTTGGGTTTTTTTTTGGAAATGGTTATTGTAGTTGCGTGACACCCTATCTCTTCACCCTGTGGTCTGCTTAATCATGTCATATGCTGGCTTAGTGGCTAGAGAAGATGACAGGGTTTAATTAGCAGGGAGATAAATAATTTATGCAAATAATTATTAACATGAAGATTATTTTGCTCATTTAATATAACGTACTACAAATAATACATATTCTTTACAATTTTGGTAACAGCTAGGCATTTTATGAGTATTGTAGAACATGAATGAATAAAAACTTTATTCTGTAAAACAGACTACAGCATATAAAAGTGAATGCTTTCTTTAAAACAGCCTTACATATTCCTCTGCTTAGACTGTAAATAACTTCACCTATTCTTCTTAATGTCAATTTAACATTTTTTTCATAAGTGTGCACTGACATCCTTCAGTACAATAAATAAGAGCTCAGTTTTAAACATCTCCCAAGGAATATTAAGTTAATAGAATATTATTTTGTAAAGGTTTATGCAGCTCAGGAAAGCAGTAGTTAAAGGCTATAATTCTATGTTTGAGGACAGAGAACCTGAGTATGATGTTGATGTGGCACATAAATGTGGGTTGAATTAACCAAAACGGCACCCACAGCAGTGTTGTTAGCATTATTTCTGACAGCAGATCCACAAATGAAACTGCAACAATGGTTTTGTGCTATACTTTATTTGGCGCTCCCCACCACCCCCAACCCCGCTCAATGTAGATCTATTCTAAGCATGGGAAATAAATTACTGTAGAATAAGTGGGATGTATGCTGGGGAATGAATTAATTAGTAGGCTGTAATCACCTAGCCGGCATCTTTATTCACAAGAAAATCCTGTTCTGTTCACTGGGAATGATCCTTCATTTTCAATCTTTAGTCAATGAACGGCTTGCGTTTCCTAAGGTTGAGATTGGCTGCTTAATTAAGCATTTCCTGAAATAGTACCTAATCAGCAGCCTATCTTTAAATTGCAACTTCCCTAATCCCACAGGGTTATAACCATTTAGTTATTTATTTTTTTTAACATGGATTGCAGTGAGTGGTATGGATGAATGAAAATTAAGAAGGATTGAATATAGGCCAATGTGAGAGCATGGTAGAAACATTGAAGGGGTGGGATCAACAATATCAAAATGCACTTGTACAGTCTCACTTTCTCCCTTTGGTATGTGTACAATGGCAAGTGGCAGGACTTGACTTCAGGGGAGGGCTTCTACCGGTTTGCACTGGTTCGGGTAAACTGGATGCTAATTTTACATCTGGTTTGCTGCAATAACTGGCTGGCGCCGCCCATCCTGCCCTGTCTCTCCCAGGAGTCTCTATGCAGCCTATTTTGGATCCCAGGTAAGTGCAGGGCCCACACAGAAGTTTGAGAAGGGCAAAAAACAGGCCTCCTGGAAGTTCCAGAAGAGCCTCTGGAGCCTGGGGAGGCTGTTTTTGCCCTCCTGGAGGCTCAAGGAAAGCCTCTGGTGCCTGGGGAGGATGAAAATGCCTCCCCGTGGTGCAGGGGGTTGACTACACTACGCCCACCATGGCCATGCCCACCTAGCAACCAGGCAGAGAACCGGTTGCTAAATTTTTTTGAAGCTCAACCCTGCTTCACTTATGCAGTTGTGCCTATCCTTTCAACATCACTGAATGTCACTGTATGTGTGTAGCAAAAAGAAACGAATGAATGCATGAACATGAATATAAAATGCCACACCTGAAAGGATAACCATAAAAATAAACCCAAGCTCAAGAGGGGCATGAAGTTAACCTTGACAACTTCATATGTCTAGATGCATTCATTAAAATCCTGCCTTTTGGAAAGGTCAGAAGTTCACTAAGTTCACCGCTCCATTCTTAAAAAGAACAGTCTTACTCAATGAACTGCTTGAAGGAATGGAAGAAGCATGACTAAGATGGGTCAGGAGAGTACCCAGTTTTCCCTTTCCATCCCAAGTTCAAGAAAAAAAGAAAGAAGAAAGGAGAAAGAAAGAAAGAAAGAAAGAAAGAAAGAAAGAAAGAAAGAAAGAAAGAAAGAAAGAAAGAAAGAAAGAAAGAAAGGGAAATTATCTCTGTACCTGAATAGAGAAAAATCAAATGCTATTATTTTAATTGAAAACTAAAATAAGGTAGTGCACAGTAAAGTGATGACTAAGAAACTTATAGTTCTATATTAGAAATTCTTGCATTCCATAATTTTCAAGCCATGTACATTAATTTAAGGGGCATCTAAATGCAACATTTTTATTTAACAATTGCATCAAAATGACTATGACCATCATCTTTTGTAAAAGTAGGAATGGGCAGTTTAATCTTAGCAGATATCCAGACAGTATCAGTAGGGGTGATTCTAACCTTTCACCACTTATTTATTAGATTCTTAATACTGCAGTTTGTAAGGATTGACTTGATTACATGCCATCAGGTTGCTGTTAACGCTTCAATTTTCTCCATGATGATCTGTCCCCAACCTGGTCTTTCAGAGCTTCTAATGGTACATTTATTTCCACTGTAATTGAATCCATCCACCTTCTTGCTGGTTGCTCTCATTCCTTTCCACCTTTCCCAGCATTATAGCCTTTTCCAGAGAGTTAGGTCTTCACATAAGTGTTCAAAGCAGGATAATTTGAATCTGGTCATTTGTGCCTTGAATGAGAAGTTTGAGTTGATTTGTTTGATGGTCCATTTGTTTTCTGGGTTGTCAATGGTATTCCCAGGAGTCTTCTCCAACCACTCAAGTTCAAAACCATCAATAGTTTCCCCATCTTCCTTCTACAAAGTACACCTCAGTAAGAAAGCTTCCAAGGAATAATTAATGAGAAAAAGAAAAAGTTTAAATTTCTGTTACATGCCAGCATGAATTGTACCTGAACATTTAGCAGTTAGATTGTTTAGCAATTCTGTTTGGCAAATGGATATATGTTAAAGATTTGGAACTGTCTTTGTAGTAGCTAACTTCTACGAAGCAAAATTGGTGTTTTGCTGATTTTCCTTTCCTTTCCTTTCCTTTCCTTTCCTTTCCTTTCCTTTCCTTTCCTTTCCTTTCCTTTCCTTTCCTCTCCTCTCCTCTCCTCTCCTCTCCTCTCCTTTCCTTTCCTCTCCTCTCCTCTCCTTTCTGCTCCTTTCCTTTTTCCTTTCCTTTCCTTTTTTCCTTTCCCTCCCCTTCCTTCCCTTCCCTTCCCCTTCCCCCTTCCCTTTTTCCTGAATAGGGGAGATTCTCTATCCTAGTTCCTGGTAAGCCTCTTTGTGTGCGTTGTGAGATGACCGTCTCCATGCTCTACTCAACCTATTTGGACCAATTTGTCAAGAATACTATCAGATAAATATCCGTCATTTGAAACCTTTATAGTGGCAAACGCAAATAAATCAGAGACACATTTTTGCTAAGCACATCAGCAGACAGCTCTGGACTAATGTATTGGCCTTCAGACCTCCAGTGAAGTTGTTTCCCACCCATCCTGTAAAGGAATAAATTCTGGTTAAATGAAACATTTTATAGGGAAACCAGTTTAATCTGCAGAATGTCTAATTGATTAAGTAATTTGTCCACAAAGCAGTTGCATGGTTATTAACTAATTCTCATCTTTATGTTTGTATTTAGTGTTCATTTTCAAATTAATTTCATTTTTACCCTTCCCTTCACTCAGCAAATTATTACTGTGCGTATTGACCTAAAAAGGGTTCCCAACTATGAGGAGAACAATGAGAAAAAAATTGACTTCCCAGAATTCTCTTGTAGAAATATATGGTATGTTTGGACCACTATATATTCTCCTTGCTCAAGAGGCACTTAATACTATTTGAAATTTCATTTGATATTAAAGGATGTTTGAGGTCTGCCATGTACCATTTGGCAGGTGTCCATTAGTACACTTGATATGCAAATAATATTGAGTACATGAAAGTTTGGATGGATGTACCTAGTAGTATCTGGAAAAGTGTGAAAACTGACATGCACTGACTCTTAATAAGCAATTAAACCTTTTATCAATATGTGGTAACCTGGGTTATATTGCTGTAGCAGTATCCCTTTGTCAGTATAATAAATACCATTGGTAGATCAAGTCCCCATTCTCTGCTATAGCTCTTATTAGATTAAGGGAACTTCCGATCTGAAGGCCAAGGACAGAGGTTCTCACTGCTGGCCTGATATTGGATGATGGGTGTCATGATCCAAAGAGAGAAAAAGGCAGGTACAATTCCAAAGCAGTTCCATTTTGATTTAATTTTCTCATTCAACATATAAAGATTTCATCTTTGAGTTTCACGTTCTAAATTTGCTCAAACTGGCGATTCAAGCCCAATTTGAATGTTTGCAATGCTATCTTAACCAAGTTGATTATAGTAAAAATATGTACAGTATAGGTCAGAATGTTTGACCCATTGGAGATCAGGGTGTGGGTCATTATTTGTTTTCAATACGTCCCTTCCCCCAGCTTTGGCAGATTCATTTACTTTTTAGTCTTTTAATGAATGTTTTGCCCCGGTGTATCCAAGGTCTTAATGCCCCGATTCCCTATAGACTCTAAATTCTATCTTAGATTTCTCCCCAGTGGGATCCATATAGAAGCCGACTCAAATACCTAATGGCGCCGCAGGAAATTCTCTTGTAATAGATACCCTATGGTGTAAAACCAATATTTTGTTTTTAAAGTGATTTCCTTTTTTTGTTCTGTCTCCCGAACTTGCTTTTTGACCAAGCTAAAACCACCAGAAGTTATTACCAGACCTGAAGGAGAGAGTTTAATACGCTGCTGAATGGTGGCTGATTCATGGATTACTACATAATTTCTCAATTAATTTCTTGTAATTCTTGCTCCATATCACATATTCCAGAGAAAGAGAGAGACCAAAATAATTATGACAGGATTTGAAGTTAATCTGATGTGCATTCTTTAAAGATGAATTAAAAAGATTTCACAGTCTATTGCACAGTAAATGTACATGTAACACACAGGAAAATTGAATTTTTCTTCTTTGTAAGATTCTCTTCCATTGAATTGAATTGAATAACTAGGAGAAAAAAACCCTGAAGAAATGGTAAGTATGGCTCTAATAAGAAGTCCTAGAAATGGATACACATTTCACTCCATTTAAATGATAGATACTAGGTTGTTTCTAGGCCAGCCAAACAAGTATAGATTATTGTATCCAAACAAAGCATATACTTCAAGTATATCTTGTCACATACCACACATACAGGTAATCCTTGATTTACGATCACAATTGAGCCCAAAATTTATGTTGCTAAGCAAGACAGTTGTTAAATGAGTTTTGCCCTTTTGATAACCATTTTTGTCACAGTTGTTAAGTGAATCATTAAGCAAATTTGGCTTTCCCCATTGACTTTGGTTGTTGAAAGCCAGCTGGGAAAGTTACAGATGACACGACTCCAGGACAGTGCAATTGTCATAAGTGCCTGCCATTTGCCAAGTGTCGAAATTTTGATCATAGCAATGCTGTAATGGTCGTAAGTGTGAAAACGGGTCATAAGTCATTTTTTTCAGTGCTGTTGTAACTTCGAGTGGTTATTAAATGAAGTTGTAAGTGGAGGACTACCTGTATGCAAAAATGAGAGAAAACTCCAAAACAAATACAAAAGATATTATAAATATACACTCACTTCTGCATATCACCTCAACTAATCCTTTCTTAAAACTGCAGTACAGAATCTTTGTATTACAAGAGTTTTTATGGAGGGCTTCACATTTCACAAAATCATGTGCACACACACACACACACACATATGGTATTCCGCTTTGTTGGGGTATTTTCCCACATCATTATAGTTGTGCTTTTAAAGTTGTAGCAACGTTTCGGCTGAATCTCATCTGCCATCATCAGGCTTATGTATTGGGTTTGTCTGTGTGTCAGGCTTTCACAGCCATTTCTGTTTTAAATTTGGTGCTAGCCTTGTACTTTGTTAGAATGGTTTTTACTTCATCCTGATTGGTTGGGAGTCTTGGTCTGTGTTTATTGGTCTTGGAGTTTGCTGTGTTCTGCTTGATTGGTGTTTCTAATATCTTCTATCTGTTTTGTAGCATATATTTTTTGTCTTGATTAGCTGGCAACATGGTGTTTCATGTATTGGGGGCTTTTAGTGTGTCTTGGCTTTGGGTGAATGGCCGGCTATTTATATATAAATTTATATGTATAAAAATTAATCCTCTAGATCTATGAAATCTATGTAGTTGCTGCCCCACTGTTCAAGATATCACTGCTCCTGTCTTCTCTGGGAACTATTTTCCTTCCAAAGTATAGTGAGATCCAAAGCCACAACATGCATGCAATCACAAGAAAAGTCAGCAATTAAACATATGGATCAGTTCATAAGAAAGGAGCCAGTCAGCAGAATGAACTGTTAAAATTGTGACTTATGGAGAAGAATGAATGACTAGTATCAGCAACAGTCATTGGCTCCCAGCTAATACAATAAGTCAGGAATTTCATATTATATCTTAGTTGGCATAGACCTAGTAAATTCCAATGCTTATACTTGCAGAAATAGGTCATATTTTCTACATTGCCAATTGTCAATATGAATACAATCACAAGGCTCAGAAAGAACTAAAAGCTGATTGGAGTATGGTAAACACTGAAGTCCAGCTTCAAAACCGATTGCTTTGGATGTTGGGTGGCTTGATAACATAAAAAACACCCACCTAATACAAATTCATTGCTCCAGTTCTTGTTTATTTTTTTTAAGTTCCTAACGCTGTGAATGATTCTGGTCTTAAGGCAGAATATAGTGCTGCATAAATTTAGTTAAAGAAAATCTAGTTGAATGAATATTTGGATTGAACAAGATTGCTTACTCAATCATTTCTATGGTTCTAATTCCACCATAGACACATTGAAAATAAGGAAAATGTTCAAGGGCTGTGTGATTACAAAAATTATTCCACACACTTTATCAAGAGGTTACGTTGCACATACTCAAAGCAAAGCAAAACATAATAAAACAAAACAAAAAAGCTCAGTTATTTCTGGAAAAAGCTAACAATTAAGGCCCTGATCTCTATAGACAGACAAATTTAAAAACCTGTTAATTGCTTCAGCAATGTAAAACATTACTCAGTACACATACAAACATACGTACACATGTCTGCTTTGGCCATACAGACAACTTGAAATTAAACTTAGAGAATAATTAGCTCAGGAAATAAGAGCTGGGCCCTAAGATTGTGATTGTCCTATCATACCCTTATTATTTAAAAGTGGAAGGGAGTTGTTTATAATAACCAGCTTAGATTACCAAAATGGTGGTTTAGCCATTTATCAGATGTTCATGAGAATCAGGGAAGGCAGGCTGAATCTGCAGGACCCTCTCCCTCTGTTACCCCCTTCTTGTCTTTGGCATGTTCTAGTGGCTGACAGAGCATAGCAGTGTGTTGGGCTTGACATTTATCCTGGGAATAAATCACTTTGGATAGCCTTAAAGGGTAAATAATTGAACGCAGATTAGTGTTGAAAAGTGAGAAGGAGGAATAAAGTAAGTTCAACTCAAGAGGCCACCAACATATAAGAAAGTCAATATTTCCCCTAGTTTGTCCTTTCACCAATGAGTGCGATCCCTTGAGCACATTTATTTACTGTATGTGTAGATGTGTATATACATATACAGTATGAATATGTGTGCGTGTCTCTATTGCTGACTCAATAAAGAGAATATATATATATCTTGTAACCCAATCTACACCACAAAAAGAGGTATCACTTTCTAAGGCAATTACAGAGAAGTAAGTTTAGACTGCCTAAAAGCAACCCACACACTCATCTACCCTTCCCCCATGTTAGGTTACTGTAGGTAATCTGGAGAGTGGCTTGTCAAAGATAACAAATTGTGTCAATAGACTCTTTCAAAAGAATGGGTTAATCTGTGATCATTAAAAGCATCTGCAACTGCAAATTGTGGTTCAAGGATGAGATTCAATCCACTTACCTCCTTTCAACATTATATAATTCATTGGGGGGTGTCTTTTTTTCTGCTTTTTCTATAATATCAGAAGTCATACAGTTGTGCTCTTACTCTCAATAACTGCTTAACCTACCAGGGATACCTAACTTTTAGTTCTAAAATTGTGTAATATTCATCCAGCACACTTAAATGTATTCAAAACACAGAGCCCTCTATGCTTGAATCACATTTTCTGTTTAAAATTAGATTCTTTCAATGCATTTGTAATAGGGGGGTAAAAATAAAACTTTTTTTAAAAATAAAAGTTTTATTTAAGTTTTCACAAAACATACAAATACAAATAAAATATCTTTTTTTAAGAACAGCGTGGCCCAGGGTTATCACTTCTCCATACAGACATAAACTCAATACATATTTATCTTATACATCCTAATCCATATCTTATAACTGTTTTCACAATTTTTTCAATAGCTTTTCCCTTTCTTTACTTCCTATAGCCTTATTTTAAATTATCTCATTTCTTTCTTAATTCAATTACATATCTTTTTCTAATTTTTAAAATCTTTCTAATCAATGTTTTTATACTTTCCTCTGTCCTGTTTACAATTTCTTATTATCTTTTCTCATAAAACAAATTTTCCCCTGTAATTACTAGACTGGAGTGTAACACCTTTGTATCTTTTTTCAAATCTTATTTAAAAAATTAAGTTACATCTTTACAGTTATAACATTCATTTTCTAACCTCTATTTTATAACACATACCTATTTTCAATCGAATTCTGCTTGGTACATTCCCTTAAAATACACACTAAATTCTTTTCTAAAAAAGTATATATGTATATATATCTGTGTATATATGTATAACAATAGTAAACTGAGTAATTATTCTATTCAAGTACAGCTCTGCCATTAATATTAATAACAATCTTTTACATTTCTCTTTCTTTTAACAAACATTACCTAGTAATATCAGTTGTCTTTCACTTTAATCATCTATATTTCATATTTTACTTATTACTGTCTTTAAATAAAAAAACCTAAACAATAGTTATTAACAGTAGTCAATAAAGTTATTATTCTTATTCAAGTTCATCTTATCAACTGATAAAAATCTTCCATGTTTTTTTCAGTTTTTTTTAAACATTCTTTTTAAATCATTGAGAGCCTTATTTTCTTTACAAACAAATGTTCCACTACACATCAATAGAAATTTTTTCTATCACTTTAATCATTTAACATATTTTCTAACCCTTTTCTATTTCTAATATAACAATGCTATCCCATGCACCCTTGCATAATCCTCTCCTTAAGTTAAATTTTAACCATTGTCTCTGTGTCTTTTAAATAGGTATATACCTTTAATTCTTCTATGCTTTTCCTGTACCTCTATATCTTGTTTCTGTCCTTTGTAGCTTCTTTTCCTTTCTCTCTTCCCTCTCTTCTTCTCCCTCCCCTTTTTATTCCCTTTTCTATCTGATTCTCCCTTCTGTGACCCTCCCTTCTGCTTCTTCTGGATATTATGATTATTACTTTTCAAATTACTCTTTTTTTTGTTGTTGTTGCTTCAATGCTTAAGTTTTTAACTCCCTTTCCCCCCTTTCCCTTTTTTACCTCACTTAAAATTGCTTGGTCATTGAATATGGCTTCTTTGTTGTCCCGCCCTTCTTGTTCTGCCAGCGTTTCTTGTTGTTTTTCATAGTTCAAGATCTCCATTTCTAAAAATTGAAATATGAAGCCAAAAGATCCTCTTCCATCTTGTGCTTCTTCTTTTTGTTCTTTAAGCCTCATTTTTAACACTTCAAGGAGTGATGCCATTTTAAAAAATTTTAAACAACCCCCAACTGATTTTATTTTATTTCATTAGGGTCCTCCATCCAAAGTTCTAAGAATCATCCAATAATCCAAAACTGTTTCTTGCTTCTTTTCTCACTTTCTCTTTCCAGGGGCTTTGTTCTCTTGTAACAAAGTTTCAGCTACAATGTATCTTTTGCAAGCCTTGTTAATATTCCACTATCAGTTTTTTTTAAAGTTCCAGGTGGTCTCCTCCATTTTCCAGATTCCACCCTCTTTTTTCCTTTTTCCCTCTGCTGCTTTCTTTCTTTTTTTAAAGAAAGTTTTTAAATTATCCAAGAATCTTTATCCTTTTGACACTTTATAGAAATATCCTATTAATGTCAAAGTGGTTTAGTATCGATTTCTTATTTGAATCTCTTCTTCTTAATGTTCCAAGTCAGTTAAAACTGTCGATGTTAGAGACAAAAAAGCCAATTCCATTTCCTTTCCCTTTCTCTTTCGCAGCTTAAAATATTTTTTAGGAATAGTATTAGTCTTTCAAATTCAGGTTCCAAGTACCTTAAATAGATGTTCTCCATTCAACCCAGTCAGTCAAACTTTCTCCTTTAAACTTCCTCCTGCACAATCTTGTCTGGTCAGATTCTTCTTTGAGGTGGCCATTTCTGACCACCGCTGCAACCGCCCTTGGGAAAGGGAGTAATGGCCAGCAGAGGAGGAGAGATGCGGCTCTCCTCAACCCCGTTGATGGCTCCCCCTTCTTCACCACCTCTACAGGGTGGCTTCAGCCCCAAATCCAGGCGGCTCGGGTCACTCCAGTGGCAAGCATGGATCAGCCAAGAGAAACTTAGTTAACTCTAGTATATTGTAACATAATTGACCTATTGTATTTGGGTTTGACCACAGCTAGTTTTTCAGATGGCTGATGTATACGAATATCAAGCTTCAGAATCAGAATCACACAGAATCAGATATCACATACAGGTGGTCCTTGACTTATGACAGGTCTCTTAGTGACTAGTCAAGGGTACAATGGACCTCCCTGGGGGTACTTACAACCCATTTCCAGCTGCCTCCCAGTCATGTGACCACATTTCAGATGCTTGGCAGCCAGCTTGCATTTATGGCCATTTGCAGTGTACTTCTGTCACATAAACACATTTTATGATAACAACAACATGGATTACAACTGTCACGACTTACAACCATATTGGGCAAGTCCCATTACAGTCAGAAGTTGAGGACTATCTATGTACCATATGTTTAAACCAGGGGTGTCAAACTGACGACCCATGGGCTGGATGCGTCACATGCAGGCCACAAGGTGGTATTCAGTAGGTTCTGACCAGTTCTGGAGAACTGGTAGCGGAGATTTTGAGCAGTTCGGAAAACCAGCAAATCCCCCCTCTGACTGGAGATTTTACAGTATCCTTCCCCTGCCACACTCACCAAGCCACGCTCACAGAACTGGTAGTAAAAAAATGTGAATCCTTCCCGACTCTGCAAAGGCAAAAAATGTTGCGATATGTTGTGATACGTCACATGATGAGATTGAGTTTGACACCTGTGATTTAAACAATTGAATAGCATTTTATTGTTCCTGATCTTTGGAACAGCTCTTTAGGTCTCAAGAAAATGTCTTCTACTGAAATACATCTTTAAGACACATTGCTAAATGATTATATTGTTTGCTCTTTCCCACTCTCTCAGAAAACAGACAGGATCATCCAACCCAATAATTTTTCTCATTCTTTGTAAAAATATTTTGCCTGTTAATTGTGGGATATTATAAAGCTGGCCACTATTCTCAAAACAGTAGATGAGATTATAAAAATTTGTAGGAAGCCAGCTGCAAGGACAAAGTAAGTTATTTGTTTCATCCATCAGTTTGGATATATTTGCAGAGGCCGATAATCAGTGGTGATTTCAGAAGAAGGGGTAGGCTTCTGCTTGTCTGTAACATACACAATTGTTGTTTCCAGTGTTCATGCTACCAACAGAAGGCCTAACTTCGCCTGCTCAATTATCTTTCAATCTTCCTGCCCTCCACAGAGTTTGATTTCTCTTATGTCATTAAAGTAACTAATGGCCTTTGTACTATACAATAGGATTTATACTTGTGATTTCTTTCATAATTCTATTTTGAATGAAAACAAGTTAGTAGTGGGTTTTGGGGGGTGGGTTTAAGACACGAACAAGCCTCTCTTGCTGGCATCTTAGCAACAATTCTTTATTATTATTTGTACATCCGTTGTGGTGGATGCTCTTCTTTAAAATAAATGTTCCACTCTGAATCTGTTTTTTTTTTTTTTTAGTCTCAGGGATCATTTAAAACCAGCTTTCATTTAAGCCTTAGGAATGCAGTAGCATCCTAAAGTTTTGCTGGTGAAATACAATCGTTGCATGTTGCTTTATTTATTCAGGACTTCATCTCCCCCTCCTCTCCCCCACTAACAAATATATTCCTGCTCTATGGAGCGATTGGAAAGCCAAAACAACCTGGGTCATGTTGACTGGGTCAGTTCTGCTATCCTTTAAGCACAGAGAAAACCAAAGGCACTGATTTGTGATTCCCTATGGAACAATTTAATGCACGAAACTGTTTAAAGATATAGATATAGAGACCATGATGGAGGAGTAAATATACTGCAATCTCTCCATTATCTTTAATGAGATGTGAATGGTAGGAGTGCAATACTTACTGATCTAATTTGCATAGCACTTCTCATTATTAAATAAAGTGGCCTATATGGATGGGATTTAACTCATCTCACAGGATAATTTATAGACATGAGAGGATTATCATTTGCTGATTCTCCATCCTTCATATCCGATTGGATAAACATAGTTGTCAACCAGCCCAGATAATAAATCGTTAAACAAATTTTCATTTGGTAACTCAGGGCCCTTTCTGAAAGTATGTATTAACAAAGACTGTTCTTTAATTGCAACTGCTGTTAGTATAATTGATCAAAAGGCATTAACACAGTTATTCCAGCTTGCTTCCATCAATACAGAGTTTCTGTAGTTAAAATGGTTGATTAAAATAGGTTGGAAGCAAGAGTGAGTTACAAATGGAAGATTCTGATAATATTGGCCTATTCAGATACCAGTAAAGATAGTGCCAGTAAAGAGAAGAGAAAGAGAGAAAGAAAAATACCTCATCCAAATACTGCACACACTTAAGTTTTGTTAATAATTTCCTGTAATAAATGGCTGTGAAAAAAATCTACCATAAATAATTTGATCAAGGAAATAAAATGATATTTTCAGCCATCCAATATTGTCTGCCAACCCCATTACATATTCTTATGCCTGTCAGAGTTCCCTTTAGCCCAACCAGCTTCCGACAATTACTATTTCTGTGGAAGATCTGGATCGTCTGATCTTGAAACTAAGAATGAAGAATGAAATGAAGGAAAGGGTGGTCAAGGGAATTTGACTACTACAAGATAAGAACACACCAATTAATTCCTCATTATCTACTCACCATAGCAAAGATCTTGCCAGCCTCTGCACTGGAGTGCAAAAAGCAGCTGTTGTTTTAAAAATATCCTCTGGGATGTTGATGCATTTTAGAACCCAATCAAAAACAATGGATTCTTAGGACGTTAAGATCTCAAAGGATTCTGGGGTGAGGACAAATTCCTAAATTTATTCTTAAAAGTACAGTTGGGAGGAAGATTAGTTTACATTCTGGGGATTAATTTATGGACTGAAATTTAGTTTATTCTTGCAGTGCATACTTCTCAGTATTTTGCAAACAAATTACCAATGAGAAATGCAGCATGGAAAATTCTGTTTAAAAGTATGTATTTGTAAACATTTCCTACACAAGTCCATTAATCCTGGAAAATGAAAAACTGTATATTAAACAAAACTGTAAATAAAAATAAAAATTCAAAAGTTGTGTTCACTCTTGTTTTGAAGTAGAAGTAGACAGATTAAGAATTGCAATTCCTACTTTCAATACCAGAGATATTGAATTTATAAACAAACCAGAATTCTAATTTGATCTGTGGCCATCAGTTCAACATATGGATTAATTGGTCAAGTTAATGCTTTTGACTGCCATTCCAAGAATCTCAAAAGATGGCTGTTCTTTTTCCAAACAGATCAAATACCTAGAAATCACTGTACCTCTCTGCAAGGTTTGAGGATTCACAGAAAAAGCTTGGCCATTTTGCAATAATAAGATAGTTTTGATTAAGATCAAGCCAAGCAGTAGGTCACGGGAAGGAAACAGTGGCCTTTGACAGAAGGGAGTTGACAAGTGATGAAGTAAGGAATGTGCTGATGTCCTTGAGTTGGCTGAGGGGTAAAGTGTGGGAAGATGCAGGCACATGAAGATGAAATCACTGTTGGGTTAATTAATTGGGGTGGGATGACTGCACATTCAGGGGAGGAAAGAGGCTTAGTTTGCCCTAAATCTAAATTTCAAGTAGCAGCTACAAAGGATTCTGGAGCTACAGGAAGCATGGAAGCTATTGGGTGAAGCTTGAGTTGGCTGCTATCCAAAGGAGTATGTCAAATATTAGTGAAAACAGACTGCAGCTGTTGTCTACAGGAGTATTTTCTTACAATTATGCTTTCACTCCTTCTCAAATGAAACTCCATGCCCACCAGGATTGCCACTGGTACCACGGAGGGCATGTATCTACACCAAGCTGGACGATCATCAAGACCAACATGACCAAAATCATTAATTCTGTGGGATTGATTGCCTTTGGTTGCTTTATGTACAAAACTATTTGTGGACCAGAGGGACAATACTCAATTCTTTTTCTTCAAAGCCAAGTTTTCAGCCTTGAGCTCTGAGAAAAAGCCTGGTGCATATTGCTGGAGCATCATCGTCCATCAGTACAGTGGGATCTATCCTGCAACTCAAGAAACCTGCTAGGGCCTGCAAAATGGGCATATTACAGCACCCATCTTGCTCCATTATGTGTTTCTATTTAATGTTTATTATTATGTTTCAGAGGATTTTGGAGAAAAATTGCTCTCTTAAAAGTATTTAAGGGAGTTGGGCATACTGTACAATCAGCATACTGAGGATGTATTTACTCATTAAAATTGTTTTAATGTTTTCTCTCTAACTTCCTGCTGCTGCTCCTGGAAGATTATACATGGTGAAATGAGAAGAAAGCCAGAAATGACCCTAGGGTAATCATGCTAGCCATAATATCAGAGCAGTTCTGTTTGTCCTGGATTTTCTAGGAATGTTATATTTGTCAAAAATATCTCTATAGCCATCCATCTTGTCAAGGACTTTTGTCCTCCTGTGCTGCTTTACAGAATTACTTTAGATCTTTTGCTGCTTTGAACAACAACATCAACAACAAATGAATGCTCTGAATTGGCACTTCCACTTTAACCAGGGGTGGAATTCAATTTTTTTAACAACTGGTTCTGTGGGCGTGGCTTAGGTGGTCATGTGACTGGGTGGACGTGGGTTGGTGGTCATGTTCTTGGTTGGGCATGGCCAACTCAATATCACTCACATTGAGGCACACATCTCCTCACCTGGCTTCTCATGACTGTGGGGATGCTGCAACAGTCGTAAGTGTGAAAAAGGGTCATAAGTCACTTTTTTCAGTGCCATTGTAACTTTGAATGGTCACTCCACACAAGCAAAGTACCAACAAAAGAGGGAAAGAAAACTTCAGAGAGGTTCCAGAGACAGGAAATCTAGTCCTGCCAAGAATGTAATAAGGGTTAAAGGGGAGGCAGTTTCTGTAAGCAACACCAGAATGTTTCCTTCCTGCCTTCCTTACAGGATTAGGCCAGTTATTTCTTCTAACAACTGGTTCTCCGAACTGCTTAGAATGTTAACAACCAGTTCTAGCGAATAGGTGCGAACTGGTAGAATTCCACCCCTGACTTTAACTGATTTCTCATTTTCTGGATTTCTGATCCAATTTTTTTTCTTTGCAAAGCATGATAAAGTTTCCCCGTTTCATCAAGCAGTAGAAAGTTTCTGGAATTTTTCTATTTTCCTGTGCTGTTGAATTCCATGCTGAAGCAAAATAAAGGAAACTATTTGTTGTTTATAGTTACATAAATTAGCTGCTAAGTCTAAGCAGAACTCCAAATGGAACCCTGGTGAAGCTCAAGGAGCAACTTCTCACCTATTTTATTCCATGATATTATCTTTGTTTTTAGCAAGTGAGCCAATCTATTTTTGGTTCATTTGCAGTTCAATAGGAAATAAATGGAAGCCAACTTTTCAGCAGAACTACTGGTGCTTTGTGAAGTTTAAGCTGATTAATATCTCATTGATAGAACATCTTGTCTCGTCTTTCCTCTTGTATCTTGGCTTTTTCCGATTTCTGCAATGGTACTTTCATATTAGCATTTCTTCGCAGTTTGTAACTTGAACAGAGAGATGATGGCTTGGGATTTTTTGCAGCTTTAAATTGCCACACACATACACAAATACACACACACACATCCCATCAAATGGATGGGATGAAATGGAGGAATGGTGTATAGGAAGTTCCCTGATTGCCTCCTTTGAATTTTGAGCTCAAAAACCACAAAGAGGACTGCAGATTATGAAGTCCCTTCTAAGGTGGATCTTCCCAGAATCAGCTTCTCTGGAGGTCATTTTCCCAACTCCTCTTCAGTGCAGAAACTTGCAAGGCAAACTGCTGAAACAGCATCTGATATGAAAATTTATTCAACCATTGCTTCAAAACCTTTAAGACCCACAGTATCCATTGACTTTTATTCCACCCATGGGCATCAGGATGGGGTGGAGACAATGGGACAAATTACAAAACATGTGTGGGGACAAAATGATGCAACTTACATACTGGTGTCAGAAGTCAGGACACAACTGGATAATTTGTGCAACATTATTTCAGCAGTGTAGCAGTTTGCTATGAACACTACTGGTTCCACTGTTCAACAATGATCAACTAAATTATATTTTCATGTAGTTTCAACACCTTTAATCATAACTCTGCCTTCCAGAATCATAAACCATTTTTTTGCATGAGATGTATTTTGGTACATCTCAAATATTTCTTTCTAGATACCATTTTTGGTCCCTTTCTAGATAATGTCTTTCTTAAAATGCTGCCCAGTTCTGAATGAAAGACTGCAAGGTATGACTTCAAATTAGTACAGAATAATAAACTTTTCTGGTCTTTTAACATGGTATCTTTTCTTTCTTGATAAAACCAGTTCGTATGAAACAATCTCACAATTATCTTCAAAAAAGCTTGATATGAAGCTTATCACCTATATTACTACTCATGAATTATGAGATATTGATTTGTGTGTGTTTGTGTATGTATGTGTAAGACACATTATATCTGTCTGTCTCTCCAATTGAAAATGAGTAAGCCTCTTCTTGGTCAGAGCCATAGAAAGTAATGTTCTGGTCACAGAAATGTTAATGAAAGCAACATTGTTGTGTCTTATTCTCAACACACTCCACCATAATAACACAATAAACATGTTTACATGAATAAGCTCAAATTAATAATTTGGGCACATTATGCAAAAACCCAGATTTCTTGAGAAGTCTATACAGCTGGGAAAAGTAGAAGAAAAAAGAAGAGGATAATCAATGGCAATGTTGATGGACTCAGTCACAGTGGTATCGGATGAATTGTTGGAAGACACAAAGGGCCAGGTTCTGAAGAAGCAAAATGTAGGAGACAAATTAAGATCAGATTCTAAGGCAAATTAATTTTAGTGTAAAGTCATATAGGGTGTATTACTGATCCACTGTATGTATACAGTAATTATCATATCAACCAGGCACAGTATTTTTGGTCACCGTTGTTTATTTAGCTGTGAGAATTGCTCCAGGAAAATCTCCAGTTGCAGATTGGAGATAAAAGCTGGTTGATTCTTTCAGAATTTTCCCTTTTCTTGACTGCTTCAGTTTATTATTTATATATTTGTCAGATTTATACTCTCCTTTCCCTCCAAAGGCTCAAGACATCCTGCACATAGCACCCTCTTCTTTTTCTTTATCTGAAGACTGTGAGGGAGATTGCACCAAGAAATAAATACATTGTCAGAAGCATTCAATGACTGAAGGTGGACTTGGTTCTTCCCAGAATTTATGTCACACTAATTACTACAAGCTCTGTTTGAGAGCATCAGCAGCTTCTTAGGTATCAAAGAAAAAAGAGAGAGAACTAGAGTAGGTTCTCTCAATAGATTCACCTTCTTGCATTTCTAATGTCATTTCTCTTAATGGTCTCACATAGATGTTAAATAACATGGACACTATGCAATGTACATTGTATACACTGTTGAGGTATTCCCTGTTAGGAGAATGAGTGCACTCAGGGAAACATAGTTAGAGTGGTGTTGAATAACACACAACCAACACACAGATACACCGAATAGTAAAATTTAGATTTTACTTCCAGTAAACAGGTAAACAAAGTCCAAATCACACACAGTTAAAGTAGGTAGTATTCAATACAATCAGTTCAGGGATAATCCAAAAACGAAGTCCAGTATTATAAACAAAGTTCAATAAATGGAGTTTGCTAACAGTTTGCAAGACTCACAGCAATCCAAGCAGAACGATGTTCAGGCAAAAGGCAATAGGGAAATACAAGAAGAGAACAAACCAGGTTTTTGGCTCCATCATATGGCTGTTGGAGGAACCTCAGCCAATCACAATTACAGCATTCTCTTAAAGATATAACAGTATTAAATGACTATTTTGGTTTATATATTGCCAACCCAACTGTTAGGTGACTATCATTCCTAACACACACCCAATGATTTACTTTATACAGTGTACAACATATAACATATCCTAATAGCCAAAGTGAACCTTCTGGCACCAGCTAATAAGAAAGGACTGGCGCCATTGTAAGTTGCTATCATTATGCTCCGCTACTACTTTTGCATACAGAAAAAATAGATCTACAGAGGACACTACAGCCATCACTCTTCACACTGCTCTGACTCATCTAGAACAGCGGGGGTGGGGGGCTATGTGAGGATGCTTTTTGTGGATTTTAGTTCTGTGTTTAACACAATTCTTCCACATAGACTAGTGTCTAAACTTCTGGACCTTGGGCTTTCTAATTCAATTTGCCTTTGGATTATGGATTTCCTGTCTGGCCGCTCACAGAGGGTCAGATTAGGTAATCATACCTCTTCAGCCCTTCAGCCCTTAGCCCTTCAGCCCTACACTGGTACACCACAGGGTTGTGTGTTGAGTCCCTTACTCTATACTCTTTATGTGCATGACTGCAGTCCCACTCACGCTAATAATACTATTGCTAAATTTGCAGATGATACAACAGTGGTGGGACTTATCTCCGGGGGGTGTGGGGGTGAGTCTGCCTACCGAGATGAGGTGGACTGGTTGCTTTCGTGGTATGGAGACAATAACTTGGTCCTCAACACCAATAAGACCAAGGAGCTTATAGTGGACTATAGAAGGAACAGATCAGACATCCAGCTCTTGTTTATCAATGGAGACTGAGTGGAGCAAGTGGCCAGTTTTAAGTTTCTGGGTATTACCCTAAAAGAGGACCTGACCTGGGTTGCCCACATTGTAGCCCTGGTCAAAAGGGCCCAGCAGAGATTATACTACCTGAGACTTCTCAGAAAACAATTGAATGAAAAACTGCTGGTGACCTTCTACCACTGCACCATAGAGAGCATCTTAACTTACTGCACCTCTGTATGTTTTGCCAATTGCACAGTGGCAAATAGGAAAGCACTCCAGAGGGTTAATGTCATTGCCCAGAAGATCATTGGTTGCCCTCTCCCCTCTTTGGAAGAGCTTTATAGCTCCCACTGCCTTAAGAAAGTTCAAAACTTTCTCAAAGATCCATCTCATCCCAGGAACCCTTTTTTTGAACTATTACCATCTGGCAGAAGGTACAGAATAATAAAAACAAGGACGAATAGGCTGAAAAACAGCTTCTCTCCCAGGGCAGTAGCTCTTTTGAATTCTGCTGGGGGGTTCTGGTTCAATGTGTGAAGGGTGAAGGATGTGTGTTTGTGTTTATTTTCATGGTCATGGTCATGATGTGCACTGAAGATGGTGTTTGATTCTGTTGTACGAGGTGCAATGGCAATAAACTAAATTACTCAAAGTTTATGACCTTATACAAAAGGTACCAGGTTTTGATCTTCATCGCCAGCATTGGTCAACATGGTACCCAACATGGTGTCTTCCAGGATTCGTTGTTTAAGTGGGGTCTTATCTCTACCCCTCAGTGTGACTGTGGTCCTTCTCAACAAAATATCCCTCACATTGTGTCTGAATGTCCATCAAGAGCTTACATCAGCCCAATTTTTTTCAACATAGACCACCCTGTCCTTGAATGGCTGGGTGGACTGGACATTAACATTTGAATTACTATAAGTCCATGCATTTGCCATACGCTAAATAAATAAATCTACACAAAGTAATCCAGGAATATTCTATGGACAACAGGACAGAAATCTACTGAGGAGCCATAAGAGATCCAAAACCAAAATAAAACACTTTCTCTGCTTAACTCCCATTGCAGACTCTCTGCCAGTGCTCTCTATAGCCCCAACAGGCCCAGAAGCCAAGCTGCACTTGGGAAGGGAGGCTTTATGGCACTGGCAGAAGGATTCTGCATATGTTGAACGATTTATTTCACTTTAATTTTAGCTCTAGATTAGCATATTATTGGCAGAGTTTTGAAAGACAAAAAGGTCATCTTCCCTCCCTCCTTTTCTGAGTATGTGTACTCTTCTTGAGCCAGGCTTACTTATTGAAAGGAAGATAAGCGAGATGATGAAGTTCAGAAATATAAATGTGGCCAACAGAATAAACAAGTTTATCATACTGTTTTAGCAGAGGCAAAGCGAGTCTATAAACAACCGCTATCCATATTTGTCATTCTTTCACATAAAATAGCTTCAAAGCATCAACATTTTCTTTTCGTTAGTTGACATTTTTCTCCATTTACAATGATTCATAAAGCTTTCTAATCAAAGGCTCTCTTTCTTCATATTAGCTAAGATATAGCCAATTTATCCAGAATTACTGGTTTATTTCAGTCCTGCCACAACCACGTCAGTGGAACAAGCTCTCAAATATATGCAGCATCCCACTTTGACCTAACCTTTCAAATGAATACTTTACAATCATGTTTTCCATGTTCCTTAGGGAGCAAAGATTATGTAAGCTAAATTCAATGCAATCTTCAAAACTTTTCTCTAAGGACTCAAACCATGTCAAAATCCTTACAGATTTCTTTTTAAATTTTATGCCTGATTTTTTTAAAAAAACATACTTTTTAAATATAAAAGATATAATAAAAAGATGATATGTAAATGAATATTTTACACTAGACCTGTTCAGATATTGTCATAGTGACTTCAACAGGAAAAGGGACTGGCTCTCTCCACATGCAGTCTTGCATTTCCCTCCTTTCCAACTTCCAGACATTCCTTTTTACTTGAATGTCAGTTCAGTTGTCCATATAAGCCAGAACCTACTCAAATATAATCCAGTGAAGTTCTCTAGTGTTCAAGAACTGATTGTTAGAGCTATGGCTAAGGTGTAATTGTTTCTCATGTTATTGTTAACTTTCAAAAAAACCAACCACAATAGTAAAAAATAGCTTTACCCTGTTGTCTTTTTATGTGAGTGTTGACTTCTGGTATGAGAAAATAGATACAGCAGAAGCCATACTACAGAGAAACAGTTGCAAGTAAAAACAACAACACTATTTAAGACTACAATCTAAATTCCTGTATGCTGAAAATAAGACCAATTGAACTTAATATAAATTGAACCCAAATAATTGTACATATTAAGAAAAGGCAAGTTATCCGCCTGTGAATACTGAAAAATAGTAGTTGAAAATGAGCAGGTTAAAATATTGTGGAATTTCTGAATTCAAACTGGTAAAGTCTTGGCACATAACGTAGCAGATTTAACCAGTTGAAAAGAAGAATGTGTAGATAACTCATGTGAAAATATCACAGGATAGTAGAATAGAAGACAAAGAATTGGAGAAGATCACAAAGTACTGAGATCTGAAAATTGAAGTTGACTGATTATGGATAATATGGTCCCAGTGGTTATCGGCACAATGGGTGCCCTACCAAATAAAATCTTGGACAGCTCATAAAAACATCTACACAAAGACAAATTTCCGTTTGTCACTTACAAATGGCCACACAGTTTGGTTCCACAAATATACTATGCTCTATACTATATAATACATTATATTATAGGTTCTTGGGAACTCAATGTATATGAAGGCCAACACCATCTAAAGATCTGGCAGGTATAATTTCGCATTCTTGTGTATATAATAATTTATATAGCTTGGTTTTCTGCTGTGAACCTAACACTGAAAAAGAAAACAACTCATATAAAAGCTTAAAATCAACTATTGGTTGCCAGGTCAGTAGGGCATAAGTGCTATTGGGTTATTCCCAAACTGTGCACCTACCCTTCTGGGGGAAACGCAAATTCACTTAGAATAAACTGACCACAATTCCAGAAACTGATTTCCTTGGTCTTGACTGGATATAAGTTCAGCTTATCCCGTATCCATTTAGTTTCACCTAGCTCCACTCAGAAAATCCATTAATTCCTTAAAGATACAAGTCAATATCACCAGTTTCCTGCATATCACCTCATGCATATATTCCCGGTGCTCATTTTAAGGAATTACATTTTGAATGTGTGGAATATTACAGGCTACTGGATTAGATGCCAAGTAATAATCATGAAATATCATGCTGTAGACTCAGCTTTACAGTAAAATAATTTTCGCAAAGTCCATTCCTAATAGAAGATCCAGAAAGATACATGGCTAGCAGTAATAGGATCAGTAGGGCTGATAAACTTGTGCAGTTCTTAGTATATAGATCATTTGTCAAGATGATATTTTACTTTTGAATAATTTAGCCAGAAAAAAAATGTATGATGTATTATATATAGGCTAGCCAAATCTTTTCCCAGTTATTATATACATTTGTCTTCCTGTCTTTTTGATAGAAAGAGATGGAGGAAGTATTAATTATCTCTCTACATTAGTGGTTTTCAAATGTGGCAACTTAAGAATTTTGGGAGTTGAAGTCCATAAGTTTGAAAAACACTGCTCTAAACCATGACTCCAGTTCTTAGGAGGTACATGGTTTGATGAAAGACCTTGGTGCTTTTCCGTTCTATACCTTGCCCACTGATTCTTTTGCTGAAAAGAATCCAATACAACAGGACAAACAGTAGCCTGTCCTAACATTGAAGTTTAAGTTGAGATGAATTTGAGCAACATTATCCACAAAGAATATGGCAAACTGCTCAAAACAAGCCACCAATTGCTCTGACTCCCACTTCCCAATAAACCAAGTGACATACAGTGTGGAAAAATAATATGGATGTATTCTGTATAAATACAATAGAAGCATAGAAATAGGCATGATTTAAAACCTCCACTGCAAACAGTAGAACACTCCAAATGGAATTTTCTCTACGCTCAATGAAATGCACCTTGGAATTTCCGCCACCTGCAGTCAAACAAGTGGAAGAAATCTTATGTGTCCGCCCACAAGCTATGGGGTTGATGTGAATCTGTGAAAGAACAGAGGTACTTGGGAGCAATCGTATCTACTGCCCAGGTCTTCTTCGTATTTCACAGCTTGGCTAGAGTGTTGAAAGAAGAAGCAGCCAGAGGAAGTTCTCCAAAAATGTATTTGGGAATCCATTTGAATCAACCATCTGGCTCACCAGTTTTAACCAGATCTTGATTCCTGTGGAGATTCAAATCAGCAATCAGCCTAAGGCTGACTATAGAATAATCTGCCTATCACAATGAAATGACATAGAGCCCTTTCACTCTTAGACCAACCTCTCTACTTAGATGGAACACCAGGGCACTCACATACAGTGTCACAAACAAAACCACTGCCTGCATGATTCTGACCTCTGTAGTTATAGACAGGTCATTGGTCTACATATCTTTTCCAGGACCTTCATTGCTACCCCTCCAAATAGTAGTTTATGACATATTTCTAGATTGCAGACAAACCTGGTCAATGCTGACTCCTCATTGATAGAGAAGTTGAACATCTTCTTTGCCCACCAGGAGGTGAAAAGACCAGACCCCATAGCCTGTGCCTGCCAGTCTTCTGATTCCCAGCCACTCACCCTATACGAACATCAAGTGAGAGATGCACTGAAGGCTGTGAATCCTAGTGAAGCTGTAGGTCCAGATGAGGTGCTGTAAGATGATAGTGGTAAAGACTTGTGCCGATCATTTAGCAGGCGTCCTGACAAAGATCTTTAACATTTCCTTGCAAACAGCCTGTCTTCCATCATGCTTGAAAACAGCCACTATTGTCCCAGTCCAGAAGAAAACAATTACTGCCTAAATGACTACAGACCTATCGTGTTAAAGTCAGTAGTGATGAAAAGCTTCGAAAGATTGGCTCTCCAACACTTTAGGACATGCCTCCCACCAGACTTTGACAAACATCAATTTGCCTACAGGGGGACAGGTCAACAAATGATGCCATAGCTACTGCCTTACATTATATAGCGAGCCATTTGGAGAAACCCAGAAATTATATCAGGATACTATCCTGCTGAGCATCCTTATCAAAAAGCTGACTTGGATTTTCCCTCTTCCATCTGTGACTGGATCAAAGACCTTCTGAGGGACTGACCACAAACAGTGAGGGCTGGGTCTGTCACATCCACTTCCCTGAAGCTTAGCACTGGCTTCCCACAGGGCTGTGTGCTCAGTCCCTACCTGTACTCACTGTACACACATGATTGTGTATTGTCTGACCCATCCACTGTGATCATTAAGCTCGCAGATGATACTACCATATTGGATCTCATTACAGGTGGAGATGAAACAGCATACAGGGGGGAGGTTCAAAAATTATCCTCATGGTGCCTAGGAAACAATTGGCACCTAAACATCAGCAAGACAAAGGAGATGGTGTTAGACTTCCGGAAGAAGAGAGAGGAACCGGCCCCACTTTACATCGAGTGGGGCTGTGTAGAGAGAGTTTCCTCCTTTAAATTCCTGGGAGTCTACCTCAGTGAAGATCTCACCTGGAAAATCAATACAACCCAGCTGGCCAGAAGGGCCCAACAGAGAATCCATTTCCTTAGGGCCTTGCAAAAGAATAAAGTGGAACAATGACTGATGACCTCTTTTTACTGGTCCACAACAGAAAGCATCCTCACATATTGTATTACAGTGTGATATACTGGCTTGACAGCCATGGATAGAAAGACATTACAGAGGGTGGTGAGCACAGCACAAAACATCGTGGCCTGTTCCCTGATACCACTGACCAGATAACATCGCTAGGGCTTGTGTGCCTCAGAAGAGTGAGGAAAATTCTCAGGGATGGCTCACATCCTGGTCAGCACTTCTTCACTCTCCCACCTTCGATTAGGAGATATAGAGGCATAGCCAGCTGCACCAACAGGCTGAAGAACAGTTTCTACTCATGGGCTGTCAGACTTCTGAATGGAAAATAACTTCATGTCAACACAGTATGATAGACTTCTGGGGCCAGCGCATTGTGCAGCAAGGTTACATGGTGCAATAAGATTGGGACTGGGTTACGGACTTCTGTCTTCACTGTGAGTTGTGTTGGGTGTGTGTGCACGAAGGGAGGCTCAACCAATCTCATTGTACACAAGTTGTACTCTGACAATAAAGGTAATAATAATAATAATAATAACTCCAAAAGATAGAAACTGTAAAAGAAAGTAAGAACCATTATGAGAGGTGAAATGGCAACTGAGTGCTAGGAAAGATGCTCTTTGGGATAAGATACAACAGGCATTAATTCTGACAATATTCTGTTATTATCTCTATAATAAAAACTATTGTTCTTGTGGTGTCAGTTTCTTGACTTGCCCCACCTTGAGGGGTGGAGAGAAATTATTCATCATTCACTATCTTGATTATAAATTCTAAGGGTGGTTGTTATACCGCTGCCATTTGGCTGATCTTTTTTATGTTTAATCCCAGGCCCTTTTCTTCCACTGTGCTGCTTGACTTTCATTACTAGAGCTCCCAGGTCATTTGTAATTTCAACTATTAGAATCATGTCATCAGCACAGCACCGATCATTGATGTTTCTTCTTCCAGTTTTAAAACCTCACTCACCTTCTTCCAATCCATCCTCCCTCAATATATCCTCAGCATAGAGGTTGAATAAATAAGGAGAGAGTCTAATCCTTGTCTAACTCCTTAGTACTAAAAATAACAAACCATAAACATAAAATACCTGCTACAAACCAAGGCAGAAATAGCAAGAATTTAAGATAAGAAAAATCAAAAGTGGCAAGAAGACTATATATTGCATTCATTTACTCTGTACCTAGATAAATACACTATACAGAAGCCTGATGATGGCAGATGAGATTCTGCCGAAACGTTGCTACAACTTTAAAAGCACAACTACAATGACGTGGGGAAATACCCAAACAAAGCTGAATACCATACATGTAAGTACCCGCGAAAACTTAAGAAAAAAAAAAATATATATATACATTTGTAGTCATACCACTCCACTTATATGCGCGCGCGCGCGCGCGCACACACACACACACACACACACACACACATTACATATATATATATAATATCCATGTTACCATAGAGAAGGCTGAGCATCGAAGAATTGATGCTTTTGTGGTGTTGGAAAAGACTCTTGAGAGTCCCTTGGATTGCAAGGGGATTAAATCAGTCAATCCTAAAGAAAATAAACTCTGGCTGATGTTTGGGAGGACAGATACTGAAGCTGAAATACTTTGGCCACCTAATGAGAAAATAGGACCCATTGGAAAAGACCCTGATATTGGGAAAGATTGAAGGCAAAAGGAGAAGAGGACAGCAGAAGATGAGATGGTTTGATAGTGTCATTGACACAATGAACATGAATTTGGGCAGGAGACAGTGGAGGACATGGGGCCCTGGCTTGCTGCGGTCCATGGGTCACGAAGAGTCAGACACAATTTAGCAACTGAACAACAACATACCACATTCAATACAGCCCTCTTTAGCCTTGATACAATAGACTCTCCTATGTTGTCAAATCTATATTGCAGAGACTTCAGTCAAACTATAGTGCTACCTGCAAATTAGCCTTTCAAAACAAATTTTTTTTAGTTTTCAACTTCTGACTTTCCCCACTTATTTTCAAAATTTAATGACGCTTACAGACAGCTAGAGGTCTCACTTGAACAGGGGCTCTCTTTTTGTAAAGCAGCTAGTAAAACTGAAGCCAAAACTGCAGTTAATATTGGTCTTTTTGGTTACGTTCTTTTGCCATTAGAGAGCTGCTCTCAGTTCCAAGGAAAACATCAGAAAGATAACAGGGACTGTGATGTTCAACATACAAAAAGTCAAACAAGGCTCTTCTACTTAAAAGGGACATTTCTCACATTAAATTATGAAAGAGATTAAATTTGAACATAAGCTAATATTATGCATGGGTTGTAAGGGGGGAAATTCTTTAATCATCTAAATTAATACACTAACTAATATTTGCAAAGTATTCCTATAATGATGATCCATCTGCCAAGAATTCTCACTATATTGCAGAAGATTGTAGTTAGGACTCATTTTTACCCACAAAGTAGTGTTGTCAGGCCTTTAGAGACTTGTAATGTTTTGCGTGATTTTACACAGGGGACAAAATCATTTAGTTTGCATGTCAAGTGAGTAGCCTAATTTACTTTGGGCAAATTAATTGTCAGCCCTTCTAGGTGGACCAGACCAGAAAACTAATTCTTCATGAAGGCTGAAACTACCATATTTCTCCAAAAAGATGACCCAAAAAGGGCTTGAAAAGAAGCCCTATCACATTTTTTGAGGCATGCAATCAAATTAAGCCCCACCCACAAAATTAGCCCTAATTAAGACCCCACCCACCCCAGAGAGTGGGGTGAGGCACACCGGTAAAAAATAAGCTAGGGTGGGGATGCGGGGGATGAAGCTGCTATACTTACCAAACTTCACACATCCTGCTACCTGCCTCGCCTTCTTCTGCAGCCACTTCTTCTTCTCCAGACGCTGTTATCAGCTGCAGATGCCTTCCAACAAGCATCTGAAAGCAAAATGGAGGCTGGGGCGATGCATGTGAGCGGCGGCAAGCAGCCGTGGAAGAAGTGGTCTCCTTCTGGGTGGGGTTGTCGGTGCCATCACCACGAGGTGAATCAATAATTAGAACCCTCCAAAAAGAAGGCCTAATCATTTGGGGGGGGGGGGTCAAAAGAAAATAAGAGCAGGCCTTCTTTTTGGAGAAACACGGTAATTTTTCAAAGAGAGACTATAATAATATAATCTTGCAAACATGATCTCCTCCTCCTCCTCCTCCTTAAAGATGCAAAAGTGACATGGATCAGAAAGATATATGCATTCTTCATAATTGGGACTGACAGAGAAGTTTGCTGCTCAATGCTTCATCAAACATGAAGCAACAAACATCTCTGCAGCTGTTTTCCTTTCCCTCATGGAAACATCTGAAAAATCACAGATCTATTCCCTCTCTAATTTCGTCTCCAATGGCTTTGTCCTGTTCCATCTACCAGTGTGTTGCCCCATCCTCCCAGCCCTCCAAAGCATAAGTAAGATTTTTAATCTCTTCAGACTCTTTGGACATAATAGAATGGTTTCACTGGAGTGCTGTCCTCCAGGCCTAGAACCAGCAGGAAAGAATACTAGAATAAACTATAATGCCCTTAATGCCAGTGACAATCCACTTATTCTACTCACTTACTAATTAAATAGGTGACAAGTTAAACAATGTGATTCATGGATCCTTTGGCTTCATTTCCACTTTTACCAAGCATTTCCAATGGAGTGGACAATTGTAAGTGGAAACTTGAGGTAGCATCCATAGACACTGACTAAATTGCAATGCAAGATGATCTATTAGCCAAGCTATTTCTGATCACAAATATAGCACTCTTTGGGGAAAAATACCAAACCCATGATCAAAGATAGCCTGGCTGACAGGTAAAAGGTGCGGAGAAGTGGCATAGGTTGAAGTGGGAGAGAAATGATCAATAATAAATGTGCTCCATCCTCAATTACTGCTGCAAGATAATGGCACTTCTCCCAGTAAATGATAAAGAGCCCAGCTCTGATCTTGATGGCTGGAAGCATTGGGAAATAACTTGTGAATAAAGAAGAAAATGCATAAAGAAAATGCAGTGATGATTTCCCTCTGCATTGTAACAAAAATTTTGCCATGACCTTAATTAAGATGGACAAAATGGTATCACTCTTCCATCCCCAGAAAGAAATAAAAATAATTATAAAGTGGACATGCAAAGTTCCTTGTCAACAGAAAATATCACACCCAAAGAACCAGCAATACACAGCTGGTATTTTGTTACTGCTCTTTAAGTGGAGATGTTTTTTCTCCTTTTGGAAAGAAAGAATGAACACTGCTGATGGAACCCATTCTTCTTTTCCAGTTTCAGTCAATTTTCTGTGTTGTACAGCAGGGGTCCCCAACCACCGGGCCGTGGACTGGTACCGGTCTGTGGAACATTTCCTACTGGGCCGCCGGTTTGCTGGGTGCCGCCATCTTGTTTGATGAGAAAGTGCTTCCGGGTGAGCTTTTCCGGTTGGAAAGCGGCGTTTGGGTCCTGAAGGAATCCTCGCGCCTTAGTTTCATCGAAGGAGGGGGCTTCGAACGAAACTAAGGCACGAGGATTCTTTCAGCACCCAAGGCAAGGCGAGCCGAGAGACTGTCCCGAAGCCGTCCCGAAGCGAAGCCCATCGACAAAGGTACAAAGGAGGAGTTGAAGGTGGCAGGGAGAAGCGGGGGACGGCTGGCTGGCTGGTCGCTCAGCTCACCTTGCCTTGTCATGCATGCTGATGCCAGTACCAGGCCGTGGATCATTTTGTGATGCCGGTACCGGGCCGTGGCACAAAAAAGGTTGGGGGCCACTGTTGTACAGGATTAAATCTCTTTCCAAAATCAGTGCTAGTACTCTTTCAAAAGAATATTAAGTTATCCCCTTTTTTACAATAGCGTCATGTAAGAGCTAACCATCACTTTCCAACTAATTGGACTGGCCTTATGCTGGCAGGAGCTTTTGCAGAAGACCTTCCTGAAGACTAACTATTCCCAGTGACAGATGGAAGAGGGAAACTGGGAGAGACCTAAAGTGGTTAATAGGAGCTGGGGAGGTCCCAACCCATAATTACTTGGGAAACCATCTTGTGTCAGAAGAAGGAGAAAAACACAACTTTATAATTGAATGTGCTATAAAGTCCTTTAAGATTAGAGGTGGTATTTAGCTGGTACTGACCAGTTCTGAAGAACTGGTAGCGGAAATTTTGAGTAGTTTGGAGAACCGGTAAATACCATCTCTGACTGGCCCATCCCCATCCATTCTTTGCCTCCCAAGTCCCAGCTGCTTGGCTGGGTCTTCTTTCATTGCCCTGCACAGGAGAACGGAGCTGCAAAGTAGGTTAGTGGAGTGTGGAAAGAATGGAGATTTTGCAGTAACCTTCCCCTGCCATGCCCACCAAGCCACTCCCACCAAACCATGCCACGCCCACCCAGCCACACCCACAAAACCGGTAGAAAAATATTTTGAATCCCACCACTGTCTAAGATATTTGTTTAAGCTGATGATAAGACAAAGCTATTGGCACAAGTACAGGGGAGAAAAAAAGTGCTGAACAGGTGTTGTTCAGAACATAAAGAGGAGTCCTTTTCCAGTTTACCCTTCTTTATTCTACACTTGCTCTGTTTTTGTTTTTTGTATTGTTCTAATTTTTTAACTTGGAATTTGAACTTTAGATGGGTTTCCCACATCAATTCCATGCTTTACCATTGAATCTTTGATTTGCTAGTTTGCTGATTTTCATTAGCTATGCTTGTCCACTCCTCTTGACTTTAAAAAAAAAACATTTTCTCTCATCCTATGCAGAAAACATGATTCCATTGTGTTAGTACCACACATAAATAGTGGTGTTACTTCTGGTACTCCCCTATCATTCTGGCATCCTCTGCTCTAGGTGACAAGGACCCAGGTTCTTTTCAAGTCTTTGTAACTCCACTAGAACCAAGAATCACTACTTCAAGTATTCTAATCGTTGCGTATCATGCAAATGGAGAAAGTTAGATGGACGTACGGATTGAGGTGAATATGAACAAACTGTTAAAGTTCCTGGAAAATTCATTTCCTAGTCTTTTATCATAGCATCTTTCCTTCTTTCAATTTATTTATTTGTTGAGGAATATAGATATATACTGCCTAGCATGCAATATATCACTAGGTACAATGCATAATTAAATAGACATATCAATACAGTACATATTTGTAATACAGTAGTAACTTAGCCCAGCTATGTTCAGGTCCCCTAAGTCTCTTCTTTACATATGTCTTAGAGCTATGGAACAAGATGATTCAAAATCTATTCGCTCGAAAGAAAATTAATTGCTGTCAGTTTCAAAAGAAGCACCCATTTATCTGTGCAGTTGTGATTTCCACCAAAATGCTTCTCACAACTCCTGCTTCAGTAGTAATATTCCCAAGACCAAATGTATAGAAACACCCACACAACTTTCAATTTTCAGATCCCCCAAAGTAAATGTTTTCACATAGCTATGGACTGCATCCAAGCCGATGTCTATAAGATGACATTTTTGGAAGCTTTTGCATCTTTACATGATGTTCGGTTTATATAATATGCTCTGCAACAAGAGGAAAAAAGTCCTACTAGCTGGCCAGCTGTTGACCTCTTTGAGTAGTGGCTCTTTGAGAGCTCTCTTTGAGTGGTGGCTCTTCCATTAGCCTTCCCATGAACCAGCACCTTTTATATCAGACAAGTTCAAAATTCGAAATGACTTTGAAGTTTGTAGCTATCTTTTTTATAGTTTACTTAAAAATACCACAACGCAAATGAAGACTTTTATTCAAGGCACCGCTCACTGGTTGCCCCTTCTGCCTTCTTTCTAGTTTTCAGAATGTGAGTGTAGGCTTGATGTGTGATTATGTATACACATACACCTTCATTGGAAACAAGGTGTGTTATAAATGGATGCATATGATTGGCTGATTTAAAATGATTAAAGTGTCAGTTCAGTTTCTTCCCGTGTTGAAATTTATATATGAATTAGCGTCCTTGGTTTCATTTGATTTAGAATGGAATTGAGTAATATGTTTGTATCTCACCAATATACTGTACATATATCCTTTGGCAAGGAAAAGATTGTTAATTTTAGCACTGCATCTCAGGATAAAACTTCAAATGGCATTTGGTGCATCATTAATTAAAGGTCTCTCTCTCTCTCTCTCTCCCTCCTCCCTCCCTCCCTCCCTCTCCCTCCGCCCCTCTTTCTCTCACACACATTTCATTTCACTACAGAGTTCAGATATAATTTAACCCTTTCTCACCAATGCTCTCTAGTCCACTATGTATCATTCTAGAATTTAGAGGTAAAATGGTGGCACGACTGGAAGACTTGATTTTTAAATAATGAACAGTGGCATTGCTACTTTGATACAATTTGTCTCACATGGGTGCTTAACATTATATACAGTAATTATACAGAATGTGGTTCTCATAGTACAATAATATTTTACTTTTGACTTACACTGGAATACATCAATGCTGCCATTTCATTTAAAAGCTTTTATCTTTAAAATAATTTATCAGTGTGTAAAGCAATAAAGAGTCTCTTTGGATAAAAATAATACATTGAATGGGAAAGGATAATACAACGGAAGAATCAATGTTTGCATCCAGAAATTCCAAGTTTCTGCCTCTTGCATCTTCAGTTTTAAAAATAAAATTATTAAAAGAAGGGGTACAGGGAGGCTGCTAAGGTCTGTGGAGAGTTGCTATCAATCAAGAAATAAGTGAAAACTAGGCTAGATGGTGTAAGACAACACAGTCGATTGAAACTATACAATTGGAACCACCGCTAAATGGAAAATAATATTGGAGTAAGTTTACTTCCTGTGATTCAATCTCCCTTATAGTTGATATGCAGATATCTAATTTTCTCCCTGACTTTTTAAGGAATTAAAGGAGTGGTGGCTAACCTTTTTGGGCTCCTGTGCCGAAAATTGAGCTTGTGTGCCAGCACCCAGAAGGCAGTGCACCCCCCATGCCCCCTGCGCATGCATGCACGATCCCCCCCACCTCCCCCTTACCTGCACTGACCATGCACATGCTTCCCAGCTGATTTTTGGTCCATTTGAGGCCTTTTTTGGCCTCCCAGAGGCTCGAGGGAAGCCTCTGTAGCCTTTGGAGGCCGAAAAATGGGTCCGTTTTGTCACTTCCAGTATTTCCGGAAATACAGGAAGTGACAAAATGTGCCTGTTTTTCGGCTTCCAAAGGCTGCAGAGGCTTTCCTCGAGCCTCTGGGAGGCCGAAAAAGGCTTTAAACAGGCCGAAAATCAGCTGGGAGGTGTGCACTTACGCAGTGAGGTAAGTTTGGCTGGGGCTCGCATGTCCACACAAATGGCTCTGTGTGCTATCTGTGGCATGCGTGCCATAGGTTTGCCATCACGGAACTAAAGTTGTAATCTTATAAGCCAATGTTGGTATACATGCTTATATACAAAAGAAACATTTCTTGTCATATTTTGAAAGCAGAGTGGCAAATGAAATACTTCCCCTCGTGATATGCTTCACCAAATGAGACCAAATGGTTAATCAGAGGATGAAATCACTGACATAGATCAAATGCAAACGTATCCAAGCAAAATGGTCAAATAACACATTTTCTTTAAAAAAAAAAAAGAGGTTTGGGAACTTGTATGGGAAACCGAGAGTACAAAGCAGTTTGAATCATAGTCAAAAAGCTATTCCAAGCAACAATCTCAAGCCATGACACATTGCCAGAGAATTTGTAACCATAAGAATCCTATGATAAATTGTAATCAGAGCAGGATCCAGCTTTGTGGGAGGTGCCCAACTCTCAGACATCATTTATGGGTTCCCAGTATGACCTATGTCTAAAAGACATTTTAATGATAACAAGGGAAAGTAGATGGATCGACTTTACAGAGTGTTGAAGGCCCTGTTTGTTGTCATCCTCAGCTTCTATAAAGACCAGAGATTTTCAGAGGGACTCATCTGTCTTGCTATCAGCCCACAGTACCACAAGGACGGAACTATCTCAGATAAAACATGCCAGAGAGAGACATTCACGCCTCAGCATTTCCTGTGGGAGTCTGCCCCAAATAGAGTTGTATTAATAAATATGAATTCTAGACCATTACCATTTCCAGAAATGACTTTGTGGCAAAGTTTTACCCTTGGACTTTTATAATCAGAAGGAGTTTTTCTCAAGCTGTTTAAACATTAAAAACTGCAAGCAGTCAGAGTTTAGGCCTCCCCACTGGGACAATTCTTTTAAATTACATTAAAAGCTCAAAGGCTCAGATCAATTTCCATGATGAGGAGTATAATTTGCTAAATACTTTAAGTAATGTGGGATCTGTGAGTTTCATGTATTCCAGACCTTTAGAATGCCTGACAGACAAAATCTGGAAGCATTTTCCCTTATATTCCCTTGTTTTATTCATTTATTTGTTCATTCATTCATTTATGGCATTGAAATTCTAGAAAAAATAATATAATATTGTACTAGTTAATAGCTCTAGGAGCTGTAGCAAAACAAGTTACTTGCTCCTTTGGCCAGAAAGTCCAAAGAAAGAAAAATCCTACCTGGAACCACATCTTGTTATGACCTTAGATAGTAATTGTTCTACCAAGTAGAAATACCTAGAGCCACTGAAATAATTTGTTCTGCTCAAGCACAGATACTGTGGTGAGGAACCAAACTCAATCATCTGTGTTGTATCTTTTTTTTCTTTGTACACTCACATGCAGAGGATGATCTCAATGACATTATTTTATAGCCTGAGATAGAATATTCAAGGGGCACTTATTTATCAATATGCACACCCACACTTACACTGTGGACCTTTCTCCCATGAATGGAGGCTTTGCAGACTATCTATATTTTGCTAGTCTCACATCATTTCCTGTATTTTGATAGACACAGTTCATTTTGTACTATCAGCATGATCCTGAACTGGTTTGTTGTGATACTTTTGCCTTTTTCTGATGCACAGCTGTAAGTTCCAATTGGGCAGTTGTCATGTAGATATCAAAAGTGCATGAGTAATTGATGATTGATTCTTCACAATAGTTTTTTCTTATTTAGCCTATGTTCTATAAGTCTTTTTGGCACTGTTCTTAGCTTCTGAAGTAAATGTGGATGTTGGGCAATTAATGGACAGTGTGTATTTATTATTTATTTATTGGCTCTCATGCTGTCCTTTTGGGAGAACAGTCCCTCCCTTGAGATGAGACTCTGGCATTTCCTGAAGAAGATTCTCTCCCTTCCTTTCAGCACACTGGATATTCGATTGTTATCGTACAACAGTACAGGCAGGGATGTCTAGGTAGTATCTTCTAAGAGTTCAAAGCCATTAATGATTCCAAGAAAATAGCATTGGTCATTGTGTTTTGGCTCAACTCCGTTACCCAAATGCTGGTGTTCTATCTTAACAGACTTAATTGGTTGTTGGAACTAAATATGGGTGAATTTGAAAATGAAAAATGGTTTGGATCTTCAATAGGTCAGAAATTTTGTTGAATGATGGAAAATTGCCTGTGGTATGGGAAAATGCATCCTTGGTCTTTTCACCTATGTAGTTCTATAATATAACTGAGATCCTTGGCCAGGATTATGATTTCACTGAAGCTTGAAACAATCATAACTACAGTAAGTGTCTTATTAATATTGCCTCTGGGATCTGACTTTGTAAAATTATTGCAATCTTACATTGACATTAGCATAGGAAGATGGCTCTGTAACAATTAGCAACCATCAATCCATGGTAGAAAGAAAGAAAGAAAGAAAGAAAGAAAGAAAGAAAGAAAGAAAGAAAGAAAGAAAGAAAGAAAGAAAGAAAGAAAGAAAGAAAGAAAGGTTGGATGGATTAAGGGTTGCTTCTAGGAAAATGCTCGGACACCAAGGGGCATTATTTCAATTCTTCTTATCCATTGTTTGCTCCACAGATTAAAAGTGGGACAAGGCATGCTAGCTGAAGCTGTGATGTGACAAAAGCTCTGATGCATATGTTATTCTGAACAAAAAGATAATAATTCATAAGTGATATATCTCTGCTTGGTTTATTGTGGAAGTCTGTCTTGATCCTTTTACATAATGAACGTGGTTATCCATCAACAAGGAAAGCTATTGAAGCCAGGGAAGATAGCATCCCATGAAGTGGCATGAGAGAGAATTTGCTGATCAGGAGAAGGCATGTACAAGACAGAGACATTTTTGGACTAGGCTGAAGATTCTGAGAAGGATAAACATAGGCCTGGGCAGAAGTCACATTGAATAAATAATCTATAGCACATTCTGAACATGCAGTGCAGTTTTTTGAAAGGTAGAGGAGGTGAGATAACATCAATCAACAGGGTTTTTCAGAGTTTACGGGAGTAAATTTGGGCTTTGGTATGGAGTTAGATGAGCAGAGCCCTCCATTAATATGACCTCCAACTCTTTCGATAAAATATTTGGTGTACTGCCAAGCACCTGCACTGAAATGATTGCAAACCAAACTTTAGAAACATTGAGTGTAGTTGCAGTTATATAATGAAAGTTGGATTGATATGGAAGGGAAAGGAAGGAAGGAGTTACAAAACTATGTGGTTGGGAGAGAGAAAGAAAAAAGGGGAGAGAGGAAGGAAGGAAGGAACATTACTTCTCTGCATTACAGTAGCAACAACTGGGGCCTGAAAATTGGTGTAATCAAAGCTCTTGCAGGAATCATACCTGCACATAACACATCAGGTATGAATATATTGGTATTTGAACATCAGCATATACAAAAACAAAGTTCATTGCAGCCAGTTATTACATAACGTAGATCAGATCCTTATTACACGTTTTCACAATAGACCTTTCTTACATATTACAAATGACTTGTATAACCTCATTCCTTGTTGCAATTGCATTCATAATAAAAACAGCAGTAAGAGAAATATTTATTTTCCTCAGCAATAATATGCTTTTCCTTCTGAGATAATGCAAAATCCCAAAAGGAAAGAAGTCATCTGGCTTTCCCATGCAACAAACAAATAACTATTCTGGTTTTTTTCTTCTTCTAAAAAATGAAGCAAAACAACTGCCCTGATATAACAGGAGGAAAGGGGAAATGATCTGATTTTCGTGATGAAGGAAACTTTCTTAAGCTGTGAGACAGGAGAACCAAGCAAAAGAAAACAGGGCCTTATGTCATGCATATTGACAAGGGAGGTTGGCCCTGTGATGAAAATATTTCATCCCAAGTATCCAGTATCTCTCCAAATGGAAACTGAGTAGGAGGAAGGAAGAAGAATGAGGCTTAGAATTAAGAAAGATTGGACAGATAGAGAACTTGGAGAGATTAGATAGCCTACAAATCATGACCAAAACAAGTCCCTGAGGTCATGTGCATTCACAAACATTGTACTGGCAACCATTGAGGTTTCAACAGTTTAGAAATAACGAATAATTAGGAGAGCAATGAATTATTCAGTAGATTCACTTCGTAAATTGTATTCCTACAAGTGGGCAACATATTTTAAAGACTGATCTATAATAACTAACCTATACCTCTGTTCTGTATCTAATTAATAAATTCATTAATATGCATCCAAATGTTTCACAAGCAGAAAACAGCTTGCATAGTTGACCTTATTTTCTTCTTCATTTGCCTCTCTGCTGAAAGAACTTTCTGTCAAGGAACAGGCAGCTCTCCGCTCTTAGGTTCTGTTCTGACAATACTCTTAACCTTATCCGACATTAATCCACTCACATGAGCTTGCCTGGGATTTAGATATCATGATGGGATGTGCAGCTGGAAAAGGAGCTGGCAATAGCACCACAGTTTCCCAGAGAGATGGCAGCAGTGGTGGGATTCAACCAGTTTGCACCGCTTTGGGAGAACTGGTTGTTAACTTTCTGAGCAGTTTGGTGAACTGGTCGTTGGAAGAAATCATTAGGGCAGAGAACCGGTTGTTAAATTATTTGAATCCCACCACTGGATGGCAACATGTTTCAGAGAGGTGCCTTAAACAAGAAACATCAAGGTCCTGAATTGGTTGTGAGAGGGAAGAAAAGTTTCAGGGTAGCCATGTCTCTGAGGAAGATGGTCGGTTAAGAAATGAGAAATATACATAATAAAATAAAACAATAAATTTAAACTAAACTAAACTAAATAAAATAAAAATAAAAAATATTCCAGGGTGTTGGGCTCAAGCAACCAGAACCATTAATAAATTGCTAAAGAAAACAACCTTATTGTTCTCTATCTAACGTACATGGATCTCTTCAGACTCCCTGCCCATTCCTTGGGAAACAGTAGTGCTATAATTTTGAATGTAGTACCAAGAATGTCCATCATTCTGGAGTGGCTATCAGAGTCCAGCAATTTCTTCTAAGATGATGACCTATTTTAGGTACAGCCAATTTCACACACCCTAGGTCAGAGGCCAGAACGAAGTAATGGTGTTGTTGTGGCAAGAGGGGGTGGGATGACAGTGCAAGTGGGCCGAAGCAATGGGTGTCAGCAACCCATGGCTCTTTCATCCTCCTGCTGTGGCTTCAGCCCTCACCCTCCCCTCCCACTCACTCCTTGCCTGGCCTGAGAAGGGAAGGGCGGGGGATGGAGATTTGTTCCGTATTCCAGAGCAGGAGCGAAACTTCATCTCTTGCTGGGTCTCACAGGTGTTTCTTCCCACAGTTGGTGCTGCGTGACTGGGAGACGTGCAACTTTCTCTCCACTCCAAGACACTGGATGGCCCAGCTGAGAGAGATAAGAGAGAGAGAGATACAGCGAGAGATGAGAGAGAGAGAGCAAGAGTGAGAAAGAGATACAGAGAGCAAGATGAAAGAGAGAGAGAGAGAGAGAGATGAGAGACAGAGAGAGAGGGAAAGAAAGGGAAAGAGAGATGAGAGATCCCGCTGTTTTGTTTTCTGTGGAAAATTGGTCCAAATGTTTTAAGGTTTTAAGGTTTTAAGGTTTTAAGGTTTCAGAAACAGGTGGCCAAGCTAAATGCCTGAAGGACCCCATCGTGTTACTGGAACTCCAGGCACTTCAGCGAGTGGCATGCTGGATTCGTATTAGTGGTCTGTGGGATTTAAAATTATGAATTTAGTGGTCCCTGAGGTCTGAAGGGTTGGTGACCACTGCCCTTGGTGATATAACACTGACAAGTCCTAGTTAATGGGTACCAGTTGACAGATGGGTTCTAGTTCTTCTAATACATACATACATACATACATACATACATATATACATACATACATATATGTAAAATTTATTCATGCCAGTGCAAGCATGAAGCCAAAAGCACCAGCCTGAGGATGGCGAGTAGGACCTCACTGAAACGTCACCAAGAAATTTTTAATCTTACACAGGAAAAGACCCGAACGCACCTAAACCTACATGCCTGTACCCATGAAAATGTATGAATATATATATATATATATATATATATATATATATATATATATATATATATATATATATATATATATATATTAAGTTTTCGCGGGTACTTACATGTATGGCATTCAGCTTTGTTCGGGTATTTTCCCAAGTCATTGTAGTTGTGCTTTTAAAGTTGTAGCGACATTTCAGCAGAATCTCATCTGCCATCATCAGGCTTCTGTATTGTGTTCGTCTGTGAGTCAGACTTTCACAGCTGTTTCTGTTTTAAATCTGGTGCTAGCCTACGCTGTGCCAGAATGTGTTTTTCTTCATCTTGATTGGTTGGGAGTCTTGGTCTGTGTTTATTGGTCTTGAAGTTTGCTGTGTTCTGCTTGATTGGTGTTTCTAATATCTTCTGTAGCTTTTTTTGTCTTGATTGGCTGGCAACATTGTGTTTCCTGTATTGGAGGCTTTTAGTGCAGCTTGGCTCCGAGTAAACGGACATCTATCATTTATTAGGAAGCTAGGTTTCATCTGGGTGCCTGGTTGGGGTGTGTTTGAGCTGGAGGTATCAGGGGGAGTCTGTTTGTGCCCAGGTAATTTGATTTTGTCTGTAATACCTCTTATGTAGGGCAGGACAGCTATTCCATAGGTCTGTTCATCATAGGTCTCCATTATGTCTCAGTGTGTTTTTGTGGATCAAGCCAGTGATTTTGCTTTTGTGGAAGCCGTTGACGGTCAGTACTTTAGTCAGGGTGCATGGTTCAGTCTTTATATGTGTCTTGTACCACAGACAAAATCAGTAAGATACTACACAGGCATCACATCAAGACTGCCTTCAGAACAGACAGAAAAATAGCAGCCATCCTAAGAAACCCCAAAGATAAAATTGACCTAGAAAACCAAGGCATATATGAAGTCCCCTGTGCATCATGCCCTGCCACATACATTGGACAGACCAATAGACGAATAAGTACTCACCTAGATGAACACAAAAATGCAGTAAAAAAAGCTTGAACACACTTCCTCACTAGTCCAATCAAAAACACCAATCAAGCAGAACACAGCAAACTCCAAGACCAATAAACACAGACCAAGACTCCCAACCAATCAAGATGAAGAAAAAACCATTCTGGCACAGCGTAGGCTAGCACCAAATTTAAAACAGAAACGGCTGTGAAAGTCTGACTCACAGACGAACACAATACAGAAGCCTGATGATGGCAGATGAGATTCTCCCGAAACGTTGCTACAACTTTAAAAGCACAACTACAATGATGTGGGAAAATACCCGAACAAAGCTGAATACCATACATATACATATACATATACACACACACAGACACACACACAAACACAGACACACAGTCACACAGACACACACACACACACACACAGAGACACATAGAGACACAGAGACACAGACAGACACAGACACAGAGACACAGACAGACACAGACACACAGACACACAGACACACACACAGACACACACAGACACACAGACACAGACACAGACACAGACACAGACACAGACACAGACACAGACACAGACACACACACACACACACACACACACACACACACACACACACACACATATATATATATATATATATATATATATATATATATATATATATATATATATATATTCAAATGCATTTCAAATACATTTCAAGACATTTCAAAATGGTACTTCATCTTTTGGATAATGAGCCTGCCTGAGAGAGAAATATCAACAGTAGATTCTTCCTTTCCTTCAGCACTTCTTTCTTAAAGTGTATTCAGCATTCTGGTTCTATTTCTTAAGACAAGAACTTGCTCATACTGAATTGGCTTTGCTGCCTTCTCTCGGTACATCACTCAAGGACCAAGTACAGCTGTCAGTATTATGCCCCTCTGTTTTCTTAATCACTTGAATCACTTCCTATCTGCCCAAGCAAACTGATGACTAAGCAAGCCTGGTCTGGAATGAAAGAATTCAAGTCCTTGAAGTTGCCGCTTCACACATTGGATATGTCCTAGGTATCTATAGTGATAGGTAATCTGATCAGGGAAATAATATGGACAAAGAGTTAAAGGAAATGTCAGGGAATTCTAACTTCAAGAAGTTCTAAATTCAGAACTTCAGCATATAATTGGCATTAGTCCAGCTTATATCTCAACCCTTTCTTATGAAACATTCAAACATAACTGTCACGACTCAAATGAATGTATGCTTTTTACAATAAAAGGACTGTTTGTTGAGTACAGGTTTAAAATATATGATAAATTTTCTATAACATGCTTAAATCTTACATTCTAAAAAGTTTTATTCCTGTATTAGCAGATCGTTTATCATAGCTTTTTCAAGTTTTGTCTTTCCAGAGTTCGTTTTTAATGCAAAATGTGAGAATAAATACATTCAATACATATATTGAATAATCAGGAAAAATGCAACTCTGCCCATGTATCATTTCAGAGTATGTATAAATATTTACAAAGGATAAAGCTAAATCCAACATGTGGAAATGAAGTATATTGCAATGAGATGGGGAAGGCTGTATTCCACAAAGTATGAAAATGACACATCAAATCCTTTCCAATTAAAGTCTTTTAAAAAAAGACCATTCATGTATCTTGTTCAACTAATTTATTTCCTGTTTTTCAAGAAGGGTATGTTCCTCAATTGCATATGAGTTTTATATGTAACGTAGTATAAAGTCAGTATATATCTGATTTTTCCTTTAGAATATTTGGCACCTCTTCAGCATTGGCAATAAAAGTCATCCATTAATTAATTATTAAGTGCTTTGTTTTATTCCCAAACTTTGGCTGAATCATTAGCTCATGATTCATAGTTCATGATCTTTAGATTCAACTTTCCAAAGAACTTTCCTTTCCAACTTTACTTTCTTCAAAAGTATTTAAAAAATACTTCCTCCCCAACCCAAATATCTTCATTTGCTGCTTTACAGAAAATGGCTGACTTGTAAAGTTTCACTGAACGATACTCACTCAGTCCAGGTTTTGGGCAATTTTTAGAGGCTCTTTTAAAAAAATTGGATTAAAAGTGATATAAATTATACTAACAGGCTGACTGCAAGTTTTTTTTTCAACATAAGGCAAGGGTTAGAAACTCTGTAGCTATGGCATCAGAAACCTCCCAATGTTCTTGAAGACTGTACATTGGGAAAAGCTGGATTATCATATAGTACAATATAGCTGTGTTGTACTATATATATTAGCTACAAATATTAACTAACATGTCATTAACCTGTGCTCAGATCTGTCCTGTAATCAGTTTCCCATAAGGCTCCATCCTCTGCAAAAGTAGAATTCAGTTTCTGATATCTGGGTGAGGCAGCACTAATTTGTCTAGTCCATGGGTTCCATAGGGTATCTAATCTTGGCAACTTTAAGACTCATGAACTTCAACTCCCAGAATTTCCCAGTCAGCTGTGCTTAAAGTTGTCAAGGTTGGATATTCCTGGGCTATTTCCAGATGCTGCCAGTGGGGCCATTTTTAAAAAAGTAGCAGTCAAGCATGAAGCTTGCCAGTGGTGGGATTCCACATTTTTTTCTACCGATTCTATGAGAGCTTCGCACATGCATGCAGCACTCAAAACCGCCCTCAATGTCAGCACTAGTGAGGTGAGCTGTTTTTTTTAGCTCAGCTGAGGCACAGCAATCTCCTCTGCCATGCGAATCAGCTGAGCTAAAAAAAACAAGGGAATATAGGACAGGAAAGGGTGGGGGCAGGTGGGCGGGGCCAGCCAGAGGTGGCATTTGCTGGTTCTCCGAACTACTCAAAATTTCCACTACCAGAATCAGTATGCCAGAACCAGTCCAAACCGGCTGAATACCACCTCTGGAGCTTGTTTATTTGGGGGTATTTCCTCCTGCTTCACTCCATGCTGTCTTTAATAGTTACCATTTTTATTCTATTTTTCCTGTGATTGAATACTGATGTTTTTAAAAGCCTGTCAGAACTGATAAAGAAATAATCAGCAGTTAAAAAAAAAGCATTTTCCCATCCCCATGAGTTTTCACTATTCTTAGGAAGTGAGAAGCTGATTGGAAGAAACACTTCCTTGGGCACAGGGTATCCAACTTTCCGTCAGTGTTTGAAGTCAGAGTTTTATTTTTTCCTCTTTCTTTTGTCCCATAGGAGTTTCCCAAATCCTTGAGAAGCAGATCAGAACTGCGGCTTTTTTAATGCCAACAACAAGAAGGATCCCATCTACCCTGCTCTAAAGAAATGTATAACCATATTCTACATTAGGGGCTTGAGTAGACCTCATGGGCGTGCATTCCTGGTAATTTCAAGCTGTATTTTTCACACATCTTTGGGTTTTTTTTAAAGATTCATTTGATTGCTAAGTTATTTTCTGTCGCTATTTTAATGCCTATCATTGATGCTATAGATTAAAAAGATATTTTTAATTGCTACAATTTTAATTAATTAAGTTAAATTAAAATGGTTAGTATCTCAAACAGCTAGAAGAGGAGCTTAAAATAGTTAGAAGCTGATTTAAAACAAAAATAATACTGGACTGCTCCAAGTCGATTAATAAAAGAAAATGTTGTGGAAAGAATCTCCAGCATTCAATTCTTCAACAACAAATTTCCAACTTTTAAAGCTTTTTTTAAAAACTGAACTGAGCCTTGACACAGTCCCCTTAAACATCTTTTCCCCAAATTTATTTCCACCGAAGGATTTTACAAAAGATAAACATATTTCACCCTTTTGGTTTTCCTTGTTGTTTAGCATTGTATTATCAGATTTTCTAACATCCTCCAAATAAAAACAGAAATTTGTTGTGGTCTTGATTTAGTTTCTTCCCTTGGACCTTCTTATTATGTTACATTCTTCTAATTTTGTTCTTAAAAGTGGATGAAAGGAAATGGGCAGAAAACATCCTAATATGTACTTTTACAACGTTGGGAAGTTCAGATTGATGAAGTGTCCGGTACTGTGCCTCTTAAATTCCCATTTGAGATTTCCAGCCTTGAAAAAACACTGGGTTGTTTTCCAGCTACATCCATGCTATTTGTTTCTCTACAGAAACAATTCTTGTCTACAAAGGCATTTTACTTAAGTAAACAAATACTAGTCAAACCGCTGCTCTGTCTTTGGGTTGCTACCTTCGGCTTCACGATCCATCTCACAAAGATGTGGGTGGTACCACGTATAACTACATTTTGTTCTCCTTGGGGGGAACCAAATGTCTATTTTTTCTTCTTCTTAACATCTTTAAATTCAGACCTTTTCTCACAGAAAACCAAAAGAGTGGCATGACATTAATTCTTGTCCTTCAAAATATTGTCAATGAAATAAATGTATGTATATATATATGTATTTATTTATGTATTTATTTAATTAAATTTCTATGCTGCTCAGTCCCTGTAGGCCCTGAGTGGTTAACAAACACCAACATAATGCAAAGCTATAAGCACCAATCATATCAAACATCCAGGATCTTAGTAGGGCCATCCAGGGGGTTAGGTTAAGCTTTTATATCCCAAATTAATTTTTCAGAAATCCAATTTTGGAAGGCCTATAAGATGGAGAAGGATGAACATCAGAGGGCACTGATTGCATAAAAGAACCACCATCAACAAGAAAGGTCTGTAAGGGGACATGCATAAGTGCACCAGCATGCCTTCCGTCCCTGTCCTACTGTTCCCATTTATTCGTACTCATTTATTATGTTTATACTTATACCAGTTTATACTTATATGTATATATGTTATGTTCATACTTATACTTGTTTTCTCATACATGTTTGACAAATTAAAATAAATAAATAAAGAAGCTCTGCCCTCAAGGTCCCAATAGATGACGTTCTTCTAAGGACTATCAGCAAAACCACAACAAAGTTTAATATGAAATTATTCATGACACTGTTCTTAAGGAGTTATGGGTGACTTGGCAAGAAGCCTTGATTCAGTCCTTCTGGCTACTCCACCCAAAGAAGCATGGGCATGCCCTTAGCATTGACCTCACAGGCTGCATATTCAGAATTTGTTATGCCTGTGATCTTTGACTGAATCAGGACAAAATGTTTTCTGCAAGGTGAAGGAATCAATGTTAGCAGCTTAGTGCAGAAAACAGAGAACAATGCATGAGTGGAATGAAGAAATAGATATGAGGATGACACACAGGATAAACAGAGCTTTTTTCTTTTGCATCTTTAACCATACTATTATGTGTTCATTTGCCTTGGAGCCAGTGTTGATTCCTGGCCACTGCCTGAACTGGACAGATTTCTGAAATTTTGTTAGCAACCTTTTGGGAATTGCTTGTTTCCTAGGGCTGAGAGAGAGTGACTGGCCCAAAATAACTCAGCTGGTTTCATACTTAAGGTGAGCCTTGGATTTACAGACTGCTGGTATTCTAGCCTTGTGCATATAACCACTACACCAGATTAACTCCCATTATATTGTTAAGAAGCACCAAAGTGGATTCTTGTTTGTTTTTAAAACCATTCAATCTTTTAATAGATTTTTTTATAAATGAAGCTAGTTTAGTCATGGGTTGTCAGTGTTGTGTTATGTTTCCGTTACCTTTATATCCCATCTTTCCTCTGGGACCTTAAGGCAGTTTTCATGGGGAGCTCCTCTTTTTTGTCCTCATGACAATAACACAGTGAGGATTGACTGTGACAGGATATCTTTAATTATATAATATGAAATAATTTAAATCATGAGTTTCTTTATAGTCTACAGCAGGGGTCTTCAAACTCAACAGCTTTAAGACTTGTGGACTCCAACTCCCATAGTTCTTCCTCCAGTCATGTTAGTTCAGGAATTCTGGGAGTTGAAGTCCACAAGTCTTAAACTTGCCAAGTTTGAAGATCCTTGGTCTATAGTCTAAATGAGAAGGTTCCACAGTACTTTCTAAAAAATATGAAGTCATTATTGGGAACTGAATGATGTTTTCACAGATACGGCTGGCTTCCGATCTAGAATTTGCAAAAGCCCAACATTAACATATAACGTCTGAGGTCAGCTGCCAGGGATTAGCAGCCTACTCCCTTTTATTTTTAATATCCCATGTTGACATCATTTTATTTTCAACAATGTCCAGAGGGAGCCTGTTGTAGTATTGTTGTTGTTTTTTTGCAAAGAAGTCCAAAGCAGAGCTTTCCAGATAGTACTGGACAATGTCTCTCACCATTGACCAAGTTGGCTAGACATGGCAGAAATTAGCATTGGAAAGGTACCCAACACTCCACCCCCATTAAAAAAAAATATTTCTGCATTGCTGGTCTAGACTTACTTCTCCTTTCAGAGTAAATAACACTGCCTGTGTTAATACATTAAGCTGCCTTGTATTGAGTCAGAGCATTGCTTTGGCTGTCCTAGGACTGACTTTGTCAACCCTGAAGGATCGCATGAAAAACATCTACTTTTCTGAAGACGACAATAAGATAATAAGGTAAAAGTTATAGTGGACAAAAATAGATTAAGCAATGTAGACAAGTGTATAGAGTTAAGATTTACGTAAAAGTATGCATACCATCACGAAAGTGTTGTAATGAATGGAAATGATGTTGTATACAAGAAAAATTGTTTACTAAAAAATTATTTTTTTAAAAAACATATCTACTCTTCCTCTGAGCTATGACACCGCTCTTTTTTCTCCCACAAGTTAGCCACCAGGACCTAAATCTCAAGCTTGATCCGCTTTCCATTCACATACTGTTTATTAAATCCAAGGTGATATTTTAACAGAAGAATACACTGCAACTTGCTTAGCACGGCATAGAACAAGATGAAAAGAAAGTGGAGGTGAATGTGGGTTTTTTATTTTTATTTTTTATTTTTTAGAAGTTTCATTTCTCAATTGCCAGCTGCTAATGCTTGATGTTCCTTGCCCTTCTGAATCTATTTCATAACATATCAACAGGCACATAAGGGATTTGGGTTTATTTTTTTGCTAGTGTGGGATAAATGAACCGCCCCTCCCCACTGCATTTCTGACACGGTGCCAAATACCTATGAGCAAGAAGCTTAAGAAGAGTGTGTTTCAATAAATCTTGAAGTTTGCCTGAGATTGATCATTCTGATATTGTCATCCATTACTGTATTCAAAGGAGCTGCCTGCATGAAAGTTGATAGAAGGCAATCAAACTTTTGGCACTGCTCAAAATTATATCATTAGGTGTCTGCCTATGGGCTGACTTGTTCTCAAGCCCCCAAAACTAAACACAGCTGAGATCTAAATCCCCTGACAAATGAAGGAAATGTGCAAGGATCATGAATAACACATGGCAAATGGAATTTCTAAACATCACTCTGCCATGTGGCATACACCTGATAAATGACTGTCTGCAAGAGCCCTGTTGAAAAGATACTGGACACCGGCCGAATGTCTTTCCAATAGAAGAAAGGAAAGAAGCACTTTAAGAGAGAATTGTAACACACATTTTAAAGTTAGGCACCACACACACACACACACACACACACACACACACACACACACACACACCGAGATGGAGGGAGGGAGGGAGACTTTTCCATTTCCACTTTTCTTTATCTGGTAAAATGTTGGCATCAATGAATGCAGAGACCAGGTGGGCCCTAGATGGCTGGAACAGTTCTGAGTTACAGTTCATTTCCCTATACACCTGGAGGGTATCAGGCTGAAGGAAATGAGCACAGGGTAATATAACAAATGGCAGAGGTTTAGACTCTCTCTGTATCTTCCATACGGATTCTCCCATCAAAATCTGGGCCAAAGCTACATACAAAATTTATCTGCGCAAATTAAAACAAAAACATGCCAGTTGACATACCCTGGCATACACACATCCTGCATAATTTGGAATTGTTGCAATTAAATCACTAGAAGGACTTGCTTTTGTGGCTGAGGTTATATTAGATGCTACATTTTTTTTAAAAAAAAAACCCTTTTGAAATCGTTGACACAGATGTCTAAAAGTTGAATCATGGTAATTGGACCAACCTTTGTTCATCTGAGATGTTTCTTTGCTCATCCAAGCAACTTCATCGGTCAGAGCAAGTTAGTTAGTTAGGCAGAGAGATGTTGGAATGTACTCTTGCCTGTGACTTCAGGGGTTCTCCCAAAATGGCTTGCAATAAGTCAATAAAAATTCAATCACCCAGGCCAAAGGTATCTACTGTAAAGATTGAATCATGGCAACTGGAGCAACCTTTGCTAATGTGAGATGTTTCACAGATGATCTGCTCTTATTCTAATATCAACAAAAAAGAATGCATTTTCTTGTTTTAATATATTTCAAAAGCATAAGAAGTAGTGGGGAAATCCTGCTAGCAAGGAATGACCTATATCCGTGATGATGAACCTATGGCATGTGTGCCACAGATGGCACACAGAGCCATTTGTTCTGGCACGCAAGCCACAGGCAAACTTGCCTTACTGTGCATGTGCATGCCTCACATCTGATTTTCAGCTGGTTTGAGGCCTTTTTTGACCTCCCAGAGGCTTGAAAAAAGCCTCTGCAGGCCGAATAGGCCTGTTTTGTCACCCGCAAAGGCTTTTTTCAAGCCTCTGGGAGGCTGAAAAAAGCCTCAAACCAGCCGAAAATCAGCTGTGAGGCACAAGCAGGTAAGGGGGGTGGTGGCAGCGGTGGGGGGATTGGGTATGCATGCGCAGAGGCGTGGAGGGAGCGCATTGCCTTCTGGGTGCTGGCACACAAGTGCGCGAGTGCTAGCACGTGCACAATTTTTGGCACAGGAGCCCAAAAAGGTTAGCCACCACTGGCCTATTTCCATGATAGCGAACCTATGGCACGCATGCCAGAAATGGCACACAGAGCCATCTCTCCAGGCATGGCAGCTGTTGCCTGTTGCTCTTCTGGGTTCCAGCATGCCAGCTGGTCTTCACACACATGGGATCACCAGAAACCAAAAGAGCAGCTCCCCGTCATGCATGTGCACACCGGGAAGCTGCTTCCAGTTTTCAGTGGGCACATGCACACTGGCCAGATGGTCTTCATGGATGCATGCATGCCAGAAACCAAAAGAACAGGTGGCTGGTGCACCAAACTGGAAGCTCAGCTTCCCAATGTGTGCCAGGAGCTGCTCTTCTGATTTCCGGTGTTCCCCTGCACGCGTGCTCCTATTTTGGCACTCAGTGCTGAAAAGGTTCAACAACACTGTCCTATATTATTACCTATAAGAGAACCTGTTGTGTTCATGTGTTTCTTTCTTCACGTATCCTCTTTCCCTAGTTTAATTGATACCAGATTTCTTAGCCAGCAAATATTCCTTGAAATGTGGCATTAATATTTCATGTAACACCCATCTAGACTCTAAGACAGCATCCTTGGACTGCTATGTTTAGGATGATTGGGATTATATAGGTGGTCCTTAATTTACTTGGTACCAAGTTGCTTGGTAACCATTCAAAGTTATGACAAAAAAGATACAATTTGGGCAACTCCCTCATGGTCATGTGATTGCATTTGGGTGCTTAGCAACTGGCCATTTATGGCTATTTGCAGTGTCCAAGTGATTTACAACATTTTTTTTTGCTGGAAACTGGCATTTTCTTCCAGTTTCTGGCAAAAAAGACATCCATTGTGGACAATGGGTTCGCTTAACAATCACCACAGAAAAATTCAAAATTGGTTTGGCCACATGGTGACTTGTTTAATGATCAGCAGGATTTACCACCGCAATACCCAGGTTCAGTTGTGGTCGCAAGTCAAGGATTACCTATAATTCATAGCATTCTTAGCAATAGGGAGCTATCATCTCAGTGCAACTCATTTGCACAAGAGTAGGGAAAAGTCACTGTAGGAAGCTTCAGATTGGCCCCTGAATTTATTTTCAGCTTGCTGCTGCTTTTGTTCGATAATCACATCTTCTTAACAGGAAGTACCTATGCTAAACACGCCACCTGTCTATTGGAAGTTTGCAGAAATATTCAAGGATCAGAGGAAAGTTTTCCTTCTGCTGCTCATTTGTTCCAAGATGTGGTTGCTATTAAGGAGATAAGGTTTTGGAAGCAGCCGAATATTCCCAGCTGTTGTATAACTAGCAGCAGCAGCAGCAGCAGCAGCAGGTTCTCGTCGCTAGACAGCAGAGCAACCCAGAGCACCCACAGCCATGGCAATGTTGGGAAGAGCATATGTTCCCTGTACACAGTAGCCAAGACCAAGAGACAGCAATTAGCACCAGCCGAATGAAAATGAATGGTCATAGACATAACCTTAATAAAAATGTCATAGATGAGAGGGGGAAAAAAATTCCGACCATGTTGGGTCCTTCTCCTTGGTAAGAAAAGACATGGCTGGTTCTCTGCTTGTTCATTCACATTACCAATAACATAAAAACTGCATATCATTTTCTATCTATCTATCTATCTATCTATCTATCTATCTATCTATCTATCTATCTATCTATCTATCTATCTATCATCTATCTATATATCATATCTCTATCTCTATCATCTATTTCTCATCTCTGATCTCTATCTATCTTATTATCTATCATCTTATCTATCTTATCTATCATCTATCTATCATCTATCTATCTATCATTTTATCTATCTTATTATCTATCATCTATCTATCAGCTATCTATCTATCTTATTATCTATTATCTATCTATCAGCTATCTGTCTTATCTATCTCATCTATCTATCTATCTATCTATCTATCTATCTATCTATCTATCTATCATATCTATCTATCTATCATCTATCATCTCTCCCCCATCATCTCCTTGGGGGACCATGATATTCTATATAATACAATAATTCTTTTGTCCTTCTTTCCTTTACATTCATCTTTGCATAGCTACTCTAGGCATCATCAGTCTACATTTGTGTTCTTTTACATTCCAGGTCTCTGATTCCATTGTTAAATTCTTAACTAGGCTAGCCAGACAAATGCAACATTTCTTATTCACGAGTTGAGATCTTGTATATACTTTTTCCTTCAAAGGTCAATCATTTCTAGTGATGTAGCCAAGAGGAGAATCTTGTTGTCATCGTGGCAGATGTCTTCATTCATTTTGGCAATCCAAGGAAATGACAAAAATCTTGAATATCACCAGCTATGGAAATGAAGGGGGAGGGAATGCAGGGTGAAGGACCAAGTGCAATTAATGAAAGCAGGGTGAGGACCAAGTGCAATTAAAGCCAAAGATTATGTGCAAACTAATTCAATATTGATGATCCATTCTTTATATGATGGGAGGGGCTAGCTCATTCAAGCTATCTTTGCAAAACTTCTCTCATTCAGTCTCTAGTGCAGAGTATCTCGACTTTGGCAGGCAGCCTAGCTGGGCAATTCTGGGAATTGAAGTCCACAAATCTTCAAGCTGTCAAGGCTGAGAACCATTGCTCTAGTGACTCCAATCAGGACTGAGAAAACTCTTGCTTGAAGATCTGGAGCTGTTGCAAAACAAGAGCAGCATATTCCATTAAGGAGAGTCCATCCCAATGCTAACTCCAAAGATGATGCCTCTATTGCATTTGGGCTTTCCAAGAATTAATGCTCTGTGATATGGTAGCTGGGAAAAGGAAAAAGTCTTTTCCTATCTATCTATCTATCTATCTATCTATCTATCTATCTATCTATCTATCTATCTATCTATCATCTATCATCTATCTATATATCTTTCTCTATCATCTCTCATCTATTTCTAGGCAACACATAAATTGGAATAATATAGTTATGAGAGAAAAGATAGAAGGATCCCAAGAGTATCTTCAATAATGCCTACCACTTAAAAAAATTAAATCAATTTACCATCTGATAAAAGGTTTTAAGTTTCTAAAATGTGCAATTGTACCTTTAGAGTTATATTTGTTCTCTCCATATTATATTTGTTCTCTCCATGGACATATTAATGAAATAACAATAGCAATAGCACTTAGACTTATATACTGCTTTAGAGTGCTTTACAGCCCCCTCAAAGCAGTTTACAGAGTCAGCATATTGCCCCCAACAATTTGGGTCCTCATTTTACCCACCTGGGAAGGATGGAAGGCTGAGTCAACCTTGAGCCTGGTGGGATTTGAACTGCCAAATTGTAGGCAGCTGGCTGCAGAAGTAGCTTGCAATATTGCACTCTTAACTACTAACAAATGAATGATAGTTGTTGCTGTTAGCATACAAGATGCCATTGTGTGGAATTCCACAGCATATCCCCCTGCAAAGTATTTTTTATATTTGAATTTTTTGGAATATAATTATATAATATATAATATAATAATAATATAATAATATGTTGGGTTAGAGGTACAGGCTCTGCTCCTATCTTGGGAGCCAAGTATGTATGTTATATCTTCTTTCTATTTTTTTTCAACTGGCACCTCATTTCATGCAATGCTGTTGTGGGGCACACAATTTGCACACTGAGTTGTAGTAGCCTGGCTGAAGGGTAATGAAAGTCATTTCAACCCATCAAAACAAAGCAGTCACATCCCATCCTTTAAGATGGAGAAGATGGCTGAAAAGGAATGTGGAGGTATAGGAAAAAGACATATAATGGCTCTTGATTCTGAAGCACAAGCATGTATCTAGATAGATGAAATATCAAATATACCACAAACCACAGGATACAGTTATAAACATATTCTACAGGGGGTTCTGTATTGCTAAAGATGGGAACATTTGTTCCACAATTATCCGGCCCTCTGAGTGTGCTGTCTAATTGAGCCTGGAGAATGGACTTAATCCAAGGCCAATAGGTATATCTTGTCCTATATGTGTTTCTAGCAAGATTGAAGTGGAACCCTGCCTCAAAGTATTTACAACCAGCTCTTTACAGTAGCCTAGGAAAACATGTGTTCTTTTCTCAGAGAACATGGAGCCAAAATAGAAGCCAAGTAATTCTGCTTCTCCATTATTATCCATTAGTGTTCTGCCCACTTCATACTTAAAAAGAGCCTTTTGTCATTCTCAATCTCCTTTGTCATTTTTCACTTTAAATACACGACAATGAAAGTCAGAAAACTTGCCTTTTAAGCCAGACCAGCTTTTCAGAATTAAAATTAAACTTTATACGCTTGCACTCTTGTTCAAATGTACTCAGATAATTGTATCTCCAAGTTAGCTCTAAAATCTCATAGAATGTTTTGCTTGTTCACTAACTGGTCAATGGCATGTAGTCATGTGTGGCTAACTGTTTAAGAACTGATTTTGCTGGCTCCATTGCCATGCTGTGCCATTCTGCAGAACATCTGATTAGTCTGCTGGGCATAAAGGCTCACCTCTGATGTCAAATGGTTTGCAAATATCAGAAAATTTAACAACTGGTTCTCAAGACTTGGTGTGAGCCTGCTGCAACACTCCAGTAGCTATAAAGTTCAGCTAAAGAGTGGCATTAAGGAAATCAATCCTGAATGGTCATCGGAAAAGTCCCTGATGTTGGGAAAGATTGAAGGCAAAAGGAGAAGGAGATAGCAGAGGATGACATGGTTAGATGATATTATTGTTGCAATGAACATGAATCTGAGCAAACTCTGAGGCAATGGAGGACAGGGAGACCTGGTGTACTATGGTCCATGGGGTCAGGAAGAGTCAGATATGACTTAGGGACTGAACAACAATGAAGAGTAGCATTTTTCTCTTCATTGGAGTGTTAGGACAAATTCACTAGGAATATTATCAACAGATTACCAGATTTCTGGTCAAGGGAGACATTGTAGTGATATTTTCCTCTGGGGTTTGGAACTGAGGGCTAGTCTAGAAAATCAGCTAATAGAGGTGGAAACCTGAAGGACTGAATGCCACCATATCAGAGGTGGTATTCAGGAGGTTCTGACCAGTTCTGGAGAACCGGTAGCGGAAATTTTGAGTAGTTTGGAGAACCGGCAAATACTACCTCTGACTGGCCCCACCCCCATCTATTCTCTGCCTCCCAAGTCTCAGTTGATCAGAGTCACAGCTGATTGGCTGGGCCTTCTTTTGTTGCCCTGCATAGGAGAATGGAGCTGGAAAGTAGATTAGTGGGGTGTGGAGGGAACGGGATTTTGTAGTAATCTTCCCCCTGGAGTGGGATGGGAATGGAGATTTTGCAGTATCCTTCCCCTGCCACACCCACCAAGCCATGCCACACCCACAGAACCGGTAGTAAAAAAATTTGAATCCCACCACTGCACCATATATAACTCTGCCAAGAATATAAGAAACCAAAAATCAGGAAGAAGGATGGGATTTGGGAATAATGTTTGTTCAAACATGCTGCCTTCTGTTTGTGCTCTTAAGTGGTATTGTCTAGGGCTAATTATTGTTGTTGAAATGTTACATTCCCATGCTCTAATTGTTAGTGGTCTGTGCCAAGACAATGCTTTCCTTAACTGTTTTCCATAACACAGTGTTCCATTAATTTCAAAATATGTGATGAGATTCTAAATTCTTGAAATAATATTTTATCCAGAATATACTCACATCTCTCATTCTTACTGAACATCCATCTCTGATGGATCCTGGAGGAGAAATCTGATTTTAGCATTGATTTATTTAACCATAACAATAAAGCCTCTATATTCATTATACATTTGCTAAGCAAAACAGATTTGGTAGGATCCAAGCAAGCAGGATGCTAGTTACAAATGATGATATGCAGGTCAACAGATGTTCTTGTGTTGATCTCACCAGATAAAGAAAAGGATGCAGTTAAAAAGAACAGAAAATATACAGAACTCTTTTTGGTCATTTCTAGAACCAGAGAGAGATGCATTTCTTCTCCCTTTTACACCGTCTAAATTTCACGACAATCCTGCCTAAATTTTGCATGTCCATTTTAGCAAACAGTGATATTAGAAATGGTGTTTATTTTATAACCTAGAAACTCCATCTTAAATGTTAGTGTAAGTTTATATGACAGTTCTATTAAATATAAAATAGTCCCATTACAGAGAAAACCTTTTTTGCCTGCTTTTATCTGTGACTAAATGGCACAGGCAGACCTGCAACTCTTCAAGTAAGACATTTTTAGAACTCTATTTATATTACAGCCATAACAAACTTGCAACTAGAAAATTATAATGGGCACAAACAGCTAATAAAAGAGAGATTGTTGAGAAATACTTCTTAAGAGCAACTTACAAGCAATTCTGATAAAATAGAGAGTCTCTTTGCTTGGAAAAAGGCCACTGCTGTAACCAGAGCCATTTGGCAATAGGTAGGCCTGTCTAGCTTTTCATAGGTTATTCTTGCCAAGCCATTGTGAGTAGTGGGCATTTCGTTTCTTCTTCATGTGATGACCTCAAAAGTAAACTGCCTACAATTACTATATCTCTCCCAAATCAAAGATGAATGGCCTGTGGCCCTCCAGGCAGCAACCCCTAGAGAGTCCCACATCAAACATTCCATTTTTAGAGGAAGTAGAACTAATCAAATGACAGGGACTTCACTGGTGCAGTGGACCACAGATTCTTTTCTTCTTCTGATTATATCACAGAACTCCTGTATGATTCATTTCAGTGTCTTCTAATGGACTTTTGAAGTAAGATACTGTACTAAGGATTAGGGGTGTTAGTCCAAGTGATATTGATTTGATCATGCCTTGATGGGAATCTTTATTATATTGGTGCAGCTGTGTTTTATGTTGCTAGATTCCAAGGACTTTGGCAGAGATATCAGATGGTGCTCGTGCAGGGGTGGGATTCAATTTTTTTAACAACTGGCTGTGCAGGCATGTCTAGATAGGCATGACTAGATAGGCATGGCCATGTGACTGAGTGGGCATGCCTTTTTTTTGCAGCATCCCCCTGAAATTATTATTTTTTGCTTCTTGGGCCTCGGGGGAGCCTCCTGGGAGTGTTTGTGCTCCCAGAAGGCTTTCCTGGGGCCTAGGAAGGCAAAAAACAGAGCCTGGGGTGGACCGGTGCAACACCCCCCACTGTGCTTCATTTTTGGGCCTCCTGAGCCTCAGGGGAGCCTCCTGGTGGGGCATTTTTGCTCCCCAAAAGCTTCCCTGGGGCCCAGGAAGGCAAAAAATAGAGCGGGGGGGGGCACAGCTCCTTCCCCTTGCAAGCCCCCTTTTGCCTCAGGGAAGCCTCCTGGGCAAAGCAGTAAAACAGCGAGGGGGATCCCAGCACAGCTGATCGTTGGAAGGAGAGAAAAAAACCTTAAAGAGTGACTGGTGGGGGAGAACGCAGTCAGCAATGTCGGGCATGCATGTGATGTTGTGCATGCATGATAAGGACTGACTGGGTGGGGAGGGGCAGGCAGGGAGGGGTGGGCGGAGAGGGGCAGGGCCAGCCAGGGGCACGATTTGCTGGTTCTCTGAACTGTGCAATATCATAACAACCGGTTCTATAGAACCGGTACGTACTGGTAGAATTCCACCCCCGTGCTTGTGGCTTCCTAATAGGATTTCTCCCTCTATTCTGTAGTGTTGGACATCAAAAAATAGTTCCCCCTTGTCAAAAAAATAGTTCACCTGTCATAGCAAAGAACTGTGATCCAAAGATACTCTTGTAGTTTGAGGTATCTCATCAAAGGATAGCAGCTTGTACGTTGATGGGTTCATATCCTCAGGAGATCTCAGTGTTAACTCAGCAGAAAACTGTGGAGGACATATCGCATCAGTGTCAAACTCAATTTCATTGAGGGCCACATCAGGGTTGTATTTGACCTTAGGGGGCTGGGGTGGGTTTGGCCAGGATGGGCATGGCTAGCTCAACATCACTTGTGTTGGGAGCACCTATGGTGGCCTGAGTGCTCTGCCAGAGAAAACATGCTTCCAAATTCAATTTTTGGCTGTGACGGCCTCCTGCAACCCTCTGTCAGTGAAAATGGAGCGCAGGTGGACCATGCTGTTTCGTTGTTCCCAGGGTGGCCACATGGGCCAGATCTAAACAGCTGGCAGGCTGGATCCAGACCATGGGCCTTGAGTTTGACACCCCTGGCATATACTGACTGCACTACAGGGCTATGTATTGCTAAGAAGGATGCCTGCCAGACAGCAAAATGTGTAAATTAAGGGAAGTGAGGATCATTTTGCCATTGCTATGCAATGATTGGTGTTTTGACGGTCATCATCTGTGCATAGTTGAATGATAATCAGCGATGTTGGAAAGCACATTGTCTTAGATTGGTATCACTTCATTATATATTCTGTCTGAGAATACACATCAGCCTTCCCCAAACTGGTGTTTTGTAAAGGAACTGGGTTTCATTCATGATTCAGCTTAATTGGACAGCATCATGCTAAAGAAGGCCACTATATCAGATCTCAGTGCTTGAGCTTGCTAGCCCAGAAAAATATAGGAAGGAGAGATGTCCCAACTAGAATTAATCTGCCAGTTCTAAATAAACAGGAAATAAATTGATGCTACTAAAAATGTTCATAAGGTATGCTAGTGCAAAATAGCCTTTGATTTCACATTTGCCTCATTTTTAGCATGAGGGCCTTAATCAAGGTAAATGTTTATCCTGGTAAGGCATCAAAGGCAGTGGTTTTAAATGGGACCCTCAGAACACTTTACAAAGTCTCACTACATCAGTTATCACTAACCATCTGTGAGTCTGGTGTTCTACCAACAAAAACATAATCTGATGAATAATTGAATTGTCCACATTTGAAGTGAAAGATGAATCAGAAGTCTGAAAGCAAGCCAAGGTAATGTGTTACAGGGTGCTCGTGGCTGAATCAATGACTGTTTATTAAATGTGTAGATTAAAAAATTAAAACTACAATATTCAACTTCAGATTCAAAAGCACATTTGTCATTACATAAGAACACACATACACACACACACGTTTTCATAGGTATTTGTGAGAAACTCAAGCAAAGTTTAGTTTGAGTTTACTGCAAGCATTGCATTTCATCAATACAAACTAATCACGTGGAAGAACTGTCTTTTCCTATGGAGAAATGTCCATCAAGCCATGTAAATTACATTTCCTAGGAAATGAAGTGTTTCCTTCTCATTCACCCAGTACACTCAACTGATTTGCTAAGTAGTAACTTTTAAAGTGCAATGACAGAGGGAGTGTAGAACATACCTGTAGGGCTGACAATGGGTTCAAAGCACTGTAAGGGTTGATCATTCTAAGTATATATTTTTTCCAAAGAAATACAATATGATTAGATTACATTGAAAACACATCTAAGTATTCTGGAAGGTTACACCAGCAGATCTGGCATGATAAGTAAGTCAGTCATTTTGTATACATAAAAAGGGGTGGGGGGAAAGAGTGGTTAGATCTAGATTTTCTATAAAAGCTGCTGTATTTAAACAAAGGCTACATCTGCACAGCTCACGCACCCCATTAGGCATGTAAAAGAATTCCACCATAAATTCTGCTGGAAACGAGGTTGGGTGTTCCATTTCCACTGGACTTTGTAAAGGAGTGAACGTGAATGTTAAGCATCCCACAAAGTCTGCTGGAGTTCATCATTTCCAGATCAAAAATCTACTCCCTCCCCTTGAATATGACCTCAGTGAAACTTGTGTGCAACCTTCAATATTTATGAAGAGGGTGCAGGGTCTCCCATCTGGATCTTCAGCTTGGGGCTCATCCACCCAGCCTGCTTTCCATGATAGAAAAACTCTCAGTCAACTCCCTATTTGCTGAGGATGACTCCTCACAATGAAACCATCACCTTATGGGCAACCCTTAGGCTAAGGCAAGTTTGAAGTGACCCATGTGTTCCATCATGAGTAGAATTTTTATGGGGGAATAGAAGACTTCTCATCCAGGCAATCCATGGAGCATGGAGAACGAGAATTTGGTGATAAGATCAAGGATGGAAACTTTAGCTGCAGTTGGCCAACAGGTTTGGTCTGTGGCTGTGCCTTTCTGTCCAGTCCTCGGACTCTGAATATATTCTGCAATTTGGGTATGAGAGAGACCAGAACCCAGTTTCTGCAGATACTTCCTTTTTTAAAATTGATTGCTTGATTGGTCAATATAGAGAGTGCAAACTAACTAGCCTACCCTTGGCTTAATGTAATTAAAAGGACTCATGTGCTTCTGTAGCATGCAATTCCCTTCCCAGTGGCTACTGTTCTCAGGCAAATCTGACTCCTCAGTTTCTCTCATGTGTTTTTTTTTTCATCATCTCTAAAGTGATTTATATTAATTTGATGAATATGTTTCCTCTGTATGAATCCAACCAATGACCAAATGGCAATCCCCAAAGATATGAAAATGCCCACTCTTTGCTGTCCCTAGTGGTCAGTTGAAGAGTGGGTCAGTCAGCGGGTTACAATTCTGCCATCCCCTATAGCTAATGGGGAGACTCTTATTCATCAAAATCCCTTTCTTCAACTCCAGCTCTATGACTACTTAAGCAGCACGTGCATCTGGCCTGCACAAATATTGGTGAAGGTGAGAAAAGCACTCTGCCTACAAGTAATAGTTGTTATGTCAGTTGACAATGTTTTTGATGAGTGGGGGTAATGAACACAAAAATTGAATTCAGTGGAACATCCAGACCCTGTAAACACTATCCCAGTTCAGATTTTGCATGTAAAGAATACCGTGTCCCCTGTTGTGGTCTACCAGTGGCCTGCAGAGCTGGCAGCAGAGTTGGACAGTGGGGAGGAACATGGGCCAGTACTGGAGTCTGGGGAGGGCTCAGATGAGGGATCTGTGTCCAACACAGAGATGGGGCCAGGGCCATCTGAGAGTTTATATGTGGACTCCGGAGCCTCCAAAATCTGACATCAGCAAGGCAGAGGAACAGGCAGAGCCAGTTCCCAGTGCACGCTTGTGCAGAGCTCCCAAAAGGCAAGAACAGTTAAAACAAAAGGGGAGACTCGGAAGTAAGGCTTAGAGATGATTGGCCCCTCCCATAAGACATAAAGGAGGAGCAAAGGGACACGAGCCTTTGCAGGAAGCAACTTTGTTCATTCTGGTTGGTTTCAACTCTAAAGCTCCATGATGACTTTGTGCTCCACTTGGCCTTGTAGAGCTAATTGGCAATTTGTTGGCAGTATTTCAAGGGAGATAAAGGTACGTGCTTATCACCTTTATCCTGAAGGACTGTGGCAGACTTCTGTTGGACTATGCATAAACTGTTTGGGACTCATTACGGGCTGTGAATACATATAATTCATAGCTGTTGAAATAAAACAAAAGGTTTTTGGGAACACCAAAACACCATGTGATTGTTACTGTCTCGGGAAGCCTTAGTCAGAACATCCCTCCTCCCCCATCACTGCTTCTTGCCCCCATCATATTTGATGGTGAAAGTGATAAAGAATCTGCCATTGTCTCCTTCTAGCTCAAGTGACAGGAAAATGATAACACTGTGGTCTTTTCATTCATTCATTCATTCATTCATTCATTCAAGTTCTGTGGATGCCTATCTCAATTAATGATTCTGAGCGGCTTACAGTTTCAAATCTATAAAAATAATAATATAAACATTACAATAAATTTAAAACAATATTTAAATAATAAACAATAATTAAAACAATAAAAATATCCAACAGCACTTCCTCCCCAACCCCTTGGTCTGAGGGTACGTGTAGGGATTCAGAGGGCTGGTAAATTTGGTCTTTTCAAAACCTTAGTCCTTTACCATATCCAAAGTAAACAAAATACAGTAGAATTTTTTTATTGGCCAAGTGTGATTAGACACACAAGGAATTTGTCTCCAATGCATAAGCTCTTAGTGTACACACAGAAGAACAAAATAATAATCATAATAATGATTATTACAAACACAATAATGAAAAAAAAATCCTTTCTGGAGTAATATCCAGAAATGATTTTTTTAAAAGTAGGTTTCATTTCCAGTGAAATTATGCATTGGAGACAGCACTGTTACCTCTGAAATTGGATGTTGTGAGATGAAACAATTCCTTCCACTTCCAAAACAGACACCATAGCATAATGTTGAAATGTATGCTTCACTCCTAGTGTGGAAGACATTTTGGGAGTAAGGCTACACATCTGCATCACATTTGGATATTCTATACATCGGAAGTTGAAATGTTCTCCTCATGTGTGTGAATGTTCCTGAGAGCAGGAATTGAACCTGAGCAACGATTAGTGAAATAGGCTTTATAACTATAACAAAAAGATTTATTTAGAAGAAGTATATTTTATGGGTAGGCAAAGCCTAACCCTACCCTTTTACGGATAGGCAAGTCTAATTTTCCTCTTTCCAGTGTTTGAAATTAAAGCCATTATGTCTTGCTAGACCATAGTTGAGCAAATGTTTGACTCATAGGTAGGACTAAGATAAATGGACTGTCTGAGCAGAAAGCTCATGCTCATTTCATCACATGTAAGTGAACAAGAGACAGGCATGTTCCTAATTCTGATATAAAAGCAAAAGAAAAGAAGGCTTTTAAAAGTCTTAGACCAGCCTCTCCCTCCCAAGCTGCATAGTCCTTTAAAAATAATAATCAGTCTTGACAGTCATTTAATAATGGTGAGTGCTGTATGGCACTATTATTATGTGTTTCATCTAATGATGAATTTCCTTTTACCCTATGGACAAAGTACAAAGCAGGGAAATTATCGCTGCGATACTTTTAATAACTTCCTGTGGGAATGCAAATGCCATCCGGTGCTGTCTCTACAAAAGAGTTAAATCATGCAATTTCACAGATTAGACAACATAGGGTTACTAATGAGAAACTTCATTTTGGTGATAAAGTCCCCCCCCCTCAAGAATATTTTGAGAGGCCTGTAACCTTTGGCTGACACCCAAGGAGGCTATTAGTTTAACCATGGGACGCACCAGCAAATATTCACGAGTCAGCAGAACCTCTCTTTTTCGGAAGGCAGTTCGTAACCTTCCCTACAAAGACTTTGAAAACTCAGGAAGAGCCGAGAGAAAGAAGAAAGTACATAGGGAAAAAAAACATTTGACTTATCAGCTTCCGATAGCTGCTTTACTTTAGCTTCCAATGTCTTTTCGACAACGTAGGTTCAACTATAGCTGCTCTGCATCTCCTTTAAAATGTCATACTGCCCTCTGTTCTATAAACATGTATCATCCATCACTAAATATTTAGATCTGAATTGTTGGGGCTGAGTTCTGTGCCAGGGGTAGGGGGATTAATTCTTTTCAAGGTCCTGGTTTGATAGATTCTTCGCTGAAGTAAACATCCGAGGCAAGCATATGCTGAGGCCATAAAACCTAGAAATCCGCTTGGAAGTTTAACAAAGGGGTCATTTGAAGCATGTTATTATAATTTACAGGGAAATTGTCAAGTTTTTTTTTTTTTGCATGAGTCATCAAAATAGGCTCCTCCCTGTTTGACAAAAGCCATTGCTATGTAAATGATACTATAGAAAGAAATATCCCCACTCCCCCACCTCTGGGGAAACACTTGAGGGTTCTAAAGAATGAGGCATGATGGACTGTTTGCTATCTCACATCTGCCTAATGAACTGAGATGTTTTACAGACTCAGGAAAACTATGTCAGGGTTTACAGAAGAGGTGACAATGGGAAGTAGTTTTGAGTGAATTTCTATAAAGTTAGGTCTTTTTTCCCCCCTGCCCTCAAGAGTGGCAGAACATTTGCTTTAGTTTTCAACCTAGGTATCTGATTCTATTGTCATGAGCTCACATGTATTGTGCGTGCATATAGATACACGCACCAAGTTCCCTTTCTCAAATTGATATCTTGGTTAAGGAAAAGAAGAAAAGTAGAAATAGTGGTGGGAAGCTGTTCTAAAAGTATAATTATATATAAAAATATAAAATGTGTAAGATGTCAAATGGTCCATGATTCTTAAATCAACGAATAAAATGTCTTGTCTTCATCTCATGTCTGCTGAGCTCTAAGAATCTGAGGGAAAGGAATCTGAGAGAAAAACTCCTACACTGTACATTATGAAGAACTTATGGGCCCATTTGGTATTCAACAGCAACAAAGTTTTTCATGGAATCTATGAAGGTAGCTATCTAATAGTCCTAAGTATGGTTGCCTTGCTGTATCCATATTTCTGAAACTTCTTGATGGGAAGCTTGCATGGATCCCTACGTATACTGGCTTGAGCATTAACATGATGGAATACTACAAGGTACAATGTGAAAGGATCTAGTCCCTTATCTAACCCTGGAAACCAAATTAAAGTATTCCAAAAAGATTACTTTAATCCAATGACCTTTGAACATTCAGTGAAGGGGACCTTTTGATATTTGGTGTCTTTGTTGAATTCTTTTTATTTTTGGAAAGTTCCCCCCTCCAGTATATGTATTATTTTCTTCTGAACTAAAATATTTTAGCTTCATGGTTGTGCTTTAGCATAGATTGAAAAGTTCTTTTCTTATTTATTTATTTATTTGTTTGTTTGTTTGTTTGTTTATTTATTTATTTTGTTTGTTCGTTTGTCAAAAGCTTACAATATAACAGCAACAAGAATAAACATAAGTTGAAATACAAGAAATAGGAACTAATAATAGGGGACAATAGGACAGGGATGGTAGGCATGACTGTGAGCTTATGCACGCCCCTTACAGACCTCTTAGGAATGGGGTGAGGTCAACAGAGGTTAGTTTGAGGGTAAAGGAGTGGGTGTTTGAGCAGGTGACAACAGAATCAGGTAGTTAGTTCCAGACATTGACCAGTCGGTTGCTGAAATCATGCTTCCTGCATGGAAGTGGTTTACATTTAGTTTATATCTGTTGTGTGCTCTAATGCAGGGGTGGGATTCAAATTTTTTAACAACCAGTTCTGCGGATGTGGCTTAGGTGGTGGGCATGGCTTGGTGGTCATGTACTGGGTGGACATGGCTTGGTGGTCATGTTATTGGCTGGGCATGGCCAACTCAATATCACTCACATCGAGGCATGCATCTCCTCACCTGGCCTCTCATGACTGTGGGAATGCTGCAACAGTCATAAGTGTGAAAATGGTCATAAGTCACTTTTTTCAGTGCCATTGTAACTTTGAATGGTCACTCCACACAAGCAAAGTACCAGCAAAGGAGGAAAAAAAACCTCCAGAGAAGTTCCTGAGACAGGAAGTCTAGTCCTGCCAAGAATGTAATAAGCGTTAATGGAGAGGCAGTTTCTGTAAGCAACACCAGAATGTTTCCTTCCTGCCTTCCTTACAGGATTAGGCCAGTAATTTCTTCTAACAACCAGTTCTCTGAATTGCTTAGAATGTTAACAACCAGTTCTAGTGAATAGGTGCGAACTGGTAGAATCCCAACCTGCTCTAATGTTGTTGTTGTTAAAGCTAAAATATTCATTAATTGGTAAGATGTTGTAACATATGATTTTATGTACTATGCTTAAGTCTAATCTTAGTCAGTGTGGTTCAAGGTTGTCTAAGCCAAGAATCTCAAATCTGGTGCTATAGGCTATTCTGTTGCGAACAGAGGAATGTAGTACTCTTCTGGTAAAATATTTCTGGACTCGCTCAATTGTTTTTATGTCAGATATATAGTGCGGATTCCAGATAGCACCCCCGCATTTCCCTCTTGACTTTAAATGGTTAACAACAGAGAATACCACCCCTGCTCCCAGACAAAAAAAAACTTATCACAAAAACAAAACCATCAAAACAGCATGCAATATGTGATGCACCAAGACCCACTTAAAGTAATTATTTCTCACTGAACAGCAGTGATTAGACTCCCCTAACATTCTGACTCCAATAGTGAGGAAAAGACAATTTTAAAGGTTTTCCTAGAGATTAAAATAGTTGGGACCACCCAAATCTTGGGATAATTGTTTTTTCCCCCAGACAGGAGATACCACAATAGAGTAGGCATATCTCCTGGGTCCCATTAGATGGCATGTCCACTGATTTTTCTATTGTACAATTTTCTAAAACATCTTATGGTAAATATGACCCTCTTCTATCTATGATACCTTTTCAAATAATTAAATGGCTGCTGCCCTATATGAGACCTCAAAATTTGTTCCAAAACTTTGATGACACATCCAGAGCTGATCATGAGATACTGCAGAAAGAAGGAGCGGAGCTAAAAGTCCTTTGGGACAAATAGTAATCTAGTCACATAATGTTGGATGTGTCGAGACTCTCATTAAGCCTTTCCAGTGACAAATATTACTACATCTTTCCAATGATTTGCTGAAATAGAAAAATGGAATTTTTCTGTAAATAAGAACATATAAATGAATAATAGTTCGGAATTTATGTTCTTAACATTAATATTTCATATGCAAAGATTCTTGGGTGTGGACAATTTCTTTTTAAAATAAACCAAGGAAAAAAAGAGAAACTAAACAGTGCACATTTAATTTGCAAGATTCTTTGGGTAACGCCACAGAAAGAAATGCAGAACGCAAGAAAATCCATTCAGAATATGCCTGAATAGATAAAGTTTGAACTTTATGAAAATTATGAAGTATTCTTGTAAGTTACAGAAAGAATTAATGGGTAAAAAGATTTGTCCATTTTCATTATGTAACATAATGCTCTTGATAAGACCTCTCCAAAATTGTTACTATTAGATAAGTTTTGCCTCTAGGTGGGTTTTGAAATTTAGCCAGGGCTTAATCATCCTGACAGGCTAAAAGCTAAGGGAGTTTCTACGTTTGCATGTTATTTCAAACATAATACAATCAAATACGTTTGATAAGATACAAGGAGGCCCACCTAAGTGGAATATTTGACAATTCAGATTCAAGGTGAAAGTGAAACTAAGAAGGGCTTTCTTCAAATTTGCAACAGTTATGTACTCCTCAATAGAAAGAATAAAGAGTATTGTTCTTGGCATGAAAATAGATTTGTCTAACCAAGTGGTCATTTGTGAAGCCACTACATTATAAGGGCTTAATGTGCTCTTCAGTTGACTTTTAACTGAACAGAACATTGTTATAGTGTTGTCTTTCAGAAATTGTGGATAATAACAACATAAAACATAATAACAACAACAATCAAAACAACAGTACCAAAGTGGTTGATGTGCTTGGCCATAATCTGAATGCAACAGGAGTAGATGGAATTTCAATTCATCCATTACAAAAACCTGCATTGGTTACAACAGCAACTTTATTAGAACATTATCTTTGACTACTTTATATCCTGGGAAAAGATCTGATAGTCAAAAGGATCAAATCTAGTCAGAATTATCTGCTCGGTTGTGTGTAAATACTATAAATAGGATTAGGAGTAATAATAATAATTCAAAAGGATAAATATCTATAAATTGAAGTTGAAAGATTATGGCATAAACTGGCCATGGTAGTCGCAGTGGTCATCAGCACATTGGGTGCCATACCAAAAGATCTTGGACCGCACTTAGAAAATAGGCACACTGACAAAATTTCCATCAGTCAATTACAAAAGGCCGCACTGCTTGTAGATGATGATGACATTGATGATGATGATATATATGATGATATATTTTCCTTGGATTGTTTCATCTATCTCTATCATCTCTATCACCTCCATCGCCATATCTATCTATCTATCAGTGGTGGGATTCATTTTTTTTTACTACCGGTTCTGTGAGCATGGCTTGGTGGGTGTGGCAGGGGAAGGATACTGTAAAATCTCCAGTCAGAGGTGATATTTGCCGGTTCTCCAAACTACTCAAAATTTCCGCTACCGGTTCTCCAGAACTGGTCAGAACCTGCTGAATACCAACTCTGCTATCTATCTATCTATCTATCTATCTATCTATCTATCTATCTATCTATCTATCTATCTATCTATCTACCTGAAACAAACCAGGGGAAATGTACTTAAGTTTGGAACCTGCTGATCAGCTGTTGGATATGTAAACTGGAGGAACATTTATGAAAGGAGGCAACAGTAGATATTCCTCTGTGGATCTGGTTTTGCCAAAAAAGAAACTTGAATTTCTGCACCATCATGAAAGCAGCCCCTTAGAATACTTAGATATCTGTTCCTAGCCACATTAATGCCAAAATAACACACAAAAACATGTGTTTTATGTTGTGATGCAAGCTGGGCCATTTATGGTTTGTTTATTTTTTGTAGGACGTATAATCTGTCTTGGTCCAAAGGACTATGAGTGTTATCCATAATTTCAAACAGCAAGAACAATACTCATAATACAAAAACAATTAAAAGTCAATTAATATTTAAAAGTGGCCACCAAAACCAAAGATAACATCTTAGATAAAACCCAAGATAGGCTCCAGAAGTCAGTCAGCTGGGATAAAAAGTACATTGAAATAAAGCAGTTTTTACTTGTTGGTGGAATTGCAGTGGGGCTTCAGTTACCGTATATACTCGAGTATAAGTCGACCTGAATATAAGCCGAGGCACCTAATTTTGCCTCAAAAAACTGGGAAAACTTATTGACTCGAATATAAGCCGAGTTTTTCAGCACATTTTTTGTGCTGAAAACCCCCCCCTCGGCTTATACTCAAGTGAGATTCCCTCTGAAAAAAAAAAAAATGGTGTGGAGCTCCGGATCTGGGCAGCCACTTCCCTGCTTCCGTGTTTCCTTTGCAACTTGTAAGCATGGGGGTAATCGGAAGCAGAAAAGTTCTTGCATGAGGATATATTGTTTTTCTTTATTTAACTGTTTTTAGGGGGGGGGAAAGACCCACCATCATGTGAGAATGCTCAGACACGAAATCTATCCACTTGAAAATAAGTGTGTGTGTCTGTGGGGGATTTTAACAGAGGGAAGACATAGGGTGAAGGCAAAAGCAACGGAAGATCCTTCAGCCCTAGCTGCTTTCAGTCCGCTCGGGAGGAGGAGGGGGAGGAGGAGGCCTCCTCCCCTCCTCCTCCCGAGCAAACTGAAAGCAGGTAGGGCTGAGGAAACGAAGCCACCTCGGCTTGCGTTGTTTTCTGTGATCTCAGAAAACAACGCGAGCCGCTGCCACCACCTCCTCCTCCCCTTCCTCCTCCCGAGCGGACTGAAAGCAGCTAGGGCTGAAGGATCTTCCGTCGCTTTTGCCTTCTCCCTATGTCTTCCCTCTGTTAAAATCCCCCCCCCCACACACACACACACATTTATTTTCAGGCGGATAGATTTCGTGTCTGAGCATTCTCACATGATGGTGGGTCTTTCTCCCCCCCCAAAAAACAGTTAAATAAAGAAAAAACTATATCCTCATGCAAGAACTTTTCTGCTTCCGATTACCCCCATGCTTACAAGTTGCAAAGGAAACATGGAAGCAGGGAAGCGGCTGCCCAGCTCCGGAGCTCCACACCATTTTTTTTTTTTTTCAGAGGGAATCTGACTCGAGTATAAGCTGAGGAGTTTTTTTTTAAGCACCAAAAATGTGCTGTACTCGAGAATATACGGTAATTCTGGGAAGAGAGTTAAAGTGAGAGCTATTCCAAAGAAGCTTGGACTCTAACCTAACCCCCACAAACCTTACAAGGTTCATGCTTACATCACATCACTCACAAATATGTAAATGCCTGCACCAGAACATTGCGATGTGTGTTGTATCATGAGGTCTATGTTGGAATATCTTTCTGAATAGTGAAGGGGATTCCAAGTTGGCCTCATCACTTCAGGGTGGCCAGACTGAGGCAGAATCATTTTGAACTACATATGCTCTTCCACTCACATGTGGCATCTCCCTATAATAGATTCCCTCCAATCTTGCATGTTCTCACTAGAAGTTTTTCAGTTAGCCTAACTGGATCTGGGGATACATTTAAAAGAGTAAAAGCAGAGTTATTGGTCATACGTAATGATGACCAACCAGAGGTGGAGTTCAGCAGGTTCTGACCAGTTCTGGAGAACCAGTAGCAGAAATTTGAGTAGTTTGGAGAACAGGCAAATGCCACCTCTGACTGGCCCCACCCCCATCTATGCTCTGCCGCTTGAGTCCCAGATGATTGGCTGGATCTTCTTTTGTTGCCCTGCACAGGAGGATGCAGGTTAGTGGGGTGGGGAGGGAATGGGGCTTTTACAGTATCTTTCCCCTGCCATGCCACACCACACCATGCCCACCAAGCCATGACCACAGAACTGGTAGTAAAAATTCCTGAATCCCACCACTGTGACCAACGCTCACTAAGCCTTCAGAGCTGAGCCGTGGGGGCCATCATGTACAGAACTGGAATGGGGCGGTGTCTAATTTTCCATCCCACTTTTATTGCTCCAAAGAAAAAAGAGATAATGTTTGACAATCTTGCTCAGAAGTGTTTGACATATGAGGGGGAAAAAAAGGAGTGCTTTTTTCCCCCTGCCCTGTACTGCAGCACAGAAGCACTTGCTGAACTCATAGTTTTGAGCTCCATCAGCAAGCTACGTTAGCAATCTGGACAATGTTTAGAAAGTAGATTGTTCAACAGCAAGGCCTAGGCAGCCCAAGGTATTTCTTCAAAAAACGCAAAGAACCCCAGCATTAGCAAGAGGTTTCTGGAGAAAGTCAGATGAAAATGTGAACAGCATGGATGTCCAAAGGAACTGGCTACTTTTGTCAGAATGAGGAAAGCAATGTCATGGCCTTTAGGTGAAAGCTCCACCCGTCTTTCGCATGCAACATTGTGATGTACAATTATGTGATGCTGTTTTTGTCCTTGTGCCCCACCTGCAGTTGCTGCTAGTGCAGAGAAGGAAAGATACAGGGAGATTCACTTTGTCTGTTAAAACAAAAAGTGCTGTACTGTACTCACTGTTCATTTAGTGGGAAACTACTGGGGAAAGAGAGCAACCGGAAACTGATGTTTTTCCTGCTGCCAACAATGGGGAACATGTACATGCGAGGATGGGATTCAACCAGTTCAGGCGAACCAGATGTTAAATTTACATCTGGTTCACCAAACCGGTAGTTGAACTGACTGGCTGTCCCCGCCCACCCCACCCTGCCCCTTGTAGAGTTGTAATTGCAGGAATATTCCTATCTTGGATGGCAAACCTCAGATAAAGAATGTTTACAAGCAAATACAACTCAGGCAAACAAAGTCACTAATCTAAAGGAGGATTAGAGAGAGGAAGTAAACATATGTTAGACTTTAACTAGAGATAATTAATTGTGTTAATTACTATGCTAAACAGTAACGAAAGTTAAGCAGAAACCAAAGTTAACCAATGTTGGAGGATTACTAAAAACATGTATAAATGCAAGACTAGATTCCAATAAAGTTCATCATGATTCATTTGATCATGATCAAACACCTCAACTGCCTCGTCATTACAACAGCCCCTCTGAGGAGTTTCCATGCAGCCTGTTTTGGACGCAGGTAAGTGCAGGATCCAGGCAGAGGTTCTGGGAAAGTGAAAAACAGCCCTCCTGGAAGTTCTGTAAGTCCAGAAACAGGCCTGTTCCTAGCTTCCAGAGGCCTCCAGAGCCTGGGGGAGGCCATTTTCACCTTCCCAGAGGCCCAAGGAAAGCCTCTGGATTCTGGGGAAGGTGAAAAATGGCCCTCCCAGAAGTTCCACGCCCATCATGGCAGAGAACCAGTTGTTGGGATTTTTTAATCCCACCCCTGTGTAGAAGTCCTGGGTGCTTGAATGACAACTGAAACTAAAGAGCAAGGGAATTCTTTAAATATCTATCTATCTATCTATCTATCTATCTATCTATCTATCTATCCATCCATCCATCCATCCATCCATCCATCCATCCCACCTTTCTTATTTTCTGTGTAACTCCAGTGAACATTTCTAATACAATTTCCTTCTATTTTCTCCACAACAGCAACCCTGTGGCCCGAGATAGAGTGACCGGCCCAATGTCACACAGCTTTCATACCTAAGGATAGACTAAAACCCACAATCTCCTGGTGCTGAACCATTACCACAAATTTATTGCAAACTCATTGCAAATGAGATAAGTAACTATGACTGTTATGACTACAGCGAATACAGCCTTGTTGCCAAGATCTTAGGGGAAAAAAAACAAGTAAAGATAATTTGGCACAAGGAAGACTTTTTCCTCTTTTACAAGTTTACAGCAGTTTATGTGGTTATTCTTTTTTTAAAAAAAAAATTATGGACCTCATGAACCTGGAGGAAATAAAACAATCTAAATGCAAAATTAAGAATAGTAAATGAAAAAATAAATTATTCTGACTCTAAAAATGTGAAAGCAAAACAAATATTGTTTGAGAGATGTTATTTATGTATTTTAACCTATATTTTTCAAGTATTTTTTTTACCCCCAAACGTATTTTATCTGAAGAAATTGAAGAAATGCCCAACAAGTCAGAAAAACGCCTCAAATGATAGTAATATAACAATTTTGAAAAGTTCTTCATGCAACTTCAATAATTGAAAATGCAAAGAGACACACCTTGGTATCTTTTCTACAGGGTGAGGCTCTTCATAATTTTAAACAGGAGTACATTACAATCTTTGGAATCAACATAGGGGGAAAAACATTTTTTTTCCTGTAAATACTGATATCCACAAAACGGCAACATCTTATTTTAATAGGCTTCTCCTAATACAAAGTCTGTGAATAGCGAGACAATGAACTAATGTTTATGTTTTAAGGCTTCAGATCAACACTGGGAATTAAATCCAGAAATAAGGTGGCAACTAGAAAAGAAATGTACCTTGTAATTTCTCAGAAGTCACCCTTATTTGCAGAACAGATGCCTGTTTCCTTATTTTATTCTTAATTGCTTAAGGATTTATTTCCCATTTCTCTTCATTCTCCCCACCCCCCAGTTTCTTCTGATTAACAGGGCTCAGCTATCTGACAGAACCTCACCAATTGGCTAACAATCTCAAAAAGCCATGCCATGTTAAGCTTGTTTAGTCATCAGATTAAGGATCACCAGGTATTCCAGGACTGAAATGAAATTAAAAACCTATGAAATAAAATAAAAAATAAACCTCAGGAAAATGTAATGGCAAACTGAATTCTGTATTGTTACAAAGAAAGCTATATGGATATGTGTCCATGATGCCTTCAAGAACTGAACACAATTGAAGGAGACTGCTTTTATTGAATGGGGCAGCTCCTACCACTTTTGGTTTATTAATATGTCAATCACTTTGAAGCCTTCATAGCTAACTTCCCAACCCGAATAATCCCCATTAGAATGGGTCTATGTGATGTTTTCCTTTGACGTTTAAGGAAAGCATAATACGAAGCTAGAGCACTGTAGCCCATTGGAGAGATTATTATAAAAATTAGACTGGATATGGACATATATCCTTGACCAATTCATAACTAAGTTCAGTGTAAGACTGCCACACTCCTTCAAGGATAATTTTACGAGTTGTATCTCCTCTCTTTGAAATAATCTTTGAGCTTCCTTTCGTCAAACTGGATGGAAGCTAATAGAGAAAAACAAATATTGCTGTGTAATTTTAGCACTGTATTAATATGAACTCTGTGGAATGTAGAATTTTCAAGGATAATAGGATAAGCTTGCATAAGTGAGTACAATACTGAAAAGGTGAAGGCGCAGCCGTTAACTGAATATTCGGGGATAGAACAGAATTAATCCAACCTATGAAGCTGAAACTGTAGAATCAAATAATCACAGAATTGGAAGGATAATAGAGTAATAGAGTTGGAAGGGACCTTGGAGGTCTTCTAGGCCAACTCCCTGGTCAAGCAGGAGACCTTATAACCATGATGGCGAACCTATGCCACCCGTGCCAGAAGTGGCATGCACAGCCATCTCTCCGTGCATGCCAGCCACTGCCCGTTGCTCTTCCAGGTTCTTGCCTGTGCGTGCACACCAGCCAGCTGATCTTCACATGTGTGGGAGTGCTGGAAACCAGAAGAGCAGCTCCCCAGAGTGCATGCGCGTGCCGGCCAGCTGGTCTTCAGGCGCGCAGGAGCAGCGGAAACTGGAAAAGCAGCTCCCCGGAGCGCATGTGCATGCCAGCCAGCTGATCTTTGTGCACGCATGGAAGTGCATGCATGGAAACTGGAGGGCCAGCTGGCTGGCACACATACGTGCATCAGGAAGCTAAGTTTCCAGTTTCCAGCACTCCGGTGTGCACGCATCGGGGAGCTGCACTTCCAGTTATCAGCGCACACACCTCCCATTTCTGCATTCGGTGCCAAAAAGGTTAGCCACCACTGCCTTATATCATTGTGGACATATAATTGCCCAATCTCTTCTTGAAAACTTCCAGAGATGGAGCACCCACATCTTTAGCAAACAAGCCATTCGGCTGATTAATTGTTCTGTCAGGAAATTTCTCCTTAATTGGATCTCTCTTATTGAGCTTCCACCCGTGACTTTTTGTCCTGGCCCCAAGTGCTTTGGTGAATAAGTGAATCTTCTCTTCTCTGGAAGAGTGTTAGTCATCCCCAATCTGTCTCTTTGTTAGACTAGGCATACCGAGTTCTCTTACGTGTTCGTTGTATGGTTTAGCCTTCAGATCTCTTATCATCTTTGTTGGTCTTTTCTATACTCTTTCTAGGGTCTCAGCATCTTTTCTGTATCATGATGACCAGAACTGGATGCAGTATTCCGAGTGTGGCCTCACTAGTGCAATATATTGCAATACTACCACTTCTTAATGATCATGATGGCATCCTTCTCTTGATGCAGCCTAGGACTACATTGGTTTTTCTGTCAGCTGCAATGCTGGCATATACTTAAGTGGCTGTCCACTAAGACACCTACCCCACCTCTCACAGTTACTACTGTTGAGCCAGGTACCACCTATTCTATACCTCTGCATTTGGTTTTTCTTGTCTAAATGCGAGACCTTACTTTTCTCATCAGTGAATTTAATTTTGTTGGATAGGGCCCAGTGCTCAGGTGTGTCAGGATCCTTCTGAATCCTTCAACATCTTCTCTGGAAGAGTATTAGTTGTCCCCAATCTGTCTCTTTGTTAGACTAGACATCTTCCATCTCTTAGACTAATTGGAATGGGTGAGTATTCCCAAATTTATTTATTTGTTTTGTCTAAAAAGACTAGTTTTTCACACTCAGAAGTTTTACAGAAGATGTGTTCTGAAATTTAACTCTGCATTGACCTATGATCTGTGTTCCAACTTTCATTCAGAAGCTCAAGGTAACATACACAATATTCTCTTGTCCTATTTTCCATAAAGCACATTCCTGCGAAGTAGATTGAGCTGAGAGAGACCCATCGGCCTTCTCAGGAGTGGAGCAACAAACATATGGAAAATACATTGCTCATACTTTGTAATTCAAACTAATGAGGCATTATAATGATTTTTCTTGTTCACTGAATATGGAAAGAGAAGCTTAGTTTTGCAGAGCAGTAGGACCATAACTATTTTTTAACTGTGTGAACAGCTCTAAGGACTTCATATTATTGAGTTTAGATAATGACAGGTCTGCTTTTTATCTCCTCTAAGATAATAAACAAAACCCAGTGTGAGAATCTGTGTGAAAGAGACCCACGTTTTAAAAAATCTGTTAGGTTCTGTTAGTCACTTTTAAGTTTTGGTGGTGGTTTGGCTGCAAACAATTGGCTCTAGGTTTATTAGCATATCTGTCAACAATTGAAATGTTTAAAAAGGCGAATAATCCCATGCTCAGCTCACCTTTTCTGTCATTCCTGCAGGATAACCCAGACTGAGTTTGAATTTGGAAAGCTAGGAGAGGTCTTTTAACATTTGCATCCCATCAGCTCCCATTCCTTTTTCCAGTGTTCCATAGAGCTGGGGTGCCTGGTATTAAAATGCTGCTGATGACAGTCTAGGTTTTACAAGTTATTGCTGCTCATATTCCACGGTGAATAATAAATCCTCAAGGAGATCTTTAATATAAACATTAATAGTTTCCCACATCTTTGTTTAGAGACTCAGCCAAGGCTTTCTAAACTTAAAGAGCTTATTCTTCCCAGAAAAAAATGGTTCTACTTATAAGCTCCCACATTTTAACCTTTCTAAGATCAGGCTTATTTAAAAAAAAAACCACCCTCAGCCCAAATTTGCAAATTGTTATATTGTGTGATTTTGTGATATTTCCCAGGTTCTGATTCCAGTTAGATTAGGCAGGTAGATGTTTGTGGGTATGTCACACACACACACACACACACACACACACACAGAGTCTTTCCTTGTTTAGAGACTCCAGTTGGTTCCCACAAAATGGTCACAAAGTAAACCCTGTGTCTGTGAGAGAGAAATACTGTGAAGATCACTGGTTGTTGCTCTGTCACTTAGATAAAACTATCTCTAATAGAAATGCCAGCATTACTTGCCCTGAGTACAATGAGCATTGTTGTCAGATGCAGAAATTTAGCCAAAAGTGTGCACATTGGTTGGAAATTGACTTGTTTATTACTGAATACTACAGTGTATTACTGTTTCACTTGCAAATAGTCACTAATTGAGTAATTTCTAAATGAACAAGGGCTGCATTTGTATATCTATTATACCCTAATAGAAAGCATTTGGACTTAGGTTTTAGTTATTTTCATCAGCGTATACATGCTCATATTCAGGGAGGTGCGGTGGCCTTAAAGATGTAGCTCTCGCCTCACAATCAGGAGACTGTAAGTTTGATCCTAGGTAGAGGTAGATATTTCTCTCTCTGGGCACAATGAGAATATATCGCATTGGTGACAAGAAGGGCATCGGGCCAGTAAACACTCAGTTCCATTCAGTTGCCCAGACTACACCCCACAAGGGATTATGGGGTTATTAAAAGAAGAAGAAGATGATGATAAATACTCACATTCAGTTTTGTATTCATATTCATTCCTTTCATTTTAATGCTCTCTTATGATGAAATGTGTCCAAAATAAAGAGCATATTTTTTTAACATCTACATTTTTCAAGTGAAAGTTAGTTATAAAATGCCAGACAACTGTAGTAATTTTTTTGTTAAAAAAATGGAAAGTAAGTAAGTAAGTTTCTGCAATACTGACTGGTTGGGGAAGAGAAGGAGAAAAGGGGAGACTAGAGAGTAAAGAAGTGAAAATGGAAGATTGCTTGGCAAGAAAATAAAAAGAGGTGAAGAATATTTGGAAACACAACTTGATTCAAACTTTGGCTGCGGTTCTACTGATGGATAGTGAAAGGGCAGGAGAAGAGAGTAATACACACTGCGATAATTACCGCATGTCATATTCAGGAGAAGGTAGGACTATATCAAATAAGCACTCATCCTAATAACGTAGCCATAAAACTCCCCAATCCATTCATAAGCATTACTAAGCTCCACCAAAACACAAGTATCTAAGAAAATAAGGCTATGTTTACAGCTATCTTTGATAAAAGAAAAAGAAGCATATATTCAGATTAGGAAGTTAATGATAAAATTAGATTTTGATAACTGTTCTTTGCTCCTGGCTTTTAAATTGTATTTATTTTTAAAATCTCTTCATCCATACTTATGGCATGTGTTTAAAATAATGTGCTTGTAAAAGAAGGTGTTTTTTTTTTAAGATCATGGAAATTATATTGAAATTAAAGACTTAAAAGCCATAATTGGAGGTAAACTGGCAGTCTCTAATGGGACATTAGTATTTAATTGTGTCATAGAGCAACAATAAATTTTCTCCCAAAGCTCATATCCATGCTGTTTTTATAATGAAGATAAAGTACTAACAATTACTTAAAATATGTAGGACACAACTTCTTCCAGGAAGATAGCGAGGGCTCTTGTCCTTTTTATGGCATTTTCACTTTATAGTATAACAATTGTAGTGACCTTAGTGTGAGTAACAGCTCATTCTACAGGCATCCATTAACTCCGACACTTATTTATTTATTTCTGTAATCAGGATCTAATCTTCTGGAACCAAATCAATAAAAATAGCTGTAGTGAAAGGGGGAACTCCGCAAAGCTACACATAGATGTCTTATAGTAACTTTATGAGGATCCTGCATATTGTTTGATGTTTTCCCCAAGGAATGAACTGTTCTAACCTTCAGCACGAAAACTACATGTGGGTGGAACTCTTAAAAATCTCTCCATACCTCAGATCCTATCAGACTCTCAACATTCAGCCCAATGGGAAAACAATAAACATCTTTCTTACTGTCATGGTAGAAATAGAGAATGAAACATATATATTTATTTGATTTATATTTTAGTTTTCTACCAGGAGCCAAAGGCAACATACTGTAAGCCCCTCCATTTTCCCCATAACAACCCAGTGGAATAGATGGGGTTGAAACGGATTGGCATAAGATCACCAGATGAGTTTTCATCATTGAGTGTAGGTTGAACACCAATCTCCCCAGTATAAAATGCAACACTTTAACCTTATACTTACCTGGTTCTTTGTTGTGTAGAAAATATTCTTATTGATCCTCTTTCACCAGGATGAATTACTAGAGCATCTGTAAATATAATTTTCTCTTAGGTGTGAAAAGGATTATAAGTGTAATTGACAACACTGTGTAACATACTGCTCTTGAGCAAGGGTCTTCAAACTTGGTAAGTTTAAGACTTCTGGACTTCAACTCCCAGAATTCCTGAGCTAACATTACTGGAGGAGGAATTCTGGGAGTTGAAGTCCACCAGTCTTAAATCTGTCAAGTTTGAAGACCCCGTTCTTGAGTTTTCCGATGTGTGCTTAAACTCTTAAGGAGGTTTTAACAAGAAAAAAGATTGTAGCTCAATTATAAAGATATTTCATGGTGCCAGTTTCAATTCCCGGGAAAGAAAAAAACCCTTTGTTACATAGCCACTGCCTCTATTTGCCAGTTTCCCTAATCTACTATCTTTCATATAACTTCGAACTGCAGTTCCCAGATAACATGGAGGACAATGTATATTAGATCTGGAGAATACAGGTTGGAGGAGGGACACTGTAGACTGAAGGATCAATGGTCTTACACATTATATTCTTACAGTCCTAATACTGTAGAAATGGCAGGTTTTAGTGTTATGGGACTGTCATGGCCCTCAGTTGCTAAGTATGCAGACTTAAAAACTATACCTCTGCATTCCACTCTCATCTCTCATTCCATTTGAACAAAAAGAGGAAAAAAGTTTGCTTTAAAAAATAATAGCTATGTGCATGTAACTATTTTGTTAATAGTGTTAAAAATATTCAACTATATGTTCCTGTCCTTAAAATATTTAAGTAGCCATCCCATATAAAAAGGGATCCTGTCCACTCAGTAACATTATTATGTTGGTGAACATGTCTTCAGGGACCCTCCAAAGCACATATAAAGGTGAAATATATGGATTGCTCCTAGTTTAAGTTTTAAAGGTTAAAAACCAATGTTTTGAAATGTACTAGAAGGACAATTAGAATATAAGACCCACCAAACAAAGTCCATCACATTAAAAACACTGTTGTTTTGATCAGCACATTTATTCTTCAAATGCCCTGTTCTGGAACCTACTTTCAGGTAAGTGTGGCCTACAAATGTACAGAGTGGTATGGATGATATTGATGTTCACTTAAGAGTGCCGACCACTCTGAGACTCTTCCTCTTTTGAACTGCATCCAGTTTAGAGAATGAACTATCATTTTAGTTTGAGATTATAAATCTTAGGCAGAGATGATTTTCTTCTCCTTCTCCTCCTCCTCCCCCTCCCCCTCCTCCTCCTCCTCCTTCTCCTCCTGCTTATTCTCCTTCTCCTCCTCTTCCTCCTCCCCCTCCCTCCCTTCCATCCTCTTCTGTTAGCTTTGATAAACATGTACACAATACAGTACATACATACATACATACATGCAACTGTTATGGGTTTTGATTGCACACTAAAGCCTTTCCTCTGTGAAAAAAAGTATATTTAGAGTTATCTTTTTGAGAAGGTTCAAGGAGAAGTGTTAGAATTTTTCTCTTACCCATTAGGTAGAACGTGGAGCCTCTTGCTGCTTCCCCTGCATTGAAGAATCTTTTCTACCGATGGAAATATGACATTATAAGATTATAAGAGCTCCTTAGAGGAATGGTGGATTCTTTATGCAATAACAACTATTTTCAAGCATAGAGACAAACCATGATTTGATGTTCCTTAGGCTAGAGACAAGGCTTAATTTAATTCAGGAAGATCCTAGCATTGGTTAGATGAAGTTTCCTTTGTAGCATAAGACATTACAAGCATCCCAACAAAACTCCAAAAAGCTCTATAATTTTGTTCATTTCAATCCAGTTTTCATCATTAAACTGTCATTTAAATCCCTTTCTTGAGTACCGTCTTTCTTCACACATTTTTGTGTACCTTTAAAAAAAACTGATTTTACATTTTATTAATGAATATGGTAACATTTATACTTTTATACCTTTTCAATTGGAAATCTCCTTTTCTTTCCTTTTTAATCTAAAAAAAAAAAAAGGAAAAGCCTTCTCATCCTGAGTTGTCTACACAGTATAGAATTCAGTGCCACCAAACATTCTCACTTGTGATGCCTATATAAACAATCAGAATATTGATGTTTTGTCATCTTGAGCTTTTTAAGCCAAACTTTGACCATTCGCTGCTCGGGAGGGTCATATGGAGGCTGAGTTGATGCTGAAGGAGCGTTTCCATAGCTTCTGCCATTGTTAAGAAACCTGGGAGAAAATTGCATTTCCCTTCACTGATGGTAATATAAACATGTTCTCTCATGGCTAGAACAAGGCGAGCAGAATAAAAACTGCATTTACAGCTCTTCTTGGATGGAAATGTTTACATTTGTTCTGAAAAATATACTGGGCACTTTAATAGTGTAGCTCAAAGTTCAGCTTGTTCAATGTGAAGAGAGCTGTGCGAGACCCTAAGGTTAGTATGGAGTGTCCTCCCTGAGAATGCTTGCTAAAATATTTCTTGCAATTGGGTGCATCCCAAGGGAAATAAATTGTATCCAGTATGAACTTCTGGTCCTCTCTGATAAAGAATGATCTGGCCAAGATGTGGTAAGAATTCAAATTCTATCAGGATATCATATCAGAGGAAAAACCGAGACAATGCTCTGGCACATGACTCTTTAGAGCTCTAAAAGCCAAATTAAAGACAGGGTAAAAGAGTGGAAAGATTGTGTGCATTTTCCTAGAAACCAGGGAAGAAGCACAATTCTGCCCAGATCTGTGATCAAGATGGAAGACATATTTTTTTGCACCTTAAGAAGGAGGCTCCACAATCAGCTCAGGCACTGAATAGCCCATCAGTTCTCAGCCAAGGGGCACATGGGCCCCGAGAGCCTTAGGATAATTCACAGGGGCCACAGGTTAAAAAAATTCAATGGGGGGGCATGGCACATGCCAAGGGGGCAAAAGAAAATCAAAGTGAATCAAACTGCAACTACTTTCTTTCTGACACCAGAAATATTAGTGTTTCATGTCCCTATCCAGAATGGACCTGGACAGGGGCCCACAAGGGAAAATGACATATGGGGATCACAGGCAAAAACAACAAAACATTGATATACTTAATACTTACTCATGCCTGCAGGGTTTGAGTTAACCAGGGCTAGCCTATTGTGTGCGTGTACGAGCTGGCTCCCTGTTTTAGTTAGATTTGATGACTTCTTCTGCATAGATTTATCATGCATTTTATTGGGGTTAAGGTCTAAGAAGTCCACTCAATTTCTGTATGGTGACATTTCCTTAGGATATATTGCTATCTGGGGAGGTCTGTAATTTGTTGTGCTTTGCATAGCTTTGGGGGTCTCAAGCACTGTAAGACCCTTATCTGTTGCTGAATCTAGTCCAGTGGTATGCTAAGTTCGCTGTGGCAGGGCTTCCCAAACTTCGTGATGCTGTGACCTCCTAAAATAATACAGTAATAAAACTGTCAGACGGCATTCTGATGTGGCTCCTGAGCATGCTGGCCTTCTGTATTGACACATTTGTCCTGCTGCAAGAAATAAAGAGGTACAGTACTTTGATGGTTAGAATGGGTGTCTGGCTTAGTGCCAAGATCCAATGGGATGCTCCCAAGAGAGGCACCCTTTGAAGAAATAGAGCTTAAATACAAGTTGATCTAGGGCATTGCAAGAACTTTGATGGCCATGCAAGAATAATCAAAGAAGAATCTTGATACCTAGACCTTGAAGTCTAGTCCACCAAGGCAGAATTGTGATAGAACACAGCTCCCTTTAGCTCAGCTAGACAAGCCCTATGTGAGGATTGCCAAAAGTGACGTAGTTCTTGAGTAGATGGTTCCTTAAACAAATGGGCCTGGATAAAATGTGGGTGAGTATGGATAACAGAAACAAAGGATGACCCAGTAAATATGCACAAATGTGGACAGAATGGGGTGAACAACAAATAATATTACGAACTCGCTTTAATTCCATAGAAATAACTACATTGATTTCCAGAAGCCTTATACTTGATAGAATCCAGGGAATATTAAATAAACAAACCTCATACTTTCTCCAGCTTTCGAACTGGTTTTAATAATAGATATTTGCAAATAAATAACTTTCATCTGCCTTAAGAAACAGACTATTTGTGATAGCCTCCAGCCATTTTTAGGCTCAGTATACTCTTGACTACAATAGACTGAACTGATTTCCCCATCGTTCAATTCCCAAAAATATATGTTATGTTTCTGCACAATATTCATTGGAACTTGCATTATTGACCACTGACAATTGCAGCAAAAATGTGTGTTTTTTGGTGACACTTAGAGATTGGGCTTTTATTGATAATCTTTTAATATTCTATAAAGTGGAATTCAAAAATAATGTCATTGCATAAATATAATGAGGAGACCCTATGCCTTGTCTTCTTCCCCTGCTCCCCAAAATAGAGTAGAGCTGAAGTCAGGCACCAGGTTCTCAGATATTAGAGGACAATAGTCAGACCTTACTCTGGAAGGTACAAGAAAGTAAAATATTTTGTTGGTTATGAAGAAAAGAAGCTGCACTTCATCCTCTCAATAGTTTTTGCAAGTTTTGAATCAATTATCAGGTCAATTCTCAAATCATTCTATGTGCCGGGATCTTATAAGGCAGGGGTGTCAAACTTGATTTCATTGAGGGCTGCCTCAGGGTTGTGTTTGACCTTGGGAGGCCAGGCTGGGCATGGCCAGCTCAATATCACTCGTGTCAGGTGCGCCTGTGGTGGCCTGGACATTCTTCCAGTGAAAACGGGCTCCTGAGCTTTTTTTTTCAGCTGCAATGGCTTCCTGCAACCCTCTGCTAGTGAAAATGGAGCTCAGGAGGGCCACCCGCGTCCCTTCCGAGCTTTGTTTTCATCCGCGACAGCCTCCTGCAACCCTCTGCCAGCAAAAATGGAGCTTGGGAGGGTCACAGTCTGGTCATTCACTGTTTCCAAGTTGGCCCCATGGGCCGGATCTGGCACGCAGGCCTAGAGTTTGAAACCCCTGTTTTAAGGCCTTCTTGATATGAAAGAAACAATTAAAAATGTGATCATGAGGCTAAGGAAGTGTATTTCAATGATAAGTTCCTACTGCCCGTCTTTATTGTCTCTCTTCCAATCTGAATCCTCTTGGTGAGGAGACAGACTAGAATTCTGTTATGGCTACCTATGAACTCCACTGTCACCAGCTTTGCCACATTCTTGTAGTACTAAACAAGGGTGGGGTTAGTCCTTCATGGTTACTCATTACTATTTGATCCCTCTGTCAGTCAGGCTTTCTTTGAAAGGGTTAGGGTTTTAAAGAAAAGTGTCATGTTTAGAAATAACTCAGGGACAGGTAGTAGGCATGAAGTACCTTCACACCTGCTACATGTCAGTCATTCAAAAAGCCAACCTAAACTGTCTTATCCTGAAGCATCCTTTATTACAGAAAATAATTAATGGCTTTGATGGCTTTTCAATTTAATGTTTAATGTCAGTGGCTTTTTTCCCATCAGCAGACAATGCTCACTGAAGGAAAAAGTGAAGCCTAAGGGATTGAGCAACAAGGTTTCTTAATGTGTCTCACATAAAGCCTCTAAGGACAGCATCACCAAATAGACCAGGGTTGTCAAACTCAAGGTTCGTGGGCCAGATCTGGCACACAGGGTGCTTAGATCTGGCCTGCAAGGCTGACCTGGAAGCAGTGAAGGACCAGCCTGCGATGCCTCTGCCAGTGAAAACGGAGCTCAGGAGCACCACACGCGGCCCTCCTGAGCTCTGTTTTCACTGGCAGAGGGTTGCAGCGGGGCATTGTAACCAAAAACGGAGCTCAGGAGCCCATTTTCGCTGGCAGAGCACACAGGACTCCACAGGCGTCATGACACTAGTGACATCGAGCTGGCCACACCTACCCTGGCCACACCCATCCCAGCCCCTCGAGGTCAAACACAACCTTGATGTGGCCCTCAACGAAATCAAGTTTGACACCCCTGGAATAAACATTGGTGTTGAAGACAGCACAACTTAACACCGCTGTACTTTTCAGCTAGCTCATAGGTTAGAGCAGTGTTTTCCAAACTTGGTGACTTTAAAGAAGTGTGGACTTCAACTCCCAGAATTCTGCAACCGTCAACATGACTAAAGGGTAGAAGTTTCAGTGCCCAGACACTTGCAGATCAATACATTTTACCTTATCTTTTGTTAAGGCTAAAATATTTTGGCAACAAAATGGATTTTAAGGCTTATGCAAAGCTTTTTTGCATAGTAGACAGAGCAAAATCTTTATATATCTACTGAAGAATGAAATGTAGCATATCTGCAGGCTTGCCAAAGAATATTCTAAAGGCAGATGCTCTGGTGTTCCTCTGTTCAGAATGATAGTCTTCAAGAATTGGAATTGGGGGGATTTTCCTGCATTCCTGCAAGGGTTATAACTGGAGGGAATTATGCCATAAGCCTGGACTTCCTCAGAGACGATCAACTCTCTCCCATGGATTTTCAAAGCTATCCATTTGCAATTGTTTAAAGAACAAATTTGGTGTACATGAATTAATTGTGTTAATATAATTGCTGTACATTCTTGGCTGTACAGCTTCAATAATTTGATCCGTCAATTTATTAAAAAATATAGGAGGATCTCATACCTATCATAGAAAATAAAATCAGATTAGCTTTCATATAATGTAACATCTACTTGTTATTTTATTAACTATTCAAAGTCCATTTTAAGGTTTGAATAATTAATAAAATTTGAATCAGGATTTCTTACTTTCTTGGTCTTCAGGCTTCATTCAAATACTTCAGGCTGAACTTTTAAGTTTATTTTTATGACCACAAACACTAGAAGTGATGTGCAATCCATACTTTGATATGGGACCTGGCAATGCGATAATGTTGGTCACATCGACTTACTCTTTACTTGGTCACTCGTGGGAGTAATGAGAAGTTTCTATTGGAGAAATACTTTTGACTGTGCTACATCTCATTTCTCCAACCTTGGCTTATGATTACATGATCAGAACCTCAGAATGAAAAACTTTGAATTGAGGATGTGAGCTGTGATTCATCACCATTTCTCATCTGTCAGACCATCAAGGTGGAACTGAGTAGACAGCTAAACTGTGTGAGTGCTGATAAAGCCCAGGAAAGTCTGGATTGTGCTGATTAGCTAATTTGACGCACCCCCACCAAAAGTACCAAGAAGATTGAATGGCACACTGATAGGGCTGCTTACCCAGGGGATCTGAACAGCCTTCCCCATTCATTCGGTGGCAGGAAATGTTCCACTCATATCGTTCTGCAAATTGTTCTGAGCATTCTCTGACAGTGAAGTGAAAGTCTTATGTGGATACATGTATAAACAGCTGCACAGATATGGAAAGCACCAGCTTTGTACCATCTCAAGCAATCCCCTTTTAAAGGACCTACTGGTTCCCAAATGGCCCGAAAATGCAGCAGGGGTGGCTGCAGAGGTTAACAGCGAGAAGCTCAGCAGCTGCAAACTGTCATATAACATCTCACTTAAAATGTCCTGCATGCTACTTGGTTGAAACTGTCACCCCTCCAGCAATAATTAAAAAAAACAATGCAGAGAAAGCAGATGTGTTTTCTATTTAGAATTAAACAGTTTATCTCAACCACTGTCATTGTTGCTGGGGGAAAATAAATAAATAGCCCTGGTAATGTAAACTTCAAAGGGATGGTCTTGCCAAAATGGCAGATTTTGAGTCTGGTATCCACTGAGAACCTTCATTTTGGCCATAGAGATTCTTCTCCCCCCTCCCTCTTTCTAGAAAAAGAAGAGAGATATTGGCAGCTTGTGCTGGAGTGGAGTGGTCAGAAAGAATTTTTGGCTACTCTTAACATCCCATAACTCATGTCATTTGTATGTAATGGTCCAGAAAATTTAAGTAAACATCATAAATGTCTTCTGTTATTAAACTTTCCATTCAAGCATTTTGTTGAACTCTTAATGGATAGTAAAGGGGGACATAATGAAGCATATAGTGATTTGCCTACACAGTATTTCTGACTCACAGACCTTGAAATGGATAGCTGAACCAAAACCACGCCCCAGGTTTTCAGCTGCCCAAGTAAAAGAAGAAGCTACAAGAGAAGTTACTAATGAACAAGGCTTTTCCAGGTTTGGAAATTAATGTCCTTGACTAGCTTAGGTCATGCTAAGGCTCTCTACAACTCCCATCATACCTAGTCCAAAAGGCCAAAGACAATACTGCTTGGGGGAGAAGAGAAATTGTTGCACAACATAACTGGAAACCGTCAAGTTGAGAACGGTTGCACTAAATGATCTTTCAAGGCTCTAATTATTACAGTGACTACAATGCTGTGTTTCCTGGGAGACAATCGCTGGATTGTTCTTTGTCTTCAAAACAGAAAGAAGGAATCTTTAAGATAGATAAGCAAAATGTGCAGTATGTTGACTGTAATGTGCAAACACCTCAGAGCAAGGCGTAATCACTTTGATCAGACCACGTTTTTATAAGCAAATTTTAAAAAGGTCCAATTATTCTAATGTGAAGAGTTATATTTCTGGTGAAAACCCTCCAACCAAACTTGATGGAAATATTTCTTCTAAGAAACCCTAGATTTTACTTAGAATAGATGAAGACAAGAGAAACCTAACTTTAAAGCTACTCCCTATGCAGTGATCTTTTTAGATCCCTCTTCTTAACTGTAAAACGTTCTTCCAAGCATGGCATCTCCAATGGACATTATCCAACAAGTCAAAAGGTATTGGTGTCAGAGGTCATTTGTAGCCCTTGAAAGCTAAAATGATGATATTGATGATGATGATGATGATGATGATGATGATGATGGCTTTATACCTTGACTATTCACTCTTAGAGACTGCCTGGACAAATTCCTTCATTTTTCTTTGCTAGACTTTTGGAAGTGATTTGTCTTAGTCTTCTTCTTTGAACTAAGAGAAAGCGAGTGGTCTAAAATTACTCCTCTGGCTTAGTGCCTAAAGCAGAACTTGAACCCATATTCTTCCAGTTCTTAGCCTTGTGCCTTAACCACTACACCAAACTGGGTCTAATGGATATTTGAAAGCAGAGATGATGGAATGACAGTTCCCCAAACAGTGGGTGTTGTAGCTTGGGACTGATGGATTTTAATCAGAAATTAAATAAAGAGAATGTTTTGTCTTTAGACCAGAATTCTACTTTGGTTCTAATTACAATATTTAAGCTAAATACTTACTGGATTTCTGTTACCCATGATAATCATATTGTGATAAATAGCAACTTAGCAATAGCACTTAGACTTATTATATGGTGCTTCATAGTGCTGTATAGCACTCTCTGAGAGGTTTGAAGAGTCAGCATATTGCCTCCAACAATCTGGGTCTTCATTTTACCAACTCAGAAGGATGGAAGGCTGAGCCAACTTCGATTCCCATCGGAATCAAACTCCTGACTATGGGCAGAATTAATCTGAAATACTGCATTTTAATCACATTGCTACCATACTAAAGCAGTATAATGCAGAATGCAACCTGAGACTGAATAGAGAACTGTACCAGGATGTTCTCCGCACTAGAGTTCTAAATGACTGAATGGTAGTCCTTTTCTGAAATAGCCCCACCAGTGTGAAATATACTAGCTTTAGAAATAAACTTGGCTCTTTCATTCCGGGTTTTAGGAAATCTCTAAAGATGTCTATTTTAAAAAGAGCCTCCTTTTTAAGTGGGCCTTTGATGGTCCAGATATTTAGTGAAGCATAGGTGTTGTTTTTTTACCTTATTTTAGTGGTTCTTACAATTACTGTTGCTCTGGGAATTGCTTGGTTGAGAAATTCTCCTGAACTTCTCCTTAGAGGTGTTTGAGGTGTTGTAAATAAATCAGTGTTAAGAAAGAAAGAAAGAAAGAAAGAAAGAAAGAAAGAAAGAAAGAACAATGATGTTTTGCTGAAAGTGATAAGAACGGACAATGTTGCATATATTAGCTATGAATGTTTGACACCTCTTTAGTCTTGATTGATTATTTTGACAAGGAAAATTCAGCTCCACAAGGATACATAAGGGATAATAGACTCAGTGCCACTCCTTGAAGATGGAACTGAACTTTCGTCATGAAACGGAAATTGAGGATAGCATTTTATTATTTATGATGCTTCAGGTAGGATTTTAATTATATTTATTAATAATATTACATTGGTCTATATCAGGAATGTCAGACTGGCAGCCCGGGGGCCAGATGCATCACGCGCAGGCCACATCCACTACAGTTCAGTGAAGGGAAAGAAACATCGCAATACGTCACACGAGGGCAACGTGATACGGCAAGTTTGACAGTCGTTGGTCTATATTGTTAATATATTTTTATACATACTTATTTATAAACACTACCTTTTTTACATGCTAGAAAAATCTGACAGGCATTAAATGAAAAATTGAATGAAACATTTCATATTGTGTATTCTGTAAATTCTAAATCTATCTTGAAACAAATATTATATTTCATTATCCTTTAATACAAAGTAACCATTTGTCTGTAACATAATCCCTACCAGATTGTTTTATTCCTACTTATTAGAAGCGAAGGAAGGAGGGACAGAAGAATTAGTTCTCTTGAAATGAGGGACTTTCGTTAAGCTTCTAGAAGTTACCGTACTGTGAACTAAGACTCACCAAATGAAAGTCATTGTAAAGAAAATATACATATAATTTAAATATAATGTAAGAATGCAATAGTTTATTTATTCCGAATGAATGGAGCTCATAGTCATCAACAGCTTCTACTATTTCTCAATTTCAATAGGATAATTTAGAACCTTAGTTCTTAATTTGAGGGTAATTTGGGCCTAAACCGGGATAATGGAGCAATTTGTAATTGCTGATTTGAGAGTTGAGGATCCATTTGGAGATTGCCACAGCTAAGATGCTAATGTAAAACAACAGCCTGGGAGTTGGTGGGAGAAAAGGGATAATGAGATCAAGTAATTTAAGATAAATATAATAATTTAATTTTATAATAAGCATATGTGTGTTCATATGTATGAATAGATTTGTTTCTGCTATTCTATTCTATTCTATTCTATTCTATTCTATTCTATTCTATTCATGCCAGTGTTATCTTTTCTGTGTGTCAGTCATGGGTCCACTATTGACCAAAACTAAGAATCATAATACCTCCATCATTTAGAGTATCCATCTAAGACAGACGGATTGGCCATACATTGATATTGTCCTTCCACCTTGCCCTGGATTTACAGAAAAGTAATTTCTCAAAAATGTACTAAGTCTGAACTAAGCCTGTGCTATTGCTTTAAAAGGAATGTAAAATTATGCAGATGGTCAATAATGGAAGACCAGGTGGATTGCATCTGGCAATGTTTATCATTTTTAATATTTTGAAAGCAGATGTTGGTGCTGAGATACTATGGGTTGCATTCATAGGAAGCATTGTTGGACGGAGTGACTTACTAATCTCTTTTAAGAAACTGCAGTGTTTTGATCTAATTAAGATTAGCTATTAATATACAACAGGCTAAGCATTGCTGCGGTTTTTTTAAAAAAAAATACAGAACAGATGCTTAATAGAAAGAAAACTATCAGCCAAAAGCATTTCTGATCTTTATATAAAAATGTAAACTTAAAATATTTTATTTGTCTTTTAATGAACTGCTATGAAACAGCTTTAGTAGTCAAAATATTTCACAAGCTCATGCATATGCAAGTTGTCATTGGTTAACATAATCCACCTTTCAACAGTTGCTCTGAGAAAATAGACACTATGAGCTCTCATATGCCAGGATGGCAAATGAACCATGATTTTCTGAAGATTTTCAGATCTAACATGTCAGATATGCTTTCTACCTTCATTTGGAATGGCCCATTCTTGATTACATTGCTTAACTGGCAGCCAAGGCTTGACATAGATACTTACTCTGGAACCTGGAGGCATTGTATATATCCTGTGATTTAAAGAAGTGGTGCCAAGGTGTCACAGGTTGTAAGTCCAACTACTACTTGTGTCCCAGTGACAACAAATGATTTTCTATGAAGCTGCCTGGTTTGGAGTTTGTTGAATGGAGTAGATTCCTCCAGTTACCAAGCTTAAAATCCTTCACAGGTGAAGGTTTTTAACAGTAGAAAGAAGGAAACTACTTCACAAGCTACATAAATGCTATTCTTGTTCACTTCCTCCCATTTAACCCGGAAGGACATTTATCTAGGTAGAACTTATGATAAAGCCAGGAGTACAACTTCTATAAGATAAAAACTTCAGTTTCTTGACCTATATATCTTTCATCATGATAGGACTGCATCAATAAAGGTGACACAATACATAAAATGAGCAATCTGTATTAAATTCATTTTAATTAATAAATGTACTGTAACCCAGCATTCCCCAGCCTTTCCGGATTAGTGGCCTGGTCTGGGGAGGGAGGTAGAAAGAGGTGATGGCGTCAGGATTCTGGCAGTTACTCCCATTTAAATCATGAGTCTTGAACCAAACTTCCAAAAGTTAAAAAGAATTTATTGGGAGTTAACATGCCAGCACTGCCTGGGTATGAAGAGCAGCCGTGGCTGCATGCATGCACAACTTCATTTGCGTGAGCGGCAGATGTGTGCACCTGTCACTTGTGTGAGTAGGGCTCTGAGCACTGGCGCTGCCACTCACACAAGTTGGCCCGGTTATGAACAGGCCACGACCTGGTAGTCATGGTACATAGGCTGGGGATCCCTACTGTAATCTGGATTATTTTTGTTCTACATATCTTAGCATCTATAAACTCCCTGGAGTTCACCAGGATTTATATGGTGGTTAAATTGCTTCATTCATTCATTCACTCATTCATCCATCCCCATCTAGTACAAATATCAGACACTGAATCCAAATGCAGATTGGACCCACAGTAGTTTGAAGGAAAAAAATTAAAGAAAACTTACCCTACAAAATCTGATGCTAATAAAACAGCATTCATGCAAATTAATGACTGCATGACTTACATCTTGATTTAATTTGGCCATCACAGAGACAAGATAAAATGTTTTCTTTCTCTTCCCAAGAGAATAAAATTGTATTATAAGCAAGTATTTGAATATGTCCATAGGCTGATAATCATGACTCACATTCCTCTGTTCTGAATTGGGACTTTCTCCTTTTCCCCCCTTTTTTGGTGAGTCAGCATTGGACAAATCTAGTTTGAGATATGAATTATAATATGTCATAAGCTACATACGTCTTTCCTCTGTCATTTCAAATCAGAATTCTGCACCAGTCAGCTAAATTCTATCCCTAAAGGAAGTCTAGCATAGAAGAATGTCTGCCCTTCTAGACATAGGAGCTGTGTAAGGTTCAGTCAATATTTCCATGCACCCAGTTTCATAGTGCCAAGCGTCTGGTGTTTGAAGCCAAAGAGTTTGAAGCAGAGGTGATATTCAGCAGGTTCTGACCAGTTCTGAAATTTGGAGAACTGGCAAATACCACCCCTGACTGGAGATTTTGCACTATCCTTCTTCTGCTACTCTCACCAAGCCACGCCCACACAACCAGTAGTAAAAAAATTTGAATCCCACTACTGGTTTGAAGATAAAAAAATTTGGCTTTTTTTTAAAAAAAAATACAATTAGCATCATGGAGAAATATCAATGGTGGAAAAGCAGACTTCAGTACTAATTCTTCTCAGTTTTTCATCCTAAAATGGTGTTTACAATCAAAATAACATTGAAAGCCTGGGATGGGCTAGCCTGGAATTCACAGAATAACATAATTAGAGTCTAATCTAGTCTAATCTCCTGCTCAAAAGAGTTGAAATCTCAAGGAGATTTCAAACAATTATCCAGATACCATGGAAAAAACATCACCTCTCCCAGCACCTTACCAAATTAAATGTAGCTTAATGTTGTTTTCTTAACATTAATATCAAGCCTCAGTGGTGCAGTGGTTAGAGTGCTGCACTGCAGGCCACTTCTACTGCCTGCCGGCTGCCTGCAATTTGGCAGTTCAAATCCCACCAGGCTCAAGGTTGACTCAGCCTTCCATCCTTCCGAGGTGGATAAAATGAGGAGCCCAGATTGTTGAGGGCAAATATGCTGACTCTGTAAACCACTTAGAGAGGACTGTAAAGCACTGTAAAGTCTAAGTGCTATGGCTATGGCTATTACATATTATGATGCAGCTTCTACAAGCTAAATACAGTTGATTGCTTTTTTTAAAGATAAAAATGAATACTATTGAAATATAATATTAATATGTAAGGGGTGAATGATGAGATATACAAGAATTTATCTGCTATACTCACTTCCAAGCACAAGTTTAGTTGGAAATAAGTGTTAAGAATTTATTTTTCTTCCTCAGAAAAGCTAGGTATTGACACTACAGTTAAAGAGTATAATGCCCTCTTGTGTTTTTAAGGGATATAGCTAGCTCTTAGAACCAGAGATAACATATTACAAGTTAAAATTTTAAAATCTACAATTACATAAGGAATTTTTTAAAAAATGAGTAACTCAAACAAATTTGGAAGGATTATTGTTGGCTAGGCATAGACAGTTTGGGAGTTATAGGTTTCCCCTTTCCCCTTTAGGATTAAAGGTTGTGAATCTGTTTTCAGATCACAGGAGCTTGTACAGAAAAAAATGTCTTGCTTCTTCTTCCCAGCAGTGCCATTTGGACCAGCAAGACATGGTGGAAATGATATAATTGCAACTAAAGTTAAATAATTGGAAGGTAGACATTTATTTACAATATTTAAGGACTACCCATCTTCCTTGCAGAGTAGTGTACAATTAAATATTAAAAGTATAAAAACAGTAAATATAAAATTTAAAAAAAGACAAGGGATGTTAAAAATTGATCAAGAGGCAGAGTCAAAAAACTAACCAGCCCCTTGGCGCAAGGCCACCGAGCCATGTTTATATGCCTTTACATATCAAATAGGGAGGGGCTGCCTCACCTCTGGAGAGACTGTCCACTCTCTTCCTGGATGCTACCAATTGGAATTCTTTGGTTGACAAGGTCTGCAATGTACTTTCCCTGCCTGATCTGGTGTGACAGGCTGATGCAATGGGATGAAGTTTGTTATGTAGGTAACCTGGCTTAATGCCGTGTAGGGCATTAAACAGGGGTGGGATTCTACCAGTTCTGTCCAGCTCTGTAGAACTGGTAGCTCTGAAGAGCAGAACACATGGAACCGGTTCTATGTCTGCTGCTGTTTGGCCTACCCGCCCACCTGCCCGGGCTCTTACCTGCCCTGTGGGTTTTTTTTTGAAATGCTGCACACCCATGCACAGTGCTACTCAGCTGTCCAGGCAGCAAGCTGACGATGTTCTACATGCACTCACCATGCACCAGGCATGTGTGTACACGCAGCATGCATGCACACACAAAACATAAATCACCGAACCAGTAGTTTCACTGGTCGGATCCTACCCCTGGCATTAAGGGTTATAACCAACACCTAGAACTGGACCCAAAAACAAACTGGTACCCAGTATAGCTCTTGCAGCTGAGGTGTTACATGCACCATTTTTGGGGCACCCAAGATTGCTCGCATGGCTGCCTTTTGGACCAGATGAAGCGTTTGGATACTTTTCAAGGACAGCCCCATGTAGAGCACATTGCAATAGTCCAAATGGGAGCTTTGACACAATCCAAATGCAGTTTTTTTTTGTTCTTAAAGATCTGGAAGCAGATGAAAATTTATCTTCTTCCATCCACTATTGTATCCAAAACAAGGATCCAAAGCCCATCCAAGAAGGGGTTTTCACAAGCAACAAGCAAACTGATATACATTATTCCAGCATTGATTACTAGGAATGAAAGCTCCTGAAACAAATTAAAGCTTCATTTGTCAGCCTTACAGATAAGTAACTTTATCATGATTAATTCTTAATTCTACTGCATTGTAAAGCTACATTGACAGAATCTTGCAATTCTGAAAGTACAATCCTTCCCCCGTCTCCTTTACCAGCCTGAAAAAAACTAGTGAGGTTCTTGCCACGTCTACTATCCAGTTGTGGGTTATGCTGTGTCTTATCTGGCCATTCGCTTGGTAGAAACTCTTTGTCCATGCATCTCTGAGCATAAACTTAATATTGTGAAGCTCCCTGAGATGAGATGATGCTTCAGCCCTTTTCTCCAAACACAGCAAGAGCCTGCTAAGTCACATCATCTTGGTGTGACTTAGAGGTTCTAGGATTTCTGAACTCAGTTGGCCTACATTCTAAAAAGAGATTAAGTGTAAAGTAAGCTAGAAAAATGTGAGATAGACAGCATCACCACCAGATGGATTTGTTACTGGCTGACAAACTGTACTCAACATATAGTCTTAATGGAACTACATCTACAGTGGGGGAAGTAAATAGTGGGGTATATCGAGGTTCCATTTTAGGCCCAGAACTCTTTAATATCATCATAAATGACTTAGATTAGGGAACAGAAGGGGAATTCATCAAATTTTCAGATGACACTAAACTGGTAGGAATAGCCAACACCCCAGAAGACAGGCTCAAGATTCAGATGGATCTCGATAGACTTGAACACTGGCCCCTATCTAACAAAATAAAATTCAATGTGGAGAAAAGTAAGATTTTACACTTAGGCAAGAAAAACCTAATGTACAGGTACAGATTAGGTGAAACTGGGCTCAAAAGCAGTAACTGTGGTAGGGAGCTTGGAGTCCTAGTGGACAATCACTTACATATGATCCAGTAGTGTGTAGCAGCATCCCAAAAAGCCAATGCAATGCAAAGCTTGGTTGCATTAACAGAAGGATAGAATCAAGATCATGTGAAGTATTAGTACTGCTTTATAAAGCCTTAGTAAGACCATACTTAGAATACCGCATCCAGTTTTCTCCACTTTATTAAAAAAAATGGCTTTTACAGTCTCTGGAAAGAGTGCAGAAAAGAGCAACAAAGATTATTAGGGGGATGGAGGCTAAAATATATGAAGAACAGTTTCAGGAATTGGGTATGTCTAGTCTGGGGAAAAGAAGGACTAGGGTGACATGATAGCAATCTTCTAATATTTGAGAGGGAATCAACAAAAGTCTAATTTTGCTTAGTGTGGAATCTGTGGAGACATCCAATAATCTAATCTTTGTTTGAAGACCTCCAGTGTAAAACTTTACCACTCAACATGGCAGCTTCTGACATCTAACATGAATCTACTTCCTTGTAGGTTTAACTCTTGGCCTGCCCTCTGCCATCTCCAGGTATTTAGGTATTTTTTATTCAGTAGGAAATGCAACTGGTTGGGGGCCTTCCAGGATTTCATGGCTTCAATCATATGAAATATCTCTTACAAAATTTGAGGTTTGCCTATATCCTTTGAGTGAATGTAGCAAAACCCTGGAAAGTTTTATCTACTTTAAAAAAAAGCATCTGCTTCATGAACATCTCTGTATTTGTAGGATAAAAGTGCATTATTTCCATTTTTAACCAATCTCCCTTATTAGCCGCCAACATTATATAATAACTGATATAATAACTATACTCAGAATGCAAGTTTTCATATTTTGTGATGTCTCTAAATTTAAAGCATAACGTAAGAATCATTTGCTGATAGCCTGCAACTTGACTATAAGCTCAGTCTGCCTCCACCTAATTTAAGAAAATAGTTCTGAAGTTCAAATTGTTTGCTGAATAATTCCCCACCCCATCATATTAAGTCGGTTGTAAGCTGAAGTAGTTATATCCTGGTGAAGTAAAATAGCTTTCTCAATAAAAGCTACTTTCTCCAGCATTGAAATAAGTTTTTTTTAGAAACTGCCCCCAGAACTCGTTGAACAGTAGGAACTGTGGGAAGAAGATAGTTTTAATTTCTTGAGAATTCCAAATATAGTAAGCAATAATTCAATTAACATTCCTGCTCGTCAATTGTTGTTTTAACAAGTGGTCCAAAATATTGTTTCCAACAGGTTACAGAGGAAGTGAGAAACCTTGTCAAATCAACTAAGACTTTAATTTCACACATTTCCTTTCCTTTTGATGATTTCACTTGAATGTGTATGTACGTATATGAGGATGTATATTAGAAAAGTAATTTTTGAATTCAATGCTTTCCCCGCTGCTTTCTTGGTGATCACCAAATGGTGCCAAGTTTGTTTTCTTTAGGAAGATCAGATCTTAGGAGATCTACTCTTAAGGATTTGCTTTAACAATCTGCAGCTCAGTGACCACCATTCATTTTACCCATTCGCTCAGCTTCAAATTCATTTACATCCTTACCTCCTCCAAAACTGAGAGTAAGATGTAGATGAATTGTGTTCTTTTTTTCATTTCAGACCTTTAAATAAAATTCATTATGCTTACCAGATGAGGGCAGCATTTGATCATTCTAGATTCTTACTTGCACCAGTGGACAGCAAAAGCCTTGCTAAAAAAATTTAGGGTCCTCCTTTGGCTTTCCAGGGATTTGAATCTACAGTTGCAACTGATATCCTAAATTAATTCATTTTGTTGTTCAAGAAACAACAAGCAAGATGGAAGAGCTGGCAGATTGGCCCTCTGGGCAAATAATGGGGGTCACAGCATTGGCAGAATACTTCCAAAGTACAAAAAAATGCTTTGTAGCTCAGCATTACTACTTACAATTTCAGGCATGGCCTAATTACATCATTAGAGTTAATACAGCAACAAATTCCTTCTTCCACTTTTCTGAAAGCTTTCTTTCAGGGCAAAAGGCACACCTGTCTGTACTTCATTCAAAGGATGTTTTTGAATCACCTTTGGCTGAATGTCTATGGGAGTACCCAGGGGTGGGATTCTACCAGTTCGCACCTATTCACTAGAACCAGTTGTTAACATTCTAAGCAGTTCGGAGAACTGGTTGTTAGAAGAAATTCCTGGTCTAGTCCTGTAAGAAAAGCAGGAAGGAAACATTCTGGTGTTGCTTACAGAAACTGCCTCTCCGTTAACCCTTATTACATTCTTGGCAGGACTAGACTTCCTGTCTCAGGAACTTCTCTGGAGTTTTTTCCCCCTCCTTTGATGGTACTTTGCTTGTATGGAGTGACCATTCAAAGTTACAATGGCACTGAAAAAAGTGATTTATGACCATTTTTCACACTTATGACTGTTGCAGCATCCCCACAGTCTTGAGAGGCCAAGCCAGGAGATGCATGCTTCGATGTGAGTGATATTGAGTTGGCCACCCCCAGCCAATAACATGACCACCAAGCCATGTCCACCCAGTCACATGACCACCAAGCCACGCCCATCACCTAAGCCATGCCCACAGACCTGGTTGTTAAAAATTTGAATCCAATCCCAGGAGTACCCCTTGTTTTTTGCAAGGTGAGGTAATGTGCTAGTAGTTGTTTTTTTTTTAAACATTTTCTCTATTACTCTGTGATTGTCTATGTATTCAGATATGTTCTGAAAATGTCTGTGGGATGTCTTTCCTTTCCCTTGGAATTTAATTGAAACTTGGAAACTTTTCAAAGCCTTTGTGCAGCTACATTTGGAATACTGTGTCCAGTTTTGGCCACCACAATATAAAAAAAAAAGATGAGATTCTGGAAAGAGTACAGAGAACAGCAACAAAGATGATTAGAGGGTTGGAGGCTATGAAAAACAGTTGCGGGAATTGGGTATGTCTAGTCTAGTGAAAAGAAGGATAAAGGAAGAGATGATAGCATGTTCCAATATTTGAGGGACAGACACAAAGATGAGGGAAGGGCAAACTATTTTGCAACGCCCCTGAAGACAAGACAAGAAACAATGAAAACTAATCAAAGAGAGATCCAACCTAGAACTAAGGAGAGATTTCCTAACACTGAGAACAACCAACCAGTGGAATGACTCGCCTTCAGAAGTTGTGGGTGCCATATCCCTAGGGGGCTTTTAAGAAGAGAACTGGACAGTAATTTGTCTGAAATGGAATAGGGTCTCCTACTCATGCCGGGGGTTGAATTAGATCCAAGATCCCTTCCAACTATACTATTCTGTTAGGTTACTGAAGAGATACTTGAACAATGAAAGCTTTCAGCCCTTACAATTTATTTTTTGCAAGATTCCATAAAGGCTTCAGAACGTCATTTTGTTCCGATCCTTGGAAGCAATTGGATAAGTAAACGCCTCACCACAATAGAATTAAAAGAAAGACGTTCCCTTCTTGGCTTTGCTATCAAGATTTGAGCACCTGCAAATAGCAGCATTATATTTGTGGGTGGTGGTAACTGATACAAAAGTGCAACTTTCCAATGAGAATGCAAACATTTGCTTGTGCAGGGAATGTTCTCAACTGAGCAATCAAAATAGATGTACTTCTAGCAGGGATGGATTATTTGCCAAAAAATCAAAGAATATGTTGTTGACAGAAATTAAGCTTTTAAATATTTCCTGCATTTTGAAATCAGGCAGTGTGAATTAGGATCTTATGCAATAGACTGTAGAGTGCAGAAGCAACTTGGTAAATAGAGAATCAATTAATGTAGGGCATTAGAAGTCAGTTCTTAAACTTTGCTGGTCAGATGAGGACACAGTAACTGTGAAATAGACAAATACAGTCAAAAAACAGAAATCAACATTCTTTGGATTTCCCCCAACAACTCAGAAGCTCAGCTCGATAATGAATACTTCAGCTGCTCTTATCAACTAAGAGCATTTTTTTTAAAAAATAAAGTTTTATTTGGGTTTTCACACACAAAATACAAGTAAAACATCTTTTTTGAAAATAGCATGGTCCCAGGTTGAACTTCTTTATACAGACACAAAACTCAATTTCATGCTCCTTTTTGTATTCTATTCCATATCTTATACTATTTTACATTTTCTATATAGTTTTTCCCCTCTTTTAATTTTTTCCATTTTATTTTGATTATCTCATCTCAATTCAAATCATTATATTTATACTTTTGCCTGTTCTGTTTCAATTTCATATTATCTTTTCTCATTAAACAAATTTTCTCCTGTAGTTACTAATTGGAGTATGACACCTTTATATCTTTTCATTACATCCATTCAACTCTTATTTAAACTTCAATATATACCTTAAGTTTATGACCTTCAATATAATACATAATACAAAACTTCCAATCGAATTCTGCTTGGTACATTCTTATAATACACACTATATTCTTTTAAAAAAAAAGAAAGAAAGATTGTAAATATATGTAATTATAAACCCTCATTCCATTCCAGTTCATCTTAACATCTTTAACATTTCTTTTCAATTAAATATCATACTTCCTTAAAAACACATATAATCTCCATAATTAATTTTCCATTATTTCTCTTCACATGTTTTATAAATCATTAAATATACCTTTTGTTACATTTATTTATTGACAAGCATTCCACTGAATTATGATAGCTATTTTATCAGACATTTTAATCATACATAGTTTCATATTTTCTAAAATTATTTCTATTTCTAATATAACCATACTATCTTATGTACTTTTGCAGAAACCCTTTTTCCATTAAATTTTCACCCATTATCTCTAAATAGACCCTGTTTCTCTATATTTTGCTTCTGTCCTTTATAACTTCTTTCCCTTTCTTTCTTCCTTCTCATCTTCTCCCTCCCCTTTTTACCCCCTTGTCTCTCTAGTTATAATTCTCTCTTCTGCATTTCCCTCTTCTGTTGCTTTCTGATTTTATACTTATTTTTCACTCTATTTGGGGGGAGTTGTTTTTCCCAATCTTAAACTTTCCATTCTCTTTCCCCCCTTTCCTCTCTTTCCCCCATCTAAGATTACTTGTTCATTAAAGATGGCTTCTTCTTTGTCGCAATCTTCTTGTTCTGCAGGCATTTCTTGTTGTTTCTCATAATTCCAAATCTCCATTTCTAAAAACTGAAATATGAAGCCAAAAGAACCTCTCCCTTCTTGTGCATCTTCTTTGTACTTTTAAAGTTCCATTTTCAGTTCTTCTAAAAGTGGAGTCATTTTAAACAGTTTTAAACAACCACCTGATTGATTTTAGTCATTCAAAACAATAACCAAGAATCCAGAAATCATCAAGTAATCCAGATAGTCTCGAGTTATATCTTCTTATTTCTTTTTTGAGTTTCTCTTCCTGGGGTTTTTGTTGCGATATTTCAGTTAGAATGTATCTTTTGGAAGTCTTGTTGAGATTTTGCTATTAGTTCTTTTTAATTCCAGGCAGTCTCCTCCCTTCTAGATCCTACCCTTTTATTCTTTTTCTCTCCTTTCTTGTTTTCAAAAGCTTTTAATTATCCAGAAATCTTTATTATCCCTTTGACTTTTTATTTTCAGCATTAAATGCCTATTGATGTCAAAGTGGATTTTTTTTTCCAATTCCTGGCTTAAGTCTCTTAGCTGTCAGTATAGGAAAAGGAGAAAACCAAATCTTTCCCCTTTTCTCTCTCCTTCACAGCTTAAAAATCTTCTTAGGGAACAATGTTATTGTTTTTTAACAGTTTCAATTCCAGGGTACCTTATTTGTTGCTTTTGCTGTTTGACCTGGTCAACCAAAACTTTCTCTTCTTATCTTCCTCCTGCACATTCTTTTCCGGTCAAGTTCTTCTTTGTGGTGGCCATTTCTGACTACTGTTGCAACCGCCTTTGGGAAAGGGAGTAATGGCCAGCTGGGGAGGAGAGATGCAGCTCTCCTCAACACTGCTGGCAGTCTCTCCCCTCTTCACCACCTCTACGGGGTGGCTTAGTCCTGAAACCAGCCAGCTTGGGGTGCTCCAGCAGTGAGCACAGATTGAAGCCTCGCAGAGACAAGGTTTTGGTCTGTCACTGAAGAAACTCAAACCGGAAGTTTGTTCAACTAAGAGCATTTTTGAGTGCTTTATTCTATCAGTTTAATTCTTTCCAGAATTAAACTGAACTGAGACTAAGACTGAGAGCTATAGCTCATTTAGAAAAATCTTACTGTGGTGGTTAGCACATACTCTAGATCAGGGGTCTCCAACCTTGGCAACTTTAAAACTTGTGGACTTCAACTCCTAGAATTCCTTAGCCAGCTTTGCTGGCTGAAGAATTCTGGGAGTTGAAGTCCACAAGTCTAAAAGTTACCAAGGTTGGAGACCCCTGTTCTAGATTGTGATTGGCCAAGGAATTGCACATCTATTGTGCCATCAAAAGTTGCAAGATATTTCTACAAAGAAGTATTGTATTTTAAAATATTACAATCTATTAGTTTGATTTTGTTAATTAATGGAATTCTACATGCAGTGTTTTCAACCCACTTAAAAAGGGTGTGCCTCCCATTATCCTTGGAATCATACTAAGTCAAAAATGTATCTGCCCTCTGGCACAGCAAAACTGTGTACGACTGCAAGTAAAGAAGTAAGAAATATGGTAGAAGTCAGAAAATTGCAATACTCCACCTTTTGTTTTGTGTAGGATTCACACTTTAGGCAAAGATTTGTGTGAACGTGGATCAGTGCTGGGCCATTAGTAGGTTTTTGACATCTAAAACAAACACCAGACTGGAATTTGTATTTGAATCACAACTGAGAATCAAACTAGAAATAATGATCATGGTAGTTTTTCTATCAGCTTTGCGGGTAGGGTCTGCCAGAAGCGTGTCGTAAATTGTAGCCCCTGATCTGATACCATGTGGTCTGGTAACCCATGCAACCAGAAAACATGGGAGATAAACAATTGAGCCAATGGAAGATCTGCAATGGAAGATCTTGGCCAATGGAAGATCTGCACATGGAATAAAGTGGGTCATTTTAGTCAACATATCCACCACCACCACAATGGTTGTGGCACCATTTGATGGTGATAACTCAATGATGAAATCCAATGAAACTGCCCCCCATGGTTGTTCTGGTGTGGGCAAGGGCTGCAAGAGATCAGGGGGTGCACCAGGAGCATACCACATATCATGCCACATATCATGTTTAAGTCTCGGCCACCAAAATGTCCTAGAGATAAGGTGTCCTAGAGATAAGGTGCAGTGTTTTGAACAGCCCAAAGTGTCCTGCCGCCGGACTATCATGACATTGACATAGGATAAGGCCACGAAGAGGACCTCCAGGCACATAAATGTGATCACGGAACCGCAACAGGTCCCCAATATATGCCCAAGGAGTCTCTTGTCTCCCATTCTCATCCAATTCTCGACGTCAAGCTGCCACAAATGGGTCCTGCCACTGCACCTCCTGAATCCTCACTCGAAGGTCCACAGGTTCCTCGATGGCCGCAAACTGCTCCAACTGAATCACCATCCGGGGCAAGATTTTATCCTACTTTTGGGTATACTCAGGCTTCTGAGATAGGGCATCGGCACATTGATTCCCCCCACTCAGAACATAGGTCACCCAGAAATCGAATCAAGCAAAGAATAAGGACCATCTCACCTGATGCTGTTTCAATGTCTGAGCTGTACTTAGGTGTTCCAAATTGCGATGATCCATCCGAACCTCAATTTGGTGATGAGCCCCCTCCAAGTGGTGCCACCATGTCTCAAAAGCGACCTTAACCGCCAATAGCTCCTTGTCCCAAATCATATAGTTGCGCTCTGGAGCCGACAACTTCCGGGAATAATAAGTGCACAGGAACAAGGTGCCTGTGGGAGCATAGGCCTGGAGGAACACCACACCAACAGCCACATCGGAAGCATCTGTTTCCACCACAAATGGCTGGCCTGGATCAGAGTGTTTGAGGATAGGCTCAGAAGCAAAGGCGACTTTCAACGCCTTGAAAGCTGCCTGCTCCTCAGCACCCCAATAGAACTTCTCTCCTTTCTCAAGCAGATTAGAAAAGGGAGCAATCAAGGAAGCAAAGCAGGGAATAAATGTGCAGTAGTAGTTCGCAAACCCCAACAGTCATTGCACATCCTTAACCCACTGTGGAGGTTCCCACTCCTTCAACGATTGAATCTTTTCCAGGTCCATTTCCACCCCAACAGGTGAAATACGATGTTCCAAGAAGTCAATCATGGTTTGTGCAAACTGACACTTCTCACGTTTAGCAAACAGGTGGTTATCACGCAAATGTTGCAACACCAGCCGCACATGCTGTCAATGTTCCTGCAGGGAGTCTGAATAAATCAAAATGTCATCTAAATAAATGACCATGAATTGATCCAACAAATCACAGAAAACTGTGCATGAAATGCATGAACACAGCTGGGGCCTTGGTTAATCCAAAAGGCATCACGGTATACTCAAATTACCCGTACCTCGTCTGGAAAGCTGTTTTCCACTCGTCCCCTGCACGAATGCGAACCAGATTGTAAGCCCTAGGCAAGTCCAACTCCGTAAAGATCTTAGCTTGACGAAGCCGCTCAATCAATTCAGGGATGATGGGAAGTGGGTACTGATTCCTCACTGTGGTTGCATTCAACTTGCGGTAATCACAACACAAACATAGCTCTCCCGATTTCTTTTTCACAAAAAGCACTGGTGCAGCCAATGGGGAGGTAGAAGGCCAGATAAACCCTTTCTGGAGGTTCTTGTCAATAAAATCCCGCAACACAGCCAACCCAGGTTCTGACAGGGAATATATCTGACCCACCGGCAATTTTGCATTGGGCAACAAGTCAATTGGACAGTCATATGCCTGATGCGGAGGAAACTGATCTGCCTCCTTCTCCCCAAACACATCAGCAAAGTCCACCAACTCTGCAGGCAGATCCAGGTCCACGGCATAGCCACATTCCCTGCACAGGAGTGCAAGCAATGGTTGGCACACTTCCTATCAAGGAACTAGACGACCAGCTCCAGACAACCAGACAATCTGTGGATTATGGGTCTGTAACCACTCCAAACCCAGCACCACCAGAAAATGAGGCACTGCGGCAACATAAAACATGGTTTCCTCCACATGCTGCCCAGTACGCATGCAAAGGGGTTTGGTTGCAGCAACAACAGGTCCCGAATGAAGGGGCTGACCATCAATCCTCTCCATCATTACTGGTGGGGATACCTGTTGCTGAGGAATGAACCACTGCTTGACAAAATGAGCATCCATGAAATTGGCTGTGGCCCCTGAGTCAACCAAAGCTGGGATCTCCACCGCTCCCACACCAGGCACGAACACTTGCTGGCAGCACAAGATGCTTCACCAATAGCGACTGTGGTGGTGATGTTGAAGATGTCAAAGGTGGTGCGGGTGGCAAAGTTGGTGAAGATGGTGGGCCTATGGACTTTACACCCCGACCTGCAGACCCCCATAGGCCAAGCGATGCTCGTTTCCCACCACCACAGGTGTCGCTGCTGTGGATGTCTTAACAGGACACTTGGCCACACAATGGCCTTGATTGCCACAATAGAGGCATAAACCATCACAATGATGTCTATTCTTTTCTACTTGAGTCAGGCAAGGGTGGCCAGCCCCCAACTGCATGGGTTCCTCCAAAGACACTTCCACCAAGGACACCATCTTGCTGGAAACAGATACAGTCTCTGTCTGTCGTCGCACCCGTCGCTGCTAAAGTCTAGCATCAATACGAAGACACAAATGCATGAGCTCCTGAAGGGGGTGAGGGCATTCAGTGCACGCCAACTCATCCAGGAGCTCTGATGACAAACCCTCCTGGAACTGGTCTAACAGTGCTGCCTCATTCCATTGTACATCCTGAGCATCCACCCAAAAACTAGCAATATAATCCATGAGTAAGCTATGCCCCTGCTTCAACTCTCTCAAACGTCTGTTTGCTGTTTGGCTTTGAACAGGGTCCTTAAACATGGCCTGAAACATGGCCTGGCAAAACTCAGCATAATTGTCCAACACCTGGTTGGGCTGGGTCAGCAGATGTGTTGCCCAACGTACTGCAGAGCCTGACAACAAACTAATCAAAACCCCCACCTTATCCCGGTCAGTGGGAAGCTCAGGGCCAAAGGCTCTGTAACTGGCCTGCCCAAAATGCTGAAATTAGGCGAAAAACCATCAAAATCGGCGCCACAGGCATTTCAGCGGGCGGGCTTATTTGTGCCACCAGTCAAAAGAGCCATGCTGCTGGGTTAACTGGGCCATCTCCCTGAGCTGATCCATGGTCACCCCACAAAAAGCAAAAGTAAGTTGAAGGGGTGGCAGGACTAAAAATGTGATGACCCGTAGTTTCTCAAAATAACCCAAAACCCAAAACATATATTAAAGTCCGGTAAGGCCTTCAACTTAACTTCACTGTTTTATTAGGCACAGTTTAAAGTCACAAAAGTAAATAACGAGGCAAACAGAAAAACCAAAACAAACCACACTGATGAGAGTTCCGAAGCAAGCCAAGATAACTAATCATAAACTCCAGTAAAATAACTGAGAAAAGTCCATGGGAAGAACGCCAGCAAAGGTAGACTTCTTTCAAGGTGAACACTAAATTGACTCCTGCAAATTCTAACTGTGCAGTTGCAAACTTATATACATAGCTCCCACCAGCAAGCCACAAGAAGGGTCATGGTAATCTCCTCTTGAGTAGACCTCACTTTTCCCTGATCCTCTCCTCCCTGCGTGCCCTAGGATGGATAGGGGATGGGCCTGGATCCTCCTCTGACTGCTCAGCCGGCCTCTGCCCTTCCCCAGCCTCCTCCACCACCTCTGGACCCACACTCCCACTCCCTGTTGGCTGTTCCTCCTCTTCCTCAGAGTCAGTCTCCACCAGGGGCATGACAGTTGTTAAGTGAATCACTGCAGTTGTTAAGGTAGTAACAGAGTTGTTAAGTGTATCCGGCTTCCCCATTGACTTGTCAGAAGGTTGCCAAAGATGATTTCCTGACCTTGGGACATTACAATCGTCATAAATAGGAATCAGTTGCCAAGTGTCTGAATTTTTATCCTGTGACCACAGGAATGCTGCAATGATCTTAAGTGTGAAAAATGGTCATGTCACTTTTTTCAGTGCCATTGTAACTTTGAAAGGTCACTAAATGAACAGTTGTAAGGCAAGGACTATGCGTATATAAAATCTGAAACAAAATTGGACACTGTTTTTGCCCGGATGCAGCAGGTGGCGAAAGAAGATACATTGAATACCCAGCTGGATTAAGTTTCTTGAATAGGTTATTGAAAAGATATGAGGAATGAATAATATTAGAGGCAGATAAAATGAAAATCTATGTCAGGGGTCTTCAAACTTGACAGCTTTAAGACTTGTGGATTTCAACTCCCAGAATTCCTCCTCCGGTCATGTTAGTTCAGGAATTCTGGGAGTTGAAATCCACAAGTCTTAAACTTGCCAAGTTTGAAGACCCTTGATCTATGTCACTTTTCTTCAGCTGTTAGAAAGCCCATAGATCAGGGGTGTTAAACTCGCATCGTTACGGCGGTGTCACATGACATATTGGGACTTTTTCCCCCCTTTGCTAAACCAGGCGTGGACATGGCCAGCACGTCATACATCTGGCCCACAGGCTGCAAGTTTGACAGTTCTGCCATAGATCACATCAGATGAACTCTGAAACTGGCTTAGGTGGAAACACCATGCAGGGATCCCACCCTGCAGGCTTTCTCTCAGGGATGAACTTGTCTGTCTGTTCTTCTGGATTACTCACATCTGCTGCCTTGAAAAAATTGATTCCCAGCAGCTGGCACATGCCTCAGACATTCCATCACACATGGATGAAAAGAAGTCCACCTAACTGTACGAGTCAACCCCCTGCTCTGGATGGCTAAACTTGGATTCGAAGATCTGAAATCCTGATAGGCCGAACTAATTCATGAAGAGTCTGGAAGAAACTCTGACATTATGCTGTGCTGATTATCATGTCCCCAAAAAGCAAAGGCAGCAGAAATAAGATTCAAGACATCAAGTAGATACACTTAACTAATTCTTACAGTCTGTATGAATTTACTACCTTTTAAAAAAAGAGGAGGGAGGAACTGTGCACATAGAAAATCAGTACACCTCACTTTTTTTTCTACAATTCCACTTACAAAGATGGAGAGGTAAACAGAAATATAAAATACATATACAGAATGCTTTTTAGTGCAAAAGACTGTTTTTAAGAAAATCAATCGAAGGCTTATCTGTCTTGTATATCATGGCACATAGCAAGGTCACATATCTTAAAGGTGGAAGATTTTTTTTTTTTTAAAAAGAAACAGAATCAACTATTGCATCGAAGATCACACCATAGTTTTAGGCTAATCAAAGGGATAAATATGAGGTAGAGAAAAGGTGAAACTCTAATCTGAAACCCAGGTTACATGAACACTTGATGAAGATGAGTGAATAAAGCATGTGTGTAGTTTGCTTCTATGGACATAAGGTCAATCTTTAAAAGTTTCAGAAGTTGCTGTTAGGTTCATTCTGGAGATAGTAACAAATCTGTGCTACCTTCATGGGTGGAACATTGATAATGGTACTATAAGCATACCATAATTTAGATCACAATAACTAAAATAAACACCATTTATGAGAGAATTCAAAGAATATGTTCTTAGAATGCAGCAAAAGCAAATATAAAACTGAGTCGTGCAAATGGGAATTCGGCGTATTTTGTTTCTTGTTTATTAAGAGGTACACCCATGCAGTTTTTACTTAAAACAGTTTAGTTGGTAATTAAATGGCTCAGAAGTGCAGCATATCCTCTGCGTATTATTATTTTTTTTCACACAAAGTGAAAGTTTGGAAGAATGGAATGGGATACATCCAAGCATTAGTTGCTCCTTTGAAGCTCCTTTAAAATAATTCAGGAATAATTCAGGATCCAGAACTGATTCAAGAAAATTGCATTCATACTGCTTAGCAGTAATATCAGGCATCTGCTGTTATGAGGGAAGAATTCTGAAAGACAAGATGATTGGCCACAACTGTGTGACTAAAACTGCCATCTTACCTTTTTTTGACCTTTATCAGACCTGGTGCATTTGAATACTACAAAACCAACGTTTGTTGGGCTTCTTGTATAGAAGCAAGCATTTTTATCTATCCTTGAGCAATGGTATAGTTATTTTTTTTATCAGAAGGCTTTATTTATTTATTTATTTATTTTGTTTTGTTTGTCAAGCATGTATGAGGAAACAAGTATTGAAGGATGTGGATCAAAAAAATATTACTTTGAATTCTTTTAAATAATTTATAGTATGTATAACAAGGGGGGGTTGCATTTGGTTCCACCAAGAACACTGGATAAAATTGCAAGTGGGACCAAGAAATTGCTAAATTAAATTTTTAATGGATACTGGGGCATCCTGGACATCTTGAAGCACAATCCCTCTGGGATGCCACATTAGCCAGAATTCGAATTTCAAAATCAAGAAATAAAAATCAACCCATGCCATATCAAATTTAAAATTATAGTATGTAGAGAGAGAGAGAGATCAAATATCTTGGACACTTGATTAGTGAAGGGAGTAGAAAAACAACTCCTGCTAGATTTGAGGAACTAAGAGAGACGAGAAAGTTTTAGGGACTGTTAGGCAATTGTCAAAAAATTGAAAACAGCACTTAAAACAACTCCAGTTCTCTCACTACCTGATTGGAAAAAAAAAAACCCCTTTCCACTTATTTGTAACAGTCTGTGATGGAATAACAAAAAGGGTTCTTAGCTCAAAAATGGGGAAGTCTCTTAAAACCAGTAGCCTTCCTATCCAAATTAATGGACCCTGTAATACTGGGGTAGCCGGTATGTATTCAAGCTATAGTTGCCACAGCTCTCTTAGTACAAGAAAGAAGAAACCTCACATTTGGGGAGGGGGCTTTGGTGGTTACAACCCAACATCAGATCAGGAACATCCTGCCTCAACGAGCTCAGAGATGGTTAACCAATTCTTCCTTTCTTAGCCAATTACAGACAACATAGCCTGTGCTCTGTTTAAACTTAGCTGCATCATGTCCAATGTGCTCAGATTCCACAAGAAGATCACATTTATAATGTCACTCCATCCAATAAATCTCTGGGTCTTTTAAAAGCAATTCCTATGAACTACTTTTGGGAAAGAGGCCCTAGAATATGATCTGTTTTATCTAACCCAGAATAGAAGCAGTCACTCCTTAAAAATAGGCAGAGACCCAGCAACATGCTTTAGTCAGTTATGTTGGAGCTAATTTTTCAAGCTTTGCATCTAAAATATTTAGATTTTATTTTGTTGGCAGCTTATTTTTAGCTATATTTGCCTCAGCTGTTCAATAGCATATACCTTTGTTGTTCTTATAACGGTATATTTTTGTGAGCTGCCAATTAAAAAGTTAATCACCTCTATAAATTGACTTATGGTTTAGTGCATACTGTAAGAAAATTTTCATTTCAAATTTATACTCTGAAAATGTACCAGTATATTTTAATTATTTCCATTGCAGTATTGTCTTGAAAGTTCCTACTCTATATTATAAAATGAAAAATTTGATCTGTGGAGTTTCTGCTACTAGAGCCTTTCCTACTAGCTAGAGACTAGCTGCCTGTCTTCTGTGTGCAAATGTTATGGAATTGAAGCCAGTTTAATACTTTTAAATTGTACAGTTTAAAGCTTTGTCCTTTTAGCACAGTTTAGTCCTTCTAATAATTTTTGCAGTTTTCAATTTAAGAAATGCAAGAATAAATGCACACAACAGAGCAGCTTGCTACAAGAATCACTCTCTCTAAATGAAAACCCCAAAAGTTGAAAATTGAAAAGTTACACTGGAGCATATTTTCTGCTACAGAGTGGCACTGACATATTGACATCACTAATAAAAACCGGTATCTACATTTTTCTTGTTCATAGGAATGGGTGAGCACATCAGTTTCCAATTTGGTGTGTGTGTGTGTCAATGTTTTGTTGATATAAGAACTTCTAAAGAGGCCTTAGGAGTATCTGCCTATCTTATCTTTCTTTTCAAAGGGATATTTCTTGCCTTTAATTCAGGAAAAAGGGAGGTTATTTGCAGCCAGTTTGTAGAACATAGGAGAACAGACGCCTATATCACAGGATATCACAAGTAAAATTCTGTTTACAGGAATTTGAGGATTGTATAAGCTAAACATTAAACATGCAAATGATGACACTATTTAATTATCCATTGAAACATAGTAGTAATTTCAGTAGTAACTGAAATTAAATGCCATAGGCCAGCCTATTATTTGTCTGCTGTAGTTAATGATAAGTTCACCTTCCAATGAACACTTTTGCCAAGGGTGATATTAAGTAAGGCTGATTTCAGTTGGAAAGAATTCAAATTGTGCAAGAGACAGTTAGGATTGGCGGTTAAAGCAACAGGCTAGAAAGCAGGGGTTATGAGTTCTAGTCCCGCTTTAGCCATGAATGCCAGCTGGGTGACCTTGGGCCAGTCACTCTCTCTCAGCCCAATTCACCTCACAGGGTGGGGAAAAAAGGGAGGAAGGTGCATTGGATATGTTTGTTGCCTTGAGATATTTGTAAAAATAATAAATGTGACATATAAATAAATAAAAATGAAAAGATGATGGAACAATATTAGAGCAAGACTGCATTTTTTTCTTGCAGCTAAATACTAAGAGCAACATCAATCATACTATATGTGTTTCAGGTGCTGTTTCAATCAGTACACCAATTACAAAAGCATGGTATTCAGTACAGGTTTAAGTACCCAAATACTGTGTACATGTGTTCACAGGCACACATGAGAAAGCTATAAAGCACCAATAGCAATCCAAATGATAATAGATTTAATTCGCACAAGCTTTTTTTTAAAAAAATCAGAAATTATTTGATACACTTCTTTTAGCTTCTCTCTCTAATCTTATTGCAATTATTTTGACCTCCCTCAAGCCCAAGTCCAAAACCTCCCTTGTGCTGTAAGCCAGAGTCAGCATACAGAAGCCTAAGCTTTTCAATAAAACATGTTGATAGAAAATGTCCCGATAGATCCTGAATGCTCAGAAAACAATGCCTTAAGTGTATAGGAGAAAGGAGAACTGACTTTGAATTTTTTTTAAGTGAATAAAAGTTTATGTAGAGCAATCAATTGTGGAAAATACTCTTCTACCCAGGAATCTTATTTTGACATAAAACACGTGAAATTAAATCCTGAATGTATGTTCTAATAGCTGAGATTCGGATGCATAAAATCCTTTTTCAAGGGTTAATTGTTCAATCAGAAAAAGGGTAGGATATCATTTCTGGCTTAAACAGCTGATCAGCAAGGCTTTTCATTTAGGTAATAATTATATTAGAGGCACGCCATTTTGGATCAGGCCAATTGTTTCTACAATGCATTGCAAAACACGACATTTCAAAAAAGAACATCAAGGATACAGGACTACTATGATTGTGCAGAAAATGACAATATTTCCACATGTATTTATTGAGAAATACTAAAGATATACACATTTTGTACAAGCTTTCAATATTAATTTACAATTTCTTAAATAATATTATCCCTAGATAAAATCATGATTTACATTACACAGGTCCTTGGCTTTAAAAGTTCCATAAGGCTGCTATTGCTGGGCATTCAAATGCAATATTGGCTCATGTCAGTTATGCTTCACGCTAAAGTACTAAATACCGCATTGATTCAAGCATTTAAATGTGGCTCCAACCTTCCTCCCCGGAATCCAAAATGAAAATCATATCTAAAATCAAAAAGGACACAGCCCCATATTTTTCAACATGAAGAAAGATTTAGATTGGGTTCTGTGGCTCAACCTATTTGAAGAGCAAATTTACCTTGAATTACTACTCTTTTTAAATTTATGTTTGGTTTATAATATTTGAGTTGGCCCTAATTAAGATGTTACCCTATTAGAGAATTTGCCAACCTATTTTACTTATTTAAATCTGCTCCAATTGCCATTATTTGGGAAGTATGACTAAAACTATTACAAAAAAAATTTCTCCACACAACTGGATGCAGACAATGGAAAGCCATGGATAGGTCTGTCATGGCAAGGAACAGTTGATGCACTATGCCAAAGACTAATGAAAAGGAGAGAAAGGAAGACATGTTAAGTCCTAAAGGAAGAGACTGTGTGGAAAAATGTAGAAAACTGTCTACATACTTCATTTTCCCATCTCCCTATAGTAGTTTATTGATTTGAACCCTCTATTCCAGGGCTCCCCAAACTTGGCAACTTTAAGACTTTAAGCATATGCTGGCTGAGGAATTCTGGGATTGAAGTCCACAAGTCTTAAAGTTGCCAAGTTTGGAGATCTCTGCTCTATCCATTATTATTTTGTACTTTTCTTAAACTAAATTGTGCTGTTCCTCTATCTCAAGCCCTATATTTAAAGTGCTTCATATTTAAGTGCCATTTCTGTTCAAATTGGTACAGCAATTGCAAAGCATAATCTTCAGAATATACTGGTTTAAGTGCACAACTATTTAACAAACATTGTGTATGTGTGCATATGCATAGGTAGATGCAAGAGAAAAAGCTATAAAAATACCAGTGGCAATGCAAATTTATATATATGTGTGTGTGTGTGTGTGTGTGTGTGTACACACACAATTATTTTAACCTTTCTCAAATGCCAAAATCAGGTCAATTTAATTTGCCTCAAATTTTAATTCAGCAGCAGTGTCCTGTTTTTCTCCATTATCATTTTTTTAAGGAATCACTTAAAAGGTCAGTATTTGACACAGCTTATTTCTGCATCTAAAAGTTTGGCAATTCTGATCCTTGCTATTATGCATTTCATAATTTTTTTCAAAACATTAATGGATACAATAATAGCGGAGCAATGTTTAGCAAACTCAAACGTAAAGCAGAATAAACAAAGGTGATTGTGTCAATTGAAAACATTGCAATATCTCAACGGTACATCATTGCCAATTAAACCTGTACTAAATAATAGTGTTATTCTGTTATTTTGATAAAACAGCTTCCATTTACATTTTTATAGAATATCTTGAAACTATTGAGAAACACTTTTTATAAGAAGTTTGATTTTATAGCGAGATTAAAAATACACATTGTTCAATGATTCATAGGTATTTTTTATTATAATCTGAGACCAGGGATAAGAGTTTATGAATTTTCACCTTAACAAACTAAAATATATGACAAGTATAAAGTTGGTTGGATGGCTTGCAGATGTTATGAACATTTTATGGACATTTTTTACCTATTTATTTCTAAATATCCAAAGATGGCCAAAAAACATTTCTATATTGACAAGCTGATACAATAATTTTCAGTGGGGCTTTGGGCAAATAAAACAAGTTTAAAATAATAAGTTTGAAAAAAATAAAATGTTTGCTGCGTTAAAAATAATCACAAGTGAAATTGTGAGGAATACCATCTCTAAGCTCTTTTAAACTAGAATGAATTTTATTAATGTGGAGGATAGCATAGAAAAGAAATTCACTTCAACTGATAATAGGTTTTATATTCATATTGAAGACCAATTCATACCTGAACACTATTATTTTGTGCATTCCCAAGATATAAATGTTAAGTATCTTAGTCTTAGTACTCATCAAAGGATCTTACCTTCGAAAAAAATGAACATTTCACTCCAGAGTGCATTTTGTATTCTGTAAGGCAAAAACGGCACCTGTGTTTTCCATTATTAAGTCTCTGAATTTTGCAACGATTTTCACTCGGTCAATAATGGTACAGATAGACCTAGCTTACCAACTTCCTTGCAGTGATTGCTCAATGTTATGACAGCCAGAAAAATTTATGACTGTACTTCATATTTGCGGCTGTTGCAGCATTCCCGTGTTACTAGAGTGTAATTTGGGCACTTGGCAACAATTGTACATTTGCAACGGTCATGTGATCACTATTTGTGGATTTAACAGCTGGCTTTTAACAAATCAATGGGGAAGCTGGCTGATAGCTGAAAGTCGTTGTCGCACGTAATGTTTGCGGGGACTTGCTTAATGACCACAATTCATTTATGAAGTTGGGCACAATCATGATGCTTCACTCTACAACTAAGTGGTTTGGATTCAGAGCTTCCACCACATATAATTGTGATTGGTAAATAAGAACTACCAGTGTAGATCCACTGTCCTATCACACAAATGGTTACAGAAAAATGTGGTAACAAGCAGGGGTGGGATTCAATTTTTTAAGAACCGGTTCTGTGGGCATGGCTTAGGTGGTAGGCGTGGATTGGTGGTCATGTGACTGGGTGGACATGGCTTGATGGTCATGTTATTGGCTGGGCATGGCCAACTCAATATTACTCACATCGAGGCACTCATCTCCTCGCCTGGCCTCTCATGACTGTGGGGATGCTGCAACAGTCGTAAGTGTGAAAAATCAGTGCCATTTTCAGTGCCATTGTAACTTTGAATGGTCACTCCACACAAGCAAAGTACCAGCAAAGGAGGGGAAAAACTCCAGAGAAGTTCCTGAGACAGGAAGTCTAGATAATGCAATAAGGGTTAACGGAGAGGCAGTTTCTGTAAGCAACACCAGAATGTTTCCTTCCTGCCTTCCTTACAGGATTAGGTCAGTAATTTCTTCAAAAAACCGGTTCTCCAAACTGCTTAGAATGTTAATAACTGGTTCTACCGAATAGGTACGAACTGGTAGAATCCCACCCCTGGTAACAAAGGGCCAATTCATCTTGCAGGTTCTCAGTTTTATCTTCCTTCGTTTTCTTACGTTTGCTCAAGGTGTTTCAGATTTTCTAAACTCTTGTGGTCGTGGTTTTATAACTTGATATGCTACCACAGCTGATTATTTGGAAGCCCATTCTTTTTGTCCCATATCCAACTGATCGTCAGCCACGTGTGCAAAGCATAACAGCCATTAATTACATCAAGAGGCTGCTCCCTGTTCTGAAATCCTACCCAGTCTCATTCCTTTCCCCTGCTCCCACAAGGCTTGCCCATAAAATATACATCACTAGAAAAATCACACAATCACTGAATTGAAATTAACAAGTTGTGGCAACTACTGTAGAGAGGAGAGAATCTGGCCCTAAGAAAGGTGTACAAGGCAGTTAAGAAGAAAATATCACAAAATGGACTTTAAAAACAAAATCAGTACAGGTAGTCCTCGACTTACAACCACAATAGAGCCCAAAATTTCTGTTGCAGAGACATTTGTTAAGTGAGTTTTGCCCCATTTTATCACCTTTTTTTTGCCACAGTTGTTAAGTGAATCATTGCGGTTGTTACTTTAGTAATACGGTCATTAAGTGAACCTGGCATCTCCGTTGACTTTTCTTGTCAGAAGGTTGCCAAAGGGGATCACAGGACCCTGGGATACTGCAACCATCATAAATGAGTCCATCTGTCAAGCATCTGAATTTTGATCATGTGATCACGGGGATGCTACAATAGTCGTAAGTGTGAAAAACAGTCATAAATCACTTTTTCCAGTGCTATTGTCACTTTGAACGGCCACTAAATGAACTGTTGTAAGTCAAGGACTATCTGTAAAACCAATCATTAAACTAAACCGAGTGGAGTTACAACTATCTATCTCATATTAGAAGTCCTTAGAAATGAGAAGGAACGAAAGTACTCTTGTTGCCCACCTCAAAGTCACAGCTTGTTTAAATCCTTGGGGAGGGGTAGGATTCTAAAGTAGGGTGGGGTCTTGCCACTGCCCACCTCCTTTGTAACAAATGATTTGTACACTATTATTACGCAAACACGAGATCAAAATAATATGCAGGACTTGAATTTACACATTCAAATAAGCGATAATATGACTGTTTGATTTTGACATCATATATTGTATGAATCAAACCAACTCTGGTTTATTCAAGAATCCATAATATAGTGCAATGTTAGAAAAACCATTGCTGCAAATAAATGTAAGCATAGTCAATATGCACAGGAAAAACTATGCCTATTGCATAGAGAGGAACGGAGCATTCCAACTGAAATTCATGCTGACCTACAGCTACAAAATCAGTTATGAAGGATTTAAGTGCTGGTAGAAACTCATGAACTGAAAGGATCTTTTTGAATGGACCACATAATAGGCAATTTATAGATTGCATTTTACTTTACTTGACAATTTTAGGAGAAACATTATGGTTCATCTAGTGATCTTTTTGTATGTCTACTTGTTTTTTGTTGCACACATAGTCAACAATTCCTTTTCTTTTTTTTTAAATTTTGCTGTTTTCTTTTACTTAAACTTTCCTCATTCAGCCATGTTTATATGTACCTTACTGAATGTTAAGTATACTACATTATAATTTGATACCAGGTCAATAGGTAAGAGTAGGGTGGTTTTTTTGCACATATACCATAAATTAAACTCATTGCAGCACAAGTTAATTTTTTTTAAACACAAAAATTAAGGAAAAATTGTCAAATAATTTGTCATGTCAACTATTTTCTCACAATACCGAATATTCCAACCTTTTGACATTTTTTTGAAAAAAAATATTTGCATACAATCAGTGGAATTATTAAGAATCTAAATAAAAACACTAACTTTCAGTTATATATTTTTTCTCTTACTGCAACAAACACTTAAAACTGCTTTTATGCAGTACTGATTAATTGAATTTGAAATTTGGTCATGTCAAAAATTATCACAAAGATTTATCTTTTTATCTACATAATTTTAAACCAATGTTACACTGTAACACACAAACAAGGTCTTGTCATTTAAGGCACAACACATCAACATTCTGTCTGCCAAGTTTATAAAAGAGACAATTATTATTATATACCCCCTTCCCACACACCTCCAAAACAAAACAAAACAATATAATAAATTGCATCCACCTCCAAAGTCAGTTGCTAATGTCACAGTAAATTATTTTCACTAATAATTTACACCTATTATGGATTGAGACAGGACTGCCATTGTATAGTCCAAGTGCATCCCAATTCTCTGGGTCAGGTAGGTAGCCTAAAGTTTGATTCAAACCTCCGTGCTGAGAATATATCCCATTGTGAGGAATGTTGTTGAATACCACCCTTGTCATTCACAAAATGCATTCATTCTTCTCCTTCTCCTTGTCTATTGCAAACCTTGTTCACTCTGGCTAGGGCTCATTTGGTGTGGACCAGCAATCATTTTGCTAGTTTTTTTAATCATCAAAATGCTGAATATATAAGACCATGGACAGAATCCTTATGTCATATTAAAACGTGTGTCTTCATTCGACGATTTGAATTCTTTGCAATGGAATCCATATATTGCTCTTTCTTTTTAAGACGATAATATGTGTAAAGCCAGAGGCACCATATCCAAAGTTAAAAAAAAATCAGTGTACTTTGAAATATGTATAAAAAAAAGAACAGTTACAAATATTCTAATTCCAGCGCTTGATGTAGAGCCAGGAGGTCGGAGTGACTAGATATTCTCCAGAAGGGCATGTTATGCTGCATTAGTTAGGGGGGAGAGAGAGAAGGCAAGAAGAATGAACAATATATCTATTATACATCCCATATTTTTTTTAATATATTATGATTATCCTGATTTTTCTTAGTAAGGTACAGACAAGAAAATAAAACAAAGCAAATGTCCAAATAGATCTGAAAAAATATACAAAAAGCTATGTAAGTACCTTAATAAATTCAACTTTTTTTTTATCCTGTTCAATTTTATCTGTTTCTCACAGATTACTTAAATCAGCCCTTGTAGTTTTCTTGGCTTGGCAAAGTTTTTCAAAATGGTTTGTCATTGCCTCCTTCCTAGGGCAGGGAGAAAATGACTAGCCCAAGGTCACCCAGCTGGGCTTCGTGCCTAAGCTGGGGACTACAACTCAAAGTCTCCCAGTTTCTAGCTTGATGCCTTAACTACTATACCAAACCGTTACTTCAACTTTATTTATCAAGCATATGTTAGGAATAATATTGTTTATATTTCAAAGAAGTAAATTTAGTAAATCAAGAATGTAATAATCTTCATTACAAAATGTATTTTGTATAATACAGGGGGAATCCATGATGTATAAAATATTAATGACTTTTGCTTAGTTTTAATTTACAACTATCATGCCTTGTGATTTCTTCAGAAAGTACAATTCTTGAGAATAAGCAGGCAAATGAATGTACCACACGTTTAATTTTAGTGCTTACTTTCAATTTAACCTTTACAATACAGCAGGTTTCTGTCAGTGATTGCCCATAATATATCTCCAAATTGAACCTATACTTCTGTCTACACGGGAGATACAAAAAACCCCTATGTTGGTTATAGATGGAATTAAATAACTGTCATGTATGAAACTTTCCTTGAAAGCAACATAGTCACTTAGACTGTATTATTCAACAATCAAAACTTCTACTATGATTACCTTGTATAACTCTGACTTCAGTGAATTTAGGAAAGTAAACTCTTATAAGGAGTTTTTCTGCAATTAAAAACATTGCAAAAGATCACGAGCATGTGTGATATGCATTTTAATAACTTTATTTTTACTGACTGCAGATCTATTTGAATAATTTGCCTTTTTTTAAAAAAAATCTACAAATGTTCATGCACAGAACAGGTAGAGTTAGAGGAAAGCATGCCAACTCTAAAATAATCAATCACCCAGTTTCCTAAATAGGCTACTAGACAACCTCAACACTGTATTGCATCTATAAGGCAACCATTTGGAACCAGCACTGGATCTAAAGTTGCTAAATGAAAACCAGGAAATAATATCTATTATAAATCTCATTTATGTTCTCCAATTCTAAGATTGCTCTAGATCAGGTGTGTCTATCCTGCAGTCCTGGACAGCTAGTAATGCAGCCCCACAAGATCATAAACGTTTAACATTACTATGTGACTGATATACATTAACTATATTATATATTTTATATGCAGTCCAAGACAAGTCCTTTTCATTTAGGGTGGCCCAGGCCAAAAGGTTTGGGCACTCATGCTCTAGGTACAGTATATCTGAATGTATATGCTTTCTTCACTTTGCTAATATTTATTCTGAAGTACCGTAGGAAGTGTGTTGAAGTATAGTAGACTTCCTGCTAGATTTCTTTAAGGACAATGTTTACTGGGCACTTATACGATCATAAATTACTTTAATAATCAAGTATACAGTGCTGAAATCTTCTATATGACTGTTCTACGTTGAACACGCAGTGTTCAAAGATCAAATATTCAATTTAATAGAAATCACAGCTCTCTAAATGTAAATGAGGAATAGATACAGCTGTGCCTGTCTCAAGAATGAAATACATTCAAATTTTTATTCTTAAAATATATTTATAGCTTACACTCTGAAATAAGTAGCTTTTGGCATATTATTCCCTTTTCAGATGTGTTAGAAGATCGATGTGCTTTTTCCATTAAATGACACAAAATACACTTTTCTGGGCCTTGCAAATCCATGTAATATGTTTAATTTGCTTACAGTTAGTTTTTTTAAAAAAGATCTATAATCAGTATATATTTTATTTAATTTCCATATCTTGCCCATCCTGATAAAACCTGTGCTTGAATCCAAATGGTTTGGTTATGTCTTATTCTTATGATCTTGGTATATGAAATAATTTGACAATGTGCCATATTAACAGAAATGCAAACAAAATAAGCTTGCGTAAATATCTATAGAACACACCAACATTTCAGGAAACAAGTTACCTTTTTTGCTGCCTGTTCTTCTTCTACACCATCCCCAATTACAACATATACTACTTTTCTGCCAAACCTTTGCATTATTCGTTCAAAGCAACTTTCTTTTCCTGGAAGATAAATGAGATAAGTGTTCAGAGAGAAGTTACCTGGTTAGCTGCATGCTCTTCATCTCGGCCATCTCCAATCACAACATAAGTTATGTTAGTGCCAAACCTGGACACTACACGCTCAAAACAGCTTTCTTTTCCTGAAAAATAATACACTATTTATTTGAGCTCTCAAAAAAGAAACATCACAGTGATCTCTAAAAATGCTAAGGGATACATTATATGTATACAAAATATCATACACTAGCAATAGCAATAGCACTTAGATTTATATACTGCTTTATAGTGCTTTACAGCCCTCTCTAAGTGGTTTTACAATCAGCATATTGCCCCCAACAATCTGGGTCCTCATTTTACCGACCTTGGAAGAATGGAAGTCTGAGTCAACCTTGAGCCTGGTAGGATTTGAATTGCCAAATTGCAGGCAGCTGATAGTCAGCAGAAGTGGCCTGCAGTATAGCACTCTAAACACTGTGCCACTGAGGCTCCAGAAAGCCTTTCATAGTATTGGTGCTATAAAAATTTATTTTCTGCCACAGCTCAGTGGAAACTCATGCACCCTAATATTTGGTATGGTAAGTCAACATACAAGGTGTCCAGTTGAGAACTCTAACAAAGCAAATAATTTGTTTTATTCCTCTGGACATAAATTTCTGCTTTAATCTGGGTATCTCAAAACCTGTGCTTGTTTTCTTAGAGTAACCTTTTTATTTTCAAAGTTTAACATTTTTAAGTTCAATAAATTTTCCATCCTGGGAGAAGGCCAACTGTTTCTGAATAAGGAAGTTGTGAGTCAATGAAGCATGCAAAGCATTTTTTTAAAAAGGTGTACCACAATACGCAGGTGTATGAAGAAACATGTCTCTTCAAATCATCAAAGCAGCTGTATATTTGTACAGTTGCTTTGAAAGCCATTCAAACATGCAGTCACTTTGCTTCAGAAATAGCTGTGCCTTGCAAAAAACAGAGCTTATTTTAATGAGAACACATGTTTGTAAAGTACCTCTTTCAAATGATTGAACAACCTTACTAATGATAATAATATGGTTGGTACATCCAAAGGTAGGAGTGTGTGTGTGTGTGTGTGTGTGTGTGTGTGTGTGTAACTAGGAATCTCACTCTAGTTATCTGCCTCTTTATACATAGTTTTTACATACAATTCTTACAAGTGAAGACATTTCTTAACTAACTGTCATTAATAGATTAGAAGACATTTGGAAACAATCAGCAAATTATGTAAATTGAAAAGAATTGAGATACGTACCTATTTTAGTTGCACTGTAAATATTTTCAATAGGAAAAACACCTCCTAAACTATACAGAAGCACTTTTGCTAGGGCTGGTACAAGTTGAGTTGTTGTTACCAAGACATTTACACAGTTACTCCTATAGAGAAAGATAAGAGTATACATCTGCATAACAAATTAGCTATAGATCAGCCATCAGTTACTACTTCAATTATTATTGCAGTAATAATAAATATTGCAATATTCTGCATGTTGCAAATTTTGTCATTGTGATGATCCATACATACACACCTTCAACTAAGTTTCTAAATTCATAGAATATGAACTACTTTATGAATGGAAAAACAGCCTTTTTGTCTGAGATATCATTTTCATTTATCACTTTTTGAACTTACACATAAATCATCATAATTTTACAGGCTATACAATTTATAGAGTATGATAGCTAGATGGGCAAATAGCCTGGCTTGCTGTAGAGCAGTTCCCTGTACAGTCGTTCTTGATTTACTGCAGCAAAATTTGGAGACCAGAATTTTCATTGCTAAGTGATGTAGTTGGTAGGGGGTCCCCAAATCTGTGGGTCAGGGAGACAGTAGTGCAGTTGTGGAAAGTGTATGAGGATGTGTGTGAGAGGCACAGCACAAGTGCAGAGGGATTTGGAAAAAGCAGGCAGGTGGTGGAAACTTATTCCCGTGATATGCGACCTTTCCTGCTGACTTCCCAAATCACTTCCTGGGGAAGCCAATAGGAAAGGTTGCAAGTAGCAATCATATGATCATTAGGCACTGTAACCAGTCAGAAATATGATCCACTTGCCAAGCTTCTGGATCACAATCATGTATTTCCTGGGGTGCTGGTATGAAACTCTGAGGAATAGTTATAATTATACTTATATAATTATAATGGTCACTGAACAAAAATCCAACTATCCCTTATATAATGCAAAGGTGATATTCTAAGTAGAACATTAGGTTGGGAACTACCTCAATGCCCAGTGTTCTACTTACAATGTCACATCCCTCTCACCCTTCTAATCTATTTTCAAGGGGCAACCATGCTTCCACACCAAGTATGGTGTTGCAGTAATCCTCTATTTTTATTTTCTAAGAATGCCCATTCCTGTTAATAAAGAGAATACTATCTGCTAGCATTTTATCATCCATTTATTTTTGATTAAAACAGAAATAAAAAACGCCAAGTCAAAAAATACAGGAAACCTAATGGGTGTGCAGAACATATCTACAGGAAATTGAGCGCCTATAAGCATCTTGTTGTCTGCTCTTGCCTTTAATACTGTTTTGCTTCTGCAATATAGCAAATTTGTTTTTTTTAAAATTAAGTTTGTACTCACCTTGTACTAATAATTGATAATGATTTAAGTGCATTGGTCAGCCAGGAGTCAGTGAGAGCCTCAATCTCTGCTCTTAACTGTAGCCATGCATCTCTTTTTGCAGGGCCAAGAAGTCCTGATTCATAAAGGAAAAGGTTCTTAAAAGTGCATTCTGTTTACCAGGAATTATAGTCCCATGTCAATTTAGGCCTACAACATATTTTTTTACAAAAATATTTCAGTTCACTTGTTTGTGAATAGAATAGAACAGAATAGAATAGAATAGAATAGAATAGAATAGAATAGAATAGAATAGAATAGAATAGAATAGAATACTTTATTGGCCAAGTGTGATTGGACAAACACAAAATTTGTCTTTGATGCATATTACTACTACTAAGTTACTTAATAATACATATTAAAGGTTATTTTGTTCCAGAAGCAGTTCAAAAGGTGATGATTCATTCATTCATTCATTCATTCATTCATTCATTCATTCACTCACTCACTCACTCACTCACTCACTCACTCACTCACTGGCCACCCATCTTACCATAAAATCCTCTGCATGGCTTATAGTCATAAAATATATATATCTACGTTAAAACATAAATAAATTAAGAACTGAAGAAGCTTCTTGGATGAGAAGAGACACATCTTTAAGGAAAAACAAAGAAAGTCCAGTTGCCCTTTGAAAAAGCACCTTTGGGATAAACACTTAAAACCAAAGATTAAAATCAAAGGACATATGGGAAGGGTGGTAGCAGAGTGGGGGAAGGTGGGGTCTGTTGTTACTTGATCAACCACCTCCACTGTGCTGTTTCTCCATTGGGGGCCCAGGTCAACTGGCAGAGCCAGGTGTTTAGGGCCTTACAAAGGATAGGAGGGCTGGGGCTAGCGTCACATCATAGGGAAAGATGTTCCATGCACTAGTTGGGGTAGGACATCAGGATAAAGCCGAGGCCACTGATGGCCCCTTTGGGAAGGCACGTGAATTGAAGGAAGACAGTGTTGTAGGAGGCTATCTTGAATGGGAAGCCAATCCTTGCTATTGAGATTAGGGCAGTTTGGAACAGGTACACAATCTGGCTGACTGAGGGGAAGGACAAAAGAAAAGGCCTTGGGAAGATCAAGGAATGGGCTAGCAGGTTGGCTGGGTTCAATTGTACTGAATGCCAAGGGAAGAAAGGAGAGAGAAGCTAATGAGAAAACTGGGTATGGATCAGCCTTGAGATATAACATGCAGGATTGATTGGCAGTGGTGCTAATAATGGTTGAAATGAGAAAGGGAAGATGCTGAAAAGTCATGAGCAAGGAGGCTGATAGGCTGTGTCATGCATGGATGTCAATAAGGGGTCCTTGTTGCTCTCTGAGCCTGGTTGTTTTCTTGCAGATGTTTCCTTAACAAACTAGGTAAGTACTAGAGAGTGGGTATTGTCAGTATTGATAGAAGTGGCCTTAGTGGTTCTTTCTTTGGGCTGTTTATTGTTAGCTTGTTTGGTTGCTCCTTGATTGGGATGTTGTTTGCTTCTTGACTGTTAGTCTAATGTTAATCTTAGTGTTAATCTCTGCTTATCTGGGTGATGAGCTTCATCTGGGTGATGATCATTTTGGATATCAATGATAATAGTGGCTAAAAGGAGAAACAGCAGGCCTTCAGAAGACAAGGGGCAAGAAAGCTAGTGAGATATCCCATGGTGGTCACAGTGATGAGATGAGAAAGGAAAAGAAAGCACTAGAGGATGAGGAGATAAGATGGACTGGTAAGGTATGCTACACTGGAGGAGCTGAGGAGATGGTAGTCCACCTTTATCCAATAATATCTATCCAATATTAATATTATCCAATAATATTATCCAATAATATCACTTCAATGAGTTGTCAAGGTTTGTTTCATTTGAAACTGAAATACCCCAAAACATAAAGGATTTTGGATTTGCTGAAAAGGGATTGTCTACTGGGTATAGAGATTTTCTAAAACTATGCATATTCTAAATGTGCCCTCTCCCTTTCTTCTCCTCTAATATCCCTTTTCTGCCTAAACTTAGATATTTTTAAATCAGAAAAAGAGTTGTGTCTGTTGTCTAATACAATGCCTATGCATAGCCGCAGCCTTGCTCTAAAATATGCCAAATTTAATTTCTTAAGGAAATGTGGATTTTGTCTTTCACAACCCTCTTGGTTGGGATCTGTGCTTAGTCTTGAACCCTGTGGCTGAGTTAAAACATGCATAACATATAAGTGACATCTAAAATATTATTACATTGGAGTGCATGTGAAGAATAATGCTTTTGAGTGCTACTCTACATTAATAATATAGGTAATCCTCATCTAGCATCCACAATTGGATCTGGCAACTTGAAGAAAATAAAGTGGTTGCTAAATGAAACTGTGATTGTACTTATGATCTTACTTCATCTTTCCTTTGCTTTACAGACCTGTGAAGGTCATACACACAAGGATTAGTCATAAAATTATGTTTTCTTCATTGACTTAACTGCAAATGGTCACTGTACAAAGCAGTCACAAAATGAGATACATCTGTAATGAAAATCCAGAATATACAAAGCTACAACATCAAGGAGAAAGCTATACTAGACCAATTTCTCTACAAAGATTCTCTTCAAAGGGACAGAGGACTGTTTTAACTTGGGATGAAAAGCTAAAAATGAGTATTTGTCACTTAAATGAACAAATGCAAGGAGAGCTGAAGAAACCGGCAATTTAAGCTCCAAACTTCATTCAGAATAGAGCTGAAGGTTATCTTGGAGGTCTTCTATTCCAACCTCCTGCTCAAGTACATATACAATTTGAGACAAATGACTGTCCAGTCTCTTCTTAGAAACCTCCAATGATGAAGATGCAGGCACTACTCAGGTGACACTGAGGACACCAATAAATCTCCAAGAGGCCTCAATGAGTCTATAAAAATGTAAATGACCAGCTATCTGCAAGGAATATAAATCCTTCCATTCCCCACCATCTAGTCAGAGCTGAAGAAGCTTACTGAATGAGAAGCAAAATGTCTTCAAAGAAAAACAAGAAAAGTCTAGTTGCCTCTTGAAAAAGCACCTTTGGGGCAACCATGATCTGGATGACTGAGAATTTCCATAGACATTTGCTCCAATGATGAAGCACCTACAACTTCTAAAAGCAAGCTGTTCCACTGGTTAATTATTGTCATCTTTAGGAAGGTTCTCCTTAATTCCAGGTTGCTTCTCTCCTTCATTAGTTTCCATCGTTTCTTGTCTTGCCTTTTGGTGCTTTGGAAAATAAGTTGATCCCTTCTTCTTTGTGGCACCTCCTCAAATACTGGTATGCTACTATTATGTCCCCCCCTTGTCCTTCTTTTCTCTAGACTAGTCATACTCAGTTCCTGTAACTGTTCTTCATGTTGTAGTCTTCAGGCCTTTCATCACCATAGTTGCTGTTCTCTGCACTTTTTCAAAAGTCTCAACATCTTTTTTGTAACATGGTAACCAAAACTGGCTTTTTCCAACCTAGCAGTTTGAAAGCATGTAAAAATGCAAGTAGAAAAATAGGGACCCCTTTGGTGGGAAGGTAACAGCACTCCGTGTGCCCTTGGCATTTAGTCATGCTGGTCACATGACCACGGAGACATCTTCGGACAGTGTTGGCTCTTCGGCTTTGTAATCGAGATGAGCACCGCCCCCTAGAGCCAGAAACAACTAGCACATATATGTGAGGGGAACCTTTACCTTTTAACCAAAATTGGATGCAGTATTCAACTTGTTAATGAAAGACTGCAAATTGTTTCTCCTTTTTCTTCATCTACTTTTTTCACAAAATTTCCAACTCCCCCCATGGTTATTTTGTTCTTATATTTTAACAGTAACGTAAAATATAATTATTTTCAGAAGACTGTAAGATTGATGTTAATGTCAAATAGAAAAAAATCCCTCTTACCTCCTACATTGTTTTTATAAGTATTATATAATTCTTTGACTCTTCTGTAACGGAATGCCAGCTTCCTCATCCAGTCAACTCCTCCTCTTACACCTGTTGGCAGACAAAGGTTTGCACTACTTGCAGCTGCATGGAAGCCATCAGTTGCAAAACTGTAGGTACTGCAAACACCCAAAATATGCAAAAGTGAATACTATTTCTTCCTAAAAATACATACTTATTTAAAATTGCTTCATTTTTTTTCAAGGCACATCTTACCTTAGGTCTTGTCCATTGTCATCGGAGGAGACATCATCTATATGTACTTGATCACATTCCTAGTAAGAGAGTATGTTTTAGAATAGGGCAGCTATATCTTGTTTAATGTTTTACATTGGTACTTTAATGTGAAAAATCTAAATGAGGATTGCCACCTTTATTGCCAGCAGATGGCAGAATATGAGCATTTACAATTTCATAAGGTAAAGCTATAATTTCTTTTTTCCACCACAATATGATCAACTGGTATATTCCTAGATATATTGCAATACTTCAAAGATTGATATGGTTATCAACAATTCCATGTAGTAAGTGAGCGCGCGTGCGCACAAACACACACACACACATACCAAAAGGAATGATTCCTCTTTGCTCAAATTAAGATTTACAAGTTTTAACACAATACTTAAATTTATGTTTGCTTGTCCTGCACAAGAAGACCCAATATAAAACACAAAATGAGAAATAAAAAGTTATTATTAGGACCATGTCAATAAACAGAACTTCACATCAATGTATTTATATAAATAAAAGAAGTAATGTCTAACTTTCAAACTCTATTTTTTCATGTCCCATTGTTGACTGCCCTGGCAGGCAATCATATTTATCTGTTTGAGAAATAGACTTTTAAAAGAAAAATAACTTTAAATAAAAATGTATCAAACTGCAACTAATTGTGCATGGTTTTATCAGTGGAAATAATATCTGAAAATATTGAATTTATCAGACCTGAACACCCAGTTAGAAAAATAACCCTGCCTGGAAAATAGCATCTATTTTCTTAGATGCTACTTTATTAATTCTTAGGCCCTTGGTTAGGACCTGAATTGTTAAGTTTCTACCAGTCTTAGGCTCTGTTGGGTAAGTGTTAATTACCCATATATAATAATGATTATGTGATATTCATAATATAATAATACCCATATGTACTGGTTCACTAAGTTGGGACTTGAGCACTCAGGGTTATAATAGTTCTGGTCTTGCTTATAAAGACCAAAGACAATTTTCAAAAACGATAATGGTGACATTTGATCATTGTCATAACCGATGACCTCAGTGCCCTCATGAGAGAAAACAAATCTTTCTCACAGAGATACTTACTTTAATTTAATAATAACTGGAGTGATGCACAGAATTTTCTTTAGAGCAGTTAGAACTGTAACCTGTCCAGAATTTGACGGACAGGCTGTTAAAAGGGGAAGCATGAAGGAAACGAACAACTCTTTTACTGGAAAACTATGCTGTCTTCCCATATAAAATGCTATTGCTGGTTCTTGAAGCAGTTGTTAAAAGAACCGAATTGCATGTCTGAAAGATTTCTTCTCTATATTAACCTCTTCCACTTGGTGAAATCCTCCTCTATACTAACATCTCCAGAAACATACTCAATTGGGACTAGATAAAAAGCCTGTTTGTGGCTAAATCTAGGATCTGATGCTGTCTTCTATGGTGAACTGAGCTTGGAAAGCAACCAATATCTTGTTCAGTTGTTTTGACTCAGGGGAAGATCGCATTAACCGCTCCAAACTTGATTGCAGAAAGTACAACTTTAGCAACAGAGTGGTCAATGCCTGGAATGCATTACCTTACTCTGTTGTTACCTCCTCTAACCCCCATTCCTTTAACCTTAAACTATCCACTATTGACCTCACCCTATTCCTAAGAGGTCTGTAAGGGGCGTGTATAAGTGCACAATTGTGCCTACCGTCCCTGACCTATTGTCCCCATTTATTCGTACCTATTTCCTGTATTCTTACTCATGTTTATACTTATACCTATTATCTTGTAAGCGATTGACAAATCAAATCAACCAACCAGTCAATCAATATCATTTGCACTGCTTCATTATGGGCTGGAGGCAATTTTTAGGCTACTAGGGACAAGCTATAAAAAGGACACTGCAGTATGGCTTGATATTATCAGGGCATATATCTCTGATGCTGAGTGTCCTTTCTTGATGCATGAGCACAACTAGTTTTCCATCTCTAGTTGATTAAAAAAAATCATCATCAGTGATGTAATTATAGCTATTTAATGTCAATATCAGAGCTAAGTTTTTGGGCTCTAACAGTTATTACTGAATTTGTACTGTTTTACATTTATGGTTTCTTCCTGATGTTTCTAGAAAGTATTTTCGTATCAGCGTCTAAACAATTATGTCACAGCAAACTTTATTGTTAATTACCTTGATTTCTCACAAAAGGGCATGATGCAAAAGTTTCAGTAGGATAATCAATGCATAGTTTTTTTAAAAAATCAGATTAAGATGTCTTTTAAAATCTGAGCACTACGAAATAAAAGTTAAATAACGAATGAAGGAAAAGTTATATGGGAAAAAATTCCTATGAGGAATTGTAATTTCTTCCACAATTTGAGTGTGGAATAAATGCCCCCTTTTCTATTAAAAACTCAACTTTTCTTCTAGAATTTATAAAAGTACAAAGATTCTGAAACAGAAGATTTGGGCCATAGCCATAAAGATGTAAGTGGTCAAATTAGGAACAATCCTAACTGAAAGTCTTTTTCTCTTAGTTATCTTAGTCCCTTGCTTCCTATCTTTAATTTCTTTTCTGCTTTATTCTATTTACTTGTATGTATCTGCAATTCTATTTCATCTTGAATTATAATTTTATTTTCCATTCATCATAAAGCAGAATGAATTTGGAATTTCATACCACATATCTCGCCAATGGTCATGTTCCTGTTGCTACTTTGTTAAATGTTCCATTTGAATTGAGAATATGTGAAATAGTTTAATAGTTTAGTTTAATGACATTCCTTTCCTATCCCAGTAGAGTTAGATAGATTATAGATCACAGATTTCCAACAAATACATTGTTGATTACATTCCAGATCACACTTTCCAATCAAAGTAGGTTTGATGTTCTTTCTTTGGTTTCTTCTTCCTATTCTTTTCTTTCTCTGGCATTTGTTTCCATTGTAACTGTTTACCTCATTGCTTTTCATTCTATCTAGCTGAACCCACTTTTAATTCTTTGAGACCCATAAGGAATGTTGGGACATAAATTATGCAAAGGTATCTGGTCCTTCCATCAGCAGAGTAACTTTCCAAAGGCTTAGAAGCATGAAACCAAATTTGGTGTCAGGGTGCTACAATAAATAATCAAATTCAAAAATGGGCCAGGCACTACAGAAAAACAAAAGTTCACAATGGATCCCTATGGAAGAGGAGGCTGAGCATTGTGTTAGAATATTGGCAATTGCATAATTCTCAGTTCTTAACTATCAATCACATGATCCAGAGTAGAACTATTATTAAAGAGTTACACAGGAGACTGCTTCACCACCTTGTTAAGGAATAATAATAATAATAATAATAATAATAATAATAATAATAATAATAATAATAATAAACAACCACTTCACAGTGCTTTATAGCCCTCTTTAAGCAATACAGAGTCAACATATTCCCCACAACAATCTGGGTCCTCCATTATAATGGAAACTTAAACTTTGAAAAGAAAGCTCTTGCAAAGTGAGCCTTTGTCCCAGGTTTGTCTTTCTGAGATCCTTGCAATGTTTACTACTCTTATGCTAGACTGATATTTTTCTTATTCCTAATTGTTTTTTTGCTGATCTGCCTGGCGTTACTTCATGTGATGTCATTTGTTTTTCTCTGTCAGTCCATTTTCTATTGTTCAACTCTACACTATTATAGAGCAGTTTTGAACATCCACTTTACCCTTGGCTCAAATTTACAGTATGGTGTAGCATGCAAGCAGTAATGAAAGGGATGGAAATGATTGATGAGTGATGCCACCAAGACATTTCAAACTTTCCTTTGCCTTTGTACTTCCTAGGGACAAAAAATCTTGCTGTTAATCTCCATGTAGCAAAAAGGCAAAGATTTTGGATACAAACAAAAAAAGCATTCTGCCCCTTTTAATTTCTCATGTCTCTTCCTAGTACTAGGAAAGCAATTTAGGAGGAAACAGTAAATAGGCAAACTAGCAGAAACATGGCTATTAATACATAAGATTTTACAGGGGTGTTTCAGTCTAGCTAGAATATATTTAAGTAAGTCAAATCCTTGATGTGAATCCCAGTTGAAGGTATTCGTAAATGGATTATCAAGCTGTCTTTCATGAATGATTCATGGGTCTTTTGTTTTCATGTATTTTTTTCATTTTTAAAAAATATTATAAATTTGCCATAGTCTTTAAAATTGGGACATCTATTTTGTCTGCTGTTCTCTTTCTTTTAAAAATCCAATTATAATCTGGAAATATGATATAAATGTGGCTTATTTATTTCCCTGACTTATGTGGTACACCTTTTTTATTATTTTGTCATTTCCTATTACATACTTTGCGGCACAAAATAGTGTTTTGTGCTCTATACTGTTTTCAGAATTATTACTGAAAAATTATATAGTTATTTATGCTAAATCCCAAGCCTGTTAAGATTTTAGGATAACTATACATAAATCAATTCATGTATAATGAAAGATTTGAAGGACATCAACCTAAATTAATTCCCTCCCATTCCCAGTGGAAATTTAAAATCTGCTTGCATAATATCAGAATACTGCTATGTGGTTATAATAGAAATGAGGTAGAAATTGTGTTGTAAGGAAGCTCTCTGTTAATGTTAATTTAAGGTAAAATACCTTTTAAAACAGCTACAGAACTGGCTATACTCAAGTCACAGTGGGCCACTGGCTGTGCAAGTTCAAAACTAAGAAAGATAAAATATATTTTCCATTACTGAGCGTTTACAAATTCATGTGCAAAATGATTTTGACTGCTATAACATTAAATTAAATTATGTCTCAGTACAACTAGTTTCTTACCAAAGAATTCTTCAGAACTTGACATTTTTACTAAGAAGCATAAAACCTACAGTTGACCCACGAAAAAAAAAACCATTTTGGAAATATCAGTAACTTCATTATCCAATAAAAACAATGACTCACTGCTAGTAAAAACAAAAACTCTATTATGCAGATCTTAGCAGTTACAGAATTTAGGGTGAAGAACAAATTCTATTCATCTTTATCTGACAGATAACAACAAATTTGCTATAGATTAACTGCCAAATATAAGAGAAAAGATTTCCTTGACAATAACGATACAATGCAGGCCAACTATTTATATAATTTAAAGAGATAAGAAAAATAAAATTGGACTTATCAATCCAACATGTAAATATAACTTTAGCAAATCTAATCATTGAAATGTTTTCTTAAAATTCATTATAAAACTATCCCAATGCAAAATTCTGTAACATTAAGGAATAATAGCATGGAAATTTTATTTTGCCTAAAAGTGGAACTGAGTCTAGACAATGTTCTTTGTACAGCGCTCTTGTGCATCTTTCTAAGTTCAACACTCATTGCAAGTCAGAATGTTTTCCTGTATTAATTAAAATTTACAGGAAGGAGGCTAGTGTACAGAATGTTCCCTGATCAAAAGACGAATACCCTGAATGTCAGGATTCTGATATTTTTTATCAGCAAGTGAAAATACATGTTTAAGGTAATAATGAGAAATGCCTGTCCTTTCACCTCTTCTTGTTTTGTTTCTGAGCTATCAGTAGCTATTTTTGTTAGATTTAGGAATTGGAACTATATGTTGAGATAGGACAGGCTGCAAAAAACATGAATAGATGTTGCTTTTATTGTTTGCTGGGGAAGTTTCAAAAGCTCTTCATTCCTTTTTAACACCATCCCTTGGCAAATGTATTTGTAGGTTGGGTGATAGTAGAACTGAGCATACACTATTAGCCCATCTATTTTAATGTCTTAGGATGAAAATGAAAAAGCAAGAGGCTTCTTTTTAATTCTTATCATATCCTATAGTAGAACAATGGAAAGTTAAATCTAATGGAATTTTCCAAATAGACCTGCTTCTCTTTTTAAAGTTAATAGCAACATAATCTAGTTAATGATGTCCATATTTTGCCAATCTGACTATATTAAAAAATATCTGGGAAAAAGATATAGTTAACCTTGTCCACTTTCTATTTCTGGCTACAAACAATTGGAAGAAATAGAGATTATTGGATATAGGTGTTGTAATATATATTATATTTTATACATACCTCTAAATCATTGAAAAATAAATGAGTATCAGCAAGATTAAAAATCATTTCTTCCATGCGCAGTCCAAGAGTCACTGCTACAGGTGGATCCTTTTTGGTTTGGAGAGAACAGAAAAGGTACATATTCTCAGTACCATGTAATGGTCAATACAAAGTTTACTTTATACAATATACATATATAATAGAAAAATAAAAAACTGCAAATAATTGCACAATAAATCAATAAGAATTCTACATGAGAATGAAATAGGTGTTTTCTTTGTGGAGTGTAATGTTACACTTGAAGCAGAAATTCTTACTATCAAAATCTTGAAAGTTAAGTAACTGGAAAGAATGTTAAGGTAGTGAAAACAGGCATTTAAAAATGTATATCATGGTTAACCTAAGATAGAGCAATTACATAATAGTTACAATCTAATCTTTGTTGTGACTAAAATATTACTGTGACTATTAAAATATTGCTATGAAACAAAATACTTTTAAAATCCAAATTAAAGAGCTTATCCAAGAATTACATCCTCAGTGCAGAAAAAAACTTCCAGTTTGTAACCCCATCCCTTGGTAATGATATATAACCAGCAAGAGGAAAAAGAATATTCTAATATAATGGGAAATCATTAATGATACAACAGGAAAATTGAATTTCAGTTGGGAGCATGGAGGCCATAAACTTTTGTTAAGGTGTGTGAAAACAAAGTGATAAAAGGTAAAACACCTTAAAGGAAAGATGTAGTGGCTTCCCTTTGTGTTCCCCCTTAGATCATCAGACACAATGAAGAACTGGATTTCAAGTAGTGTGATCAATCACAGCATTCTGCCTAGAGCCATGATGGCGAACCTATGGCACGCATGCCACAGGTGGCACACAAAGCCATTTGTGCTAGCACGCGAGCCGCAGACAAACTTACCTTACTGTGCATGCGTGCAGCTCCCAGCTGATTTTCGGCCTCCCAGAGCTTGAGGACAGCTTCTGCAGTCTTTGCAGGCTGAAAAATAGGCCCATTTTGTCACTTCCTGTAATACCGGAAGTGATGAAATTGACCTATTTTTCGACCTACAAAGGCTGTAGAAGCTGTCCTCAAGCCTCTGGGAGGCTGAAAATCAGCTGGGAGGCACAGTGCAGGTAAGGGGGAGGTCGCGGGGGATTGTGCGCGCATGCACAGGGGGCATGGGGGGGACACACACTTTGCCTTCTGGGTGCTGGCACGTGAGCGGATGCGCGAGCACAATTTTTGGCACAGGAGCCCAAAAAGGTTAGCCACCACTGGCCTAGAGTATGAAAAATAAGGGACTAATATTTGCTAAACTGGATGCTTCTGTTGATGCAAATACAAAGTGAATGCTATCTAGTTCAGTTTTGTTAAATTTATTTCACTTATTGAAAATCTGAGGATAAGGCAAAGACAATCAATGGGATATATCTATTTTATTTGACTGTTTTTTAAAACTCTGAACTTCACACCTGATTCCTTTTAATAAGGTGGTTAGCATATGGGCCCCTTGTATACTGCATGGAGGGATGCATGTTTGAGAGAGCTATTTCAAGAAAGTCACAGTACTTTTTGGAGTTCTTAATTATTTACTAGATCTAGGCTGAAAAAATCAAGATGACCACTGAATGACAGAAAAAAAAGTTTTAATTCTTTGCTATCATCTTTTAGACACCTGGATTTTGGGGTCCTAATCCGAGAGTCCTACAGTGACCAACTAATATAATCTCCTATAGGAAGATGTTTGAGAGAGTAATGCCAATGCAATTTCAAACCCTTATAAAAGAAAGTAATCATTAGACCCTACTGACGTTTTGATTCGACTTACTTAGCCATGACCACCCCAATGGTTTATATCAGGGGTGTTAAACTGGTGGCCAGTGGGCCGGATGCATCACATGCAGGCCATGCCCAGTTTAGCAAAGGAGAAAAAAGTCGTGATACATCACGTGATGACACAGTGACGATGCGAGTTTGATACCCCTGATTTACATTAATAATGGAGAGGAATACAAGGAATACAGTCTTGCTGTGACTATTCTTGAACCTTGCCCTTGTTTTTACCATCTAAGAAAAGAAATGGGTCTTTAGACTAGTGTCTCCACATCCCAACATTCAAACCTGCCGTTTATCTGCTTAATTTGCTTACAGCAAAAGAGCAGCAGGTCCCTTAGTTTATGCTCCCAGAAGTGGGAAACTAGCAAGGAGAATCTATATTGATTTACTATTTGCATCCTAATTTGGCCACAAGTAAATTCAACTCAAAATGGCTCTCAATAATAAAATGTTTACTAATACATTGAGACAGAACAATGAAAACATAACAATTTAGATCAAATGCAATAAATCTTGTTATTTCAAAATTAATTTATTTCAACACCGGTATTTTATATGAACATATGATAAAAGAAGTCCAAGAACAATAAATGTACTTTATTGTATAAACATGATATAAATGCATACAGTATATGGAGCCAATTTTGTCTAGTGGTTGAGGCACCAGGCTAGAAAATGAGAGACCTTGATTTCAAATTCTACCTTAGCCATGAAAGCCAGCCAGTGAATTTGGGCCAGTCACTCACTTTCAGTCCAACACATCTTACAGGGTTGTTGTTGTGGGGAAGATAGGGGGAAGATATATTAGATATCTTCACTGCATTAGTTATTTGTAAAAATAATAAAGGCAGGATTAAATCAATCAAATATAGAGGAACAAGATTAAGACTACAATATGAAGATGCATTAAAGGATTATATAATAAATGCAAAGCTTAATTGGGCAAGAATCAACTCCTTTCTAACAACTAATCTACATAGATCCTTGATGGTATGGTTATCATCTAGTTCACCCAATACCCAATTCAATCTGTTTATTAAAAAAAAGAAATAGTTTTAGCAGAATAACAGAGTTAGAAGAGACTTTGGAGATTTTCTAGTCCAACTCTGATCAAGCAGGAGACTATTATTTTAGACAAATTGCTGTCCAATTGCTTCTTAAAAATCTCTAATGATAGAGACCCACAGATTCTGGAGGTAATTCCCTGATTAATTGTTCTCACTATCCTTTTTCACTCTTTTGAATAAATAAACAAAATAAGGGAAATGCTTATGGCACTTACCTATGAAAATAATCCTTCATCACTTGTTGCTTGCATATACACTAAGAGCTTATTCGTCGGAGACAAATTCCTTGTGTGTCCAATCACACTTGGCCAATAAAAAATTCTATTCTGTTCTATTCTTCAGTTTTAAGTAGGTGTGCAAAAACTGAACAGTAAGCTTTTCACATCATGTTTGCTGTGCTGTTTCTTCTTTTTAAATAATAAAATGCTGCTTTTAGTTTAAAAAGAATGATCAATACTTTCAGATTGGATTACTGTAATGCATTCAGTGGGGAGCTGCCCTTGGAAAGCGCTGGAAGCTAAAATTAGGGAAGAATGTGGCAGCTAGGTTACTGATAGAATTTTGTGGCTCAAAGTCTCAGATCAAGTTACACCGAAGAATATATTCAATTACATCATCTTTGTGGTTACTATACTCTTTGAGGGGAGAGGAAAAATCCTGCTCTGTGTGTCAGACAGTATGGACTGCTACTTGCTGAATTATGGATGTGAACCTTTCCTATCCATCCCACATCTTTGAAAAAAAAAAGATACCTTTTTTATAGCCCCTTTCCAGGTACCAACACATTATCGTCTTTCCTTTTTAAGGAATTACTTTTATCTTGCAATATTATTGTTATACTGTTGTAAATTATTCAGGATTTTATAATGATGAGCAGAATGGAAATATATTAAATACAAAATAAGAAAGCACAGCTGCACACAACTGGAAGAATACAACTGTCACGTTCTGGTGTCCCAGCAACACAGCAACACATGTGATAATGTTTATCTGGGAACGTGGACCCGGCACAAAGCGACCAACTAGAAAGGAATCAAAGTTTGTGCTACCATGGTTACTTCACCACTCCTTACATTGTGCTCCACTGCCCCATGTTACTCCCCTCCCGTCCCACTGATTACTTGCTGCCAATACGGTGACGTAGTCCAACCACGCCCCCAGCCGCCCATCCTGGCTTATCACACCCAGCCTATTGCTTCCAGCCAAAATATGACAATCAGCTGTTTTCCTGCCATCTGACATTCAGCTGTTTTTCCATGATCTGACAATCAGCTGTTCCCTCACAAGCCAACAATCAGCTGGGTAAAGTCTGCGTCTCCGCTAGCCAGCCAGTAGCTCCATGGATGCAGGATCCATGTGATGCAGGCGTGTATCTGGAATGCTGTTTCAGCTAGCGGCTCCTCCCTGCCAGGAAAGCAGTCTGGTGTGGCTGTTGATGCCCATGCGCACATGACCCAGCTGGCTACCCCTCCCCTGCCTGAATGGCGGCCCTGGGCCAAAAACAACTTTCTAGACTCCTATGAAAGGGGAAGATGTTATAGAAGGATATTCCCTAGGAACTATTTACAAAATATATTATTTTGGAAATACAAATTGAGGGAATGTGAAACAAAGATTAATTTTAAAAAAATCTATGTAGTAAGTAACCAGAGTAAAAAGATAACCACCTGGTTAATAGAACAAAAAAGCCAGGAATAGCATTGTGATTAGAATGAAACAGCAGAAAGAATACATGTACCAGGGTAAATATTTGATAGGTAATAACATCCTATAACAAATTGAGCAGAGTGGGTTATTACTTCTTCTGTAGATAAAGTGATTGTTGGGCTCCGTTAGTGCTGATAGATAAACTGAGCCCGTCAGCACGTTTGCAAGAGCCGCTGAAGTTTGACACTGTATACTTCCAGGATTGTTTAGCTGCATCAAATGCACCGTCGGTGGAGTGGGATGTCGACGGTGACAAGAGGGGAGTCTGGGAAACTCCCGTCCTTTTGTGGCTTTTGGAATCAACTGTAGTGCTGCAATGGATGATGGGGGAGGGGAATCTGGGTATATAGTTTACTTGCGAGTAGGTAGGGTTCACAGGCAAAAGATAGATTGCAGAGATAGGAAACAATGGACATATTAGGTATAACCAGATGGTGACCTAGAGGGTAATTAAGGGGCTAATTTGGGGCGAGTACAGGAGATAGAAGCATTTAGGTGGGTGTGTTTATACCTTTAAATAATATTGGAAGGCAGAAGCTTCCAGTGCTAATCTAGAACGGCATTGTAATGCCGTTCATGCCAGATGGGAAGTTTGTTGTTTGGCATTAAACACCTTGAAACCTTTCTGCTGTTGTATGGTGGTTTGTGTGCAAATCTGCGAGCTTTCAGAAGACTGGCTGAGAGTGATAATATTCCAATAAAAATAAGAGGTACACAAATTAGTCAAGATCTGATCTGACATATAGGTATCAACATTCTATTCCTATTTGCAATTAAAGACTAAAGGCAAGAAGACTCAATTCAAATTGATTTGAAATTCAAGGTTCAACTTGATGAAATATTTAATTTAGCCTACAATAGGGAGACATCATAAATGTGTCCAGCAACTTCATTTGAAGGCAAAGGTGGATGAAAATAACAAGGAGGAGAGACACTGCAAAGTATACAGTAAAGTATCTTCAAAGGTTCCACAGCAATACATTTTATAAATTATTCCTTTCTCTTTTAAATGTTAGTGTTATTCTTCTTCTAGAACAACCAAAATGAACGTTTTTATCTATTTAAAAGTTAAAATAATAATTGCTTAATTTTATTGCAAAATCATTGATTACATAACAATTGAGATGTGGATTAACAAAAAATTTTCAATTGCTGCATTAAAAACAAATTTAAAAACTATGAGTAATCAGAGGAAGGAATCACAATTTTATCAAATTTGGATGGATTTTTATGGTTTACCTCAACAGTAATCGATTATAATATAATATATAAGGCAAATTTGTACATGTATAGTACATTCTGTTTACATTTGTTTGCATTTTCTATATCTTTTCTCTATGCATATTGGATTTATGTTATTTTAATTACTTGATGATGCTTGTTAATCATAGTTCAATAAAAATAATTTTTAAAAATTAGTGACATTTTGGAATAATGTGTTATATGCTGATTGTCCAAAAAATTTTTAAAAAAACAAATCTGACAAATGTATGTATGTATGCGTGTGTGTGTGTGCGTGTGTGTGCGTGTATGTGTGTGTGTGTATGTATGTATGTATGTGTGTGTGTGTGTATATATATATTTCTTTATGATCTCAATGAACTGGAATGAGTTTCTTACATGTGAGTTGATGGATTCTGCATAGGGCTGTAGTTGTTTGGCGAGAAATTTGGCTAGGTTTTGTAGAGGTGAGCCTATGGAGCTGACTATTGGTCTAAGTGGGGTTCCTTCTTTGTGTATCTTGGGGAGACCATAAAGCTTAGGGCATCTGGATGATTTCTCTCTGGGTATGATTCTTTGCTGGATTTCTTCGCTGATGGGGGAGGCTTTTATTTTGGATCTGGTGGATCTGGCCAACAGCAGGATCACAGCTCACCAACTCAAATCCCCCAGCAACTAAGACTAACCTGAGCACAACCAAGCCCCCACCTGAACAGAACACCCCCTCAGCCAATTAGAGCACAGCCAGGCCCCCAGCCAATCAGAGCACAGCCAGGCCCCCAACCAATGAGAACACCCCCCACCCAATCAGAACACAGCCAAGCCCCCACCCAATCAAGTCACACCCCCACTAGCAGTTAAAAGGAAGAAGCAGCTGCAAGCTCACATTACTCTGAGAAGCACAGAGCCGAAGACACAAGCCTGAAGATGATGAATGAGACTTCATCGAAACGTGGCCTAGATACTTCCAATTTTACGCAGGAGAAAACCCGAATAACCAAAGATAGATAGATAGATAGATAGATAGATAGATAGATAGATAGATAGATATGGTATTCAGCTTTGTTTGGATATTTTCCCACGTCATTGTAGTTGTGCTTTTAAGGTTGTAGCAACGTTTCAGCAGAATCTTATCTGCCATCATCAGGCTTCTGTATTGTGTATACTTCTGTATTCTGTATACTGCCTGATGATGGCAGATGAGATTCTGCCAAAACGTTGCTACAACTTTAAAAGCACAACTACAATGACGTGGGAAAATACCCAAACAAAGCTGAATACCATACATGTAAGTACCCAGCAAAACTTAAGAAAAATATATATATATATATATATATATATATATATATATATATATATATATATGGGTTCGCCTGTCGAACCCAATACAAAAGCCTGATGATGGCAGATGAGATTCTGCTGAAACGTTGCTACAACTTTAAAAGCACAACTATACTGACGTGGGAAAATACCCAAACAACGCTGAATAGCATACATATTTATATTTACTTACCCGCGAAAACTTAAGAAAACACACACACATATATATATATATATTCATTATTGCACATATAATACCCAATGCCAATTAAAAATACTCTTAAATATACAGTACATAATCTACCAGCAAGCATATTATCTCAGGGCCACAGGACAAATAGAGAATTTGTCAGAGAGACATAAGAGCAAGGTGATTAAGAAACAACAACAGTGCAATAAATTTAAGTTTCTCTTTTTTCTCTCCAACCTAATCAAATTCAAGAAGAGTGAAGCAGAAGAAACAGATCACGTTACTCCAGTAGAGTTTCCTTTCTATACTCTATCTGAAGGCCCTGAATTTATGATCTGCATCTGAAAATTCAATCTGAAAGGTCAATCAATTCCACACACCCCTCCCCAACAACTGAGTTATCTCTTGGAAGTTTCATACCAACAAAGAATATTTTATTTGAGAAAATAATATTTTTCAAAGAAAGTCAGTTTTGTTCAGCAGTTAACATACCACGCTAGAAACCAGGTGGCTGTGAATTCTAGTTCTGCCTTAGCCGTGAAACCCAACTAGGTGACCTTGGGCCAGTCACTTTCTCAGCCAACTCATCTGAAAGGATTGTTGTTTTGGGAAAAAGAGGAGGAGGAAGATGTGTTGGATATATGCACTATCTTGAGTTATTTGTAAAAATAATAAATGTTAGCTACAGATAATTAACTAAATAAAATATTTAGACTTTTACATTAATATAAGTTTAAAGTAAATTAACTGTTAAGTACCATTTTACTTCTTTGAATATTTAAGCTCATTATATCAAATATAATCAATATTTATCTCATTGTATCAAATTCATGTCAATTCTCCAATCTAGAAATTACAGAATATACTGTATTTCTGTAGCAAATTGTGCAGCTTTTTTTCCAAAGTAATTTATTAATCAAGTATGTGATGAATTCCATCCATTTACCCATACATAAAAAATGAAATGTGAGCAATTATTTTTAAACAGGACATTAAGAAATAGTAAAGAAATCATCATTTTAATAACGTACTACTGTCAAATTATTCAAAATCCAACAGGGATGGTTCTGTGTTAATCTGCTTTGACTTTTCTTGCAGGTATTGCTGCTATAGATATATGGAAAAGCCCTCTCAGGTTATTGGCTCATGGGAATATGGGCCTTATCCAGAGATTGCCAACATTGCAAAAGAGATAAGATCAACTATAACACTTCCCTATATCAAAATACAAATGCTTTTGGCTGCATTAGCAGTTGGCACAAATTGGAGCCAGACAGTCTGTCTGTTGACTTCTGTGCTGGATTGGGCCATCTCTACTAGAATGTCCCTTAGGAGACAAATACTCAAAGATCTCAGGAGGCTGAGAAGGAAGCCTGAGCTATGTTAAAAGCTATGCCAAAATTTGAAAGTCATGCAATGATATCAGAAGAGAATCAAAACTTGTTTAGAGCAACAGAAGTGAAAAAAAGATTTTTTAAGGAGAATTTGGTACCAATTTGATTTCCAAATTGTTTTGTGGGAAATATTAAATAAAGCAACAATCATATAGGATATAGTTTGTACCTAAGCATAAAATGGCACTTTTCATATGTTAATATTTCCTTTTTTATTGTACCGAATCTCCATAAACTGCTTAGCTATTACAATCTGTGTTAAGTTTTTGTTGGGATATGAATGCACCAGGCTGTTTGGAAAGTGTTTGGAATCCTTCCTTCCTTCCTTCCTTCCTTCCTTCCTTCCTTCCTTCCTTCCTTCCTTCCTTCCTTCCTTCCTTCCTTCCCTTCCTTCCTCTTATTAAACATGTTTTTAAATCACTGATTATCTTACTGTAACTTCTTGTTAAAAGCAGAAGTTATGCAGTGATTTGAGTATTTTCTCAATCAATCACAAAATATTTCAATAGCAGTGTTCAGACTGACACCTAAATGCTAGTAAAATAAAGCAAAGGAAGCTGATTTTAGTAAAAAAAAAACAACAACAGCAAAGCCTTGAGAAGTTATAAGAACAATGGGACAAAGTGTTACTAAGTATCCAGTTAAAGCAATCCTATATTTAATGGGCTAGGAGTGGAAGATATAGGGAATTGTGTCCATTAAAATGAAATGTGTATCATGTATGTGAAGTTATATTACTTGATTTTTATGTAATTAATCTAAATAGTATCAATTGCAATCAAACTTAGTGAATACTGAAGTAAAGTCTGAATGAAAAAAAATCTGTCAGGACTGTAAAAAATTCTGTTTAGGACTATTAAAATCAAATTTTATTTATGTACCAGAAATACTGCTAAATACTAAGGGGATGATTCAACGACTTTCAACTTAGCAAATAAATTATTGTACTGCACAATAATTAGGTACAATAAAAGCGCTAGTCACATACCTTTCCATATTTCTGTGCATAAGATCCTGTAAGAAGTGAATGGAAGACAATGATAGTTTCATCCAAATCCCAAACAAATACACGCTGAAAACAAAAAGAATCAACAAATCAATATATACAAATAACACAAGAACTAGAGGCAGCTATCCACCAAATATGCATAGCCCCGAACAGACTTTGGGCGGGGGGGAGGTTGTTATGATTCTGTACTTCAAGTCAAGAAAGATGCTACTAAAACAAAAGGCATCTGTGTAGTTCCAGAAAAAGTTGCAGATGCTTTAAGGAGCTGCAGACAGGTGATACATGAATACTGAACTATGCTCCAAAGCATCTTTTTAACTGCAGAGCACTGCCCAGTCCTTTCGCTGATTTTTTATATTTGAATTATCAAGCTAAAAATAGAGAGTGAATATACACATTCTAAATTTCTTCTTTGTGTCCCACTTTCAAAGAGCTTTGTTAGGTAGAAATATCAAACAGTTATTTTAATTTTTACAACGTATTTTTTTTATTTATGATGAATTGTCATGGTCATATTAAAGAAGGCAATTATGCTTTTTAACAAATGATCAAATATACTATTCTGTGAAATCACACATAAATACATACACAAACTCCTTAATAATACATCCCATACAGATGTACTTCATAATTTGCCTGTTATCTTTTAGCACCAGGAAGAAAAAAGTTTTCTATCCATTTTCAATCCAATAAAAGATATTTTAAACTTTAATAATTATTTGAAAGGAGAAGAATATGTCAGGGAATTTATTCAGGGTGGGCATTCGAAGTGCTCAAACTATTTCAAGCTTGAAATAGAGAGGTTTCAAGCTTGAGATAGAGATCTGTAGATTCCCTGGCTTCTCATACTTCAATTACACTCCAAGAGTAGGCATTACGAGGGAAAAAAGAAAATGTTATCAAGTAGCAACTTTATGGAAATAATGTTTTAAAAGTTCTTATACTGTATTTAATCTAATTTTGAGTGAACAGCATTTTCTATTAATATGTATTCATTCTCTCTCCCTTCCTCCCTCCTTCCCTCTCTCAAATGAATTACTTTTGACCTTCATATTGCTATTAATTTAAAAGAATGTACCTCCAAGTCACTATCAGGAGGAGGAGATGGGTTATTTTTCCTCCCTCTGCCCCTTGATTTTGACCCAGAACTCCTACACGTTCTTTCATCAAGATCTTTGATTGGAGTTGAAGGGCTCTGCACAGCATCAAACTCTCCTGTAAAATAAACAAACACTTATCAAAAAACAAAGTATTCCTCATTCAATTTTATAGTTTAAATAAGGTATTCCTACACAGTGGTGGGATTCAATTTTTTTTACTACCAGTTCTGTGGACGTGGCTTGGTGCGGGGCATGGTAGGGGAAGGATACCATAAAATCTCCAGTCAGAGGTAGTATTTGTCGGTTCTCCGAACTACTCAAAATTTCTGCTTCTGGTTTTCCAGAACTGGTCAGAACCTGCTGAATACCACCTCTGCTCCTAAAGCTTTAAATGGACAGTTTGGATTATCTGTAAATCCCTAATTATTCAAGAGGAATGAACATAATCTGCTTATTGAAATTCCTCACCATCTTTAACTACGAGTATTTGTCAAACTACAAAGATTGCATAAACGAATTTAAAGGCAAGCGTTAGAGGATATCGTAGGAGTATAATCTCTCATATAATCATATCTGAGCACTTTTATTTTTTAAATTAGAAACAAATTTAAATCAATCAATCAATTTTCCATACTATAGGATGTACAGTTCTGTTCCAGGATAGGGGTCCTTTAACATTTCGTCTTTCAAATATTATGCAATACCTACTTCTTAAAGGTCAAGCACTAAGTGGAACTTGCCCAAACACTTGTTTACCAAAGGAACTCCCATCCCTGAAACTCTAGGAGCAGATGCGAAGGCCACCAAGAAATAGTTTTTAGCGTTACAGATATGAATGAAATAGAGTGCAGAAATAGAGAAAGTATTCAGATTGAAAATGTCTACCACAACATAGAAAGTGATTTCTATCTATGAGTAACCTTACTTTTTAACTTTATAGTCTAAGAGAGTAACAAATGCAGACCGTTCAGCATTAACTCTTTTCTGAAGAGCAGATTGCAAATTAAGACTCCCTGACTTTGTATTCTATTTGATGAGTTCTTCCCCAGATGGTGTATCTTCTGTGAGCTTTATACTCTATTAACAGAAGACCTGGTAACTAGCAGGGTAAAATACATTAGAGTTTATCAGTAGCGGCAGCTACAAAATAGTTATATGGTACATTTCTGGATGCAAATCTTTGAGATAGTAATAGCAATAGCATTTAGACTTATATACTGCTTTATAGTGCTTTACAGCCCTCTCTAAGTGGTTTACAAAGCCAGCATAATGCCCCCAACAATTTGGGTCCTCATTTTACCCACCTCGGAAGGATGGAAGGCTGAGTCAACCTTGAGCCTGGTGGGATTTGAATTGCCAAATTATAGGCAGCTGGCTGCAGAAGTAGCTTGCAGCACTGCACTCTAACCACTGCGCCACAGAGGCTCCTACAGAGATAATATTAAGTCAGAAATTCTTCTCAAACTGGAATGGATGAGGCTGTTAATACTGTCCAGATCTGAAGATATTTCCCCTTTGATCTTGAATGGGGTGGCACTTCCATTCAATGGTGATATACAGTTTGGGAGTTTTCTGGACTCATAGCTCCTGCTTGATAAACAGCTGTATCCAAGAAGGCCTTTGTCCTGCTTCATCTGAGCAGTGGCTGTACCCTTTCATGGATTGGGATGAGGGAGGGAAGAACAGTTCAAATAGCCCCTCAAGCTCTGATCACTTCATGGTTTGACTACTTCAATGTGTTCTACATGGGATTGTGCAATTTCCCCAATATTTGACTAATTCCCATCCTTCTGGCATTTTGAAGAGCCCTCCAAATATGACTTGTCATGTAGGCCTTTGGCGAGGATAATTAATGCAGTTTTCTTATTTTTTGTTACTCCCAAACCTTTTATCTTTTGATATCTTGTTGGATATTAAAGGGTTGATTCTTGCTTAATGGATTTTTGCTGATGAAGACTGGATGAGATTTGTCAAATTTAAACTGAAGTCTGTTTTCATGCACTTAGGTACACTTAGCTACAATTAATGTTCACATGAATCTATACCGTGATTCTAAATGACTGGAACAAAAATCAATGAATGGTACCTGGTTGAGTAGTAAGACCTGGAAGGGATTCTTGGAGCTGGTATGTTGATGAGGATGAAGAGGTACCATCTGTGGTGTTATTTGATGTCATGTATGCTCCGTATGTTGATGTTGAATAATACTGTGGATATTGATTTTGGCTGAAAGCTGCATATGATGGATAATCCTAGAATGTTACGAACAATATTTTAATGAAGACTAATACCTTTAAAACTACATCATTTTTAACCTAAAAATAGAAATAGGACAACAGTCTTGTCCAAATCAATTGCCAAATCAACTTCATAATAGTTTGTGCTTTATAGACAAAAAAAATCATACCTGTTGTGAACTATTGAAGTTTGTAGAATTTGATACTGAATTGTTTGCATAAATAGTGGAGGATGGTGTAAAACTAGAACCTAGAGTTAAAAGAATAATTCCCTATAAGAGCTAAGCAATACATTATTCAAAATTCATACAAATAAGAAATGAAATTTTCAGATGAAAATTAAGAGTATGTAATTAAAATATGCACTTATCTCACCTCAACTTTTTTAAAGAAAATTTGATATACTTAACCATAGCTTAGTATAGTATTATTTGTAAAGAACATGAAGTTTAAAAATTGAACAAGCTATCAATAATGTTTGAATTGCTTTTATATATTCCACATATTCATCTTTCAAAAACAGCTTGCTATCAAGCTTCACAGAAACACTGAAAACAGACATTTATGTATCAGCAAATCTATTCCATTTCAAAACTTGTCCTTTCTTGATCCCCAGACTTTCCTTTTCTTTAATACAGCTGTTGGAAACTACTCACAAAATATATTGATAATAGTTTGGGAGGTACAGGATGTTTAATGTAGTTTCAAGGATTAAAAGAACTTCTAGTCCACGAAATGACCATATTTAAGATGGCCATATCATTATCAAACAGAGAGTAGCTCATAACTCTCCAACATTCTCAACATAAATAGCTAAGGAGTAGAATTATGGTGAAGACAGCAAAAAAGATGTCTTCAAATATTTAACAGCTAAGGCTGAGAAACCTGTTGTCTTGGGTTGTGTAGAATCTCATTTTATTGTTTTTGGAAATCTCTCTCCTCCAAGGTGCTTTAAACCATGGGGATTTTTTTGGTATATGAATATATGAAAATTGTATTGTGAGCCCTGAACCAGGCATATCACTATTAAAAAACCCACAAAGAAAACTCTGGAAAATCTTCTCTAAACTCAGCCTTGACTACATCTTGTGACATGCAAATTGGACTACTGAAATGCAATTTGCGTAGGGCTGTTCCTGGAAGTTTCAACTGGTATATTCATGCCAGTTACTCAGTCATTCATGCCAGTTACTCAGCACATGTGAACCACTGCCCCATGAGTATATTGGCTTTCTTTAAAGTTCTTCATGGAATAGGACTGAGTTACTTAAGGGATTATCTCTCCCAAGTTTTTTCTACCAGTCCTATTTGATTTTGGGCAGGAAAGACATGCTCTGGGTACCATCAGCTGAGGAGTGTCAGCTGGCAGGGCCCAGAAAATGAGTTTTTGCTTAATTCCCCTGAAGTTAGATTGGCCTCATCCTTGTTGGCCTTTTGTCAGGTGGTGAAGACCTGGTGTTGAATTGGGCACGTGTGGTTATAGCTCATCTCTTGGTTGTATGGATGACTGATCATGCCTGGCTGCTACATGTTTTTACTGCCTATTACACATAAAAATGAATTCGGACACTGTGTAAATTGAGTGAACGAATATTTAATGTAATGTGGTTTTACTTATTTTACAGCCTCAATAAGCCTTCCATCTTCAGTACCATCTTCAACCACCAAAATGTTGCTTATCCTTGTTGATTCTGTTAAAACAGAATCTAATGTTCCAATATAGAGTGTTCTAATGTGGAGACATGTTCATCCTACTCACATTTCTTTTCCCAACCACTAAACCAAAGTAACAGAATATGCATGATGATGTCATAACATAAAGTCTGTGCTTTAATGCTTGTGTCATAACACTATATATAAAAAGTTCTGCTTGCTCTGTGATATGTATTTTATCACTTGCCATACCTTCCCAAATACCTCTGGATCTACAAGCATTTTATTATTGAAACTTTTGGAAACTGAATAGAGTTTAAATTTAAAAACCCATTATAGCTGCTTTTTGTCAGGGTACAGCAGTACATAAATATAAAAGTGTCATAAATATTAAAAATATTAATTTTGTGCATAGTATTACAGACCATGAATTTTTAAAAGGTGCACAAATTATACAGAGATATGCTCAAGATATGGATCCCCAAAAACTATTTCATATAGGCTTTAGTTATGATTATTGCCATTATTATTATCATTATCAATCAATGATTTATTACTATCAATGAATATTTTTGAACATTTCTAATAATTTTGGTAAATAACTCTTCTATAAATTTTAAATAAGTTACACTAAATGTGTAAAAATATCAACTGAATTATCTAACTAAAATTTCAGATCATTATAGCTTTCTTTTTTTTTTTTTTAATGTAAAAGATTCGGACCAATAATAAATTTCATCCACAAAACTTACCAATTATGGCAGAAATGTATGAATCTTAAGAAAATTAAAAATCTACAAAGAATTACTCACCTGGCATTTGGTATGAATATGGTGCTTGGCCTGGCTGTGGCGTGGAGAACCCTGGGCTGTAACTAAGACACCCAGTCTGCAATGGTGATTGTGTTTGTGAAAGTCCACTTTCTGTCTTGATGCCCGGCAACATTACACCCAAATCTGTGTAAGAAATTAATATTCAATTCATTCTTAACAATGGAGCAGAGAGGGGAAGCTTAGAAATTCCATGATGCCAAAAATATTCATAAGAAAATAAAGAACAATTGGAAGTTAAATACCGTAAGCGGGTAGGCTGTAAGGTTGCCCAGTCTGTGAGTAGGCTGTATACACTGCTGGTTGTTGCATTCCTGAATACTGGGTCTGACTGGCATAGGCAGACATTGTTTGAGCTGCTGGAGTAGAAAGAATATGTGGATAGGGCCTAAACAGCAGAAAGGGAGAAAAAACTATCAGTCATATGAGATAATATACAGATTGTTGATTCAAGCAATCATGCCTTAGTAATCCCAGTGGATTACTGAAACATGTTCTACATGGAATAGCACTTGAAAAGCACTTGGAAGCTGTAGTTGATCCAGAATGCACTGATAGGGGCAGCTTTTGGCATTTCTCATTATAACACATAACAGTATTTCTCTGCAAGTTGCACAGGCTTCCAGTGGGCTTCTAAGTGCAATTCAAAATGCTGGTATTACCTATAAAACCATACATGGAATAACAGCCAGGTTATTTGTGGGTCTGGCTACTACCCACCAAGTTTAGCAACAAGGGCATGCTCCACATGCCTTCTATCAAACAATTGCATCTTATTGAACCTAAGAGTCGTGATTTCCCTATGGCAAGCACCTGCCTTGTGGAACACTATCCCTCAAGAAAACAAGATCTATTAGATTTTCATAAGGCACTGAAGACATATCTGTTCTTACTGGTGTTTGGAACAAGATTAGGCAAGCTCTATTGTTTTTATAAGTTGGGATTGCAGTTTTGACTGTGGGCATGAGGCTTTAGACCAGGGATGTCGAATTTGTGCTGGCTACCCCCCCCCCCAGTTTAGTGAAGAGGAAAAAAGTCATGATATGTCATGTGACGACATGATGCTGCAAGTTTGATACCCCTGCTTTAGACTGTAAAAGGTAAGAACTAGGAATGTATAGTAACTAAAGTGAAGGATTACTAGCAAGTGTATTTTTAAGAATTATAAGAAATTTACAATAACATCTCAAATGTTGGAACTGAAATGTATAAGTTTATATTTATGATTGAATGAGAAAATGACACATGCATGAGTGTGTAAATAAATGGTAAAAGTTAAGACTTGGGTCCAAGTGTTGATTTAAGAGGTATTTCAAAATATATGTGGATCCACACTTGGAAATTTAATGAATTTTTACTATTCCAGCCCACTTGGTCTATGAGTCCAAATTAGATTAAAAAAAGTTTACTGGATGTTTGTAGATCTAGAAAATATATGATAGGGTGTAAAGGTTTGAATTTTGGAATTTATCACCCAAATATGGACTTGAAGGCTGGTTGTTCAATGTGATAACAACAACGTATGACTGAAGTAATGCATGCATGACAATACACATTGTGCTGAAGAAATATGGCAATCATTTGTCTGAAATGGTATCGGGTTTCCTGCCCAAGCAAGAGGCTGGACTAGAAGCCCTCCAAAGTCCCTTCCAAATTGGTTATTTTGTTACTCAACACTGAATAGAACAAATATTCGGTTAAGGTTTTTTAAAATTAAATTTGGAAAGGATGGCTATAGTGATGTTAGGGGTGCATTGATTGGGGACTTGAATATGGAAGTAAGTTTGTATGGAGATGGTGCTGTGCTACTAGCTGAGATTGAACAATTTCTAGTAAATACTAGATTGACTGCAGGATACAGCAAGGGATACGGTTCTGAAAATTAATGCATCAAAGACTAACATAGCTGTGTTTGTCATGAAAAATGAGATGAATGAAAAATAAATGATTTAAACTAAATTAAGTAATTAAGTCTGTAGTAATCTATTTTACTATACAGGTTAATGTATTTCTATCAATAAAATTACCTACAAACACAATAATGAATTAAAACAGCTATAAATTATATATAGGCACATTAAAACAATAAAGTACATACAATAATATAATAAAGACCTTAAGTTCTGCAACAGAGTCCTTAGATATCAAATGTCCTGGGGAATAGCAATGGTTTCACTATGCACTTAAGTAGTGAGGAAATTGATGTGCGAGTAGTTAATTTACACAAGAAACTCAAAATCTTTTACAACTATTATCCAATTGGGCAAAAGATACAAAAATAAGATTAATAGAGGGCTATGCCTAACCATAACCAGATTTAGAGATATATACAATATGGTGCCATTCTTGACACCATTATTTCCCCTAGTCTATGCGCCCCAGATTCAGTCAGTAGAATTTCATCATCCTCCAAGCTTGTGTGCTTTCTGAATAGTTGTGGTAGTAATAATTGGAGTATACAAATCCAGAAAATAATTATGCCAGTGCACATAACTCAGAATTTTAAAACTGATTCTTCACATAAATAAATCACTCTAACATCAACGGCATTTAACCTAGCAAGAAATGAGTTTAAACTGGGCCAAAGTGCAAATCTCCATATAACATTGCATTTTATGCAAACCCAATGTAGTTTCAAAATTTAAACCAATATTTAAACCGAGTACTTGCAGAAACTGATATACAAATAAAATATTAGGATATGCATGCAAACTAACTTGGAAGGATATAGCTGCGGTGAGTATTGATGTGATGATCTTGGACTGTAGCTGTTACTTGTTATCACTGTAAAACAGAATGCATTTACAATGTTCAATTTATCAGCTGTTAAGATTTTTTAAAAGGCTAACAATTTTTGAATATTCTAAATAAAATTGGTAGCATTGTGTTATTCTTCATAATTTTTACCAGGAAGCAAACAACTAATGCACATAGCACCTAACTTTGTATTGATCTACTTTCCACACTAAGCTCAGATTCAAAAGCTCTTGTGCACAGAATTATATGTTGCAAAGAAAACTAGTTTAAAATAAAGAAAATGAAGCATGGGTATCTACAAGCCCATATTACTCAAATCAAAATGACAAAAGCAGTGTGGGATCATAGACGCTGCTAATTTTGGACCTGTAACACTGTTTTTTGTCTAGTTTGACACATCTCATCCCCCTGCTAATACTGTTGAAAGGATTCATGAAAATATTTTCGCATTTCTTTGGATTTTGGTTAACAGCGTTGTTCTTAGCTAGGGCAATGGATTCTGGCTTATGTTGACAGTGTTTATCTTATTATTTCCACATATAAAAATACAATATTTCATGAAGTGAGAATGAAAGCAACACTAATTTTTCTTTAGAAAGTAATGCATTTATTTAATTTTATACAGAAAACGCACCAGCAGGGTAACTATCAGTTGCATACATGCCTACACAAAGACCAGCTGTATTTTTCTGCAGAAGCTTAAATGATGATAATCATATCCTATTAAAATCGTTCAAGAATATTGCGTAGTCTGGACTGATTCCAAAAAATGTCAAGTTTCTCTTTCGTCTAACCATCTGTCTTGGCTACAGCAAATGTGTTCCAAATATATATACCAAAATGTGAACGAAACCTTTCAGAGCCATTCCGTATCAGCACTCTAACATAGAGAGTCTTTATTATGCCATCTGCATTTCATTCACTTTTAGCAAGATAAAAGCACTGTATAAAAGATAGTATTGAAAATCCCTTAGTGTCTAATCAATCATACTTTTACTTCAAATAGTTTCCTTTTTTCAATATGCCAGCCTTTAGCTTTTTACAGATACTGTAGGTAGCAGGTTTCTCATCATTTTGCAAAACACACTGTAGGCAGGAACCAAAGAAACATGGAGTAAGTGCCATATACTTAAGACCTTTAGTTTCTGGAACAGAATTATCTGAGTATCACATTTATTTATTTAACCATAATTAAGCTTCTTAATTCAGCTTCAGGACATGCCAAGAAACATGGTTAATTTCAAAAGCACTCTGTGATACGATATGAATGGGCTGATAATGAAAGAAAATCAAAACTTTTTGCTGGGTATATTGACAATTTTTGTCTCCCTCTTTACAAAGTATTTAAATATCTGTTTAATACATGACTTTAAAATAAACTCTAAATATTATAGACTTTAAATGATATTTTAAGTTTTTTTAAACGTTGAAAATATTTGAAATGGCTTTTGGAGCCCAGCAGAATGATATACAAGCTTTTGTAAGTAGTATAACAGTCATCATATTACAGCATACAATTCTAAGTTTTGTGAAAAATATGAACTTCAGATGATGGCCATTCACAAAAACTTTAGAACCTAATTAATCTGAGAACTGAGTCTAATTAATGTATTGTAACTACATACAGCAAAGCCAACTTCCCATATTATCCTGAAACTGTTTTTGTATTCTGTATATTTTAAATATTATAATATTTCTTAGATGAATGAAGTTCTTTTTATGAACTTAAACCAGAAAGTCTTCTGCTTCCTTGCTATCTGGGTGATATTTGCAACTTTTAATAATAATTTTATACTTAATTTTGTTTAATAAAATTAATGATTTTTTTTTTGTAAATTTTATTTGAGTTTTCACAAAGAGAAAAAAATACAAATAAAACATCTTTTTTGAAAGTAGCGTAATCCTGGGTTACATTTCTTCATACAGACACAAATTCAATTTCATGCTCATTTTTATGTTCTATTCCATATCTTATTACTGTTTTACATTTTCTGCATAGCTTCTCCCCTCTCTTAATTTTCTCAATTTTATTTTAATTATCTCATCACAATTCAAATCATTATATTTATATGTTTTGTCTGTCCTGTTTCAATTGTCTATTATCTTTTCTCATTAAACAAAGTTTCTCCCGTAGTTACTGATTGGAGTATGACACCTTTATAACTTTTAAGTTTATCCATTTAACTCTTATTTAGGCTTCAATATATACCCTAAAGTTATAACATTCAACATAATATGTAACTTCCATTCGGATTCTGCTTGGTACATTCTTAAAATAAACACTATATTCTTAAAAAAAGAAAAAAATTATAAATATATGTAATTAAAACACATTCCATTCCAATTCAATACTATCATTAATGTTAATATTCATTAAAATCTTAACTTCTTTAAGATTACTTTTCAATTGAATATCATACTTCTGTGGGAACAATTATAAGCTTTCCATAGTTAATTCCCCCCACTTCACTTATATTTTATAAAACATTAACTAATTAAAATGTTCCCGTCCCTTCCTAATTCAATTTTGCTCATTTATTTTATTTCACTTATTTTATTAACAAACATTTCACTAAATTACACTAACTATTTTATCCCTCATTTTAATCATACGTTGTTTCCAATTTTCTAAAGTTATTTCTATTACTAATATAACAATACAATCTTACATACCTTTACAGAATCCCTTTTTCAGTTAGATTTTCACCCATTATCTCTAAATAAGTCCTGTTTCTCTATATCTTGTTTTGGTCCTTTGTAACTTCTTTTCCTTTCCTTCTTCCCTCTCTTCTTGTCTCTCTCCTTTTTACTCCCTTATCTCTCTACCTCTGTTTCTCTCTTCTATATTCCCCACTTCTGTTGCTTTCCCGTATTATACTTATTTTTCGAATTATTTTTCTTTTCTTTGGTTGTTTTTTTAAGTCTTAAATTCTCCATTCTCTTTCCCCCCTTTCCTTTATCTTCCCCACATAGAATTACTTGTTCATTAAAGATGGCTTCTTCTTTGTCCCAGTCTTCTTGTTTTGCAGACATTTCTTGTTGTTTCTCATAGTTCCAAATCTCCATCTCTAAGAATTGAAAAACGAAGCCAAAAGAACCCTTCCCTTCTTGTGCATCTTCTTTGTACTTTTTAAGTTTCATTTTCAATTCCTCCAGAAGTAGTGCCATTGTATAAATTTTTAAACAACCACCCGATTTATTTTAGTCATTCAAATGCAATAACCAAGAATCCAAAGATTACCAAGTAATCCAAATACACACAAGCTGTTTCTTTTTGCTCTTTTTTTCACTTTCTCTTCCTGGGGCTCTACTGTTTAGTTACAAAGTTTCAGTTAAAATGTATCTTTTAGAAGTCTTGTTGAAGTTTTACTGTAGATTCTTTTTAATTCCAGGCAGTCTCCCCGCTCTTTCCAGATCCCGCCCTTTTTCTGTCCCTTCCTGCTTATGAAAAATTTTTTTAGTGTCCAGAAATCTTTATTATCCCTTTGACATTTTGTTTTATATTCAGCTTAATTGCCTGTTGATGTCAAAGCGGATTTTTCCGATTTCTTATTTAAGTCTCTTAGTTGTCAGTGTAGGGAAAGGGAGAGAAGAAAAAAAAAAACCCCAAACCTTTCCCTTTTCACTTTCCTTCGCTGCTTCCGACTCTTCTTTGGGAGTTTAAATTCTAGGGTACCTTAGTTGTTGCTTTTGCAATTTAACCCGGTCAGCCAAAACTTTCACTTCTTATCTTCCTCCTACACATGGTGAAGAGGGGGGAGACTGCCAGCAGTGTTGAGGAGAGCCGCATCTCTCCTCCTCAGCTGGCCATTACTCCCTTTCCCAAAGGCGGTTGCAGCGGTGGTCAGAAATGGCCACCTCAAAGAAGAACTCGACCAAAATTAATGATTTTAAATATTAAATTTTGCTATGTCATATTTATTTCCATAATATTTCATATTGTGAAAAGATAGTGCACAGAAACTGATTTCAGTGTATAATAATCTGTGAGATAATAATTGTGGAAAGCAGTCCATAGGCAAAATTACACTGCCCCTAAATTCTTCTGTCATTACTCTTACTGTCATTCATTATATCTAACTTTAGTAGCAGAAAAGCTTGTCATCAGATATATATTGTATCTATAGGCACTTTTTTGAGCAAGGTAATAAGAATGGTACAAACTAACTGCCGGCATATTTCGCCATGCATTAGCTGATTTACTGTTTATTTTTGTAAACAATACTTTGAAAAACTATAGATATAGACAAGCAAATTATGTGTTTTACCTGACCCAGTAAAATTGTCAAGAGATCCATCTCCACTTGTTGTTGTTGCTGAGTCATTACTGTTCATAGGCTCTGTTTTGACTGCAAGAAGAGACACTGTATAGAAGAATGAGCAGATGTGAGATTGTATTTCTATATTTACATATATCATGCCAACTAAAGCAAAAAGTCAGTAAATTTGAGATAAGTCAAACTATACACACACTCAAAAAATTAGTAAGATTCTTAGAATAATCTTCAGCCATAGAACTATAGCTTTAAAACCATGCACTACTTTTTAAAATTAGAAAAGCTAACATTTATTAATTTAAACTGATTATTATTTGATTTTGATCAACAGAGAAATCTAGGAGTACTTACATTACATTTTTCAAATATTCATCTAACAAAAAGAGACGGGCTTTTTAAGACGATTTCACACACACCCTTTTCACTTTCAGGTTCTTGATCCCACCTCCTTTTGATTTCTAAAATTTATTCTTTCAGAGTGATCTATGTCTTAGAGCAGGGGTCTTCAAACTTGCATTCTGGCTGAGGAATTCTGGGAATTGAAATCCACAAGTCTTAAATTTCCCAAGTTTGGAGACCTCTGTTTTAAGAGTAAGATAATAGACTCAGACAACTCTATCCCCAAACTCTCACATAAAACATAATGTGCTTATGATGTTCACTTTCTTTTTTGAGATTTTTTTCATATGTCTGTAGCATGTGTTTTGTATATCAATAATATGGCACACAGTTTCTCTATTAACCTAAATTCATCTTTTTAAAACCTCAGCAAATATATAAAGTGAAACTTCAATAGCAAATTTTTTGCTTCCATTTTAACTAACTGCAATTTATGTCAGAGCCAAGATAAACTTTTTCTCTAGTAAAAAAAAAAAGATAACTTTTAATCACAGATAATTTATTATGGATTGCTTTTCAAAATGATAGTGTAAACTAAAAATAATTTTAGGTTCATAAATATAAATGTACTATGATGTTGTTAACAGCAATTCCAATCTCTACTTCATAGGCAGTCCAGAAGAGCAAGGAAGTGATTGTTAGATATAAATTACCAATTTAATTTCCAGCTTTTACTCAGATAATACATGATTAAATAAAATTGTAGCTTAACTAAATATAATTAATTAATTTTCTTCCTCAGAATTATTTTCCTTTCTCCGGAAATCTGAGGAATTTTAAAACTATGTTTACTATAGATATGAGGTATATTTGACCATTATTTATTTTATTTTATTTATTATTCAATTTATAAGGATATCCAATTCCACGATAGCTCTGGTGGCAATAAAATCATTAATAAAAAAGGTAAAAATAAAAAATGACAATCATGCAGAAGAAGAAAGGCCATTCATTCTAAAAATAATATAACACACAGTACCCATCATCTAGTCTAGCCCAAAGCCTTGAGGAAAGACCCAGGTTTAAGACTCTTATAAACATGGTCAGGGGAAGGCACAACGGACCTCGGAAGAAATCTTGGTCCAGGGAGTGAACACTGTGACAGAGAAACACATTTCTCAGGTTTCCTCAGCCTGGCGCATGCCAACTCTGATCATACCTACGAACAAAAACTATAAAAGATAGAAGATCTCTTAGATAACCAGGCCCTATTTATAGCTAATCAAAAGAACCTCGAATTGCAACTAGAAATCTACTGGTAACTATTGTATGAACCAAAGGTGTTACATGGACATGATATGGCATATCTATAATTCTGGGTATTGTATTCTGGACCTGGTGAAGCTTCCAAATTGTTTTCAGGGGCAGGTTCATGTATTGCAGCAGTTTATATATAAGGTGCTCCTAGCACAATAATTGGCTGTGAGATAAAGAAAATTCTTCTTCTGAAGGGGAATTATATCTCCATTCAGAACTAAAGATAGAACATTCCCAGTCCTGGTGATTTCAAAAATTCTCAGCTGCTCTTAATTACATTTATAAAATTTCTCCAAATACCTTTGATACCAGTAGTTAGCAGTATATTATTAATGTTATTAATATTATAATGATTTGTGTGTAGTACACAGGTCCATTCTCTTCCACGCACAATGTTTTTTTCCTACCAGAAGCTGAACCTGTGTTTGCTTCTTTTTGTTTAATTTATTTTTATATTATATATACTGGTGTAAAATATAGCAGGAAATCTGTTCCACCAAATTTACAACTTCCTTGTTCAAAATTTATAGAAAGATTTATAGAAAAAGAAGGGGATGCAGCTATGAAGCAAAAACAATAAAGCAAATTGTCAGATGCTCAACACAATAAATCATCAATCCAACCACACACATGCTTTATGCTAGGATTGCTCATACTTGTTGCAGAAGAAGGAGTGCTGCAACTCAACAACCAATCTGCAGTGTTTAAAACAGTCATGTTGTCTCCTGAGAATTGAAATGGTGTACAGTGCTTCATTTTCTGAATATCTCCTTAATGTAAATAAATATTTTTCAGGATAAAAAAAAAACGAACCACACACTGCCTTAACATTGGGCTATACTGTATGTTCACATACAGACAGATAGAACTATACAAGTTAAAATAATCACTTATTTTCAGTAGTATGTTTTTAGATACCATGAAAAATGGTCTGAGTCTACTATAGTATGTTTTCAGGGGTCACCGTTTTCTTTGACTCATATTGTTGGAAGTGGATATATAAAATAAATTGATACTTCCACGTAAAATTCAATATTTCTAGTATAAGTAGTCTTCGAATTATGACAGAAATTAGGACTGGAATTTCCATCACTAAGCCATACGGTCCTCAGGCAAAACTTCACGTGACGTTAAGGTGGGAGGCTGCTTCCTCAGCTTCCTCTTGACCTCCTCTCAGCCAGCTATCAAAACCCTAATCTTGCCTTTTTGGCTGAGCAGCACTCCTCAGTGGCAGTGCTAAAGCTGAAGTAAAGGTCCAGAGACTTCCGCAATTTCAGCCACCCAATATCATGGCTGGGTCTCTACTTCAGAACTTCTAAGGTCTTCCCAAGCATTGTTGAAAATGGGACATGTTATGTGGAGAACAGCAGCAGCAGCCTCAGGAAGAAGGACTGGTGTAGCCAGCAGTTGCCCCATGTAAGGTCAGGTGTACCCAGTCAGCAGCAGGGGAAAAATAGTTAAGAAGAAGCTGGGCATAGGGTTTGAAACAATGAATGTATACAAAAAAATTTCACCTATTTGTCGTGAAGTAGCAAATTTGGAAAAGGATAATGAGATTACAATACAAACAATATGAAAACAGGCGCAATGTTCAATACGAACAATATGAAAGTTATTAGTGTCATACTGGAAATGAAAGGGAAGAAAAGCAATATCTGCAATATTGCTATCTGCAATAGCTAGGGTATTCAGAAGACCATAGAATGTATTTTAAAATTATAAAATAAGGCACTATTCAGTAAACAAACAAAATATATTTATATAGTGCTTACTGCCTCATATTTAATGGATTTTTAAAATAAAAAATATAATGTATACTTATCTAAATTTTTCAGCTTTTAAAAGAATCTGATTATTGTTCCCCATAAAGCAGTTACATCTTGTAAAATGCTACAGTATTTTCTGGATTTAAACTGAAAGAGGTAGATTTTCACTCACCGCCTGTTCCATTTGTTGTAACAGATGTGGTGCTAAGATTAGATTTGTCCAGTTTAGAACTACCTGGTGCTTCATTGCTTCCCACAAGATTATGAGGACTTGCTAGATCCTGCATTTCCATAGATCTATTAAAGGACAAATAAAAAGGAAAGAAAAAGAAATACTATCAATATATTATTTCCATCATAAAAGTACAGAGACTCCTCTGAGCTAGACATACTTTAAAGTAAAAATTGAAAATGAACATTTCCTGAAAACTTTACATATGAAAACAAGCACTAGTCTGTAATTAGCCTCATTATTATCATCATCATTATCCTTGAGAGAGAAACTGGTAGAAAAGGAGAAGACAAGAGATTAGAAGCATTCCACTTGAATCATATTCTTCTATGGATGGGGGGGATAGAGAGGGGGGCATCTAAAAGTTTTGTTCAAGAAACTTCAAATGCCTTTTGGATAGCAGCCTGCAATTATGCATGCTGTGATTTAACTGAAGTCCATCTTCAATTAAAAGTGGAAATTACAGGTAGTAACTGTCATGGCTGATTTCACTCAGAATGTAAATGAGGTATGTATGTGTATGTAGTAATATAGATATTTTGAATTATTCCAGGGGAGTTGAACAAAGACCTGAGAAAAATTACATTTTTTCAAAAAAGAATAATAATATCAATAGGAAATATTCCTCTCCTGAAACAACAGGGACAATATTGGGATATAATTTTAATATAGTATTTTTGTAAAAATAATCTGTAATTGGCATTTAATAGCTAATTAATGTAAGGGCTTTCATACAACTCTCCATGTATTTCTGGAACAGTAACTAAGATATGGAACTTATATCTCAGTGAAACAGTGACATGAATAGCAAAAGGCGGCAGTATTATGAAAGCTTATCTCCAAAAACTGGCACGCTACTTCGAGAAAATGACAATTAACTAAAATTTACTACTTTCCAAAAGTATTTGCTGAGGGTAGAAAATTCATGTAGTGGAAATTAAACACCAAGTATATTCTGGAATAGTGGAAAATTCTTGCAAATGAAAACTTCCTACAGTTTGTCATAATAACGATAACTAATAATTTATATAATGGGAAAGACGGTAACTTTTTAAAGAAATCATGCATCTTGGAAATAGGTGGCTGAGTCAGACAGCAAAACTAAGCTTATGGTTTCATTGCATAGCAAAATGTGGAGACTACACATTTGTAACAAAAATATACTATGAATGTTTGTCTCAGAAGGAAACAGAATTCGTATCCCATCTCATATTTATACATTTTCTATGACCACTTTTTAAAATTATTTTTTTCAAAGCCTTGCTTTATGATGTAAGAATGCTACAGTGGGCTTTTATAAGCGATAACATTTATATTTATGTATAATATATTTATAATACCATTCCAGCTGCTCCTCCATTCTCAGGTTTCATTCCTGGCATTCTCAAGTACAACTATTATTCCTGTCTAAAAAAATAGATATTTGTTGCCAATCAATATAATTAGCAGTGAGTGGGTGGACTAATAATTTGACTGAATATAAGAAAACGGTGTTCTCTGTTTTGAAGTAAAGGGTAAGAATGGCAAGGCATATAGCTCCAATGAGTGGAAAGATAGTGATTTAATGAGATAGTGAAGTGAGTTTTGCCCCATTTTATGACTTTTCTTGCCATAGTTGTTGAGTGAATCACTGCAGTTAAGTTAGCAACATGGTTGTTAAGTGAATCTGGCTTCCCACATGGCCCTGGGACACTGCAACCATCATAAATATGAATCCGTTGCCAAGCATCTAAATTTTGGTCACATGGCCATGGAGATGCTGCAATGGTTGTAAGTGTGAAAAACAGTCATAAGCCACTTTTTTTCAGTGCCGCTGTAACTTCAAACAGTCACTAAATAAAGTGACACTTTATTTTTATCAGTATCTTGTAAATGATAAACTTCAGCTCTGTTATATTGATCTAACAGAATTCTAAATGTAGAGGCAAAAGAAATAGCAGTTCCAACATCTCAGGAAAAAATACCTCAGAATGCATACTTTTTGGCTCCCTGCCTTTGTCAGTATTGTAAATGTGAATACAGTCAGCTAAGCCCCCTTCTCCATCTATCCAGATTCCATTATTGATGCGTGCACTTTCTAATATACCTCTTCTAGCTTATAACTTAATTGTGACCTGCAACAACCTCATTATTCTAGTTCTGGGCCTCTTTTGAGCAGCAGACATGAAACCTCTAAGGACTGGACTGAGACCACCATACTCACTTTCACTTCTAACCAAATCCAGATTTCATCTTTGAAAATCTAAGGTAGAGAACTGATTACAGAAAGGCAAATCCATTTCTGCTGAAAAAGCTGGGTACAGTTACTGTTCTTTGGGAATTGACCTTACATTTAGTCACTTTCGATACTTTTCCGCAAAAATACAGCATGAATACTGAAATACATCCATTATATTGTAAAATCTGATTATAGTAATGTTGGGTGCATACTTAAAATATATAGAAGCCTGTTGGCTGTTATATGAAATATCTCAAGAGAGACTGTATGAAACTCATAAAGAATCTTATCTACTGAAGAAAGAATGTGGGGTCAAGAATTAATGAAATGGGGAGTGGGAAATAATCCTTTGGGATACTCACTTTGTGCAAACATCCCATCTGTGGTTCAACCACATAAGCGCCTCGTGGGCAAATCCAAACACATTAAGAGAAGTGCTTGAGGAATCTGCCAAGAAGCCAGATGCACTGATTGCAGAATTTCTCTTTTAGCTGTCATCTGAATCTTCTAACTGCCACCCAAAATATGGGCAATATGAAAAATTGTGACCTATAATGTGAGATGCAATGAGTACTACTTAAGTACTACCAAATGACCATCTGCATCCAGAAATGGATTGTTTAAAAGGATGATGTGAAAGGTAGTGAAGCTATGTGTGCTGATGATAGCATTATTTATTAACTGTCCCTTATATTACTAAATTACTATTAAAACAGGATTTCCTGTGCCTTTATTTAAGCAGAGTCCATGCTGATTTTATGTTTCATTTTTTAAACTCCCTCAACACTTACTTTTCTTTACCACTGATTAGATGCTGTATCAGTTATTTTTTGAAATAAAATTATCTACCAAAAAAACCCCTTCTACATGCTATTCAGGTCTGTTCTGACTACCACCTTCTATTTAACACCACTGTCAATACTGCTAACCCTACAAAGCAACCTTGACTATGTATCAGAATGGTTGAACAATTGGCATCTTCGAATCTCAACCAAGAAATGCTCTGTCTTACCCATTCGCAACAAAAATCAGAACACCAAATACAAACTGGGCAGATACGACCTCATAGACCCCCTTCATCCTGTCAAGGACCTAGGAGTACTCATTTCAAAAGATCTAAGCCCCAGAGCTCACTATAACAGCTTTGCCAAAGAGGCATTAAGAGTTGTTAACCTAATTTTGTGAAGCTTCTTCTCTGGTAACATTGAACTGCAAACCAGGGCATGCAAAACCTTCGCCAGACCAACTCTCGAATACAGCTCATCTACCTGGAATCCACACTGTATAATAGACATTAATACAATTGAGCAAGTCCAGAGGTATTTCACGAGAAGAGTACTTAACTCCTCCCCTCGCAATAGAATATCTTATGCCACCAGGCTTGAAATATTGGACCTAGACAACTTAGAATGCTGTTGTCTGCTACAACATCCTACCTGTAAACGACTACTTCAGCTTCAACCACAATAATACATGGGCAAACAATAGATACAAATTTAAAGTAAACCGCTCCAAACTTGATTGCAGAAAATACGACTTCAGCAACAGAGTGGTCAATGCCTGGAACTCACTACCTGACTCTTATTGTTACATCATCAAACCCCCAAAAATTTAACCTTAAACTGTCTACCATGGACCTCACTCCATTCCTAAGAGGTCTGTAAGGGGGAGTGCATAAGCGCACCAGCATGCCTACCATCCCTGTCCTACTATTCCCATTTATTTGTACTCATTTATCATGTATATACTTATACCTGTTTATACTTATATGTTTATTGTTAGGTTCATACTTATACTTGCTTTCCCATACACGCATGACAAACAAATAAAATAAATAAATAAAATTCCATCCATCCTTGAAAGTTATTGCTGGAGATGGGACATACCATACATACAAATTTGACCTCACATACAAGCAATTTTTGAAGCAAAGTGACAATTTAATATGAAAGTTGTCCAAGTTTCAACAAATCTGGAACAACTAAAACTGCTTTAAAATACACAAGTTTGACTTTATCCCACTTGCATGCGGAGTTCTCGGATGTGGAAGTGGACCTGTGATTTTCTATAATTCCCTTATTTTTACCATCCCCTTTTGACTGTAGAACATATAGTGTAGAACATGTAGTGCATAGTTTGAAGCTTCAGAGCTATATGCAATTTTAAATGGTTTCTTGAAAATAGTTTTTGCTATTTTTCATGTAATAGAAAGAGATAATGATTACATATTTAGAAAGTATTCACACACTCTGTATACTCTGTGCGTGAAAATTAAAAATTTAACTATCGTCCCATTACCTTCTACTTTTTGGAGAGTGGTTATCACTGAACAGCAAATCTCTCAGCTCATAAAATAATGGTGTTCTGCTCAAATGTGCAGCTAATAATACATCTGTATTTAAATGTATGAAGAATTAAAGTTGAATATACTTCTTGTGCACTACATTTTTCTTTGATAAACTATTTGCAATTTTAAAGCAAGCTATTATTTGGCAATAATAGTAGCAATTTTATTTCTCATTAAGTCATTAAAACACTAGTAAAATAGACAGAAATCCGCTTTTCATTATCCAGTACAATATAAGATTGTGGTGTGCTAAAATTTACAGACAGCATATTCAAATGCAGCTCCACTGTCTCCCATTTATAATTCTAGGCTATCATATCCATAACTGCCTATATACATTTAACAAAAAAATTATGAGAAAGTACACTGAACCTTCAATCTAAAAAAAATACCACTTTAAAAAGAATGTTTTACAGAATCTCAAATTTATACCAAGTGACTTCAGGCTTCCCTATCTTATTGCCACCATTCATTACTGCTACCTGGTGAATAGCTAATTAGTGTGCAAGTTATTTTTGGTGGCTCACATTTATTTTTAATATGCCATTGCGATCCTTTCCACTCTAATTTAAATTTCCACTCCAATTTAAATTTTTAGAAGTTAGAAGTAGAATGGATACCATTAGAAATAAATAAGTCAGTATATACCAGATAGTTGACTTGCAACTGGTTGTTTAGCAATCACTTGAAGTTACAGTGGATCTACCAGAGGCTATGTAGGAGCTACCTTTGAAGTTCTGAGAGTCACATGACTGAACTTCAGACACTTGGCAACCAGGCTACATTTATGGCCATTTGCAATATCCCAGTCACATGACTACATTTTACGATGGTAAAATGCTAAAAAAATGCTAAAAATGCTAAAAACTGGCAGTTACCAAATGACTGTGGTATTCACATAATGACCACCACAAAAAAGGTTGTAAAATTGTCTGTCATGTAACTGACCCATTTTATGACCATTACTTTACAACTCATGACCGTGATTAAGTCAAGGACTACCTGTAATGGTTACAGCTCCATAGATTTAGGTCTAATAAATAACTTCACATATGAATTCTTAGATAACTGAGTTTTCAAAAAAAAATAAATTCAAATGTGTCTAAATACAGAGTTCTATTAGTGTTGGTTACCTTAGTATATCAATACTAATGTAAACAGGCTACATATTATTATCTTTTCCAAAAAAAAGTTCTATCCACGTATCATCATCAGCTGGAAAAAAATATTTCAGTGTTCCATTTCTCTCTATAAATTTGATTCTTTAAAGGAAAGCCTCCTTACAGCTAATGATTCTCTCTCTCTCCCACTCTCTCTCTCTCTCTCTCTCTCTCTCTCTCTCTCTCTCTCTCATACACACACACACACACAGATACACACATTATCATACTGGTAATAACTCTCAGCAGTCACTTAAGACTTCCAATGGTGGATCCGTTGCCACTTTGTTGTTATTGTCATCTTTTTCCTCTTTCCTTTCACCTTTCCCAACACCATAGATTCCTCAAGGGAGCTGGGTATTTTCATAATATATCCATATTTGAGCCGGATCATTTGTACCTCAGATGAGAACTCTGAATCAATTTGTTTTCTTAGCAGTCTATAATATTCTCAAGAATTTTGCCCAACACTAAACTTTGGAAACATTACTACTCTTTTTATTCTGTTTCTTCAATGTCCAATTTTCACTTTCCTATTGTGTCAGGGGAAAAATAGTTCCTGCACAATACTGATCTTTGTAGATATTGACCTGTCCAGTATCAGAATATTTTTTTCCAAGGCCTTCACTGTCACCCTACACACTTCTGGTTTGTAATATATTTCTTGATTACTGGTTTCTTTATTGTTGATAATGGATCCTAAAAGGCAGAAGTTATCTCCGTATTTGCATTGTTAAAGTTAAGGATGAATAAGTTGTCACTAGTTTGATCTTTATATTTAATTTTAGTCCGATCTTTTTCATCGTGCTTCTTAATTTTGATGACTAGAGCATGCAGATCAATAGCAATTTCAGATACCTACAAACACAAACATATACCCATACATCATTCTCTGACTTAAGGGTTCATGCACATCAGTTCCATTAGTGAATTAACCCACCTATATAATTAAAAGTAGCTGGCAGGTTCAACTGAACCAACAGAATGCCCATTTAGTTCTCTGATGGTGTTTTTAGTTCTAAAATTATGTTTTACTTCTAAAGACAGATTATGATTCATTTCAGTCAACAGCATTCAGAAGTTCTTGAAAATAAAATGCTATTTCCCAGAACATAGCAAGGATAAGCACAAAATAGGGCATACTTGTCAAGCATAGGGAAACACAGACAGTTCAAATGAATATAAAGGTTTATTGCAAGTTTAAACTCTCTACAATAACCTGAACTAATGGTCAAAAGCAAATTGGCAGGAGATAAGAGTCAATGGAATTTAAGGTGGGCTAGAGTTAGATATTTTGAAGTGTGAAGAGACTTAAGACTAATGACACGTTTGACTCCTCCCTCAGATTCAGTCTGGTCATCTCCTGCACTTTTTGTCTTGAGCTCAGAATAAAACCAGACAAATTTTGACTACTTCAGCCATTGTGCTTAATCTTACAACACCCGATTCTTCCCATTTTTAGCAGAGATATCAGCAAAGAACAACCCATATCCTTTTGCTGAACTATTTCCTAAATGGTAGGTTATGAAAAAAAAAGAATTCAAATTCATTCCTTGTTCTTATTAAGTAAGTAGATATCCAAAAGGCCAAGAAAAAATGTATAAAAATAAGAAAAAAAGCATAATTATATGTGCAAAAAAAAAATTGTGATGTTAAATCAATTTATCTTTCTTCTACACTTTAATTTGCTGAACTTCTCATAGGGTCTAATTAAACTGAAATTATCTTCATTTATTCTCTCCATTGAGAAGAAGAAAATATTTTTCCTCCATGGGCAGGAGTAAAACTGATTTAAAAATCATCCCCTTGGCTAAATTTTCTGGAATTTTGGTGACAGAGAGCCTATAGTATGAACTAAAACTCCATCTATTCTTTTAGCTCTGGAATTACAAAAATAGAATAATGTTAAAGACATTTGCCCTTTCTTCAATTGCCTTATAAAGGGACAGCCAGTTTGTAAGTTCAGAGAAAGAGCATGAGAAAGAAATTGAAGAAATCTCTGACATAAGAAGCTGAAAGATAATTGGATTTCAAACTGAAAGTAATCCAGTTGCTGAAATTTCTGTAACCTAATCTTGCTTTCAGTACAGCTGGTTGCCAAGAGTCAGCTATTCTTTTAAAGGCATTGTAGAAGGAGAGCTGTGCTACTCTATGCTAATCAAAAGAAACAGTCTGGTACCAGCTTTTAGAGATTAACAGATTTTATATAAGGCATAAGATTTCTTACAAATTCATAATGTGACAGCTAAACACTAGCACTAGATGAAGTTACCTAATTTGGGTAAAGAAATGTTTGTAAGAAAACAACCAAGCTCAGACAACACCAAGATCCCCTCATGACAGTTTAATGTTTAAATATTATAGTGCAAATCATAAACCTTAGAATAAGAGCAACACAGCTAATAATTGCATTGAGACGGTAAACTTGAGAGAGGATATGTTTCGACAAGAAATACATGCTTCTTAATTTTTTTCAGAACTATTGGGTATTTTATTAAAAAGTCATAGCTTAAGTTCTAATCCTTTGAATTTGAAAACAACCAATTAATTAACTGTTGAGGTCTTGAGACTGTGTGTGTGTGTGTGTGTGTGTGTGTGTGTGTGTGTGTGTATGTAATATTCTACAAGTATCTTTGAAATATGCGTTTTTAAAGCACCCATTAGGAACTATTAAAGTACTGCACTTAGTGATTTCAATAATACACAATATCTGTAAAAATGATATTTAGCATATTCAAACCGCAATACAATAATTCTAAAACTGCTCTTCCCATATCTTTTTATGAAATTGCTTTGTAAGTACAGGTAGTCCTCGACTTCCTTTAGTGACCATTCAAAATTACAATGGCACTGAAAAAAAGTGATTGATAATCGTTTTTCACACTTACAACCAACTGCAACCGCTTCATGGTTACATGATCAAAATTCAGATGCTTAGTAACTGACTCATATTGATGACCATTGCAGTGTCCTGGGGTTATGTGATCACTTTCTGTAACCTTCTGACAAGCAACATCAATGGGAAAGCCAGATTCACTTAATAATCCTGTTGCTAACTTAACAATTGCAGTTATTCACTTAACAAATGTGACAAGAAAAGTCGCGAAATGGGGCAAAACTCACTTAACAACTGTCTAAAATAACGACAGAAATTTGGGGATCATTTGTGGTCATAAGTTGAAGAATACCTGTATATTAGAAACATAGGCACATAAAAGCACATAAATAAATATTTCCACAAAGGTCACCATATGTTGTTAAGGGAAACCTGTCACTTATACTTTTATTATCTGTAACCATCAGTTACTATATTCACTTCCTTAGCATATCAATTGATGGCCAAAAATATTTATGAGCAAGTTTCAGGGTCAAGAAATTAGAAACTATTTGTTTTTCCCTATGGATTTTAACAGATCATTGCCAGCCTTAAGTGCCTCTGGTTTTAAAAGAAACAAAAAACAGAGAAAAAGAGCAAATACACTAGTAAATTACAGCTATTCTGCTCAGTAACAGAAGCCTAATTTACTTGATTAATCAGAGATACATTTCATTTATTTATTAATACTATGTCTTTCTTCTGGAAATTCAAGAAGATATGCAATATGTAATACCTTATTCATTTTCCTCACAATAACCTCAAGTCATTCAGTAGCCTTACCATCATATGAAAAAGTACTCCCCATTGATTTTTTTTTGATTTTTTCAAAAAATATTTCCACATTTGATTTTCATTTAAACAATGCTAATAATGTAACAGTGTCATACATCTTTTATATTTTGTAGTCCATTTGTAGTCCGTTGTGTAATTTATGTAAACATAAATGCATATGGAAAAAGTTAAGCACACTCCTACATTCATCACTGTCTCAAATACCTAAAATTAGAATCAGGTGTACCAGAGCAGATATAAATGATTAGAACATCATTAGAGACAATCTGGGAGGAAGCTCTTTAATTTAAATGTCAGACAGTTGCTTTGATTTGCTCTTTGTTGTTGAACTTTGTGGTATCACCATTCATAGGTCGAAATATCTCTCTAAGACTTTCAGAAAGGTTACAGATGCCTATAGGTCTTGGAAGGGATTTAAAAAGATCAGCAAACAATTGGACATCAACCATACCACTGTCCAGAAGATCATTTATAAGTTGAGGCGATTTCAAACAACTATCAACCTGCCCAGGCCAGACCAACACAACAAGTTCAGAATGGAATGTAAAATGCTGAAAGAAATCACTAAGAACACCAGAATTTCATCACATCACCTACATGTAGCATTTGCCACTATTGATGGCAAAGTACATGAGCCTGCCATTAGAAAAAAAGCTGAACAAATTAGATTTCCAAGGCAGTACCAATAATAAACTTTTATTGTCCAGAAAGAACATCAGGGTAAGACTAACATTTGCTCATGTACTCCTAGGCAAAGATAGGAGTTCTGGAACATTGTGCTCTGGACAGACATAGCAAAGATAGGGTTATTTGGCTATAGTACCAGAAAAACTGGCAACAAATAAAGACAGAATTTCATCAAAGAACTTGATACTAACTGCAAATCATGGTGATGGAAATGTTAAGATTTGGGGCTGCTTTGCTGCATTAAGGCTTGGGCAGCTCGCCCTCACATAAACCACTATGAATTCTTAATTGATTTGGAGTATAAAGTGAGAAGATTGAAGTAAAAGTAGCTTGCAACATTTTAGTAAACCCACCAAGATACAGCTGGGGGAAAAAATGAAGGGTTTTGAAATGGTCAAATCAAAGCCTATATATAAATCCCATCAAGAGGTATGGGGTGATTTGACATAGGCTGTCTGTGCAAGAAATCCCTAAAACATCACACATCTAAAAATAATATTGTGTAAGGATGAAAATATTCTTTCAACCAGTGTCAAAGATTGGTAGACAATTAAAAAATAATGCCTATATGATATTATATCTGCTAAAGGAGGCAATACCAAGAATTAAAGCTAAAGGTAGATTTACTTTTTCCACAGAAGGAAATGGCATATCTGTTAATTTTTTGTTGAATAAATGACTGAAAGCAATCTTTTGGGGTTGTTGTTTTTTTGTTCAATCACATCAGTTTTATACTGTTAAAATGAAAACAACATATTATTATAGATATTATATCTATCTATTCCTCTTTTTTAAAAAGGAAAAGACTCTTTATATCGGATGCACTTACTTTTTCACATGACTGTGGATGAGTGAGAAAAGATTTGGACTTTGCTCCCCTACATCTTCATCTAGTACTTTAACATTACATTTTAACATTTTAGAGATATTATCAAGTTAATTTGAGTTGCGGTATAAATGAAAACAATGTGCAATATGGAAAAGCAGAAGATATATCTCTTCTAGACAAAGCCACCTGATTTTGTCAAAACAACGAATATATAGTAAGAACTGGGGTTACTAAGAAACAAAAAAATATAAATTGCAGTAACCCCCTTTCCTTCACCCACAGAGTCTTACATAACAGGACCAAGCACAATGCAAAATGATACTGGATGAACCTCTATTTCTTAGTAAGAAGACTAGTTATAATAGACATTTTGTCAATATATTTCAGGAATAATTTTTTCCTTATAATAAGCCATATATAATAATATTAAAATATTACGGCTAGATATGCTCAGTTTACTGTAAAGGTAGGTTTTCTTATAGGTTTACCTGATAACTATGATAAAGAGTTTAAATGGAACACACTATAATGATAGTTTTCCTAGCAGGGCATGATTATGAGATCATACATCAATAATGTCTCAGCCAATAGCTACTCGAATAACAAGTTAAAGGAGAGAGCTTCTAATTAAAAGCAAATCACTCTGAAGAGCCCCATTCATACTTTGGCAATCACAACAAATACTTTCATATATTTGGATGAATTATTGGGGAAAAATTATCACAAATCAGGTGACCATAGGAAGCACTGCAATGTGATTTAAAATTAGTGAAGAAAGATCTGCAGTCCTAGACTACACAACTAATATTGAAGCATCAGTTTTAAAGAAATTATTTTAATGCTGTATATCTTCATAATGTAAATGAAATTTATTTGATGTTTCAAAGTACATATATACAATTTACTTAATGATAACATAAAAGTATTTTAAAGTTAACAAGATCCTATTTAAATAATTACTTCAGTAAATATCTCCTTGAATTTGCAAAAAACATATTAAAATATTGTAGAAAATCTAATGAAAATTATTAACTTACAAAAAGATAACATTAACAGTTCATTATTATTCCCTTTTTCCCTTTACTAAACTACACATTAAATATTCTCTTTTTTGTTCATAGCAGGTATATACTGGACTCATTCTTCCCCTAGATGTATTTTTATATCAGTAAATTCCTTCAGATAATTATGTTGGCCACAAATAACAGCTTGCATATTTCTTGTAAAAGAAAAGCTAAGACAAAGAATTTGCTGATACACTCATGTCGCTCCAAGAATTCTCCTGACAATGTTCCCACACCCAACCTAATTACTTCCCTACTGTAAAAACATATTCCATCTGCACTTATTCCAATACTCTCAAGTCCAAAACCAATACACAATAAAGTCAGTTAAATAAATGAAAGATTGAAACCCATATAAAAAGTCCTCAGCTATTCTGCAAGGGAAAGCATCTCCAACACCCATTTTTATGCTGACATTTTACTTTATGTATAATATTTTCTTAAGCCCTGTTTATGAAAGAATTATCATGCTCCAGGAATATATTCTCTACCATAGCACACTCTTAGTGTCACTCTGGTTTAAGGTTTATTGTTGACTTTATGTAATACTTTGCTCTACTTTGTACCAACAAATTTTCATTTGAAATGTATACAGCAGCAATCCCCAAACTTTTTGGCATCAGGGCAGAAAGGCAATTTTTCCACGAACCAGGGAAGGATGATTTTGAAATCCTGCACATGTGCAGATGAAGTTTTGCTTGCTCTCCTATTGCTTGTACAACCCAGTTTCTAACAGGCAAGTAATGGTCTTATTTTGTTGCAAAACTAGAGACACACAATAAACATTGAAATATATTATATGGAATATTTTATTAATATCTGTTCCAGTTTTATTCCATGTAAAAGACAGAAACAGATGTTATAAATCGTAATTTATATTTTGCCCTAGTTTTAAGCTTGGCATATATATATATGTATGTATAGTCCAAATCATGGCATTTATATGTAGAATTTACAATTTTTGATAATAATTCACCTTCTTATTTTCATTAACTTTTGGCTTTAATATTATTTTTATAAATAATTTAATAGCTGCTTATCACTAAAATTTGTCAAATACCTGGAATTCTGAGATTCTGAAACATCTGAATCTGGGCACGTTTTTTTCACCTGCAAAAAGAAGAAATAAAAGAAGAATCATGCTTACAAGTGATCATAACCACAAAGATTTCCTCATTTGAAGTCCATGCAAAATGAATATTTATTATTCATCACAATCTCTGTAAAATGCTTCTCATATTCTATAATACGGATATATGATGTACAGAGTGTTTAATTATCCTATAAACAAATCAAACGCCTAAATTTTTCCAAGTCAAAATCCGAAAGCTAGATTGTTTTCAATTCTGTATAGAATTATTTTCTGAACTGATATCATTTCTATTTCTTACTGAGTCTTGTAATAATAAATACTAGATTCTGTGAAAAAAGTGCAGGATAATGCAGAAAATTTGGGGAGATTAAATTCAAAATGGAACCACGGCTCTTCTTACTGGGTATAATCCTAGAAAAAACATCATCAAAAAACATCATAGGATATAAGCTTACAGCAGCAAGAATAAATTTTGCTCAACACTGGAAGAGCAACACAATTCTGGTAATATTTGACTGGGAATTTATATTTGGAAAATATGCAACAGTAGCAAAACTAACAATGTATGTGTGTGCACACACGGGGGACAGCATAGCAAACTTAATTATAGTTTGGCTTCTAAGGGGGCCTAAATGTCTACAAATTATTCCATGTGATCATGTGGTGTTGCAACTAGTTATAAGGGCAAACCAATTGAGAAATGATTGCCCAGATTGTGAACATGTGATTGTGGAGGTGTTGGCCCAGCCATAACTATGAGAATTGAATATAAGCGCCATTTGTTCAGCATTGACATAATTTTGGACAATTGCTGAACAAATGGTTGTAAGTCAAAGACTATCTCTAAAATGGAAAAAATGGGCAGAGCTAGTTACTAAGTTTTGTCTTCTGAAATGGGTACATTTTTTGGCCATTGTGTAGTGTTCAAGTTCAAATATTTTGCAGTGATCTAATGACATTTATATTATGTACTTCAGTTTTTCAATCTATCTAATAGATGCAAAAACAGCATTCAATGAATTTATATTTTAAAAGAACACAAATGAAGAGGTTCAAATTTTTATGCTTTACATAGGGTTTGAGTCTTTTGAAACTCATGTAAGCAATCATAATTGAAACTTACACAAAATTAATGCAGTTTGGATAAAACTGTCATAAAAGCCCTACCATCATCTTACATGTTACATGTTTGATAGAAGATACTTTATAAGCCTGATCATATCTATAGTCTTCTAGTAAAAGAAATACAGTTCAATATTGACAATCAACAGTTAGAAACCATAAACTCAGAAATATTTTTTCAAGGATCAGATACAAGCTTCTAGTTCAAGCTTTCATCAGTCAGAAATATTTATTGACAATGTTCAAAATACAAATGAAAATCATTGCTAAATTTTATTTAAGAGCAATAAATAGCAAGCCTTAGCTTCCCCCTTTCTCTTCTTTTGCACCTGTTATCAAAAACTCAAAAGAAATTCATTGCCAGTGTTTAATGCACCAAAGTACATGATTTACAAATATATGGAATGGTTTAATACTTAGAAATGGGGGTGCGATGGCTCAGTGATTAAAGACACTAAGCTTATTAGCTGGAAAGATGGCAAGACCTGAGCGCCATGCAACGGGATGAGCTCCCATTACTTGGGCCAGCTCTTGTCCACCTAGCAGTTCAAAAGCATGCAAATGCAAGTAGATATAAATAGGTACTAATTTGGTGGAGAGGTAACAGTGTTCTGTGTGCCTCTGGAGTATAGTTGTGCTGGCCACATGACCATGGAGATGTCTTCAGACAACATTGGCTCCCTCACTAAAAAACAGAGAAGAGCTACTACTTCCTTGAATCAGATACAACCAGAGAGGGGAAACCTTTACCTAATACTATGAGAACAAACTAGGGTGCTCAGTAGAGTAAAAAAGAAAAGTATTAAGAGAGGAAAAATAGGTAAATTATCCATAAGGAAATGAAAGTACTTCAGATAGTAGACACAATAGAACTGTGCTAACAATTTAAACCAAGTATTTGTAGAATGTATTGGGCACAAGGAAAATAGTCTCTGTGAAGAGCTAAGGTAGCCACATCCCACAGAACGTCATTCCAGGGCTGACTGTCCATATGTGCTTGTAGAGATAATACATTTCTGAGGACACTTGTGAAAACAAGTGTGCACAAACACAGCCAGAGCAAGAGGAAGACTTTGATACAGCACAGAACCATTAGTCAAGAGGAAGTAGCTGCTTTAATTATACAAACAGGAGTACTTCATTTAATTCAACATACTCTGAGAAGTATCCTTTCTAATACTTTGAGGACACTTCAAATCTTCAAAAGTTATTTACCTACATTGCTTCTATACAGATTTTTACTTCTCTCCAGACCAAACTTATAAGACCTGCACATATAAATGGAACTTAAGAATATATTATGGAATATCTCTGTTGTATTAATAAACAAATCCTGATATCAAATACTTCAAAGACATTAATAATATTAAGTCAAAGCTAGAAGAGGACAATATATTATCAAGTATTAATCTCCTGGAGTATTTAAAAACACTCATTGTTAGAAATGGATTTTACAACAAAACAACAAACAACCTTGTAATTTCCTCTTCCAACCCATCTAGCTAACTAACCTAACTTTCTCCCATTTTGTTCTGATCTCTCTAGAAAACAGCAGTATTTAACTCCCAATCCATTCTTCCCAGTTGGCTTATTTTTAGATGGTTCAGGCCGGTATTTTCTAGAATAGAAAGGCAGGGTATAACATAATTTAGTCCATTTATTTATGGTCACTGACCAGTCTATATCTACCCAGAAAAACATGAAAATGATAAATGAATGTAATGTGCTTCGTTCTCATTGCTAGGAAGTTCTCCAAATTGGGGTTGATTAATTCTGACTTCAGATTTTTATAAAAGTTACAACAGATGTGTAATGTATTATCTTCTTACAATGGGAGTGATGGTGTAAATTTGGAAAATATGCTCACTGAAACTATTTTATTAACATACATGAGTAATATTCCTGTCTCAATAGTGGGATCTCAATGCAAAGTTTCATGATTTCATGTACAGGTAATCCTCGACTTACAACAGTTCATTTAGTGATCATTTAAAGTTACAATGGCACTGAAAAAAGTGACTTATGACCATTTTTCAAACTTACAATGATTGCAGCATCCCCATGGTCAGACACTTGGCAACAGACATGTATTTATGACAATTAAGAGTGTCCCAGAGTCATGAGATTACTTTTTGTGAACAAAGTCAATGGGGAAGCCAGATTCACTCAATAACCATGTTACTAACTTAATAGCTGCAGTGATTCACTTAACAACTGAAGCAAGAAAAGTCATAAAATGGGGAAAAATTAACAAATGCCTCACTTAGCAACAGAAATGTTGGGCCCAACTGTGGTAAGTCAAGGACTACCTGTATACTTTTGCTTCCCGGTGTGAAAATGACTTGAATTTCAAGTATCAACCACACTTCTGAAGTCACTAATGATAGAAAGATATAAAATACAGTTCAATTCAATATTTTCTTTAGAATTCAGATTTTGAAACTATCTCTAGAAGTGAGATCTTTGTGTAGTGCATCCATGGCTCCCAGCATGGAACTGCTGGTGGGATCATATTGCTTTCAACAGAAGACCAAAACTTACTCCCTTGCAATCCCTTCCTTTCTAATCTCCCTGTTCTCAGAGGTGGTGGAGTAGAAGGATGAGACAAAGAAATTGCCTACAGAAATCACCTGTTTTTCTCCTTTCCTCCTCTTTGTAGAATGGAGAGATTGGAGAGGAAGAGATTTCAAGAGAGTAAGCTGTTTGAATAGCATACCTGTGGTTCCCAGCCCTGGGCTTCTGATGCGATCGCATTACTTGTGATGTCTACAAGATAGCAAGTAAGCACTTGAACATTTCAAAGAGTAGGGCAGTGGTTAAGAGGCAAACAAAAACCAAAGGTGTGAAATTGAGCATAATAGTCCTTTCTTTTTCTAGTCTGAAAACTCAGTCACAGTCATGTGATTTCCTATTCTGCTTAGCAGCAGAATTGCTGGTTCCACTTAGATAAGAATTGTCTGTATTAAAAAAATATAGAAGTAAATCAGATAAGATTTACATGCTCTACTCATGCTGCTTGGGTTTACAATAGAACATGTACTGTATTATTTTAGAGCAATCCTAGAACATAAACTATAAGCCCTATTTGCACAAGCTACAAGAAGGAAGATGCTCAAATTGATACAATTATTTATTACTCAGTCCTAGGAAACTCCTGCAATTTCAAATAACTTTAATCAGCATACAATTTATATCAGTAACAAATATTAAATAGCATAATGCAGTTTTATTTTATATTCTCTTTAAATTATATTGTATTACAAAAACAAAACAAAATTTAGCTGCAAGTAGCTAAAAATAATTAATGCTCAACCCTCTATCTTGGTAGGAAGATCATGTTCCAAAAACTTGAAGGACAAAGAAATGGGTGTGGTTAAGACAAACTGGATTTACTTAATTATTTAATTATGTGTAGGTCATATGATTACATCCTATGTATGTAACGATTGTATGTAATGTTATTTCGTACTCCAAGTATATTTCCCTAAACATCATTTTCAAATAAGCAATAATAAATATGTTCCAGTGATATATTTTGTAAAGCTTCTGAGAACTGCTGTCCACATTTCAAGTCTACATAAAGAAAATTAAACAGTTGTCAATAAATGCTACTGAATTCTAAAATCTCATGTTTTAATTGCTTATCTTTTGTTTTTTATTTTGTACTGTACACTCTTATTTGTCATTCGATATATACTTAATATATGCACAGTGAATGATTTAATATTTTTAAATGATTTTACATAGTTTTTAATAATTCTTTTACAACTATCTAAGCATGGACTTCTTTTTCTCAGCATATATTCTTTTGTGATTCAGGCTAGGAAAATAGTTCTACAATAAAACTATTTTTGTGGAGGCAGTATAATTCTAAGTAAAAATATACCTTTAAAAACAATGCAAACATCAATGTTTTATCAGAATAAAATGCATGAAATCCTATTTTATAAACTATTAGTTTAAAATTTGTAACTGATAAAAATATCAGATCTACCCAGTGCGCATCCTAATTAAAGAAACTTGCCATCTGATACTCCTGCATGCTGTTCACTGGATCATATAAACTAAACTGAGGAACAAACTGGTTATAATAATTTATCATCTTATTCTACAAAATAGTCCTTTAGCAACTTCCTGTAACTGCAATCTGTTTTCACAATCTGTTTTCTTTCTCCCTTAAACTTTTCTGTAATAAAATACTATACCTATATAACAAATGTTAATTAATTTTTAAAATCCATAATTTATCTTGAATATAAATTATCTTGAAGGAAAGAAACTTCAAAATCAGTATTTGTTAGAATCTACTAATATTATAGAATCTGAATATAATACACCATTTAACTTTATACTTGTAGTGCACATTCTTTTAAAAACAGTCTAAGAAACTTGCCAAAGCAAAAACAGGCAACATTGTGTTATAGACAGATACATTAGTGAAATCTCTACAGTACTGAATCTATTTCTAAAAGGAACAAAAATATTTCAATGCTTTATACAACTCCTTTAAAGTACTAATAAGAAAGGCATGGGTCATTGTTTGGTTTAAATAGCAACAGTTTATTTGCTATCGCAACACACACACACAAAATCTTTATATACACAGATACATTTTGATTATTCATTAAACAACAGGATTTCCGAGTAATTGTGAATATAGCTATGCTGTTGTTATTTAGAAAACCAATTTTTCAAATTATAGATAACAATGCTTTCCCTACAAAATAAAACTGAATAATTCAATTATAAATTATCCAAGTTATCAATGGTCATTTATATTATGAATGTACACAGCTTATACACAGCTTTATAAAAACAATGCTAGATATATAATCAGTTTTGAAGTTCTATAAGCAAATATAATATGAAATTTATATTTTAATTTAAAAAGATCTAATTCATGACAACATTAGTCCCCTTAACATATCAATAATTAAAACCATAATTATTCTTTAAGACATATATATTTTTGTCTTCCCTTGCTTCTGATAAACAAGAAATGATATGGAAATAAATCTCAAGCTTACCTCACTTTCTTCTTAAAAGACTTAAGTAGAGTAAGAGAATTCCTAAGCACAACAGTTTCATTTTTTAGCAAAACATACACACATTATATTAGGTTTAATATTCGGCTACCGTGCACAGAATTATACCAGATCAGCTAAAACTGCAGAGAGCATTATTGTCTCATTTCAGGTAGAGCTAAAGATATTTCCTTCCTCCTTGAGAACAAATTCTAAATTAATCAAAGCCAATTCTGAGTTAGAAGCAAATTTGTCTCAGACCACAAGCTTTCTCCATGCTTCTGTTTATATGACTTGTGTTCAGAGGTTGCTCACATCAACAGCTTTTGTCTTTCACCTATCTGATGCAGTGCATATATTTCAAGGCTCTTTTAATGTACCCAGTTCCACAGTTCCTACTTGCCTGCTGTCACTATGACACATGTGCTTTGTATTTTACAAAGTCTTTTTAATTTAAAGGCAAGTAGGAGATCTACATAAACTAGTATTATATTTCATTATAGACAAATGGTCAGTAGCGTTAATTTTTTTAAAGATTGTGAGGTTGGGACTTTTTTAAAAAAGAATAGTAGTAATAATAATAATAACAATACCCTACTCCTACTGCAATATCTCTTATAGAAAATATCAGAAATAAAGGAAAGACTCTCTACTACAGCCATCTACTGAAAAGTGGAATATCAATCCAACTGAAATAGAAAAATAACATTTGAAGTTACAAATGAGCAGAATAAAATGTATACAAAGAATACAATAATTTTATTTCATTGATATCACTGTTGTATCATTTTTCATTTATCCTTTCAAAAACACAAATATAAATTCAACAGTCTGATGAATATTTATAAATAAGTTAAAACAATAACTATTACTATGTTGAGGTACAATATAAAACCCATATTGAAAATATTATGTAAACATTAAAATTATTGAGACTATTGAAAGTAATATACACAAAATATTTATAAAGTTACAATTCAATACTAGTAATATTAATCGATATAAATGTATACATTTCCCATCCTATTGTCATGCAGAAAGCCATCAGGAATAAATTTATATTTAAAGGACAAAAAAGCAACAACCTCAATACACAAACATGCTCAATGTTATTCTTCAATAGACATTTGAAACTGAAGATGGCACTCTCTCCAAACTTAGATACTAGTTTGCTACTGGGGAATAATGTTTGAGTGAAAGTTACACCTGCAGACCACTGCCAGCACAATGTCCCAATACAAGCAATATTTAAACGACAGCAGCTTGCAGTTGTAAAAGCTAATAAGTATGATTGATGACTTGGATTAAAAAGCTATCTAAATAGATTAGGATATTTGTGCAATCATTTGACAGTTCCAAGCCTTTATTATTAGAAAGAATTGCCAGGACTACAAGTATCATTAATAATAGTTAAATTTAGGGCTATTTTCCATGTCATTATTTATAATGTGTTATAGTGAAATAATAATAGGAAGGACAGCAGTTGCATGACAAAACATGAAGTTGCATGACAAAACATGGAATACAGCTATCTAATTATGTCCTTTAAAAAACAATTTACAGTGTTTGAAACAACAGAAATATTAAAAATATAAGAAAGACAATTAATGCAATGATAACTAGAATAATCCATACAAAACCCTAATACAATACTGGTCTATGACAAAAAACAATTATTAAGTGGCTTTCAATTTTTAAAATGTTTTTACTCATCCCATAGTGGCCTGTGCCATTATGCTAAATTAAAAGTCTTTTTTTCTTTTCAGAAAATTCTGAGATCAATAACATCAAATTTACAGTTGCTTAAATTACAGCTTCCATAATCATCCATGAAAAATTAAATGTTTGCCAAACAGATGAAAATAAGTGCTGACCCAAATCCAATACTCTGATGGATTGATTTAATTAATGTAATACAGCATTAAAACAGCAGTTTAAAAGGTCTTCAATAAATATAATACTTTAAAGATTTTTTTTGTTTAATCGTTTTGTATAAGACATGAATTTGTTTTAGACGACATATAAGCTGAATCAAAATAGAGTTGGAAGTATATTGCTGAACTCTTAAGAACATAATGACAAACATCATTTTACATATTAGAAGACCTAAACAAACATTCTACTAGGATAATTCTATATTCTGTACATTCAAATCCATATAACTGTAAATATGAGGCAAAACGTACCCATTTGGCCTTTTCTGAACTTTGCCCAAATAGGAACCAACACGACAATACTACAGCCTAATACTAACTTTCCTCTGCTGATGTAAAGCTTACATCAGTTGAAAAGAGATGAGTGCAATTTTTTTCAATCTCCCTCTTACCTGTAGCTGCTAATGATGACTCCTTCCCAACACTTTGAGAGCCCACTCCAATACAGTAGATATATGGAGGGAACGCAAAAGAAGGGGATGTTCAAAAGGGTTAATTCCCCATCTTTTTTTTGCATTTATCTACGTGTTATATTTCTCAACATCCCAATCTATTTTATAACCCCAGAAATTATTCACCTAAATGGCTTCAGAATAATTTAAAGCACCAAAGACTTAATAAAATTTGACTCTAATTTATATGAGAGTGGGATATAATACCGTATATGCTACAAATAGAAGGCTGTGAATACATTGCATTAGACACAACACCAAGATCCTATTCAGTTTATTTTTGTGATCATATGAGGTATGACTATACAATATACATCACTGCAAAAATTTGTGATTCAAAGACTGATTTCTGAGATCACAATATTCAATAAGAGTTCAGATTAAGAACCGAGATGTTAAATTCATTCATTCATCCATTCACTCCTTCCCTCCCTCCCATTTTCATTCATTCATTCATTCATTCATTCATTCATTCATTCATTCATTCATTCATTCTTTTATATAGCCCATCTCACATTTATTTGATTCAAGACATTCACAATGATTGGTGATTTAATTGCTGTATTTTTTAATATTAGTTTTTTAATATTGTTCTTTTATTGTACACTGCCCAGTATTAACAAATCTGTGAGGAGGCCAGCTATATAAACATAACAAATAAATAAATAAAAACAAATAATATTAATATTAAAAAAATAAAAACAGAAATACATAGTACCTGAGCATAGTTTAATCTATCATCATCAACCAGAAGGTGGGCTCTAACATGCACAGAGTCCCAAGTTTGGGCACAAAGCCATATTTTCCAAGGCTTTACAAAAGGCCAATCTCATCTCAGAGGAATTATGTTCCAAAGGGAAGGTGCCACAGCAGAAAAGTTTCTCCTTCCGGGCTCTGCCAGAAAACACTCCATAGCCAACAGTTAGGAAAATCGGGTGTTTATAGTATTATTCTGGAAAAGTAGCTAATAATTTTATTGCAGGAAGTACTATTTCAACAAACGGAATGGTCAATGTCTGGAACTTACTACCTGATTCTGTTGTCACCTGCTCAAAATCCCACTCCTTTACCCTCAAACTAACTTCTGTTGACCCCACCCCATTCCTAACAGGTCTGTAAGGAGCATGCATAAGCACACAATGGTACCTACTGTCCCTGTCCTATTGTCCCCAATTATTAGTTCCTCTTTCTTATATTTAAACTTATGCTTACTCTTATTTCTATTGTATTGTAAGCTTTTGACAAAATAAATAAATAATAAAACAAAATAATAAATAATAATTTATGACTTAAATATATATAATGCTTCTTACATTCCACATTCAGTGGTAGCACATCAGGAGAGGTATTTTTTTTACAAACTAGATGAAAAATGCTGAATCCTTATTTTTATTGCAAAGGATACTAAAACCCATTTCAGCATGAATTTATTTGCATAAAGTATTTCTCTACCCTCTGATATGGCTATAAATCAATTTACCCAATTCAACAATAAGACTGTATGTATATACACATGTATGTATAATTTATATATATTTGTTTTCTGAGGTTTTCGTGGGTATTTGTATGTGGATCTTTGGTTATTCGGGTTTTCTCCGACGTAAAATTGGAAGTATTTTGGCGATGTTTCGATGAAATCTCATTCGTTATCTTCAGGCTTGTGTCTTCGGCTTTGTGCTTCTTGGAGTAATGTGAGCTTGCAGATACTTCCAATTTTACACGGGAGAAAACCCGAATAACCAAAGATACACACACACACACACACACACACATGTATATGTGTGTGTGTGTGTGTGTGTGTATGTATGTATGTATATATATATATATATATATATATATATATATATATATATATATAGTCTTTGACTTAAGACAGTTTGTCTTGCTAAACAAGACAATTTTTACAGTCATGCCCAATTTTGCAAGGTTTTTTTCCCAAGGTTGTTAAGTGAATCATTGCAGTTGTTAAGAGAATTTGGCTTTCCCCATTGACTTTGCTTGTAAGAAGCTGGTTGAGCAGGTTGCAACTGGTGATCACACAATCCCCTTGCAGTGAATATAATGCAACCATCATAAATACATGCAGTTGCCAAATCCCCAAATTTTGGTCACATGACCATGGGTATGCTGCAGTTGTGAGTATGAGAACAGGTTATAAGTCACTTTTTTCAGTGCCATTGTAACTTTGAACAGTCACTAAATAAATGGTTGTAAATTGAGGACTGTAGGAAGAATATATCTACTGTCTAATATTGCCATTGTGTTATAAACTGAGAAGCAAAATAAGGCCACTCATAGATGAGCATTACATAAGTAAGAACTGCTACAAGAAAACAACAACAACACAACTTATAGTATTGAAAAAATTTTATATGGGAAAGTGTACTATAAAATACAAGATGTCACACTATATAAACACATTACAAGGAACGGGAGAATAAGATACCATTACTTTTTGCCTCTTTCCCCTTCTTCCCCCCTGTTCTATGAACCATACTATGGAGATAGTCGAGGTATACTGAAGTCCTAAATGCCTTGGGATAGATTTCAACACACAGCTTCAGGTTTCCCTAATAACAGAGAATAACAGAGAACTCTTTTAACTTGTAAGAAGCTACAGCAGATCAAAACAAACCTGAAGGATTTATGCCAAAAATAAAAGTAGGCACCTTTAGATTCTACACAGATAAAGTAAAAGGAAGGGCCCCTTCCCTCATCAAATTTAGTCCACTGCTCAGTGTAGGAATCTCAAATAAAATGTGTCCTGCATTTGGTAATATGCTATACCTTTTATTTAAATATATGAAATCAAGGGGAGCACACCATTCAACTAGTAATTGGCTTCACTTTCAACCACTAATATATGGGGCTTCTTACCAACCAGCCAGAATCACCATATGGCCATTCTAAAAACTAGATACAAACAACGGAGAAAGGACAAACAACATAGTACAAGGACACAAATGTTTTATTCTTCTATAAATGAACAGAGCAATCTATGAGTATGATGGAAAAGGTCAAACTGGAGTATTATACTGCACAATGCCAGCGATATATATCTTGATAATGTCAATCAGATTATACTTCTATTATTTAAAATTTAACATGTATATTTAAATACAAAATCTATAGTGTAAAGCAATATGGATCTTGTGCTTTCTACTGCAACATAAATAGAATTAACAAACATTAACAGCTGGGTCCCTATATTTAACGTGCTACTCTATTTCTCAACATCCATGAATAAAAAAAAAATTCTTTAACAAAATGATGTCAATCTGAGCCAGATGAACCAATCATGTGATTCAGTATAAATAGCTTCCATGCTCTCACAAATATGTCACTGAGGGGATAATTAAATGTGACATAAAGTAGTTGATTTTAAAAATAGAAAACATTTTAAATCATTAATTAAACCTGTTAATCAATGATGAGTTTTTCATCCAAAAATGTAAGGCAACCAATATGTTATTTGATCATTTAAACACAAATTTATTTAAAAGATGGATGGCTAAAGTTGTAATAATATCTGCGTTGTCTCTCATAACTGAAGGACCATTTGGGTCTGTTCAGTTTCTGCTTATGTAAGACAGATAGGAAGCCATGGTCTCCCAAATATTACACAAGTATTGAATTGTTTTTAAAATGAATATCCTGGCATCATACTGAAATTCTTGATGGATAAATACAATCTCAGTTGCCTAGATATCATGGATAAGAGTGAAGCATAACTGTATAATAAATACCATTCAAAATGACAGTACAAATCGAAGAAATTAAATTTATAAAATTGTGCAAACCCTTTAAATTCAGTGTAGTATCTTCTGAGCTCCAAAGAGGTACTTTGAGACAGAAATGGGTTGTTTTAACTATTTGAGAAGTGTTTTAAGTCAACAATTCTCATTTTTAATACACCTCTACACACATATTTAGTTCCCTTTTCAGTCTTTTTAATCATGGATACTTTTTGGAAGCTGAAACTAAATACCAGATACTAATCAAAACTCTTTTGACAGAGTTATGAAACAATACTGATAGCAGTACCATCTCAACATAAAAAATACAGATACTTAAAAAAATACAGAAGGATGGGAAGAATGAGTCAACCTTGAGCCTCCTGAGATTCCAACTGCCAAATTGGAGGTAGCTGGCAGTCAGCAGAAGTAGCCTGTAGTACTTCATTCTAACCACTGCACCACCAGGGCTCAGGCACCTTTTTCTTGCTTGCTCTACAATTTGTTTGCTTGCTTTCCTCTTTTAAAGAATGCTCAATGGGACTAGATGATTGGTTGAGAAAATTACTTTATCCATTAGCTACAGAGATGTACAAACACCCTCCCTCTCTCCCCGTCTTTTGTCTGTGTGTTTAGCAAAGCAATAAGCATGCATTGTACTCATCCAGAAGAAAAACTCAACCCTTAATCAGGCGAGTGAGCTTCTCAAATGTAACTCAGAAGTTCCTCTTTGCCCATTTTAGATGTTAGACCTGTTTGCATTTTAAGTAATTATCACAGTATGGTTTTGGGTCAATAATGTTGCTCATTCCTGCATTATAATTAATGTATATTTTCCCCCTCTTCCTTTTTCCACTTGCTATTGGAGTTTGACATGGATTGATTACCATTTCATTATCTGTGCTGAATGTTCAGTATACTGACATATAATACGGATTGATCACTATGGCAAATATAGAAGATGGGGCATAACTTTATTTTTGCATTGAGCTGTCATTATTACTTTTACTGTTCCTATTTTTACAGTTATGTAAAAATAAGCAAACTATGGTTTGGATTAAAAGTAAGCCAACTATAAATATACTGGGATGCTGCATTTTAGGAATTGAGGAATGATAAATAAGGAACGTGGTTAATTTCAATAAAGGGCTAGTTTCCACTGACCCCCAAAACAATTTAAATTAAATATAAGTAAAAATTAGAGAAAGTTTATCAAAGCTGTTTCATTGTTGTTATCTAAAGTCTTACAAGGTTGATTTTAATAAATCCACTAGCAGATCCAAAGTACTGTATTGGCAAAGATGAAACCAAATATGGAAACATAATTACATATTTGATCGTCATGCAAAATTTCAGTGGTTTTGGAAAATAGGTCTTATTTAAATTAGAAAATAACTAACTCCAATACTGGACTACGCTGGACTCAAGGTTGGATTTATTGTCAGCATTCAAAACAGCTAATGTAAAATAACGAAAAAAAAAGTGTTAGTAACTACTAGACAATTTCTAATCCATGTATGGAAATACATAGATAGTGCAAATGAACAACAGGAGTTGTAGAACAACAAAAAAGAGTATGAGCCAAACCCAATTGGCACCAAAGGCAGGAAGGACTTTTGAAAACTTAAACATGTGATGTTCCCATATGTCAGGCATAGGGGTTCCACCATCATCTTCAAGACACATACTCTGAGCTTTAAAGTGGACATCCAGCATTTTCCCCCCATCATCATCCATTGCTTTTAAATCTGTCTCCTCCCAGGATGAACTTTCAGTGAATACAAAGGAGTCATCTGATTTTCATATCTGCATCTCTAAATATTCTTAGCTTAGCAACCTTTTTTTGGCTATTCATATTTCTTATAGGAAGTTGTTTGCTTAGTGTTTTGAGTTTGAAAATTATTTACTTATTTATATACATTTAGAAAAAATTGCACAATTGCATTCTTTGGCTATGTGTCCTCCTAGGAATCTCCACCAACTGTTTAGTTTACAGGACAATCTTTTCTGAAGGACATCTACCCATCTTACCAGATTTGGTAGGGTGAGCCTATTCTTAGTCTCATAAGGTTTGAGTGAATTAAAGCAGGAAAATCTCAAAAGTTATCAGTGGCGAGAGCTGAGCAGAAGTATCAAAAGGAAGGTGCTGAGAGTAACACAGGGCAGGTTCATCACTGGTATATGTTGTTCTAGAGTTTTGACATTGGTAGTAGAAACACTTAAAAAGTCTTGTGGGACACAGTTCATATAACATTAATAGTAACACTAGGGGAAGGGAAGAAGGGAAAATAATGCAATAAAAAATTCAAGGATTTGGTTGGCCTGTGGGATATGTATTATTGGAAATTGCTTAGGGAATAGAATGAGTAATGTACACCATCCTTGGTTACTTACTTCCTCTATATTTTATAGTAACTGAAACATGGAACAATCAATGTGTTCTGGGTTTTAGTCCTGCTTGAACAATGGTCAACTGGAAAAGATCCAGCAGATAGATTGTTCTGGGGCCAAAACACTCCTAAAGTTATTGACAATACCTAGTATGAAGACAGAAAGTTAAGAGAATAGAAGGCAATTTTTCCATCTATTGCTCAGAATATGAGTTACTGCCTTTTGAGTATATGTCATCAGTTTATGCTTGGCACAATTGTGCACTTTCCTGTCAGGGAACAAGTTCATTCGTTCATTCAATCAAGAGATTGAAATGGAAACAGCTAGACCCCCAAGTAAATAAAGATGAAATTTCCCAGGAAGTGAAAGCCATTCAGACAGGAAACTGCTTCCCTTTGTCAATCATTCAGACAGTACAAAAGTCTTACAATCATATACTATACACTCTTAGAATAAAAATTTATACAAAATAAGTCTTATTTCTGAACATAAGAATGTGCTGGAAACATTCTAGACAATCTTCTCTCATGTAAGTTTGTGATAATTTAGATTCTTCATGTACTGTATATATTTGCAAATGAGCAATCCATCTCTTAAAAGATAAATCAGTCTGCAAAAACTAACCAGTTAGGATTTTTCAAAATATTGCTTTTAGATGTTTGAATAGAGGAAGGAGGACTAAAATTACAAAATTGGGGTACAAAATCATACCTATGCACAAATGCCAAGGTATGTGGTTTTCCAGAAGTCTAGCCACAATTAAAGTAATAGTTGATTTTGTGCCAATATAATTAGGAATCCAATGAAAGTTATCACTTTGTCAATATAGAGAGACTGCATTTTTTCAGAAGTATATTTCTATAGCTAGACTTGCTCAATCAACTATGTTTAATTTGGCAAAACAATGAATGGGCATTGGTAGAAGTTAACCTGAACGCCCTTTCTATCTATGCTGCGAGAGAACCTAGGATGGATGGGTTGACTCCTTCCTATGATGTCATTTAGCTGAGTCTGCACTAAGATATAAAAGCCAGCCCCTAGAAGAGATCCCAGCTTTGGTGAAGATACTTGACAGACTGAAAGTACAAATGAATACAGAAATATGACTTTCCCTCTCCAGACAAATCAAGGGAGGGGCTGGGCTCTCTCGCAGCATAGATAGAAAGGGCGTTCAGGGTAACTTCTACCAACGCCCATTCTCCTCCATGCTGCATCAAGAGCCCAGGATGGGACATACCAAAGCTTGCATGTCCACGGGCGGGTCCTCGTCCGGCTCATCACACCGACTGTTGAACCACTCGTTGAAGCACTCATCTGCCAAAGTTGCAATTGCTGAGGCAAAGACATTGAGACAGTAGTATCTGATGAAAGGAGACGGAGATGTCCACGTGGCCTCACGACAGATCTCCTCCAAGGCTGCTTGGGTCACCCAGGCAGCCGAAGTGGCCGCGTTTCTGGTAGAGTGTGCCATCAGACCTCAAGGAACCGGAAGGGCCGCAGCTTTGTAGGCCTGCTCAATGCAATATCTGACTCACCTGCTAATAGTAGTAGAAGAGGCCTTGTGCCCCAAGTGAGAAGGGAAAAGGAAACAAAATGGCTTCCGACTTCCTGAAGGAGGAAGTGCGCTTAATGGATATTCTAAAAGCCCTACCTACGTCTAGCGTGTGCCACTGCTGCTCTAAGTCATGGTGCGGGAGGGAGCAGAAGCCAGGCAACATAATGTCCTGGGACCTGTGGAACAGGTGTTAACCCTTGGAATAAATGAAGGGTCCAGACTGAGGACAATCCTATCATCATGAAAGGAACAAAGGTCCTGTCTGATGGAAAGAGCAGCGAGCTCGGATACCCGTCTGGCTGAAGTGATGGAAATGGGGAACACTATCTTCAGAGACAGGAAACGGAGAGACAATGTTCTAAGGGGTTCAAAGGGGAGCTTTGTAAGGGCATTAAAGACCACATGAAGATCCCAGGAAGGATACCTGTGAACCACCGGTGGGTGCAGGTTGGAAGCCCCTTTCAAAAACCTCCTGACTGAAGGGTGATGGGATAAGGAAGGAAGCGAACCCCATGAAAGAACTGAGGAGAGGGCCTCAACCTGCCTGCGTAAGGTTTTGGGGGCCAAACCTTTCTCCAGATCATGCTGAAGGAATCTAAGAACCTCTGCCAACTGGGCTAAAGCAGGAGAGAGAGATCCTCCCTAAGGCACCATCGGGAAAGGGCCTTCCACGTGGCATCATATATGCACCTTGTGGAAGGTTTGCGAGATGCCAGGATAGTGATAATGACCCTTTCAGGAAGATCAGCCACCTCTAGCCACTGCCGCTCAAGTGCCACATAGTCAGCTTGAGCCACTGGGGCTCCGGGTGGAGCAGAATCACCTGATGAAGGGGGATTAGATGGGCTGGGATCCTCCAAGGAGAAGCCACCGATAGGTCGACCAGGTCTGCAAACCAGGGCGTCCTTGGCCAATAGGGTGTCAGGAGGAGGAGCTCCGCTCATTCCTCCAATATCTTCCGAATTACTGCCAGAATGATGGGGAGCAGGGGAAAGGCATAGAGGAGACTTTTGGGCCATCTGCACCGAAGGGCATTGATCCCCTCCGCTCCCTGGCAAGGAAACCTGGTGAGAATCTGGTGACCTGGGCAATTTGAGGAGTGGAGAAGAGATCCACCTCCAGCATTCTGAATTTGAGGGAAAGGACCTGAATAGAGACAGAGGAATGGACCATTCTGCCTGGTCGACTAGGCTCCTGCTGAGCCAGTCGGCCTGGAAGTTGTTGATCCCGGAGAAGTGGTCTGCCGAGATCGACAACAGGTGTTTCTCTGCCCATAACCCCAACCGTAGAGCCTCTCCCATGAGGGCTCTGGACTTCGTCCCCACTTGCCGGTTGACATGAGCCATGGTGGCCATATTGTCCATAAGGACTAGAATATGAGAGCCGGTCACTGAGTGCCTGAAATGCTTGAGAGCTAGAAAAATGGCTCTGAGCTCTAGCCAATTTATGGGAAGGGCCTGCTCTGACCTGGACCAAGGTCCTGAGCTATCTGGCCCTACATATGGGAACCCCAACCTAGGAGGCTGGCATCAGTGGTTATCACTAGCCTGTCTGGGACCCTGAAAGGAGTCCCTTCCAGATTAATGGGGAACACCACCAATTGAGAAATCTCCGGATTTGTGGAGGGAGCGGGACCTTGATGGATGAGTGGCTGGTTCCTGCCCATTGGTAGGAAAGCAGGAACCATTGGAGTGGACGAGAGTAGAAAAATCCATGGCTCTGGAGATATGACAGAGAAATTTGCAGATCCTGACAGGCTGCATGGATGGAGGAGAACAGAATCAAAATGTCGTCCAAGTAGCATTGGATCCTCACTGGAACAGAAAGCAGAGATGCCATCAATGCTGCCAGAACCTTCATGAAGACCCTTGAAGTCAATAAGAGGCCGAAGGGAAGTGCTCGATACTGGTAATAGGTATTCTGATAACAGAAACGGAGAAACTGGCGATGATGAGGCCAAATGGGAATGTGGAGGAAGCCTCCATGAGATCAATGGAAGAGAGGAGATCGCCCTCCCGATGCTCTCTAAAATAGAATGCAGAGTCTGCATTTTAAATTGCCTGTATTTTACAAATTGGTTGAGAAATTTTAGATCCAGGATGGTTCGCTACCCCTCCAAGGCTTTGGGAACGATGAAAAGGCGAGAGTAAGCCCACGTCCCCATTGAGAAGAGGGAACAGGTTTGAATAGCTTGGACTTCAAGAAGTAGTTGAATAGCCTGATTCATGAGGTCTTGCCTTGAAATGTCCTGAGAGACAGGACAGATCAAAAAAATTTTTTTGGGGGGGGTGGCATTAGGAAGTCCAATTGTAATCCTGACCTAATAGTGCTGAGCACACAGGCATTCGCCATGACTCCTCCCATTTGGAAGCAAAGAAGGCTAGGCAACCTCCGACGGGTGGGGAGAACAAGGGATTACTTAGAGCGATGGAAGGAACGACCCCCACCCTCCCGAAAGGGCTGTTTACCAGTATAAGGAGCTGGGCGATAGTCAGCTCTCTTCCCAGAGGAAGAGAGAATTTTACATTTATCTCTGGTTTCAATGAGATAAAGTTCCAGAGCATCGCCAAAAGGCTTATCGCCCGCGAATGGAACTGAAGCCAGCTTCCATTTACGGTGTGACTCCGCCTGCCAATTTCTGAGCCATAACAGTCTTCTTGCTGCTACTGAAGATGCCATGGCCCTAGATGCAAATTTGGCAGAATTGAGAGTGGCATCTGCAGTGAATTCCGCCGCTGAGATAATCTTATTAAGGCCTTGGTGAGACTGAAGGTCGGATGTAGGCAATCTAATCTGGCATTGGTGCAGCCACCATATGGATGCCCACGTGAGAGTGCCAGTAGATGAGAGCGAGGCCAGAACCGGAATGTGAACAGAAGCCGCTGCCAGGGTATTGTCCAGGGTTGCACTGACGTTGTAGAAACGCTTATCCAGAGAAGAAGGACAAGGACCTGCCGAAGGGGAAGCGCACTGTTCCTTGACCATGTCCAGGAACAAAGTGGGAGAAGGCAAAACCCCTGCATGCACTACAGGCCCAAGCCTGTAGAAGAGGGAATTCCTTGTGGCTCGGGAGCCACTTCCTCTGGCGACAGCTTGGCAGTGACCAAGGCCTTGCTGAGGAATGGCCTGAAGAAAGAAGGATTGAAGAGGATGTCTGCTCTGGGCGAGAGTCCTCTCCCTCTGAAAGATTTTGGTCAAAGGTCTCATCCTCTTCACGTTCTGGACGAGAGGAGTAACTGTGTTCAGATGGAAAAGCCCTTTCCTCCTCATCAACCTCCTCCCATTCTGGTAGAGAAGAATAGACCCTGAGGTCCTGGGGCCTGTGTAAATCAGGGTGATGAGGCAAGGAACTTATAGATTGAGAAGGGAGAAGGGCCTGAACTCTTTCCAGAAGTCGAAGGATTTGCTTGAAGCCTTCAGCCAATCCCTGCCTAATGGCCAAAGAGATAACATCTTGGATATCCCCTGGTCTATGCTCAAAAGTAGAGGCAGAAGGCAGAAGGCCGCTGCTGTGGGAGTGAAGGTGGCTTCAGGCCTAGATTGAGAAGAGGTTAGAGGCCTGGAGGGAGCGGGAGGAGCATAGGGCACAGAAGCCTGTTGGAAATAAGGCCCAGATCTGCTTAGATCCTGAGGATTATATTGTACTGCAAAGGCCTCAGGAGACCAGGATGGAAGATGGAAAAGCTCATAGATAACTTCTCCTCCCCTGGGAGGGCTTGGCTGGGGTCCACGGGTATCACCTGAAACCTGCTGTAGTTGCACTCCCTTCTGTTGAATAGTTCTGTTGAACTGCCTCTCTAGGGCTGCATGTCTGCGCTTTTCTGCCCTCAACTCAGCCTGAGTTGCCTTCTTAGGGGCTAGAGCCTTAGCTCTCATTTTAGCAGCCACCTCCCTCTGGACTGATTGGGTGCATTGCCTACGACTTTTTCTCTTATTGGGTTTAAGAGACTGTTCCACTAGGGAGGGGGGAGACTCTGCCTGACCCTTATCTTGCTCCATTTGAAGAATAAAGGCTCTTACGATGGAAAGAAACTGTTTGTAAATTTTTTGTATTAAGCCCCTTAGGGTATAAATTGGCCCCCGGGCTTACAAAATGGCCGCTCACCTCATGGTGGAAGGCTTCAATCCAAGATGGCTGCTGACTATGGGAAACAGGCTCCGAGATCGAAGAATCTCTCCTTAGGCTATAAAGAGCCCCGAGTGAAGTCAGCAAAGGAAAGGGCAGCCGCTGGCCACATGATCAGCTGGCTGACGCTGGTATCGGTTTGCCGATCGCTTTTTATGACCGCTCAAACCGCAGTCATGGGGGAGGTCTACAGATGCTGCCCAACTTGCCTGCCCAACGCTGCAGGAGAGAGAGAGAGAGCCCTGCTTCCCTGGAAGAGCAGCTGCCCAGATCCTGGGAGCTGCTTGAAACGAGGAAAAACGGTACTGAAGATCGCTGGTGAGTGTTATCGAACAGAAGCTTTCAGAGACACAGCTACTGACTGAAAGGAGCTGAGTCAAAAGCTGGGGTCTCTTCTGGGGGCTGGCTTTTATATCTTAGTGCAGACTCGGCTAAATGACATCATAGGAAGGAGTCAACCCATCTATCCTGGGCTCTCGATGCAACATGGAGGAGAAACTCTGGCACTAGACTATTAAAGATCAGTACATAGAAAGGTTTGTAGGTCTGTGGAATATTTGCTAGAATGCCCAAATCTCTCTTTTAAGAAGCTGAATGCAAATGCAAAAAGATTTAAAATAATCTATTTCTATTTATAACATTTGAGACAGACAACCAAAATCAACCAAATCATCTTATGCTTCATTAAGAAATAAAATTCCTTATATTTTGCAGGCAAATCTTCATGTCAGAAGTATTTTTGTTCACAGGTTAACAAAGAGAAACATGAGAACATTGTTTGCTTGACTCTTGGAAAATATATATATATTGTATAGCCTCTAACTGGGAGAATGCTTTATACATATCTCAGTTAATTTAATTATTATCCTTTAAAACATTGATTCAAACTTAATGTTCTTAGAAGTATCCCACTGATATCATTTAAATAAATAATTAGTCCTGAAAAACAGAGAGTGGAATCCTGCAATTCCAGGGAAAGAATTTACTAATGAAGTAACTCAATAAAAACCATTGTTTAAAATAATATATTTAAATTAGAGATGTAGTTTATATGACAATAGAAATAAGGACCAAACTAGATATTATACAGAACAATTGAGCTCTATAGTATCCTGCAATTGAAAATATGATCACAGCTTCTAAGTCTCTGTAAAAGAAAATAACTGTTTTAAGATAGCATTTCACAATTTGCCAACTTATTTTAATTTAAAATAGAAAAATACTCAATAGTTTTATAAAACCTAGCTTGGTCTTATTTACACTAGCTGCACAAACACTGTTCTTTTTGCTGAATCCCAGGGGGACAAAAATTTCATGCCAGAGGCTAGAGATTCACACAGATAGAAAAGCTGCTGATTCTATGTTACTATTTGCTTGGTTCCAGTAATGCTTTGCCAACAAACATAATGAGCATGTAAGAATAATGTACAATGCTTTAACTTCTACATGTTATCTATATTTTTCTATTTAACAATGTTCTGGCATTCATATATTTGAGTCTGCGAGTCTGTCCAGATAGCATAACACCATTTCCAGTCCAGACGTCCATATAAATCTATTCAAGATTCCTCATTATGTGTAAAACAGAAATCAAGCTTAACTGTGTGTGACTTCAATCTCTCTTCAGGTTTTCTGGTACAGAGCAATAAAATTGGTAAAGGGAAAAATGTAAACAATAAGACCAGCACAAATATCCCCATATCCTTTCTGCACTCAGACTTTTGAACATACTGTATATTCTTATGCAAGACATATCCAATGCTTTGGTTCATTGTTTATAGTATGTGGGAAAATCCATTGGCTTGGAAAGTAGACTGAAGGTTCGAAACCCCAGCTTCTATAAAATAGTGTGAATATAACAGAATAAATGTTCTTTGAAAGTGCTTGTTGCATACCACTTGCAATATGCCATACTAGCCAAAATGTGCCAGTAATTAATACTGTCTTTACTGTTAGGAGACACTGCTGCACGGTAGCAATTTGGTCAATATCTTCCCTACCATCACTAGAAACATTTATGTGGAAGTCTCAATTGACTGAGGCCATGATGGCCATTGAACATCAGTGTCAATGGGTAGATCAGTAATGATTATGAAATACTGAACACACTGATTTATAATTTAGATAAATAAGTGGTTCAAGATGAAATAAATAAGAAAAAAAAAACTAGACATGTTGTGTGTCTATGAAATGAAAAGAAAGATAAAAGATGAATGAGTGTGGTTTGATTTCATGGAATGGGGTAGGTGAATATGTGCAGGGAAGTGAAACTATAGGCTTAATTATGAATGAAAGGGCTAAAACATTAATTGGTGTTATTTAGGCTGAGGGTGCATATGAAAGTAGGAACCAGCAACTAGCTCGATGATAGTTGCCATGTTACACAGCAGGGAATGGTGATAATGGATGAATTAAAAATGACTTTAGGGGAAATTACGGGACATTCTGAATGACTGCAATCCATGTTTGTTAAGTGACCTGAATAGATGGAAATGAGACAAAAGATTGGCCGAGTCACTTAAGGACCCAAGAATTAAAGGGAATGATTCTGTTCAGTAAACATATCCTTAGAAAAAAATATCAGCTTACTTGAATATGCAGTATAAGCATAAGTCTATACAACCACAGGGCAAAAGATGAACACCAGTCTAAAAGCACGATTTGTTTGACCGTTTATGATGAAAGGGTGATGAGAGATTCTGAATGCAAGAAAGAACATTTTGGTAGTGCCAAAAGTAGATCTTGGGGGGAAAACAAATCAGACATTGGAAAAAGAATAAGAAAAGAAAGTAAAATAGAACAAAGGCAGGAAGAAGCAATTTGTGTCCTGAATGAGGAAGTATTAGGAGACAGATTGGTTTTCCAAGAAGAATGAGAAGCATAAGAAAAAACAGGTGTTAAATCTGCCTGTTGTAGAATGAAATGAATTTATATTATAGAATGACATAATGTGGGTAATCATGTTAATGAGAACTATAAAAAGGGATGTTAAGGTAAACAAGATTATGAAAGGAAGGAAAAGTATACAGCAATTGTGATGGACATTTAAAAAAAGCTTCAGATGTAGATATAGAGAGTTATTAAGCAAGGAGTTTTCACGAGACTGAATGAATTTAAAAAAAGTAATGAAACAGTTTGAGATGAGGCTGAAATAAAGGAATGTCAGAATGGAAAGAAATGTTAGTCCAAAGAAAAGAAAAAGAAAATAATAAATGCTGTGAAAGTCATTCAAAGATAACAACAGGATAGGTATAAATGGTGGGTGGTAAGTTTAAACTTCATACACCTTAAAATATGGTTTGTTTATAAAAAGCTTTGTGACTTATTTGTCTGTACTTAATGATTGTATAGAGGAACAATAACAGTATCCTTCTGAAGGGTAAGATAGCAATATTCGTGCTATCTTTAATTACACATATACATTTGTTTAAGTGTGACTAGGAAGATGTTGGCCAATAACAATCTAAATTTTAGACTCTTGAAGATAAAACAGATTCTGATTTTGAAATCTCTAAAAGAGAATGCGGCAGTCCTCTAAAGGAAGAGCCACAAAAGTTGTTGATTCTCCACCAGAAGAAGCTGAAACAAAGCTTTAGCAAATAGACCCACCACTGAGCTCATGAAGTGTGTTTGCTTGAAGCAAACATGACAGAACAACTTCCGGGTACGATGATAATTATTTCTTCTTGAGGATACATGTGGTGACAAACGATGCTGCAAACAATAGCTACAAAGTGTACCTGTACAAATAATATTCAAGATAAAGAAGGACTTGTTATATACCAGCTGTTCAATGAACAAACAAAAAGCTAACAGAGATGGAAGAGCTATTCAATTCTGATTTTGGTTTAGTCATCTTCAACAAAAACTGCATGCTCTGATAGGAATCTGTGAAAGGAAGAATGAAGGAACAAGGCTAAAGCATGAGACTAATAAAACATGACTAGGAATTGCCACTTTTACTTGAAAAGGACTTAAATCTCAGATGAACCTTATATTAGAATAATTAAAAAGTCAAGTAATGGATATCCTCTATAATTTGTAAAAAAACCAAAAACTTTTGACTGGATAACATCTAAGTTTAAGAGTTGTCCTCAGTACGTAACTGAATATCATATAGCAACAAACCCAGAATTTTAGCTTTAAATAATTAAATGATGACAAAGGTAGTTATTTCTGAAGTGACTTGTGAATTTAACAACTAAATGGGGCTCTTATAATAAGCTCTCTCACATTTAAAAATATTTAACCTATTCAGTAAGTTTACTACTGAATACCCATCTACTTGGTTTCCTACGGAATATCAAGACTTTCATTTTGGAATAGTTAATTTCAAGATGTTCTTTAGCACAGTGCAAGAATAACGATTCTAGGATATTGCTAGGTGCCTCCTTGGGAAACAGACAGAATGGCTGCATCATCAGCCAACAGACAGACATAAAGAAAAGCAGTAGCACCAGCAATGCATATTTACATTTAATTGTGTACATTTAGCCTTGAGAAAAGATGACTAAAGGGAGAGACACAGCACTCTTCAAATAGCTGAAATGATGTCATATAGAAGGTAGATTCCGATTGACTAGTTAAAGAAAATTCTAAAAATTTGTCATTGGAACTGATTCCCAGAGAAGTAGTAGATTTCCTTTCATGGGAAGTGTTCCACTATTGCGCAGGGTGTTGGATTTGATGGATTATAAATTCCTTTTCAACTCCATGACTCAATAATTAGAAATAGGAAAACCGTGAAGATATGAGAAAAGCTTTGGGGTTACTTGCAATAGTATAATCTTTTGGGATTTAAGGTTTGTTTTTATGATGTTATTGCATTTCTGTCTCTGTGTGTATCTCCATATAGTCCTTTGATAGTTTTTTAAGAAAGATAGTGAAAACAAACAGATAATACGCAAGTCTTGGGGAAATTAGTATGGAATAAATTAACCCAAGAAATTCAAGAAGCAGCCCCAAATTTCTCTTAAATACTGAGAGCAAGACAAAGAAGGAAGTAAATGAACACCAGAAAAAGTATGATGAAAAATAAAGAAAAACTAGAATGGAGTCATTGGAGATACAGGAAGGCATCAATTTCTCCCAGTATATGGCTCTTCACATAACTTCATTATTCCCCCCCCCCCCAAATATTTAAAGTTCTATAATATTTTCAAAGTAATAAAAAATACTTTAGGTTACGATTTGCTAGTTTAAACATTCCATCCGCAATGGAGATGTTACATTTAAATTCGCAGTCTAAAGAAGGTATATAATGCCACTACAGAAAGCCTAATGCCAGTTTGTTAAAAAGTATTTCTACAGTGAAGTAGGTCCTCAGCTAGAAACAGCAGACACAGCCTTTATCTATTATTTATGCTGCTTTGTGCCTATGTCAGCTCCTGATTAATAATTGATTTTAATTTCATTATGGCAGATTTTATTACAGTCTAATTTAATTAAACGGTGAATTGCCTCCCAGATGCCACCACTTGTACCATATTTTAAATAAAGCTGATACAACACAGATTTGATTGCAGTTTCATCCCAAGTAAAAACAGCATAGAACCTAATTGACTCAAACATTTTATATTGATATATGCAATGCATCAAATTGAGGTTTTGATGTGCAAAAAATACGTTTCAATTCACAGACTCATTGAAGTAATAGCTTCTGTGATTCTCAATTCCAAATATCTGGATTATAAACCACTTTCTCTCCAAAGAAAAAGACAAAAGATTTAATATGTGAACATGGTGTTAAGCCTTTATATGAAGATTGTTTCAGGCTTAGGGTGGTAATGAAAGGTTACAAGCTTAATTAGATAGTACTTTGCCATGTGTTAGGATCTCAAGTTACATAAAGGCATTCTGAGATAAAGAAGCAATGAAAGGACTTCCTTTGAAGCTATAAATATCAGTCTTCAGACTTGCCTGACTTCAGCACAAGAAAGTTCTGTGAATTCTCATCAAACAAAACAATATGTATGCAATCATTACATTATTTTTAAATTTCTTAAAATTTCAGGCTTTACTAATATTACACACACACACACACACACACAACCCAAATTATTTCAAATTAACTATTTTGTGCAAGGTTTGTAAAGCATTGATGTGAAGCTTTACTGTACATGTAGAGAGTTGTATTTACAGCAATGATCATTTCTAACTTTTCTATACTATTGGTGTCAACATAATTCTTCAAGAGAACTATACGTAACTTTAGAAATCATTATTATGACCCCTCATTGACAGAAAATGTTATTATAAACTGAGCAGCAATTCACTTCCTCATAATCAAGTTAGTTCTCAATTCATGGCGTGGGTAACGTCATATGATAAATATACTCATCAAAGTTTCAAGTAGTAAAAATGTTACTGTGGTAGATCTGTGACTGCCTAGATACCCAAATGATTATTAGGCTGTTTACCTTAATGCATTTGATTAAAAAAAATCAAATGACCTACTTTTGATAAAAGAATTACTATTGTAACCACTATCTGAGCACATTTCTTAAAAACAAATAAAAACCAAACAAATTATCCTATTCTATTTTATCCTATCATATTCCAACAACATGCGCTACAAGTATAAAATTATTTTTAGTTTGCCATATAATTAACACATTATTTACAGCCTAATTCTATACATGTCTACCTACAATTATATTGTACCAAGTTAAAAAAAACCAACATGCACAAATTTGGTATTTAAGGGATTACAACCTTAATGAATATTTTTATATTAAGATACAGGACACTAATTTGTCTTGAGAATTGTTCTATGAATTAAGTTTCTGTTCAAACATTGAGATACCATTTAGGAATCCCAAGACATTTATATCTAAAATTAAACCTCCAACTTCAACAAGTAATCCTACATATTGATTGCCTACTAGTTTCCAGTTTTCATTACATATGTAGACTTCCTGCAAATACCCAAAAGAAAAAAAAAATGGAAAAGAAAAAAAGAATGAAAATTAGCAAAAGAAGAAAGCTTTAGAAAAGAAACAAAAACAATGGAGAAATGACTTTAATGTATTTATGGCTTCTTTGGAATAATTGATCTCATTAGACGGCTCCAATTACTGTATATTATTACGAGAAACAAAAAAGAAATACAACTTCAACCGTGACTTTTTAAAAATGAATTGTTATGTTCACATTCAAACCCATTTTTGTACCTTAGCTAAAATATATGTTCTTTGCTCTTGTAAAGAAAACCAGGTAGCTTTTAAAAGAATACCAATTTGGGATACTTTTAGATGGCATATAATCCAATATTATTCCCAATTTTATTTAATTGAAATCCTCATGTTCTCTTAAAAAAGAATAGTCCCACATACTCTTAGAAAAAAGTGCTTATATTTTTCTAAATACAATTTTCACATTACTATTAAGGTTCTGCTCACCCTTTTTAAAGATGTGTTGATAGTATTTACCTTTATGGCTTGTTTTATTTTAATCACTTAAAACATCACTTAGATAATGTTAAATTTAAAAGTCGTTTTATTATTCATAATCTAATATGAATTATTCATAATACTCTTGGACAAGAAAGAAATGTCCCTTATCAAATGATATGCTATGTTCACCAACATCCTCCATTAAATTGCCATAACTAAGGCATCTAGATCTACATTTGGCTGAAAAACAGAAGTGCATCTCTGCTAGGTTCCTAAGATAAAAAGCATCACATTGGACTATAGCAGTACACTCCAACCTTTCCGATTTGGTAGACAGTCGGAGGCAGAGGCGGTGTGGAGGAGAAGGGATGGTTTTGTGCACATGCACCACTTTCACAAATGCAGCTGCACCTGCTCTCTCACACACACACTCACCCTCCACTTCCATGGCCCAATTCTGAATAGGCTGAAAATTCTTGTGATTTTAATTCAAAGCATTCTTATAGCAATTCATTAGTTATTTCTTCAAAGCAATACATGAAAGGCTTACAAATCTTTTGCAAAAGAAGAAATATTCACCAACATTTACAATCATGTATTAAATAATTACATACTGCAGTGCATACGCATACAAACACACATACACACACACTTCAGAGTGAGGCAGAGGTCTATTTAATATTTTCTGGATTTCCCTGAAAACAGGAATGGTAACTCTTCATGACATAGCTAAAGAGTTTAAAACAGCTTTAATGTTTAAGGGTATAATTCCAGAACATATTTTCAAAGAACTGAACAATCATGAGATTATGTTTTGTACTAGAAGGCTGAATGAGATAGTACAGTGGAAGAAAAGTCTCACCCCATATTGTGTTCTGCTTTGTTAGTTGATAGTGAAAAGCTAGGAATTGGAAGGAATATAATGAGAGGTTTTTATTCCATTATTTAAAAAATTTCACTGGGGAAAACTTTTGTCTTCCTGCTTCTATTCATGAATCTTTCCTGGTAATCTTTAATCATTCATTTTGCCATTTCAGACTGAAAACATGTGTTACAATGGTGTGTGCTTCTGAAACTTGAAAGAAAAACAATTTTAGGATTTGTAAACTTTTTCCCAAAGAGGTAATCCTTCCATGCAAGACATTAGAGCATACAGACCACAAACCTGGAAGCTTTGCATTAGTTTTTGTTTATTAGAAGGACACATGGGAATCTTGCAATAGAACCTCTTGTCATGAAATTATGGAAATGTGGAATTGGGAAGGCAAATTAAGAGTGAGAAAATAACATAGAAAAGTTAAGTTATTTGTAGTAAAAATAGATCATGATTAACGCAAGTTTATTGTGAATAATGAAATATTCTACTTAGTGCAGTTTGTACAATGATGCCAAGTCACATTTAATGTGAACCAAAATTCAGTTTAAGGCAAGGCTAGGGCATGCACAGTTGAAGTTACCAAGCTGCCACTGGGATATGTTTTATTTTTTTTGTAATTACTTTAAATAAATTAGAAAAAGAAATGTCAGAAATAGTATACTTTCTCATTAGCTTTCCTTTTGTAGCGCTATATGAAGAGAAAGCTATCTCATAGAATACCTAGAATTATATTATTGGTACTGTTAGTTGCAACTTAGTATCAATATTTATACATATTTTGACATACATTTTGATAATTAGCTTAAGTAAAAATGGGAAAACTATGATTTACAATGCAACCTCTTAGCGTGTATATTAAAGATTTCCAGCTAGATTCCTAATGTATCAAATTTAACAGACTTTCTGTAACAATATTATGAAATTATTTCTAGATGTTAAAGATATGGTGGGTAATCCTTCTTTCATCTACAGTAAAAGAAATAAAACAAATGTACATGTATGATATTAATGTTCTGCCCTCAATATTATTATAAAATTAAATCAACCGTAATTGCATAGTATTGTGAATGTATTATTTCCAATTCTTAGATCTATTGTTTAAGATAAAATGAGCTGGAATTATGGTTGTAAGTCATGGTAGTTGTTAAGCAAAGTAATTGTACACAATTTTACAACATGTTTTGCTGATATGGTGGACATTTAAGCAAAGCTGTTTTCACTAATGGACATTTTTTGCTTGAAGTTGGAAGTAAATGCTGGAAATTGGCAAAAAATGTTGGAAATCTTGGCCATGTAACTACAGGAAAACGCAGATGGCTACAAATGTGAGACAGATGCCAATTGTTCAAAATGTGACTGTAGGGGAAAATCTGAGTTCTTGGATCATGCAGAGTCTATCAGCATTGAATCTCTGATTATCAGAGCCCAGATGCAATAGGTGGGACATGGCATCAGAATGAATGACTGGTGTATGGTCCATGAGCGTACTGAATCCAGAAAGAGACTTTGAGGACAACCACACAAATGCTACAAAGATACTATGAAAGAAACTTTGTGCCATTTATGACATCCAGCCAAGAAAACTAGAAGATGCAGCTCCTCTGCTATGAAAGCCTCACCAGCTTTTAAGACAGCCATAATCAAAAACTAATAGAAAACCATGAGTGGTGTCACAGAATGATACTCTCAATTACTACAACAATGGACTTCCAATTTTTCTCTATGTCCAGAATCCACAAAAAACAATTTTAATATCTAGTGTTATGGAAGGGATACCTGTTGTCGGAGGCCTCCTTGGTACACAGTTCCGATATGACAGCGCCCCATCTGATTGCCAGATTTCACCACCAGAATCCCACGAAAAGGGGTTCAGAGTGTAATGGATTGAACTAATTCTGTCTTTTGTCTTATAGTTGCCATCTCTGTGGTGGGGGGGGGTACATGTCAGCCCTGGGACACACGGGCTGCCATTTCAGGGGATGGATGACTCACTCAGCACTGATACCTATCTTGATGGCATGGTAGTCCTTCCATCCTTCCAAGATGGATAAAATGAGGAGCCAGATTATTCTGTTCTAAGATCAGAACCGGACAGACTGAGGAAAGGCGGCTTTAAAGGTTGCTCATGGTTTATTTCAAAAAGCACACTAACGTGACAGTTCTTGTTTAGCCGTGAAGCAACAGCTATTGGCCTCTTTGATAGCTCCTTTTATACTGAGCAATAAAAATGGCAGCCAATCCGGTTGCGGCAGTGTGCTCCCTGCAGGCACAGACCATAGGGAGAACTTCAGACACAGCATTCCTTCCCACCTCAACAGCGCATGCATAGTCTTGGGAGTCTTGGAGGTAAGCATGGTGGTATCTGGCCCTCGTGGATCTGTGCAGAGTAGGTTCAGTCGTTGCTGCTGGAGAAGTCAAGGTTTCTGGAATGGCCGGAGACTGCATCAGTACTTTGCCTGGAATGAGTTCGACCAGAGCTGGAATCTCTGCTGCATGCTCTCTGGCATGTTGCAGGCATGGTCAGCTCGAGCTCTGCTGGTGGGGCCTTAACGTTGTTCCAAGGTGGATAATATTCAGGCCCAGGGTTTCTTCACTCCCTTAACTGGTTAATATGGAGTCTTCACACTCTGCCATTCTTCAACTCAGTTACAAAAGAACAGGGCCCTGTTATTTTTATTATAGTGGCTGCTAGCCACCAATGTGTGGGGCCACCAATGTGTGCTAGATCCCATGCCCTATTAAAAAGAACTCAAAGGTTCTGGACATATATTGGAGCACATTGTCTGTGACTATGAGATCCAGGAGTCCATGTGTGGCAAAGAGTTTCTGTAGGGTGGTGATCATGGCCTTAGACATGGTTGAGGGCATCAGCAGTACCTTTAGCCACTTTGAGAAGGTGTCAGTCGTAATTAAGAAATCTTGCCTTTTAAATGGCCCTGCAAAATCTACGTGTAAGCGGGACCAGAGGCCTTGAGGGCTTTCCCATTCCCTGACTGGTGCTAGAGGGCATGTAGGCCTTGATTCCTGGCACTGCTTATAGCCTGACATCCATTTGGAGACTGCTTGGTCCATTCCTGGATACCACATGTCCTTCCGGCCCAACCCTTTCATATGGATAATGCCTGGATGACTCTTGTGAAGGGCTTTCAGGACTGGGCAACGAGGCTGGGACCACTACTGTACTTCCTCCTAAACAGCCCTTAAGAGTGGATAGTTTGTGCTGATGGCTTTTAAAGGGGTGAAGACCCTTGCTCACCAGCCCCAGTGGCCACTCCCTTTTCATCCAGTCCAGTACTTGTGACAAAATGTTGTCCTTAGCAGAATGTTTAGCCACGCACATCTGTGGCTGTTAATGGGAACTGATGGTGGTTTATTAGAAAGATAGATAGTGCCAGGACACAGCACAGATTGTTTGGGAAAATATGCTGACTCTGTAAACTGCTTAGAGATGGCTGTAAAGTACTGTGAAGTGGTATATAAGTCTAAGTGCTATTGCTATTAAGCATATGGATTTTTACTCTGGTATGAAAATTGCATCTTCAATGGTACAGTTCTGTAAATCTCTGTTTATTCTGCAAGGCTATGGAAACTTCCATGGGGAGACTTACAAACTTCCATGAGGAATTACAAGTGAAATGAAAAGTCTGGCTGTTCAAGCAATTTTCTCACATAATGTTGAACCAATCCCATTAAAAAAAATGTGTAACAATTTAACCAAATATTTACTTACTGACTGTTCATTTAAATCCTGAGTATCTTCCATGGAGATTACTCACTTTTCTTCCACAAAGAGAACCGGTTGAGAAGTAACTGGATGTCCTAATTTTAAAAACAACAAGACAAAGTATTACTTGGTTTCTACAGTTGTACACACACACACACACACACACACATGCACAAAACCTACATATTAGAAACATATTATGCCTATACAGTAGATTCATTTGTTCATAGCTGAAAGAAAATTTAAGTACAGCAACTAATTGGCACTAGATGTTCAAAACAAATCTATAAACAATGCATATAATACATTGAAATTGGAACTGACATTAATAAGTAGAAGGTACACATTTTACTACCAATATTTTTTTTTTCATTTTCAGCCATGATTTTCCTTAAAATCAATTTTTGTTCATAGAAATAGAAAACTGTATCAAAAATTTCAGAATTTATCTGCATTTTCAATTTTTGGTGGCAACTCCATGTGAAATGTAAACCAAATTCCAGTTTTCATATGCAAATGAGAGTCTTTGGTAGAAAAATCATTCTAAAATCAATCAGCAAAAGCATTAGATAAGAATCAGAACTAAATAAGCTTAAGATTTGATTAATCTCTATCCGAACGTAGAAAAAGTTTTAGAAATATCAAATACAACATTTTAAATTTGTGATCCAGATCTTAGAAATATAAGTTAACAGTTCCATTTAAAAGAATTACTTGGATTGTTAATGTTTGTATCTAAAAAGGAAGATAGTCCACTTTTATGGCCAATTCATGAAAGCAAGATAAAAGTGGCACTTCAGTTAATTAGAATATAACTTCATGCTACATGGTAATACATCCACTCTTTCCTGTGATAACTTGCTAAGTAGTACCTTTTATTACAACATGGAATAATTCTGTGAAAATATCTACAGACCCCTCACATCCTGGACATAAACTATTTCAACTCCTACCCTCAAAACGACGCTATAGAACACTGCACACCAGAGCAACTAGACACAGGGATAGTTTCCCCCCGAAAGCCATCACTCCGCTAAACAAATAATTCCCTCAGCACTGTCCAACTATTTACTAAGTCTGCATTACTATTACTATCAATCCTCCCATCCATCCTATCACCCATCTCCTCCCACTTATTACTATATTATTGTAGCATTGTTGCTTGTATCCTTACGATTTATATTGACTGTTTCCTAGTATGATTTGATCGCTTATTGTACCCTATGACTATTGTTAAGTATTGTACCTTATGATTCTTGACTCTTGATGAATGTATCTTTCCTTTTATATACACTGAGAATATACACTGAACCAAGAGAAATTCCTTGTGTGTCCAATCACACTTGGCCAATAAAGAATTCTATTCTATTCATGAAATTATTTTTAAGTTCATACATGAAATTTTACTCTCTTAGAGATGGGGTTATTGTTGATATATTTGTATACTGCTTTATTTCAAAATGAGACTCCACGCAGTTTATAATAAAATAACTATTTACTAACAATTACACAAACCCATCAAAATGGAACTAACCAATATTTTCATGATGGCATGAGAGATAATTAAATTTGTCCATAGGACCTCTGAAAAAGCCTTTCTGAAGAATAGGTTACTCCAAAGGATTTTAAAACCGAGGGAAAGTCATGATAATATGGTTACAAGTTGCATTTGTTTTCATGAAACATGCCTAAAAGTATACTCCAGTACTAGACAATAAAGTTGCTCCCCAATACATTCATCAAGAGTCAAGAATCATAAGGTACAATAGTTAACAATAGTCATAGGGTACAATAAGCAATCAAATCATACTAGGAAACAGTCAATATAAATCATAAGGATACAAGCAACAATGCTACAGTAATATAGTAATAAGTGGGAGGAGATGGGTGAAAGGAACGATGGGAGGATTGATGGTAATAGTAATGCAGACTTAGTAAATAGCTGGACAGTGCTGCGGGAATTATTTGCCTTAGTCAACAAAGCATTCAATCTAGCATTCTAAATTGGCTGCAGTTTCAATACCATGTAGAAAGCATTAAAATAGGCCAAATGATAGTCAGATTTGGAACGTTCAGAATTACTGTATATACAATTGACACAGAGGTCATAGTTGTGCAAATACAATCCTATTTTCAAAACTGGAAATTTAAATAGAAAGGTTCTTGTATGTGTAAATAAAGTTTATTACTGAAAAAACTACTGGCATTGAACTCTAAAACTGAAACTGTCTTCTAGTGAAGCCATGTCAACCTTTTCTCACTCCTTCAGGTGAGCAGCCATAGCATCAAAAATAAGGTCAGTCCCATTTTTTGAAATCATTTGAGCAGGATAGATTGAAGCAGTTATAAGCTAATGAGTCTAAATCACATCTTAATCAAGTAAATAATTATAATAAAAGTGACCCACTAGAATTTACATCTTATAACCAATGTATCAAAGGTGAATAAAATAACTTTTTAATAATTAATAAATAAAATTAAAATAGATCCAGAAAATATGCTTTATCTATTAAGCATCAAGAGCTGAAATGACACCAAGCATAGATTTTTTGCTCTCAGAAAACAGCAACAAAGCAGTCAGATCATCTGAACAAAAACAGAAATGACAATTATTTCTCCAGCACAACCACCATCAAGCAGCTGTTCTTTCAAAGTCATGTATCAGTTTCTTCTGAATTTGCTATTGATGCTCTAGCCATCACACTAGTTATAGTACTGCTCCATCAATTACTTGAAGCTTCAATATAAACGTAAAATATTTTTGTGGTTATTTTATTTTTTCCATTAAAAAACTTCACTGAACAATGATATGGCATATTATACATACATACATACATACATACACACACACACACACACACACACACACACATACATACATACCTCTTTCAATAAGTACATCAACAGTGCTTCGTTTATTATGGATGGTAATATTGTTAGCCAGATTACTATCTGTTCACAACAATGTGAAGTCACAACTGCAAAATTCCTTTGTCAGTGTTGACCTTCATATGCATCAAGAACCTTGCATATTGTAATGAATTGACATAGTATATGTCTGGATACAAGCCTTTTGCAATTGACAGATGGAATTTTATCGATGTGCAGAATTTCTAAGTACCATCCAAGATGTTTTCGTATGGCACCAAGTGCCACATATTTCCCAAACATTTCTCTGTTTGGATGATTATTTAACAGGTAAAATCAGAAGTGAGGCTACTCTTGATTTATGCTTTTATACTTTACTCTTAATCAATATAGGCACAACTACTCCAAATAACAGTGGTACAGTCATTATAAGACCTGACTGCTAACATTACACAGCAAGCAAAACTATCAGCAGGCACAGAGCAGAGGTGGTCTTTAGCAGGTTCTGACCAGTTCTGGAGAACCAGTAGCGGAAATTTTGAGTAGTTCAGAGAACCAGCAAATATCACCTCTGACTGGAGATTTTACAGTATCCTTCCCCTGCCATGCCTACCAAGCCATGCCCACAGAACTGGTAGTAAAATTGTTTGAATCCCACCACTGGCACAGAGACAGCGATCAGGAGAAGGAAACACTGTGAAGCCATTAACCTTTATTGTTCAGACAATGATGTGATTTAATTATATTCTAAGATGGAAAATATCCATAGTGTATAAACAACATGGCAACTAAAATTGCCAAGCATCAAAGAAAAGGAAAGTGACAAATATGATTGTCTGAATTCTATAGAGCTCTAAAATAACAATAACAATTTGAAAGGTCAGAGATATGGGCCAGACAAAGTTCCAATACAGCCACATCTGACAGTTTTATCTCAGCCTTTCAGGTGAGTTTTCTAAAAAAAAAAAAATCTTTGAAACTAAGAGCAGACTTCAACTGGATATTATTTTGTTGCCTAATACACATATACAACATTGTTTCCAACATCTTGTGCCTTTCTCATGTTGCTCCACTAAGTCAGTGGTTCCCAATCTTTTTGGCAACAGGGAACGGTTTCATTGAAGACAATTCTTCCACAGACCATGAGAAGGATGGTATCACGCGCAACCTAGATCCCACACATGCACAGCTGAAGCTTCACTTGCCTTGTGCAACTCTGTTCTTAACAAGCTGCGGGCCACTACCAGTCCATGGTCCAGGGTTGGGGAATCCCTACATTAGTGATTTATTTTACTCCAGATCAATAGAAAAATACTATCAGAATGCTAAGATTAATTTACATTATTGTGGCAAATGTAACTGATACATACGGGGATAGACAACAATTCCTCTTTTAGTTTATTCGGAGAGCAAATTTTGCCATAAGAATTTAGAAACCAAGCAATAGTCATAATAAAATTGAAGTAACTTTAAGAAAGTACCTTCCACATAGAATATATCCACTCAATTAATTTAGGAGGTCCTCACTGAAGCCAGCCCAAACACTTGAGATTATACAGTGTTTCAGTGACTAAACACTAGATATAAAAAAAAAAATGCTATGCAAAATGACTACTAGTGCTCCTAACAGTTTGCATAACACATGTGAATATCATTCAATACTAATGATAAAAATATTAGGTTTTAATTAGTTAAAAGGTGCTTGTTTTAAAATTAACTGTGGACCATTCCAAACTAACTCATCACAAAATATTTCCACTGGAACCTTGCCACTTTCCTTACAAATAACATTCATTTATGAGAACATGTTTAATTATCTTACAGTTAAAAAACAAACAAAAAGAACAAGTCAAATGACAAAAACCTGAAATTTAACAAAACACCATTTAAATTTAGTTATATTCCCATAAAATGATCCAATATACCCTAATAAATCATATATGTGTGCAAAAGATATGTGTGCATAAGTGCACCAATCGTGCCTACCGTCCCTGTCCTATTGTTTTTTATTTTTCTTATAAGTACCTATCTCGTGTATACAAAACTACATTTATTCTTATACCTGTATCTTGTAAGTGATTGACAAATCAAATAAATACTAAAAAAAAAATCTGCAGGCAATTTATGTATATTATTGTTAGCCGTATTATCTATTCATATAAATTAATAAGCATGTGTAGTATAGAATTTTCTGATGTTACTGTTATTTGCTTAATAAATTAAATGTATAATGACCATACTATATGTATCTTCTATAAATACATGGTTGCTATTTTCCTAATGCAGGAAATATCCTAATCTTATTTTTACATCCCCTAACTCATAGATAGTAGAGCAGTGTGTGTGGACGCGCACACACACATTCACATTTTCCTGTACACACACGTGCAAGCACTTGTAGGAACTACTTCCTCAAATGTTCACATACTTCATCAGATGTTCACATCACTATATCATAAATTAAAAACAACTACGCTTTAGTATGAGAGACATGAAATTCTATCTTTGCAACTGACATAAAAGTTGATATCTGATCCTGAAGTCTCAGGCCCGTATAGTCTTTCAAATTAGTAAGTCTGTATCTACCGTATAGAATATTGTGCATGTGCATACATACGTACATACATTCATAATTTTTAGAATACAGTATGTGGCAAACATTGCAAATTTTACTTTCTATATTGAACTTTTACAAATCCAACATTTTAAAATCGCCTCCAACAGTTTTATTATTTACAAGATAGTCTGCAAATCTAAACTGATCACTAAATATCTGCAGCCAAAAAGAGAATAAATCATTACATTAGCATTTTTTCTATTTACATATAGCTTTTTCATTCATTTCTTCTTCCATATCAGACTTGTTCCATGTATAGAAAACTATCCTGATATGAAATGCCATTCATACATTGTCACTTACAGAACAAGAAGTGAATTGTTTCCAACTGGGTTAATATACATGTTTGGCTAAGTATTTAGAAATATAGATGTAAGTAAGCCTTTACAAACTGCAAATGTCTTGGGCCCAAATTTACAATATTTGAACTGACTTAAGTATTTTATTTTTCTTCAATTATTTTTTTGAAGGTAGCAGAATAGCAGATTCATATAGGAGACAATAATCAGAATTTTATGTTTTTTTCCATTTTGACTAAGGAATAACAAAAAAGCAGTTATTAACTGCATATAGCATACAATGTTTCAACAACACTACTTTTCCAATTCTCAATCTAACAGGTCATTAGTTGTATACATTTCTGCTCAGAAGGATGTCACATTAAGCTAAATAGAATTTACTCCCAGGTGAAATTTATCTTTGTTTCAAAGCTACTTGACAAAGGGTATATTTCAAAGTAGATTTGTTCAGAGCCACATAAACAATGCTTTAAAAATCTATCCCAACAGATGAGGTTCTTATTGAAAACCTCTAATATGGAACACTAAAGTAGAAAGAAAGTAAATTAAGGCAGCTGGCATGGGCATACAACCAATGAAACATCTGTGCCTGTCCCCATGATATATTTATCACATTTTACAAGTCTCTGAAAACTTAGAGTTTATATCCACTCATGCTAGTTTATAAATCTGTTTTATAAAGAAACTGCATTATCCAAAGTATTGAAAATTATGAAAAGACTTTTTTAAGCATTCTGATGTGGTTTTATTTATATAAGTTTATATTTATGCAAATGCATACAGCTATGTGAAATTACACCTAGAGTGGTAAGAAAGGAAAACATTTAGCTTACCTAAAGATATGACTGCCATTAAAATACAGTTTATGATGCAGTGGAATTGTTCATTGCTTTATTTTATTTTACCGACCTTTATCCTATGTAGAACAATTAAAGCTTATGCCTCAAGTAAAAGTTAAAAAAAGTTGGGCTTGATTCCTGATAACCTTATAGGCATGTTCATACAGCTTTCTTGACAAAAGAAGATGTTTCTTGTTGCCTACAAGCTTTAAACCAGAGGTCTCCAAACTTGGCAACTTTAAGACTTGTGGACTTCAAGTCCAGAATTCTCCAGCCAGCTATTCTGGGAGTTGAAGTCCGCAAGTCTTAAAGTTGCCAAATTTGAGAAGCCCTGCTTTAATCTATTACATTCAAGGTATATTTGATTGTATATACATAAGCAACTTGCTGGGTTGAATTCCCAAATGGATCTGTCTTCTAGTTGTAAATTTAAATAAATGGAATTGGTATAACTTACAGCTACGGTTCACCAAAATTATTTAAACAAAACACAATAGTTACATTTGTGTATTCAGGATTGAACGAGTGATTTATCGAACAATTTTAAAACTTTCTGATTATCAGAAATTGCTTTAAAAAGTGTCTCAATTCCCAAAGTGACCTTTTGTTATAGTTATCAGCTTATTACTTTTATTTTATTTTTTCAAAATATTTTTCCCATAGCTTCTGCTTAGCCCACCAGATAGAGCACAAAAGGCACGTGCTGGGTTCTCTCCATTCAACAGGGTCATCCTGTTGGATCCAGAAGTTGTGTTTTAATTGTGGCACCTAATCCTGGAAACGTATCTCTCCAGAAATCCAGATAGACCCAACCATGTTAGCCTTTCACCAAGCTTTGAAGACCAGATGATTGGGTCAGATAGTTAGGTGTGGGCTAGTTTTTCAAATTTGTTTTTTGTGTTTTAAACTTGGACATCATGGGTCAATAGCAATAGCTGTTCTAATAATTGAACGCCACCAGAATCACTGTCCTAAGATAGGTAGCCATGTAAACTATTTAATTAAAAACATACAAATCCTGGCTTTTAGAAACGTTATTATATTTGACTTCAGTTTATTTTCAGTTGAAATGAAACTATATAAATGGTTTACACAGACAGCAAAGATAATGTAATAGATCATATTTTGGCTCTTCTGTGAATATTGATATTATTTTTATAGGTATAAAATATACCACTATTCTAAACTTCCACAAACTATCAATCTTATTTTCTCTATTGCACTGAAATATTGTCTAACAATGTGCAATTACTGTCACTTCAAAAGGTGTAGATCAAAAAGCTCTATTATACATATGTTAGTTTTATATACTATTAACCTACTTAAAAAGTAATTAATGTTCCTTTTGTTTAAGAAGACTTATCAAAAATGAAAGGTAAGTAAGTAACTTTAAGTTACTTAAAGTAACTTTAAGTAACTTTATAAAGTGCTAAGAATAAGTTTTGAAAATATGTTGAAACTAATGTTCTATTGGAAAATGAATAGGTAAATATTACATAAGAGCAAGGGTCAACACTCTACTTGAATAAAATTTCAAAACTAGCATGTAGTAAAATAATAATCCAAAAGGTTCTAGATGTCTAAATATTGAAGTTAAATGGAAAATGATTGTTACACTTGGATCCCACTATTAGTCATGGTCTTATCCTGAGGACCTCTCTTGTTCCTCTTGCATTTTGATATGGGGAGCTGAGGAGGGGAGAAAGAATTGCCATAGCTTACTATTCCATGAAGTATAATTTCTTTTGACTGTCATATTTTTGAAGTACAGAAATGTCAAGCCCTGATTAATACAGCTTGATTGGTTCAATAGGCCATAAAGGTTTAGGATTCAGGCATAAACTTGCATAATTTAAAATGCATACAGAAATATCTTGTCACTGATGTCCTGAAGCACAGAATTTAAAAAAAAGATTATATCCAGTTTTGAAGAAAAATAAATACAAATATATGATTAGTATCCAGATGGATTATTAAATCATAATTTCATACAAAACAATGAGATTAAAAAATATTTTAAAAGAACATGTTATAAGAAAGTTTGAAGCATCAAAATAAGATATTATGAATATACTTTAAGTTTAATAGTATCTTAATAATATGCAAAAGTTTCATTCAGCTAAATACCCAGTTTTTGAAAAGAATTCCTAGTAAAAATGTTCCTTTTACAGTTAAATCAGTGATCAAATATTCATGAAGTAATTTCTGCTGCTAAACAATGTAGTATTGTTGATAACTATCTGCTATCCAGAGCAAAAAAAATTTATATTTATAAACAATACCTTTATGTATTATTCTCAAGATATAGCCTGAAGCCATGAAAATGTTCATGCCTTTAGTGTACTATATAAAACATTATGTAGAGCTTATTATTGCTAATAATCATAGTGTCAATAAAGGATATTTTATTATGCTTGACATCAAATTTCAAATCATACTTATTTATTCTTGGCATTATAAACAGATTTATACAATGATATTTGCATTAATTCATAATAAAATAATGAAAATGTAAATATAACAGTATGGAAATATGTAGATTTCTGACGTTGTTGTATAACAATTTCAATTTGTCACAGGTTTGCAATGTGAGTTTGGGAAATCAGTTAAGATTTCATTGCACAAAAAAGACGAATATGTTCCACACTGTGGATTATTTATTTTAAACAAATGTTAACTGAAGGTAAAACTGATAATGAAACAATTGCATTACAAAATACTAAACAAATATATATTTTAACAGTTTCTTTGCAGTGGACTCACTTTTCAAAGGAGACTAAAAGCATACAGTATTACATCAAGAAAATAAATTTCAGCTATTCTTTTTATTTAATTTTAAAAGTGTACCTGCTTTTTGTTTAAAGATGGATTTTAAAGAATAACTCATCCATTTATTTCTTCAAGCAGCAATTGAAAATATTTACTACTAGGCAGAACCTAATTTTAGGCTTTAAGTGCTTTAACAGCTCTATGAAATATGATCAGCAGCTGCTATATAAAAGTATGCCGAATAAACTCCTCTTGTAAAAAAAAAAAAAAGCCCTCTAAGCAGTTTAGATATTTTCATTTTTAAAGGTTACACCAAGAACTTTATCAAAAATCATTCCAATAAATACAATTATGTCCCAGGTATGATATTACCTGAAAATGAGAAGGTAAACATCTAATCAACCTTCACTTTCATATGTAGATTTTCCCTCTTCTGTAAAATAACCACAACAGTAGATTTTGTCCATGATAACTTGCAAAATAATTTGGTTCTGCAGTCTTCAAATGATTACAATATTGTATATAATAATTTACCTATTTTAGGGGTGGGTGGGTGCTATTTGTTATAGTTAAGCTTCTGTACATCTCTCATTCCCATCGGTAGTATTAATAATACTGGGGTGCTTAATATTCATTTTTAAAAATTCCTTTGATATCAGAACTTCTATATTTCTTTCGTTAAAAATAGAGCTTAAAAGTCTATTATTAGAGGAATAACAATATAGAAGTATAAAAATTGTACAAATAAGGAGTAAAAATGATGACAAAATGAGTTAGATGAGTTAGAATTTTATCAATCAATTCTTTCTTACCATAAAACAAGTTCCTATTACACAAACATTCAAAATTACTGTGGCTTTGCGTCATTAGAAAAAAAGTATTATTTAGTGCTTGTATTTATTTATTTATTTAATTTCTATAGTATACCTCACTATAAAGATACTCCATTATCAATAATACTTATAACAAATATATTTTTTACAATAAGGATACCTTAAAAAACACTGCCACAAACAAAACAGAATATTGGTAATTGATGGGATAGTGTTTAATAAAAACTCTTAAACAAAAATGCCAAGCATTTTTAAAATGCAGACTGGGTGAAATTAAGAAATATATTTGCATTCTTAATGAAACTACTAGAATGAAATATGGTATATTTATATCATGACTATGTTTGCAATGCTGATAAATTAAAGGGAAAAAATAGTGCTTGGATCTCTGTTTCCCTAATCACAAACGCCTGGCCGGAAAATAAAGGATATACAAAAGTCTCAAGTGCAGAGAAACCTATGTCTGCTGGAACTGGACTCAAACCTACCTAATACATTCATTTATGAAAAATAATCAATTAATCAATCTTTCTCTTAATAATCTAATGTAAACTTATTTTAAAATTTCAAAAGGTCTAATTATGTTGCCTGCTGTCCATTTTCCCAACCTTAGCTCATTCTAACAATGCAGAGATAAAAACAGGAATAGATCAGTTTTACTAACAATAATTTTCTGTCAGGTGGACAAAATTCCCAAACAATCATTGTCTTTGGAAAGTAAAAACTTCGTATGCCAATGTCATTGCATAATGAAATAGTTGCAAGTAGAAGAGCAACATACAATAGCCCTAATAACAGACAAAATAGCTTGATGTATTAAATTTGTCACTATTTATCTGCAGCATTGTCACAAAATGCTAAATTTTGAGATCCTCCAGATCCAGGACATACTGTTTTGTCATAAAACCTGCATTCTTTCTTCCTTTTTCTTTTATACCAAAGCATCTAAATGAGAAGGCAACATCAATGGCTAAAGCCCAAGGGGCTGAATATAAAATAACTATTACTTCAAGGAGGACCAACCACAAAAAAGTCTTCCACGTGGTAGTATTTTAAGATCAAAACACAACTCATTGATTGTATAATGTTCACTGCACCTCACTCAACTTGATCTACAAAGTCAATTCCTCCGTTGCTCAGAATAATTGAAAGAAGGGAAGGAGTTTACTATGTGTTTTGTAGCTGTAAGCTTAAATTCGCTCATAAACGTTTGGTGGGGTTTTTTTTAAACCTATTCACAAAAAATGCAGGTGGAGCAGCTTACATTCCTTTTTTAAAAAATTTCCTATGTTACTCGAACTCTAAAAATCAAACTTCCTCATTAAGCCCTGCATGGCAAACTTACTTCTCCAGGATAAACATGAAGTTCCAGGTTTTCAATGCAACAAAGTATCGCCCGGTTTAGGTTCAACATTTATAATCCAAGTTAGGGCAGAAAAAGAAAAAAACCCGACTGTTTCCCAAAAAGGCTGGCACAGAGTTTCTCCAATTAAAAATACAAGTAATTTTTTTTTTAAAAAGAAAAAAAACCTCATAACCCCCCGCCAGAGTTTGGGAGATTTTTCACAATTTTTCCCTCGTCCCCCACTTCAACCCACCCGACCCCACCCCACCTACAGCGACGATTCCCTGCCGAAACGCCAACTCCGTCCCGGTTTGAAGCAAGTCCAGTCGAGCCACAGTAAAGAAACACAACGCTAGATAAACAAGCGACCTTTGCAAACCAGAAGCCGAAAAGCGAGGAGGAACCCAACCCAGGGCGTCAAAAGCGGCCGTCTGATTTCTCTTACCGGTTATGTCACGTTTTGTTATTCTAGCGACCCTAAGCGACGGGAAGAGGCAAAGAAACCCGAGATGGTGGGGGAAATGTAGCACAGGCAAATTGGGAATTCTGGCCAAAAGACCCAAGGCGAACTTTTCTCAGATGCGGCGTTTCGTTCCGAAGAGGCCTCATTTACTTACAATATCCTCGGTCCTCTGGAGAGGGCTGGGGGGGGGGAAGCACCAGGGCGGCAACCCGAGCACTCCTCGAGTCCGCGACAACAACACCCCTCCCCGTCCCTCCCAAACAGAGCCGCCCCTCTGAGGAAAACTTCGCGCGTGTGTGTGTTTTTTTCCCTCGAGACCCAAAACAACACGCGCGCGCCCCCTCTACGCCCAGGTCCCGGGACGCGAAGAGCAAAATAGACTTGGGGAGAGCCGCTCGCCGGGCACCGAAGTCAGGCTAACCGAGACCGCCCCTTTGGTCAGCGGCTTTTCTGTTTCGGCCGCCAACCTTTCTCCCCCTGCCGCCCTCGCATCCCTCCCCCGCCGCGCCGTGGTTGTTCCCTTAAACTTGAAGGCTTAAAGGAAAGCGCGGTTAAAGCCACGGGACCAAGAGACGCGCCTTTCCCCCCTAACGGGTTTAAGTGGCCGCCAAAAGAAAAAGGGTTGGGGGAAGCTGGAGAGGAAAGAGAAACGAAAGGGGGGGAAAAAGGTAAGGGAAATGATCCTACCCACCTTTTCTTTCCTTTTTGTTTTTTCTTCTTCCCCTTCGGTCTCCTTCGGTCGATTCTTACAAGTTGCTGCTCCTGCTTTTCTGGATTATGTTTATTCTCTCCCCCGGCTCCAAAGCGAAGGTGCCGTCTTGAACGACTCTTTATTTATTTATTTATTTTCTTAGTCAGAGGAGAACCATCCCTCTCAAAGTTATATAGCCTCTTTTTGTTTTTGTTCACGCAACAAAGTTACAACGGGGCGAGGTGGGGTGGGGTGGGGAGGGGGGAATAAGAGAAACTTCGCTCGACAGCGCGGCCGATTAAAACTTATTTAAAAAAAAAAAAAAAACCTCCTTAAACTTTATTGAGGAGTCGCTAGTTTTGTCCCTCGCGCTTTTCGCCCCTTCTCCGTCTTTCCAAAAAGAGAAGAAAACGCTCCTCTTTGCAAGGGAGCCCCGAGCTCAGATGAGACACCCAGAAATTAGTGTCAGGGAAAAGAGGGAGGGGGAGTGTGTGTGTGTGTGTGTGTGTGTATAAAGGTTTTTAAAAAAAAAACAAAAAAAAAACAACGCGCGCCACGTTGCCTAATTTTTTGCGAGAAGCCTTTCCTCCAGTTTTGTTTTGTTTTGTTTTGTTTTTCCACTTGTGCGCCGACTTGTTGCGAGTTCGGGAGCGGCGCTCCTTGAAAGCGGCAGAAGGCCGGCGCGTGCGTGCGTGCGTGCGTGCCTGTCTAGAGTGCGAGGTGAGGGCGGGACGAGCGGAGTTTACAGCTGGACAGCCGCCGCTTTGTCATTGGCTGCTTTCTCGCCTGCGTCGATCGCGAGGCGCGGGAGGGAATCGGCACGTGGATGGATGCTGACCCGGGGCACCGCGACGCCCTCGGGTCCCCTGGCTGGTGGTGGGGCTGAATTGGCGAGGCGCGTCTGCTGTGCGCTGCGTTGCCTTGTTCTCCGTATCCCGGGTGAGGTTTCTCAACACCCCCATGAGCTTCCTCTTTTCCTAAGGAGTAGTAAAATAGTAATAATTAATTAAACAAGTTGTGGCCAGTAGTAAGCAAGCACTGATCCCTTCCACTGTCTAGGATTTAGGGCAATGTTTCCTTAAATCCATTCCCCACCCACCAACCCTTCTGTTCTCCCACCAGTTACAGTGGTGGGATTCAATTTTTTTTTTACTAACGGTTCTGTAGGCGTAGCTTGGTGGGCGTGAGAGGGGAAGGATACTGCAAAATCCCCATTCCCTCCCCACTCCTGAGGGAAGGTTACTGCAAAAGTTCATTCCCTCTCCACCCAGCTAACCTGCTTTCCAGCTCCGTTCTCCTGTGCAGGGCAACAAAAGAAGACCCAGCTGATCAGCTGGGACTGGGAGGCAGAGAATAGATGGGGGTGGGGGCCAGTCAGAGGTGGTATTTGCTGGTGCTCCAAACTACTCAAAATTTCTGCTACCAGTTCTCCAGAACTGGTCAGAACCTGCTGATTACCATCTCTGCACCAGAACCAGGTAAGAAAAGTCATTGAAGCTTGTTCTTAAACCACTCGTTATAACCACAGGGCCACTAGCCAATTTCTGTTTTATATCCGGAACCTTGCAAGTTGCAAGCTGCTTGCTTCATTTTGGAAAAGTAATCACTGGTCACCTCTGGAAGTGGATAGTTCTGCCCAGATGCACTTCAGTTAGTTTGCTTTTTTCTTCAAGCTTGAAAGCATGGGATCAGATAGCCAATCTGAGCATGTGGTTTCCTTTTCTGCCCCATATGGATTTCAGAGTGAGCCAACAACTTGAGTTGGATGTAAACATTCAGTCAAAGCCAAGAAGGCAAATTCTGAGCGGGTGGAGAAATCTATTAGTGCCTATCAGCTACTGCAAACAAATGAAATGTCAAGTGGTACTTTCGGTGATTGCCACATGCCAGAGGGCAAATAAGGATGAGTGGCCGACATTACCTATCTTGTGAACTTCTCAGAAACAACTGGTTAGGTAGTCCATGGAAATAATATGCAAGAGACTTCCCCTATTGTAAGCATAGTCACTAATGTGTTGGTCTTTGGAATACATCCAGCTATTCCTGAAGTTACATTGCCCTGAAATTGGTCATACAGTTAACATTTCACTTCAGAGGATTAAGGTAGCAAATAATTTCTTATTGCATGATACTAACGGTTGGATAGTATTGAAATAAAGCAAAGGTCTTCAAACTTGACAAGTTTAAAGCTTGTGGACTTCAACTCCCAGAATTCAGCTAACCTGACTGGAGGAAGAATTCTGGGAGTTGGAAGTTCACAAGTCTTTAAACTGTCAAGTTTGAAGACCCCTGACATAAAGGATCATCTGGGTACTGAAATTATGCAGATTAGTCAATAATGATATAACTTTTAGTTCTGCCTTTTTTTCTCAGTGACTTGCATAAGTTTGGAACCTTCCATTTCTGCTTCTTTGGTGGAAAACTTGGTTTTTTTAGTAAGTAAGTAAGTAAGTAAATAAATAAATAAATAAATAAATTCCTATTCCTTGCAGAAAATAATTGGATTGTTAGCAAACCTAGCAACCAAAATGTCTCAGGATAACTAACTGCTGCTACTTAAAAAAGAGCCAGCTTGGTGTAGGGATTAAGGCCCCAGCCTAGAAACTGGAATATGGTGAGTTATAGTCAGGGGTGGGTTTCTACCAGTTCTTTCCGCCTCTGTAGAACCGGTAGCTCTGAAGAGCAGCAGACATAGAACTGGTTCTATGTCTGCTGATGTTTTTGCCAACTTGCCCACCCGGGCTCTTACCTGACCTTTATTTCCTGATTTTTTTCAACTTCAGCTGCCCTGCGAGGCACAGCTGCAGTTAAAAAAGCAGGAAAAAAAGGCTTTTTGAAAGGCTGCTTCTCTGCAGGCAGCATGCTAATGACGATTTACAGGTGCGCCGGCAGCATGCAGGGAAGCACATTGTAAATCTCTGAACCTCGTAAATGTCCAAACTGGTAGTTAACCCTGTCCTACCTTAGGCAAACAAATTTAATAAATAAAAAAGCCAGCTGGGTGACCTTGGGCCAGTCACCCTCTCTTAGCCCTGGGAAATAGGCAATGGCAAACCACTTCTCAAATATTGCCAAGACAACTTCAGGGACTTGTTTAGGCAGTTGCCAAAAGTCAACACTGATTAGAAGGAGCAAACAAACGAAGATACAAAACTATTAACCTTATTTAATCTGAACTTATTGTTAGATGTTTCTGTGTATCTAGTACAGGGCTGTCAAACCTCCGACCTATGGGCCGGATGCATCATGTGCTGGCCACACCCACACCCAGTTTAGTGAAGAGGAAAAAAGTCCCGATATGTCATGTGATGCTGCCATGACACTGTGAGTTTGACATCCCTGATCTAGTAAATAAAAAGTGATGTAAACCTCTACTTTCATTTGTTGCATGAAAATTTCTTTTTTTTTTCCTTTTGAAAATATACTTTAAAAAGCAGAACTTTAAGCCAACATTTTCCAGATTGCAAGTGATTTCAAGTAAGACAGAAATATTATTGGGAAATGAATAAGCTTATCTAGCATCACTGATTCATTTTATTTCAAGTCCATAGTTTTTTTTAGAGCAGTAGACTTTAAATATATTCCGTGGACTATAGTTTCATTTGCTTTCCCCCCGCCCCTATCTGAGCACCATATTACTGGACCTGGGCTTGCAGCTCCTCCATAAGAATGACTAAAATATGAATTAGCCTCAAGTATCCTTCTCAGCTAGATGGAAGAAAAGTAATGCAATAAACATGACAATAAATTCTCAATGTGTAGTTGTTATAGGATGAATTGGGGCTTCCTCATAACACAAACTTTTTGCTTTGGCAAGACTCTTGTCTCTTTTACCACAGACATGCTCAGATCTCATGTGATACCACAACTTACTATTTCTTTTGATGAGATTCTTATTCCTACCCAGAAGAGCTTTGTCTATTTATTCTGCCCGACAAGGCCTTGTTTACATCTCAAGGCAATTTCATCAAACTGTTTTAGTCCATACACTGAGAATCTCACCTGTATTTCAGAGGCTCAAATGCCAGCAAAGTAAAATGGAATAGGCTATTTTTTTTCTTTTCCAGCTGTCAACTAAAATGAAGAAAAGTAGCTGAACGAGTATTAGGCTTTTTACAAAACAACCTTGATTCTGATGATTTTCATGTACAATAATAATGGCAACAGTAATGTTATTACCATTCCTTGTTTCCAGTTTTGTTTTGTTTTTTAAGGTCAATCTAACAACAGTCCTGGAATTTCCTGAAAATTGCTCATTCCAGCACTAAATTGGTCTTACCCTGTTTATCTTTTGGGGATGGGTCCAGGTTGGCCTAACCCATCTCAAATACCAGCTGCTATAGACAACGATATGCACCTTATTCAATACTTCATCATAAATGTTTTCTATGGAGTTTATATACTACATTTCCCCAACTTTGAGAATTATATACTGTAAATTTTTCAGCTATGCCTTTTCTATTAAAAGCTTAGTTTAAAAATTGAATATATAACTTTATACAATACTTTAAATATCTAAGCAAATATTAAAAACAGCCTTAATCATAAAACCTAAATGGTTTAGATATCTACATAAATGGGTTTCTGTGAATCGAGTTTAAACTTTCAATCAAGAAATTGAATTTCACTAAATGAATAATTTATTTGTTTGATATAGCAATAGCAGACTTACATACTGTCTTATAGTGCTTTACAGCCCTCTCTAAGCAGATTACAGAGTCAGCCTATAGCCCCCAACAATCTGGGTCCTCATTTTACTCACTTCGGAAGGATGGAAGGCTGAGTCAACCTTGAGCCTGGTGAGATTCAATCTGCCAAATTTCAGGCAACTGGCTGCAGCAGAAGTAGCTTGCAGTACTGCACTCTAACCACTGTGCCACCAAGATTCTTCTACGCTTATTTGCTGCACCTAGATTGGTTGTCATTACTTTTCTCCGTTGTCTTACAGCACTTAAGCATGCGTTTTGAATGAAATTTCTAATGCTTGAGACAGTTTTTCTTTATGAACCATTACTAGTTTTCCATTTGAAATTCAATACAGAAAAGTTAAGTTACGCAGGGTCTTTTCTGCTATTCAGCAATACCAGACATAATAGCAATAGCATTTGGATATATACCGCTTCGCAGTGCTTTACAGCCCTCTCTAAGCAGTTTACAGAATCATCATATTGCCTCAAACAATCTGGATCTTAATTTTATCAACCTCGGAAGGATGGAAGGCTAAGCCAACCTTGATCCAGTCAGAATCAAAACTGCCGAAATGCTGGCAGCCAGCAGAATTAGCCTGAAATTCTAACTACTACACCATTACAGCTCTAATAGTCAGATAAACAGTAGAAGAAAGTAATTCATTATCATTAATATTTTTTTAATGATTATGTTTTTGCAGGGTTAAATTATTGTTTGGAATTGTTTTTTTAACCACATTATTTACTTGGCATGTATAAATAACTTCTCTGTCTGAAGTATCTTATAACACAGTCTTGTATTGTTTATGAAGGCCTATTAAGCCTTGAGCTTAATGGGATTTAATAGCAGGTAAATGGGGGTATAGGATAGTAATTTTAATTAGCATAATTAACGCACTAATTTTATATTTTAAGTAAATCACTTAAAAGATGATACAGTTTAAGCAAAGAGGAATTTTAGAACTGATTTTTTAAAATACTCATAGTAATTTTCCATAATTTCACACATATTGCATTAAATAATTCCAGGTGTCCTTGTGCTATTTACATCTCCTGATTATTAGAATGCTAATTCTGTTGTTGTTAAACTAAGAATACTTTTGGGAAATTTGATCTGCCAGTTTAACCAAGAAGTAATGTTTTACACAAAGATGCTGGTGGAGCCAAAAAAAGGCATTCCCTGTGGCTGCCCTAATTCTTGGTTTGTTTGTTTATTAGTTTGTTTGATTGAAAGAATTGGTAGGTTGTCCTACTCCAGACAATGCTAGACCACATTTTAGAAAAGCTTGCTAACTTTATCCAAGATGATTCTACTTCCCTCTTGGTGAAGGCATTTTGGACCGCGTTCAGAGGACCATCCAGCCTCTGAAGACCTCCAGTAAAGTAGTAGAACAATTTCTAGCCAACCTATTCCAATTATTGGCAGCTCTTATCCTCAGGAAATTTCACATAATATTTAAAATGAATCTTCTTTGTAGGGTCAACCCACTGGTTGCCCTCCAAAGCAACAGGAACCAGGTCCATTCCTTCTTCTGAAAACTGAACATACCAATTTTATGTCATTTTTTTTAAAAAAGTACACATGGAATGTCATTTCTATTATCATATTGTCATCTTCTGAACTTGCTTCAGTTTATTGATGTCATTAGATTGCAGTATCCAAAACTCTATACTGTACAATATTCCAAGTGAGAGAATAAAGTAGCTACTTCCCATGATTTTGTCTCTGTTCTTTTTGTCATTTTAGTAACTGTATCATGTTGCTGGTTCAAGTTATGATCACTCAGATTAGCCCTGATTCATTTCACATATATTACTGCTAAACTAGGTTCCTTTCCCCAGTCCACAATCCTATAGTATTGGCTTTCTTTTTTCTTTTTCTTATCAGATGCAGTCTTGTACATTTTATCCTGTGGGTTGCAGCCTACTATTCTATTGCATGTATCTTTCTCTTTCAAAGTGTTAGCCATTCTTCCTAGTGTGGTTTCCTCTGCAAATCTGATGGTCATTTCTCAAGCCCTTTACTCACTTATTAATAAAAATATTGAACTAATAAAAGGTCCCAAACAGAGTCCTCTGATACTTCATGTGATACTATATTCCAGTCTGAGGTCAAAGTGTTTATCAAATGTAGCAGGCCAGCCAGTAACGATTCCAATAAATTGTTGGTTAGCATTCAATAGTCTGTCATGATGTCCTCATTAACAAAATGCTAAAATATTGGATGAATGAATATGTTTAAGTAAATATGTTTCTTGTTGACTTTCAAATTCTATAACTGCTTTTGTTTGTCAAAGGATTTTAAATTCCTCCACCACCACCTCCTCCTCACCTTTAATTAGTACATTAAAAAGTGCCTGTCAATATAAGTTTATATGGTATATATGTGCTCTGGTTTACTTTTTGTGTTGTATGAATTAGGAAGCCCTTATGCAAAGCTTCTTCAGTTTCTATGTTTTTAAAACATTGCTTTTTAAATTTTATGAATAAATGCTTTTAAATTACTCAGAAGCAATAGCAATAGCACTTTACAGCACTTTACAGCCCTCTCTAGGTGGTTTTCAGAATCAGTATATTGGCCCCCAACAATCTAGGTCCTCATTTTACCAACATCGGAAGGATGGAAGGCTGAGTCAACCTCGAGTCGGCAAAGATCGAGACTCCTGGCAATGAGATGAATTAGCCTGCAATACTGCCTAAGTTATTGGTAAAGTATATGGGTATATATGGGTATACCATGATGTGTCAAGGAGTCAAGGAGATAACTTCTTTTTCATTCCCTAGCAATTAGGACTTTAAAATTGGAAAAGTATATGGGATTACAGTACTGCATGTCATTCAACTATTCATTTGGATAACCAAAAACCTCTTGATAACTAAAAGCTCCCATAGGTCTGATTCCAAAGCATTATTTGTCAATTGGAAAGAATTTCAATGCCACAATTACTAATAATTGGAAATGGAACAGCAGGGGGAAAAATAAAGTAGCTCTTTAGAGACCCAATTTGAGACAAGGGATATCCTCTTGAGAGACGTAAGTGAATGTGAATGTGAAATGTAGCACAGCTGCGGTCTTAACTTTCAGAATGAACATCAAGATTTGGCTGGATTTCTCTCCCCCCCTCTCTCTCCCTCCCCTCCCTCCCTCCCTCCCTCTCTCCTCTCTCTCTCTCTCAAAAGGGACATAAACTGTAGTTTTATTTTCATGATTTCAGATGAAGCGTTAATGTAAAATTAAAATTCTGTTAGGTACACATGATGATTTAGTGAGTTACACTTTTCTTTCAGAAATACATTCCACGATAAATATTCAATAGTGTTAAAGAATAAGAAAACAACAAGAAAATAACTTAAAGTTAAAGGCTATAAAGAAATCATGTGGAAGTCAATAATGTAATCAATACTCAACACAAACTCCTCTATAGATTTAGGTAGCATTATGTCTTGTTTGCCTCTAAGGATCTAAGTTTGTATATTTATCTAGTGTTATTTACAACCTTTTAAACAGGAATATCAAAATATTTTACTTAATTGTCTCATTCCAGTAAATCCCAGTGAATTATTTGCTTTTTGTTCTGCTAGCTGGCTTCCATTGGGCAGCAAGTTCTGAATACAGCATGGCTGGAGATAAAAAAACATGACTCACTACAGAAAAAAAATGATCTAATTCACTAATTTGTCCTGGGTGCTAACTTACTTAATATATCCAGTATATTTAAATGGATTTGCTTCCATGTAATTATGGTTAAACTAGCTTGTTTTAGAACATTTCCAGATGGAGCTATATTACGTAGGGCTAAAATCCAATCAAATATATCTCATAGTGCAATATTAGTATTGCACTATGTATGCATATTTAAAGGCAGAGCCATTCTAAGAGGCGAGTATAAAATAACATTTCCCCCACATATTTCTATACATTTTATGATGCTATTTTTTTCACCAGCTTCAAAAGAATGATAGAGTTGGCACAAAATATATAGGACATTACTGGCCATAAATTAGTTATTGTTATTTAGCTGTTTAGTTGTTATTGATTGCTAAATTGAGTTGTCTGAAACTGTTGAAGCAAATTAATAATAGGGCTGGCCTTTCCTAAAATAAACTGCCATTAAATTCATTGAAACCTGTTCCCAGACAAGTGAATATAGGGGAAGATTTGGGAAAGTCATCACTTAATGAAAACATTAAATTAAATTATTATTTGAAACAATTTTAATTATTTTTAAATACTTATTTAAGAATTTTTTTAAATTTTCTGTAAAGATAGCTTTGATCCACCTCACTGGACCTGGAAGTCTATAAATTATTGTTTGGGTTGAAGAAAACATTTGCTCCATAGAACTATAGAGAGGTTGGCTTAATTCTTGTTCTTGAGATGACCTCATGACACTTTCAGTCTCAGTGGGTATCTTTACTCCGAGAAGGATAACAGAGATGGCTTTAAACTAAGTATTTAGAGGTAAAATATAACCAAAGGTATTCAACCTACCATTTCTTTTCAGAGAGATAATTTCCTCTTGGCACCAAGCATTTTGCTTTTATCTCTCAACAAAAATGTTGTCTAACCACTGTATACAAACTGAAATATGGATTATGGATTTCAGGAGATCATTTGGTTGGGGTTTTTTGCTTTTGTTTCTTTTTGTTTTGGCTTCAAAAAGATGTTTTTCTTTTAAACACGAAGCATTTTTACATTCATAGATTTACCACATGCACAAACACGCATAAATGAGTAAACACACATTAAGGAGAAAAGTGAAATGTTGAAACAGTAGACAAAAAGTTTCTATATTGCATTATAGGAAACAAATGGTTTTTTTTGTGCATCCATTTTTCAGTTTCAGTTTGTCACTGAAATTCAGTGACTGGTTTAAAGAAGGGGCATATGCGTGTGCAGGCAAATATTGCTCTTTGGATTTTATACTGCCAAATGCTCTTTACTGAAGACCAATTTAATGTGTTACTATATTAAACTATGTCTTACTAAGATTGCTAGGAACTGTCAAGCCCTTTTGTGAAAGATTTTTTTTTAAAACAAATTTTATTAATTTTCAAAGACAATACACAAACAAACAAAACGTAAGAACATAGAACATCTTTTAAGAAAGCAAATAAAACATCTTATTTAAGTACAGCATAGTTCCAAATTATCACATTTCCATACAAACACAATTTAATATGTATCTTATGTATTCAGCTTCATATCTTATTACTCTTTTTCCAACTTCTCACTATTTTTCCTTTTACTTCTATTCAATTTTATTCATTAAACTTATACTTTCATCTGTCTTATTTACTATTTCATATGTTCTCATCCAACAATCTTAATTCTCAATAAACAAACATATATAAACAAAACACGTAACGTGAAAACATGAAAACATAAAACTTCTTTTTAGAAAGCGGCTTAACCCCGGGTTACATCTTTTTGTACAGACATAAATCAAATTCATGCTCACCTTATATACTATTTCAATCTTATTTAACATTCTATATTTTCTATATGTCTTCTCCCTTCTTTTCACTCTCTTAAAACTACTTTATTTACTTCATCTCAATTTAAATCATTATACTTCTATCTTTTGTCTGTTCTTTTTCAATTGTCTATTTATCTTTTCTCTTTAATACAAAATTTTTCCTGTAATCAGTAGTTGAAGTATGTTGCCTTTCTATCTTTCCCCCAATGTTAACACTTAAAATAATACATAGTTTCCATTCTGATTCTGCTTAGTACATTCTAAATAACATTTTAAAATAAAAAAAACCATAATAAGCTTATAATATAGTAAAAACAATGTTCCATAACAAATTAATTAATTAAACTCTATTATTAAATCTTAGATATTTTACACATTCCCTACAATATTCTATTAACACATATAATATGCCAGTTTTCTAACTCTTTCAAATACGAATACTACGATACAATCTTGTGTACTTTTGCAGAATCTCTTTTTAAATTGTATTTTACCCTTTGTCTCTAAACCCCCCCCCTGTTTTTTAACATCTTGTTTTAAGCCTTTATAACTTCTCTGACCTTTTCCCCTTCCTTTCTTGTTGAATCTAGCCTTTTTACCCTCCCATCTCTCAATCTCCATCCTTTTAGTCTCCCCTCTCTTGTATTCCTCTTTTCTGTTGCTTTCTGACATTATATCGATTTTTCACCTTATTTTTCCCTTTCTTGGTTGTTTTTTTAGATCTTGACTTCTCCATTTTCTCTCCCCCTTTTCCCTTTTCTTCATCAACTAAAATAGTTTGTCCATTAAAGATGGCTTCTTCTTCTTCATCCCAGCTTTCTGATTGCTGTATTTCCTGATAGGTAGAAATCACCATTTCTAAGAAGTGAAAAACAGAACAGATCCAGAAGAGCCCTTGCCTTCTTGTTCCTCTTCTTTTAGCTTTTTAAATTCCATTTTCAATTCTTCCACAGATAATGCCATTGTAAGATATATATATTTATTTTTACTTTTTTTAAACAATCCAAGTGTTTTTAGAGTTTCAAAAAATAGTTTGCAAAAGTCCCAAAGTCATCAAGCAATCCAAATCAACACAAACTGTTTCATTTAGCACTTTCTTCTTTTAATACTTTCTCTTCTTGGGGTAGAGTTCAGATACACAGTTCCAAAATGATTTTTTAGAAGTCTTATTGCGGTTTAATCTCTGATCTTATAAACTCCAAGCAGTCTTCTCCAGCAGAATTTTAATATAAATCATTTACCTCTCCCTTCCCACTTATAGCAAAAAAAAATTAATTTTTAAATATCAATGTTCAGAAATCTTTAATGTCCCCTTGGCTTTAATTTTCAAAATTAGTTACCTTCTGTTGCCAAAGCGGGTGTTTCCGGTTTGTCAGGCTTCGGCGGCGGCAGGAATTCGTATTTGTGCGCGATCCCTGCCACGCTCACTACTGGAGTGCCTCCGATCCAGCTGGATTGGAGGCTATAGTTATCCTGTAGGGATAACTGAAGACAGGGGAGATCCAGGCAGGGGTTTGGGGGCATCGCAACCCATTCTCTCAGCCAGCTAAACTCCCTTTTCCAAAGGCAGTAGAGCAGTGGTCAGCAATGGCCGCCACAAAGAACCTCTCAGCCGGACAAGTTTTGTGCAGGAGGAAGTAGAGAAAGTGAAAGTCTTTGGCTGAACCGGGACAATAAGTAACATCTGAATACCCTGGAAATCTAGCTCTCTAAAGGATACATTGTTTCCCAAGAAGATCGTAAAAAGCTGCGGATGAAAGTGAAAAGGGAAAGGTTTTTTTTTTCTTCACTCTCCTTCCCCTTTTGTCAAAGAATTTTTATTTATTAGCTCTGCATGCAAACTGTTACTGATCTACCTATTGGCTTGGAAAAATAAATACATTCATATATGTTTCTGAATATGTATGTTTATTTAAAATGGACAATGTGCCATTTATCATATAACTACATCACTGGGTGACACTTTGTATCAGATGCATAATTTTATGATAACCTTGTTTTCTCCTATATATAAGAAAGCTAATATATTTGAAAAAAACTACATTCATACAGAAAAATAATATTGGTCTGACTGAATACATTCTCTTGGAAATATTGCCTAATGCATTAAGCCAACGCATTGCTTCCCACTCCTTTCTTATCTTCCTTCATAGAATATATAATTAGCTACATTCCTGTTAGTTTTATACTTGCCAAAAAATCTTGGCAAAGTAAAATTGCTTCAGTAGAAATGTATCAACTGACAAGCAAATTCATTCTGAAAATTCATTTCTCATGGAGGGTCATGTAATAGAATGTTGGGAATAGAATCTGCTTTACGAGTTTCTTTTCGTCACAGCAACCTTTTGAAAAACAGAAACAGTAAGGCCTAAGAAGTTGAACAAGTATTGTCAGTAATACGGAAGAGATTTATGAAGCACCAGTGACAACTACAGTATATACCCTGACACTTTATTTCCATCAGCTGAACTTGCCTCACATTTGAGAGAGATGGTTAAGCAGGTCACAGATATTTGGCACCTATATTCTTCACTTATGGGCAGAATCTTAGTTTAGTTTCTGTGAAACACTACTGCATAGATATTTTCCATATACAGCAAAGAATATTATATTTTCATTTATGGTGCATAAATATTGGATCAAACACCATGCCAAAACTATATATGTGATACTGCATACCTAACCAAGACATCAATAATTATATCCAGTTAATATTATTACAGTGTTGCTATTCTGTTCTGAAAGAGTCATCATAGCTCCTACGGGGTCAGAATTTTGTGCTTGATTAATGCAGTAAATAAATTCATATTAGTTTTAAGATTTCTTGCAAGCTTCTTCTAACCAGAGGCTTACCCTTTTCATATGTATGTATTCCTAAACGCAACGATGCCAGGATGATTAAATGTATATTGCAAATTAAAGCAGATGCTCTATTAATTCAGACTTATATGGACATAAGTTTGAAAACTTACTTACTTATTTCCACTTTTATTATTTTTACAAATAACTCAAGGGGCAAACATAGCCAACACTACCTTCTATTTTCCCCACAGAGATGGATTGAGCTGAAAAAGAGTGATTGGCCCAAGGTCCCTCAGCTGGCTTTCATGGCTAAGGAAGGAGTTGAACTTACAGCCTCTCACTTTCTAGCCTGGTGCCTTAACCACTAGGTCAGACTGGTTTCATTTCCTTCTCTCTGCAAATGTGTACATAAAATATTTCTAATGGATATGCATTAATGATGACTGCATAGAATTTTGTTCAAATTATTAACTGTAAAACTGAATTTTCTTTTATGAAAATGAATGCAGTTTTGCCTTTCTTATCAAACCATTTTTCTTATTAAAAATTTCAGAGGCCACCCTGAAATATTTTTATACTGAAAATAAACATTTGGTGTATCAGAGAGACACAAAAGCCAAAAAAATCTGTTGGGATATTAATATTAATGATAAAGGAGTTAGAATATGACAATACAAAACACATAAAGTACAACTGTAAGAGAATTAGCCATAAGTATTTTAGGTCAAACAGAGAGTGACTTAATGACAGCACTGCAGCTTAAATATGCAGTGGTTAAGGTGTGGGATAGCATGGTTAAAATTCCCACAGGGAATTGTGATTATTTCAACAATCCTGAGACAATTGCTATAATTCAGCATGAGCCAAAATCAAGCTTGTGAAGATAAAATGAATACAGAAAGCGTGGGAAAAAGTTGGATCTCTCCATCTTTCACATATTCCATTCCCTAGTCCCATCACCTTCATGGATTCCAGTCTTGAAATGTAAACAGTTATGAGGAGAATCAAGAGTGGAATGAGACAATTCTCCAACTTGCTGCAGCTAACTCACATCTACCAACTCACCGTGGCCAACTATTTAAAAATAATTTAAAAATAATTTTACTTTTTGTCACTTACATTTTATATTGTCCCTCCTTTTGCATCCTTTCTTTAATTATTCCATTCCATCATTTCTTAGATATTAGTGTAACTCTTGTCCTGCAGCAACTTGTCCTGTGGTGAGTTGGCTGTGGTGAATTGTTCCATGATAAGTTAGCTGTAGTGAGTTGGCCGTGGCAAGCTGGCCGTGGTGAGAGGCAGGATGAAGTGAGACTTCCCATAAAATTAGGAATGGACTATGTGAAGATTTGCTACAGATTTGCTACAAATAAGTGCTGTAAAGCTAGTAATAAATCAGCTTAGCTCCCAGACCTTCTGATGTCATAAAACAGATAGGTTGGAAAGTGATTCCAAAGTTCCACAAAGACCTTTGAGAAACTCTGGGATATAATACAATATATAAAGGGAGAAAAAATGAAAACTAATATAATGTGGAAATTAACGTTCCAGGCTTGGGAAAAAAAAGAGAAATGTGTATAAATCCCCATTAAACCACAAAGTTGGAGACAAGCCAGTCACTACATCACAAGATTGTTATGAGGATAAAAATGTTAAGATTATTATTTGAAAAATATTATATATCCATTTCTTTTTAATAGAAGAGTGATTCCATCTCATACTGTGGTTCTCTTAAAAATCTTTAAAATGCTGGAATTGGAATATGATGATTTTCATTGAATCTCTTTACGGCCCAGAATTTCCTTTAAATTTCCTGTTGGAGGTAATTGGGATTAACCATGAAAAGAACTGAAAAGCGACAATAAATTTACACTTTTCTAGATGCATTATTATTACAAATGGTAATGCTCAATTAATCTCTCCTAGTTGAAATTACTGAAATTTCCTTTGGCTGAAAAGAAGACCTTGAGAAAATGTCCCAGCAACTTTTTCTCATTCTGTTTTCTTGCAAAAAAATAAAAAGGAAGAAATGGGTAAGGAAGTTATCATGAACTTTATAGTAATGGAATGTTCAATAAATTAATTCAGTAGACTTGACTGGCTCAATAAATTCAGAAATAGTAGCCAGACACTCTTCAAAATGACTCTATACATAACAAGGAATTTTCATATGACATGAAATATAAAAACACTAATATGACAGAAATGTCTGTCTGAAACACCCAGTATGTATGGTAGAGTATGATCGTTTGATTATGAAAGGAATATATACAGAATAACTTTATTAAATAAACAATTGATTCCAGATTCTATGGGAATGTAAATAACAAGATAAGGTTGTGGGAAAGGGGAAAAAACAAAATTGGTGATGAATCATGTATTGCTTATGAGTAGAAATTGTTCTATTTTCATTTAAATTCTACATTATATATTGATAATCTGTCAATTAGAAAAAATATTGAAATATTTTCCCATTGAATAACTTTCCAGCCAAGAAAGAATTTGAATATTGGTTCTATTATTTAGTAATGACATTCTGGTCCCACAGATATCTAATTTCTAATAGGATCAAACATGTGGTTAGATCATACTAGTGTTTTTATCCAGGAAATTTATCTTGTACTTCACAGATTTAAGAAAACTCTATCACCATATGGAGTATCCAAAGATAATGTCTAGCCATTGTGATCTGGAAATGAATAAACTTTGTCACAGCAGCTTCCACTGGTTTTGAACTACTGCACTGTTGAATGTTTTATGGACTAGAAATAGGAAGTTTATTTTAGTTCATCAAAAAGAAAGTATATGAATAGTTATAAAACACTTAGTACTGTTTTTATTGTTTAGTTACTTACTAAACTGATCTGTTGTTTTTGATAGAGCATTGTCATTCTTATATCTCTAAAATTATTAGTTCATGGTAAAACCATGAATCCATATTTCAACTTTCATTATATGGAGAATGCTAAAACATGAAGTTAATATGTTCTGATACATAACACTCAGTAAAAGCAGAGGATGCTCTTGTATATTTAGCAATAAGCAATAATAGAGGAATTTAGCTTAGCATGTCCTGTTATCCTTCTATCTTTTCCTTGCCTAATTCCTGGCTTGGAAGATTTTGATCATACCATACTAACTAGAGATTATGGAAAACGAAATCCAAAACATCTTACAGGCAAAGCTTGGAGAAGGATTGCTTAGTGTTTGAATGATATTGTACCTTTTATTTGCCAGCAAATTAAATATCCATTAAGCAAAACACAGAGATTATATATGAAGATTTTGGGGAACCAAACCAGGCAGATGGCATTTGGGACAGATACCTTGCATCTTGCAATATTTTCTAGAGAGGGAGGGGGAACCAGACTCTACTGTCCCCATCTTCTTTCTATAGTACAAATTCCTCCTTTGATTCTTCAAGTGGTCATGAATACAATTTAGACTATATCTGCATCAGCAATAATCATAACATTCATCAAGTTTTTTTTAAAAAAAATCCTGGTTTCCAAACCTATTTTAAAATCTGGATTTGGGTGGTGGAAGTAATGAATGAGCCATTTGTTTGTGCTCATTCATCAAAAATAGTTTTGGTAGCGATATAACAGCAAAAACTAGCAAGAAAATCAAATGAGAATGTACAATACAGATGGAAGAAAAAGAGAAGGTATTAAAATGATTTCCAGATTGTAAACTATAGATTTTACAGGGTATGGGCTTTTACATGAAAGCCAAATGCAGTGTATTGGTGCACTTGCACTAGTTCTTAATCCAAGTCACATATGTGTTCCCTGAGATAATGATTTTTCATATATTTACTCTGTGATCAGATACTGCATTCTGTACGTGAAAATCCCAAGCGGTATGTTCTTCAAGAGAATGATTCTTAAGACAGCCTTATCAGAAACAAGTGCAACCGTCAATATGATTGTCAGGATCACTGAAATTAATTGCAACTACAAGAGTGATGGAGCTTAAAATAGCATGAGTTGTTGATGATCCAAAAAACCACTCAGAGCATGTCCAAGCTAGTATTTGGCAGAGCACATGCCATGCAGCTTAAAAAAAGAACATAACCCTTTAGGTTCATACAAGCAATTAAACATTTTGTGGAAATGTCAGACCATACGTAGGAGAAGAATTTTCAATTGTTTATGAAGCATTTTCTTCCAGTTAGTGAGAGAGATTTTAATTTTTACCTGCTTTTTTTCCTCCTTGAAAAAGCCAGATAAGCTTACATTTTAGAGGGCAGCTGTTCAATTAAAAAACAATAATTCTTGCCAAGATAGACCCCATGATTCTTATGGTGGAGTGGAGGAGTATGAGTAAATGTCAGTCAGCTTAGCAGTATTTAAAGATATGTAAGGAACTTAGCTTGGAAGCTCTGTTGACGATGTAAAACTTGGAGATATTTCCAGAAGTGTCTGTCAGACAAAGTGTAAAAATAATCATAGGCTGATGACATCAGTTAATGAGACTTTCACTGGAAGACTGAAGCACACAGTGGGGCAGAAAATAAAATAGGCTCCATTGTTGCCTTTTTATTGATCAATAAATTAAAAGGTGCTATTCCAAAATGTGATATGCCACACAGTTTATAAACTTGTTTAATTAAAACATTAACTAAACTCTGAAGTCCTAAAATACAACAGCACAACCTTATTTGTGTGAGGAATCCTATATTTGATGAAAAGTGTCCCAGAATTTAATGAATGTGAAAGTTCTCAGCATGTTTGGAAAACATATACATGGTCCCAGCTACTTTTTTTTTCTTAGGATGAGATACATATTATTCCTATGTACTATAAACAACCAAGGGGGAGGGGGGAACGACACAGGGAACAAGTGACAAAATATGTTTCGTGACATCAGGACTATGTTGAGACTTAAATATAGAATACTAAGGTTTGTATTGTGATGTTGCAATTTTTGTAGTTTGTATCAAATGCATATGCCATCCATCCATTCCATCTTTTCAACATTTTTTTTAAAAAAATCAACAGTAATTAAGACAGGTAAAGTGTTAATGAAAACTCCAGGAAAATGTTGCAAATATACACTCATAAAGTGTTGAAAGTCGAGATAGGCAGCAGGGGTGAAATTCAACCACTTCGGCCCAGCTTGGGAGACATGGTAGGGACAATTTGAATTGGTAAAAAATTGGTCCTGGTTGCTATTACTATTATACCAAGCCATGCCCACAGCCACGTTCACAGAGCCAATAGGGAAAAATTTTGAATTTCACCTCTGATAGGCAGCATAGGATTTTCCTAGCCAAGCAGACTTTTGAGCTTTTCCTGGAATTGCTATATGTCAATCAGTCTGAGAAATCTTACATTTATATGATTATAAAGCACTGGACATTGGGCTCCAGTATTGTAGAGTGAGCCACCAGATTAAATGAAATTAAAATCCTGCAATGACAACCAGTGACAGCAGGTAATCAGAGAAGTGGGAACAGGTTTAGGTTTACTGTCCCTAGTTCAATCATGGATTCCATTACTAATTCAATTTTACAAATCATTTAAATAGATCACTGGCTAGAAATTATTAAATAGATTTTGTATGGACTTAGACTTTTATTTTCTTGTTCATTAATCATCAGAAAGCTACTAACTATAAAGACAATAGGGTCAAAAAGATAAATTGTCCCTTCATTTATAAAACTGCATGTCACTCAGAGCAAATATTGTCACCTAGCCCCTCTAGTGAACAAACTAACATTCAGGAATGAGACAGAGGTGAACTATAGTTCTATCTTGTGAGATGAGAAAGAGAATATGCATACATACATACATACGTACGTATATGTATATACATATATATATACATATATATATGAATACATAACATGCTTCTTCCTCCTCCTATTCCCCCTCCCAACAACCCTGTGGGTTGTGCTGAGAGAAATTGACTGGTCCAAAATCGCCCAGCGAGCTTTCAGGCCTAAGATGGGACTTGAACTCAGGGTCTCCCAGTTTCTAACCTGGGGCCTTAACCACTGGATGAGTGGTTCTCCACCTGTGATCTGTGAATTTCTAGGGGGCCACGCAATGTCATCACAGGGGGTTTGTGAAGGCTTGAAGAAATGTTAAGATTCAAATCTTATGTCTTGAGGATCCATGGCCATGGTCTGTAGCCACAAAAAGTATTTAAAGGGGTCTCATGAAGAAAATATTGAGAACCAGTGTGCTAGATCAAATTGGCTCTACTTTCTAAAAGGAAGCCTCTTAATAATGATCACCCTTTGGGATTGTCCTCTGCAAAGCTTGCGAACAAAACAGAAATGCTATGAAAAAAGTCAGCATTAGAATAAATTCCACCCTCTTTTTTTTTAATCAAAGCAGTAAACATTTGACAATACCTAACAGCTGGCATTCACTATTTAATGGTATGTAACATGCAGCAGGCAGCGTTTGACAAGATCTGACAGGTGACATGCAGCAGCAGGTAATACATAACAGTATTTCAGTTGGCACTGAGTTTTGGAATGAGTAATTCAGATATAACCTCTTCCCAGTTGTAAAACCCTTACCAATTATATAAAGTACAGTCCCTACTTAGAAGTTTAGCGCTGTTCAATTCATAGAGCCAGATTTTCCTACCACCAGTTGCCCATTTCCTTCATTTTCCAACTGAATAAAAATGAGCAGCACACGCGCACGCACACACACACACACACACACAAAACAACTGATCACAGCAAAGGAAACTTCTAATATTCCTGAGAGCTTTCAGTGCTGTATTATTTAAGTTCTTCCAGATAGAGGAATGAAAAGGTCCCCAGGATCTCTAGCAGTGACAGAGATGGATGAGAATGTTTAAAAGTAGTAGCATTACTGGAGGTCAGAATTGTTTAGACCATAATTCAAATATAGCCACTTGAAAAGATGAAATATATCAGCATTGGATCAACCATTTATGGATGGACAGAACTTTAGGATTTAAAAATCTTCTGTTTATATGACAGAAAAGCACTGAACATTGGGTTAAAATGGTTAAACCTTTTGAACTGAAGGATATTAACCCAGTGTTTGAAGGTTATATGTGCTTTTCAAGTACTTTCCTGATTTTTTTTTTTACCAAAAGGATTTTTTTACTGAATTAAAGACAGACCGGCTTTTAAAAATATGCCCACACTCCAAATCACACTTTTGTTCTTCTCCAGTCCATATCAGGACAGAAGAGAGTTTACTTCTAGCCACCAGAAAAAAACAACCAAGAAGGGAGGGCAGGGGAAGAGAGGAACAGTTGGGATTCCCATCTATTAAAGTGTAGGACATTGATGATTCTATGGCAGGGGTGCCAAACTCATGTCGTCACGGCAGTGTCGCGTGATGTATTGGGACTTTCCCCCCTTCGCTAAACTGGGTGTGGGCATGCCCAGTGCATGACTCATCCAGCCTGTGAGCTGGGAGTTTGACAGCCCTGTTCTATGGTGACCATACTATTTGTTAAATATAAGTTTACAGTAACAATATAAACATCTAGAATCACAAAACTTTTCTGTCTTCATTGTGGGCTGTAGATTACTTTGGAGAAGCTTCTGGTTGCTTTGTAGCCCATTCAGGCTATTTCACCTCCCATCTGAAGCAGCTGCCCTGACTTAGTCCTTCATGCCCTAACTATCCACAAACCTTAGTAGCCTCACAGAGGAAATTATTAGAGTGAGGAACAGATGGGATTTCCACATATTGAACTGGTGCCCTACATCAACCCTAGCGTGTCTCCAGACCTCAATATCAAACCTGCAGAGTCACCATCAGAAACAACTCAAGCATTCCAACTGATGCTGTGGCACCTTTTAATATAATATCCAATATTAGAGAAGATAATGTTTTTTTCTCTTTTCCTGAGGGTGGCAGCGAACACTGATTTTTAAAAAGAAAGGGAAGGGTGTTCTGTTTTGTTTTATATGAACAGATAAAGAAAAAGAGATAAACTGATAAGTATTCAACCCCAGGAAATTCAGAATGCCATTAACAGCTGTTGCTGTGTTAGCTCAATCAGTTTGTGTCATGGCCTACCCTAGACTGTACTCTATGCTACATGTCAAAATGAGAGCAACCTAGAGATGAAATTTTGTTAGACTGGCATTCAGTGACAGCATTTGGTTTAAGAAGAATCTACAGACAATAAAAAGGGGGAAAATATGAACACCACCATATTCTACCGTACTCTCGGTGCTTTGCTGGACAGCTCCCTGAGGGGAAACAGTAAGAGAACGTGAAAATAGGCAAGAAAGTACTTTATTTCAAACAAGAAAGTAGCCTGTGTGTCATAATAAATAAATTATAGCCCTCTCATTTGGGGGCGCAGAGACAGGACAGACAAGTTCCTATCTGCTTCTGTTTCTGTTATGACTTTCCTCAGCATTTTCTTGGGGTGGGAATAATTATGCTGGTCCTTTGCATGAGATGTGATTGAAATGAAAGCATACCAAGCTACTGACTCAAGCAACACAAACATTCTTATTTTTTACATCTTTTTAGCTATAAGAAAGAGAAAATATCTCCTGCTTTAATTTTTAAAACAATAGCTTGTCTAGCAGATATTGGTAGCATATTTGGATAAAATGTAAAACAGCAGATACAATTTGTCAAGGAAAACTTTCCTGGCATTTGGAAATTAATTTAGTAACTTGATGTTCCCGGCATATATAGTGTACATATGCTATGTTATTTACATATTGTAATTTTATTAACTTGATTTATACTTGCTTTTCAGAAATGATTAGTGATTGGAGCAGCATATAAGCCCATAAAATGAAGAAAATTAAAAAAAAAATGAAATAATTGCTGTTTTTAACTTCTGTTCAAAAATATTTTGGATTAATGTATTCTGTGTTTTTCTCCAGTTTTCTCCACTGCTTTATATTATAGAAGCTCCCCCCCGCTCCCCGCCTTTGAATTTTCTACATAATAAGATGAATATAAGAAATAGGAACTGGCAATTATTCTATCATCCTCTTTTTGAAGTATCAAGTTGACTGCTACTGGGAATAGAATACTGGACAATGTTGAGCTTGCATCTAATAATTCTTTATCTTTCAAATTTAGCTAATCAGTGTAGTGATGCCATCACTACAGGATTTAATATATTTTTAAGAAGTATTTAAAAAGCAAGTTGTTCGTACTTTCAATAGTTACCACAAAGCTATGTAAAATAGCTATAGCTTCCATGTACAGCTAGTTATCACTGAGAGGTTTTTGTTTTTTTTTCAATTTCTGCAGCAAGCTACCACTGGGAAGAACAAAGGAAATATTTAGCACACTGTAAGTTCTTCTGCAACTCTTCTGCCAAGTGGTCAGAGTTCAGATTACAAGTTTTAAACCAACATTTGAGAGCAATTTTGGCTGTGCTTTAAGAAGCCACCTAAGGAGACTGCTCCTCATTGTTTCATCTAATGTTGTATTAAATATATGCAGAATAAGATATAACAAACAAACATTCATCTACACTGGTCCATTGAGGCATGCTGGAGGAAACAAATAGGTCACAATACTACTATAACAGAATATCTTCTATCTAGGACAAAAAAAGACTAAGATATTAAGCAGACTCAATATAGAATAGAATAGAATAGAATAGAATAGAATAGAATAGAATAGAATAGAACAGAATAGAATAGAATTCTTTATTGGCCAAGTATGAGGAATTTCTCTTTGTTGCATATGCTCTCAGTGTACATAAAGGAAAAAATACATTTATCAAGAATCATAAGATACAACACTTAGTGATAGTCATAGATTTCTAAGGAGATTCCCGCTGAAGAAGCAGAAGTGAGTCACCACTGAGGTTAGAGAAAGTTACACATAATAGGCCATGAGGGAATCAAGCACAGGCACCATACAAATCACAATCATCAGAGAACATCAACAACATTAGAGGGCCAGTTTGGATGAATCAGTCAGATTTAGATGGAATGTACATTTTTGTTTATAACTGTTGTCTTGGACCATCTTCATAAGGACAAGGGTAGTTGTCTTGTATCAAACTATTATCATCATTGCATCAGTGCATATCATTTAACTATCTCCTTCCTTAACAATAGCACTTAGACTTACATATTACTTCGCAGTGCTTTACAGCTTTCTCTAAGCAGGCTACAGGTTCAGCCTATTGCCCCAACAATCTGGGTCCTCATTTTAGTCACCTCAGAAGATGGAAGGCTGAATCAACCTTGAGCCTGGTGAGAGTTGAGCTGCCAAATTGGTCAGTTGGCAGTCAGCAGAAGTAGCCTGCAGTACTGCACTCTAACCACTGTGCCACCATGGCTCATAGCAGTAGAAATTCTGGTCCCAATTGTAGTGGTAAGTCAAGGGCTATCTGTAATTGTGGCTTTACAAGTTATTATCAAAGTGGTGCATCTCATCCAGGATAAGTCCTGCCTCAACTCTCCATTAAGGCAAAGCAACACTCTTCACTGAAGACTTAACAGGTGATTTGCACACCCCTTTCATCTGGCCAACAATAGCTAATACAATAAATCTTGGTTAAAACAGACATGAATGAGTACACTATGAACCCAGGCCTGAATAGAAATACCTTCATAGAAGATGTTAAGTCAGTTTATTGATTCATCTAGTCCAGGGGACTCCAACCTTGGCAACTTTAAGCCTGGTGGACTTCAACTCCCAGAATTCCTCAGCCAGCTTTCCTGGGAGGAAGTCAACCAGGCTAAAAGTTGTCAAGGTTGGAGACCTCTGATCTAGTCATCATACAAATGGGCAGTGGCTGTTCTGTCCTATATTTTAGCTATGGCTGCAAATCCTGGAAACAGTTACAGTATTTTCTGAAATTTGTATCTTAAAATGATAATCACCTAAGAGGAAATGGTGTAATCTAAAAGTCTGACTGGAAGAAATACATATATTTGTATATGGACATGTTTACTGTGATATACAATAACACGCTCTTTAACACAGTATCTCACCCCTGAATAATGCTTAACATTCTATTGGCAGAATTCATTTGCACCTGGCCTATTCAAAAACTACCGTTCTTCTGCTCATTAAAGAAATTTAATAAGTACATTTCACAGGTGAAATAGTTCAGAATTAGGTGCAAAGCCTGGGTTGTTTATTTTGTTGGTTGGTTGTATGCCAGTGAATCATCTTTTGAAAAGCCACACTGTAAACACACTTGTATTAAAATAAAGATTTCTGAAGACAAAATGAGGTGTGACTTATTCTGAATCCTAGCCTTTGAAGGCCAAGGAAATGCCAGATCACAGTGGGTAGCATCAGGACAAAACAAATAAATTTGATGGAGTTTAATTTTCAGTTAGATTCAATTATTGACAGATTGCAATGTAGTAACTACTTTTGGAAATTTGTTGTAATCAAGGGCTTCTGGACCTCCTTCATTCTTGTAACTTAAGCTGTGTGTTTATGGGTGTTTGGAAGTGTGGGGTCCTTGGTGGTCCCTGAGCTTGGTTGTTTTCTTGCTGATGTTTCATTATCCGAACTAGGTTACATCATCAGTGCTAGATCTCTAGCACTGCTGATGTTTCTTAGTTTGGGTAATAAAACATCTGCAAGAAAACAACCAAGCTCAGAGACCACCAAGGACCCTTCATTTCAACCCTGAGCTACACATTTTCTCCTTTATTGTATGGAAGCATTGTTGTATGGAAGAATTATTTAAAATATATCTTTCGAATACAAACGTTAGCTATTCCCCCACTTAGTACCAACCATTTCGAACAATGTTGACAACTGCTACTCTTTGAAAGATCTGTCCCATAACTGCTTAAGGCAGAACTGTGGACTTCACAAACTCAAACCCTCCTTTATTAACCTGAACTATTCCATACTTCTTGGAATCAAGCTGATACTTTTTTTTCCTTTGTTCTTCAGTGAACAAATGTGTTCACTTTTATTGCTAAACTCTTTTACATGCTTCTATTTTATAAATACATTTTTGTCTGTGTTTTACCAGAATATAAATGTACTGGGGTGTGGGGCTTTAGGTTTGTTTTTTTGGATATGGGAAGCTGTGCTGAAAGATTAAAAAATAAATAATATCCACATGTGCTAACATGAACAGTGTTTGCAGAAGTGGATCCTGACAAACACCTAAGCTGCTTAGGTTCAGGATTTTGCAAAAACCTTGGCTATTTAAATCTGCTCCAGAAGACAAAATGCTGCCTGGAACAATTTTAGCAACCACCTTTCCTGCTTATATGAATTCTTTGATGTCTACCACCTTATTCCTTGATTGCTGGACATGGCCTGCTTATTGGGGCCTTGACCTCAGTCTTACTTGAACACTGCTATGGCTTGACACCTTGTAACTCCGACCAAAGGCTAAGAGACCCAGTTTATGGTTTTTGTAACCAAATATGATAAGCAAGTGGGCTTGATTTTGTTCTCCGTTAGGGAACAAAAATGTCCTCTCGTGTTCTTCAACATCTGTTTTTTGGAACTGTGCTGCCTTTGATACTGAAGCAGCTTAGAGCCCTTGTGACTTAAAACCTCTGTGGATTTGCTGGTTACCCTTTCAAAGTTAAACTGATAACCATCAACATGTTAGGTGATACAAAGCCTATTATTTAATTACAGGTACTTTTCATTTATATATATATATAAACAAATGGCAGATGAGATTCTGCTGAAATGTTGCTACAACTTTAAAAGCACAAGTACAATGACGTGGGAAAATACCCGAACAAAGCTGAATACTATATATATATATATAAGAAAACAAATATATATATATATATATAAAATCACAAACAATGGTGTCTCCAAATGAAGGAACTCAAGGAAGCTGGGTAAAAGGACAACTTTTTCTTCATTCCCTTGCTATTTGGAATACTCACCCTGGGACTGGGATAATTAGAAGAGAGTTAATATTTGAATTTACATTCACTGGAGAGGAAGGGTTTTTCAAGGGAATAAGCAGGCACACAATGGAGAATAGACTAGAACCTAGCTGTTCCAGACTCAGAACCTTCAGAACAACTTAGAAAACAAACAAAAGCCTTTAGTGTGAAACTGATTAAGATCAGAAACTGATCTTATTAGTGTCAAGCAGCAGCCTGAGCTGGTGGGAGGGTTCTAACCAACAGAGTTCAGCTTGCTAATTTGCTTTTAGTACTTTCTAGGGATGCACCATGCAGAAAAGCAGCTCAAATGAGAGGTTATTTAGGCAATTTTTCCACTCTGTGAGGAGGGAAAATAAGTCAGGCACAGTTCAGTGCATACTAAATAGCTGTGAAAGTGAACATGTGACTGAGGGAGAGATGTTGCAAAGGTTGCAAATGCAGCATCTGTCACAAAGTCACCTTTTCATCACACACACACACACACACCACATACACACACGACAAATACTGCTTTGAACATAAGGGTATTGCACTTTTAAAACCTTTCTTAAACTGTTTTGATTTAAATCTGATTCAGAAGACTCTGTGTTTGAAAAACAGTACAGGTAGTCCTCGGGCTAAGAATGTTCAACTTAAAGACAACCCGTATTTACAAACAGGTTGCCTATTATTAAAAATGGTGGACAATATTTTTTATTTATTTATTAGAATTTGTCAAACAAAAACAAGAATAAACGAATAAAAATACAATGACAGGGATGATAGGCACATTAGTGCACTTATGTGGCCCCTTTGTGCTTCCCCAAACTGATGAACCACTGAAGCCATGCACTGAAGCTATGAACTGCTGAAGCCCCATGTTTTTAATATACAGCCTGTTTTCAGTGGTTCATGAAAACATTGCACAACTTCAAATATTCCATTAACTCAAAAAAGGAAAATGCCATCCACCATTTTCAGCAATAGGCAGCCCTTTTGTAAGTATGAGTTCCAACTTGTGTACAAATTTGAATTAAAGGCAGATTTGGGAACAGATCTGGTTGTTAACCAAGGGATTGCCTGTAGTAATCATGAGGAAATTAGTACATTTATTTTGGTCAATCAGTTCAGCCAGATGTAGATAATAGGATCAATTAGTTCACTAAGTTACATTATTGAAAATTTCATATTAGGACTGCATTACAAATGAAAGCAGGACCTGAGTCAGCTGAATTTGGCTGGTGCAGGGATGAATAAGATACTGAACTTTGATTCTGTGGGGCTCCAACAGGATATGAGGCCCATGGGATGCACTCTAGCATTCTGCATTCTGTGGTCAATGTGAAGAAATCTTACCAGCTAATGAGGACCAACATTTACAACATATTAGAAGACTGATAGAATTTTATTTTAAAAATATTAAGTTGGAATTCCACCTTGGATATCATCCACTTCTCCAAAGAGTAAATTTCAAATGATGTGGGAATTTTCCCCATCACTACTGATAATATTGACAATTTCTTAACCATAGCCAACATCTTTTTGACTTAAATGAATAAAAGGTGAATTTACCACATCAGTGGTGCAATGATTTAGTGACATTCCTGAATCAGAACATTTAGCTAATGAATTTGGCTACCTTTTTGGAGTTCATGCAGTTCAGGCTGCATTACAAAAATTCTTTTAAAAAAAGAATGGAATCAGATTTGACAGTTAAAAGCTGAGATCTGAATTAACAGGTGTCTTTAAAATTTTGTTTGGTATAAAATAGCACTCTTTGATGGAAAATACAAATCTGCATCCTATTTAAAGTGGCATTCCTGACAGAAAATATTTTTCCCATAACTCTTGTGGGGAAAAGCTCACTCTTAAAAGATACCTGAGACTTGTCCTTCCAAAAAGCAAAATGATTTTGTTTCCACACTTCTTTCTTATAAAATAATTGCCTTTTTTCTCCCTATTAAATTGTTTGGCTTCAATCTTATGTGCTCATATCTAGCAATAACCTCCACTCAGCTCACAGAATTATAGTTGTATCTTAATTCTATTCAGAATACAGCCTGTGTCATCCTTTGTACACACACAATAGAATATGTGTACCAGATTGCTTAGGCTTTAGAGATAAGTGCATATGTGCCTTGCACACTTAAGCTGTAATCTGCACTTTTGCTGGCTTGATTCTAAAGCATATTAAGAAAATCCTGCCCAGACTTGAAATACTTTTCCAACAGCTTCCAAGATATCCAGTGAAGATTATAGGCTACCACATCCTCCCTTTGGACAGCTCTTCAGTTCAGTGAGTGAATGAGACACATTCACACAGACACAGTAAACAGACAGATAGACAGATATGCCAAAATGCCATATAATAGATACAAGCAAACTTTTTAAAAAATCATTTTCTCCTTGACTATTTGTTTGTTTTGGTAAGTCTACTAGTACTCCCTCACACAACCGAGAAACGATGAAAGAGTGTATTCATGTTCTTAATAAAAAGTAAACAAACAACACAGCAGGAAGCAAGTAGCTCAGAAAAAATGTATGTTCATTTGTTTCTGCCACTTCTGACCCAGAGACATTAAACAAGTACAGGTGAAACTCAAAAAATAAGAATATCGTGCAAAAGTTCATTTATTTCAGTAATGCAACTTAAAAGGTGAAACTAATGTATGAGATAGACTCATTACAAGCAAAGCAAGATAGTTCAAGCTGTGAAGTGTCATAATTGTGATGATTATGGCTTACAGCTCATGAAAACCCCAAATCCACAATCTCAGAAAATTAGAATATTACATGAAATCAATAAAACAAGGATTGTACATAGAACATTATGGGACCTCTGAAAAGTATAAGCATGCATATGTACTCAGTACTTGGTTTGGGCCCCTTTTGCAGCAATTACTGCCTCAATGTGGCGTGGTATGGAAGCTATCAGCCTGTGGCACTGCTGAGGTGTTATGGAAGACCAGGAGCATCCTTCAGCTCTTCTGCATTGGTCGGTCTCATGTCTCTCATCTTTCTCTTGGCAATGCCCCATAGATTCTCAATGGGGTTCAGGTCAAGCGAGTTTGCTGGCCAATCAAGCACAGTAATCCCACGGTCATTGAAGCAAGTTTTGGTGCTTTTGGCAGTGTGGGCAGGTGTCAAGTCCTGCTGGAAAATGACGTCAGCATCCCCATAAAGCTCATCTGCAGAAGGAAACATGAAGTGCTCCAAAATCTCCTGGAAGATGGCTGTGTTGACCCTGGACTTAATGAAGCACAGTGGACCAACACCAGCAGATGACATGGCTCCCCAAATCAACACAGACTGTGGAAACTTCACACTGGACTTCAAGCATCTTGCAGTGTGTGCCTCTCCATTCTTCCTTCAGACTCTGGGTCCTTGATTTCCAAATGAGATGCAAAAATTGCTCTCATCAGAAAAGAGGACTTTGGACCACTGAGCAACAGACCAGTTCTGTTTTTCTTTAGCCCAGGTAAGACTCTTCTGATGTTGTTTGTTGTTCAGGAGCAGTTTGACAAGAGGAATACGACATTTGAAGCCCATGTTCAGGATCCGTCTGTGTGTGGTGGCTCTTGGTGCACTGAGTCCAGCTTCAGTCCACTCCTTGTGAAAGTCCCCAACACTTTTGAATGGCCTTTTCCTGACAATCCTCTCCAGGCTGCGGTCATCCCTGCTGCTTGTGCACCTTTTTCTTCCACACTTTTCCCTTCCACATAACTTTCTATTAATGTGCTTTGATACAGCACTTTGGGAACATCCAACTTCTTTTGCAATTACCTTTTGAGGCTTTCCCTCCTTATGGAGGGTGTCAATGATGGTTTTCTGCACAACTGTCAGGTCAGCAGTCTTTCCCATGATTGTGCTTCCTATTGAACCAGACTGAGAGACCATTTAAAGGCTTTGCAGGCGTTATGGCTTAATTAGCTGATTAGAGTGGGACACTTTGAGCCTAGAATATTGAATCTTTTCACAATATTCTAATTTTCTGAGATTGTGGATTTGGGGTTTTCATGAGCTATAAGCCATAATCATCTCAATTATAACAAATCACGGCTTGAACTATCTTGTTTTGCATGTAATGAGTCTATCTCATACATTAGTTTCACCTTTTAAGTTGCATTTTTGAAATAAATGAACTTTTGCACGATAATTTTTCGAGTTTCACCTGTAAGGGCAATGCAGGTAGTCCTTGACTTACAACAGTTCATTTAGTGACCCTTCGAAGTTATAATGGCACTGAAAAAAGTGACTTACGACCATTTTCACACATTGTAGCAGTCATGGGATTCAAATTTTTTTACTACCGGTTCTGTGGGCATGGCTTGGTGGGCGTTTACGATACTGTAAAATCTCCAGTCAGAAGTGGTATTTGCCAGTTCTCTGAACTACTCAAAATTTCCACTACCGGTTCTCCAGAACTGGTCAGAACCTGCTGAATACCACCACTGCATTGTAGCATCCTCATGGTCATGTGATTTACATTTGGATGCTTGATAACTATCTCACATTTATGACGGTTACAGTGTCCCAGAGTCACGTGGTCCCCTTTTGTGGCCTCTGACAAGCAATATCAATGGGGAAGCCAGATTCACTTAACAACTGTGTTACTAATTTAACAATTGCAGTGATTCACTTAATAAATGTGGCAAGAAAAGTCATAAAATGGGGCAAATCTCACTTAACAAATTTCTCAACATAAACCTTGGGCTCGATTGTGGTCATACTTTGAGGATTACCAGTATTTCAACTATTTTGCTAGTAAGTTAAACCTGCTATAATAGGATCTCCAGCAGGTGTTTTTGAGGAAAAGCAGCAGAAATGTGGTGGTACCTAGCTATCTACTTTTTGAATTGCATTAGAGCGCTAGAAGTGGCCTATACTGATAACAGGCAAACCAAAAGTATGAATAATTAAATGAGATCTACAGCCCAAATAATTTCCCCCCATTTCTTTTATACATTACTTTCCTATGTTTTGACATTTAGTTATGTTTTCCAAGAAACCAAGAAAAGTTATTTATTGGCTTCACAAACCTCCAGATAATTAGTATGTAAGTTTCAATGGATAATTTACTTTTGAAGAGTCATGGTGAAATACATAATAAAAATGCAAAATACAAGTTATGTGTGAATAAAGCATAACTAATACCTCCAGCTCATTGCAACCTGAAATAATGACACTGTAATGATATAAGATTGCCTGCCTAAAAAGTAGCTTTCCCAGGCAAAATGTTTTTACAACCTCTGATTTCAGATTGTAAACTACAGATTACAAACATATTTAGAAGGCTGAGTGAAAGGCAGGAATGCCCAAGATGTGAAACATATGATCAAATAACAGTAGCAGAAGGCTTTCCATCAGATTGCATAGTGTGCATAGAGCATGTTTGCTAAAGCACAATTAAAGTTTTTAATCGTCATAAATCTGCCTTCATTCTATATAATATGTAGCTGTAGGCTATCTGGATATGAAGGGAATTAAATAAACAAAAGAAAAAAGTAAAAATTAAGGATACATGGACACATGGCCAATTCATGGAGATGCATACAAACATCTATCACATTTTAATAACAAGCAAAAAAACCCCAAACCAGATTTTGAATTTCACCAAGTTTGGTTGTTGTTGTTTTTTTGCTAATGTTATTTCTGGAATTTCATGAAAATGTCCTACCGTTTGGTTCCCACTTTCTGGAATATGTTTTTCTTTTCTTTACATTTCACCTTATCCCTTGAAGAGGAGGTAATTTCATTAGATCTGAAAATAGTTGTTCATTAATTCATTCAACTTTATGTTGAAGTTGCCCAACTCTTCAAAACAAGTTCATTTATGTTAGTTATACTACAATCTGACTACGGGAAGAGGAAATGCACACAGAGATATTTGAATCCATTGGTCAAAACACACTTTCTTATTGACCGCAAGTCAGCCATAATAAGCCTGGTTTGTCAATAACTTAATGGATTGTGTGAACCCATTGGCAGCTCCTTCAGTTTTAAAATTATTTTGTTTAAGTGCTTTAAAGTCTGTAAAGTACCAGTGAATCCAGAGTAAATGTGTTTTGAATAGAGCCATGAGAAACTGACCGATTCACAAAACCATTGAAGCATGCCAGAAATTGGGCTGAAGTCATCTATGTTTGCTATTTTTCCATGGTAAATTGGTTAGCAGGAATGTTGAACAAGTCCGTTTCTCTTCTATGGAGACCCATTTCCATCCATTCAAAAAATGATATGTGCATGGAAAAATGGCCACTTGGATCTCTAAAAATTATTTTATGAAAAGTCTTTAATCCTTCATATTTTGAAAATAAGCAGTTGAATGCTAGTGTGGCAGTTTCACAGAATTCATATGAAACACACCTTTTTGGCTCTACAATAGCAATGTATTTTGGTCAATGACTATTAATAAAAAAACAATGAATTTCATAGCTGAAATTGTTAGGAATAAGAAATCATCCTGATACAGCATCTTTCATTGGTGATGCTTTTAGAATAAAGCTTTTTTCTTAAAACAACTGCCCTATAACTTCACATAAGACAGACCAAATTATTCTGAGTCCCCAAATACTAACATAGTTCTTCTTTCACTGTATTGATAATTTAAATCATAAACAGCAGTTAACAAAGTGAACTTACACATGTTTGTTTATGCTGTCTATTGGTCACAAGCAACAAAGAAAAACCCTTGAGAGTTTTGAAAAAATCTCTTTTGAACCCTCCATAAGGTACAAAGACAAAATTTTTGGTGCAAAAGCTATACAAGAAACCCTAATATAGTGAGATAATTTCTGATCTCACTGCCACACTGTAAAAGTGTTTGATAAAAAGATATCACATTATATAGTCAGGGGACCTCCTTGGCTCTGAGCCACATGAATTATATTGGTTGACTATAAAACATACAATATCAAATACTTTATCCAATTGCATATGTTATCCCCAGTACTCTAAGTCATGAGAAAAAGAACAATTTATTTGATTCTTCTCTAGAATGTATGATTAATTGATGACTTGGGTTATTACTTATCCCTGGTTAAGTATCTCTGATAATGGACCAATGATTCACTGACAGCAGGCATCCATGTACAATATGTACACATGTATTAAAAAAAAATAAGGTGGTGGTGTCCATGATTGAAGCTTTTTTTTACAAGTGGTACCATAAAACAGAGTAGAACTTCAATTATGAAGTAGGTCTACCATCTTAACTTTTCTGGACTCTCTCCCCTCCTGCAAACAAACCTGACTCTAGTCAAAATTCATAAAAACCGGAGATGGTAAAATCATTTTAACAGTTATTGAAAAATCCCATAATAACTTTTCTATTCTACTTAAGCCAACAATAATAAGTGAGATAGTATTAGATAGTATCTAAAGATAAGGCCCACCTTTCTCTGCACCACAAAGACCAGTGCTAGAGACAGTTTGAAACCTTGTTCTCTGAAGATCAGAGGGACTCTGATATTTCTAACTGGGAAAGAATAGACTTTCTATTGAATAAACTACCATTCTTACAGACACTGTTTTTTGATATCTAAAACTACATGCTCCAAACTTTCATGGTAGATTTTAAGCACAAGCAATGTAATATCAGCACAATGTGAGTGGATTAAGTTATGAATTCTTACATTATCTCTTCATCGTTGTATGTAGTTCCCTAAAGCTTGTTTAGTTTGGAATTCTATAGAAACTGTAATTTTCATGTCCCCTGCTCAAAATATTGACATAATTTTGAAGAGGAACTTGCATTTGTACATTTAATTTATTTAGATTGGACTAAACAGTCAAGAGCAAAAGAATAAGATCTAAAAAAAATACCCCAGTTGACTTGACATAGATTGTAAAGGGTTGGAGAAATAAATTCAAAACGACCCATTTGAAAGTCAGAAGATAACACAAACCTTTTGCAGATGATGGCTTTTCCTACATGCCAATTATTTGCCCTTCAGCTTTTTGCTGCTTAAAGGAATTTTTGCATAGCTGGTTACAGGAAGCTAAAACACATGAAGAGCAGTTACAGGAATTGGATATGTCTAGTTTAATGAAAAGAAGGACTGGGGTGACATGATAGCAGTGTTCCTATTTAAGGGGCTGCCCAAAGAAGAGGGAGTCAATCTATTCTCCAAAGCACCTCAAGGCACAACAAGAAGCAATGGATGGAAAGTAATCAAGGAGAGAACCAATCCAGAAATAAGGAGAAATGTCTTGATAGTGACAACAATTGCTCACAGCTACTCATGTATTTGTTACCTCCCAAGTGGACTATTGCAACATGCTGGCTTTGAAGACCACTAAGAAGCTACAATTGATCCAAAATGCAGCAGTACATGTAGTTATGGATGCTTAAGACCCAGCTCTTTCCTAGACTTTGGACCAGAGTAACTACAGTTCCCATTTTAGGCAGCGTAATGTAATTTAGCCATGTTCTCCATTTATTGATTTTAATGATAACCATTCAAAGTCATGGTGGTGCTGAACAAAGAAACTTACAATAACAATATAGGTTTCCCATGGAAACCTACCTACCATATACATTATTTAATAACCCAGAATGATGTGAGAGGTAATACAGCATGAAAATGAGAAGTATGCCACCAAAATCCATTGGAGCTGGGCAACTATAATAAATTTAAATAATAAACAAATAAGTAATAAAATAGCAAGCTTCAGACCCATACTCTGACTTAGCCTGTATATGTTCCTATAACAAGTCAGAATGACATTACATCAGGGGTGGGATTCAAATTTTTAACAACCAGTTCTGTGGGCATGGCTTGGTTGGTGGGTGTGGCTTGGTGGTCATGTGACTGGGTGGATGTGGCTTGGTGATCATGTTATTGGCTGGGCATGGCCAACTCAATATCACTCACATCGAGGCACGCATCTCCTCGCCTAGCCTCTCATGACTGTGGGGATGCTGCAACAGTCATAAGTGTGAAAAATGGTCATAAGTCACTTTTTTCAGTGCCATTGTAACTTTGAATGGTCACTCCACCCAAGTAAAGTACTAGCAAAGGAGGGGAAAAAAAACTCCAGAGAAGTTCCTGAGACAGGAAGTCTAGTCCTGCCAAGTATGTAATAAGGGTTAACGGAGAGGCAGTTTCTGTAAGCAACACCAGAATGTTTCCTTCCTGCCTTCCTTACAGGATTAGGCCAGTAATTTCTTCTAACAACTGGTTCTCCAAACTGCTTAGAATGTTAACAACTGGTTCTAGCGAATAGGTGCGAACTGTTAGAATCCCACGCCTGCATTACATTAAGAATATTATTCCTAATTAAAGTGGCTGTTCACACATCATTTCCTATCTATTTTTAATGGCCCAGGATAGGGATCCATGATGTCTTGATATGAATCCAGCAGCCTTTAAAAGATCTTGCTGACACCAGACTCTTCTATCAATATTTTGCCCTTGTTAACATCATAACATTAGAAGCTCTGATGGTGCAGTGGTTAGAGTGCAGTACTGCTGGCTACTTCTGCTGACTGCCGGCTGAGTGCAATTTGGCAGTTCAAATCTCACCAGGCTCAAGATTGACTCAGCCTTCCATCTTTCTGATGTGGGTAAAGGAGGACCCCAAAATTGTTGGGGGCAATATGCTGACTCTGTAAACCACTTAGAGAGGGCTGTAGAGCACTGTATAAGTCTAAGTGCTATTGCTATAGTCAGGAAAACAAAAAGTAATGGACAACTTTTTACAATGAAAGGTAAGTTGTAAGTGATTCAAAAATTTAAGTTAGAATTAATCAAAGATCAATAGAAAGAAACTTTACACAGCAAATCATAAACTGAGCATAGTTTACATGTTATTAAAGAATTTTACGGTCTCAAAAGCAACATTCTCCCACTCCCAGTCCTCCTTTTAGTTCTGTTCTTACATTAGTAAACTGTCCTCTGTAATCCTGGTATGTAATGTCCTTTCAGTGATAACTAAAAATAAAAGAGACTAACAGTTTAATCTTAGGTATGTCCCCAAAGGACTCAACTAAGTCCCAAATGGGCTCATAGGATTTATTCTTCCTAGGTAAGAATGTATTGGATTACGGACTAAGGCTTAATAGTATAAAATGTGAAACCCTACACCACACATTTTTACAATCTCGGTTATATAGAATGACTAAAGACAATCTAAGAAGAAATGGAATGCCATTCTTCTTTTCCGTCCCGTCCCCCCACAGTCCCATCAGGACTCACTCTACTTTTAAGTTAGTTTTGTTTTCATGAGTCTTTCCCCCCTCAACCTCTGCATTACTTTATCTATATCTTTGGTTTACCATTCTGAGTGGTATTTAATTGAGTTCATGTGCAAGTCTCTGGAGTTACTGCTTGTGGTTCAATATAACTGTTCTTGTTTGCAAATAAAAGTAAATACAAACAGCATTTGAGCCTTGTTGTTGGGCACAGAAATATGTGAAGACTCAGAAAAAAAAAGAGATTTGGCTGAATTTTTCTAAATTAAGTCTCACCTTTCCAATGAATACCTTGCAATGAATCTTGCAAGACCATCAGGAGATTGTAGGAAATAGAAACCTAAGACACTTTGAGAAAATCATGTATTTTTACAGATTACTAATGTGAACACAGAGCTGATGTCCTTGACATGTTGCTGAATTCATAATGGCGCTCTCTCTCTCTCTCTCTCTCTCTCTCTCTCTCCCTCTCTCCCTCCCTCCCTCTCTCTCTTTCTCTTTCTCTGTCCCTCCCTCCCTCCCCCATCTCTCCACATAACCAGATGTGTTCAGAAAACCTGTAACCAGTCATAGGCAGGGTGTGTAGGTGAAACAATCTCTCCACATAACCAGATGTGTTCAGAAAACCTGTAACCAGTCATAGGCAGGGTGTGTAGGTGAAACAATCTCTCCACATAACCAGATGTGCTCAGAAAACCTGTAACCAGTCATAGGCAGGGTGTGTAAGTGAAACAATTCATAAGGTGACAGACAACTACATCTTTCAGGAATTCTGGTGCCACTGTTGAAACATGTTCTTGAAATCTCTGTGCTTGGGAATACATAATGTGTCAGCCAACCAAGTAGAAGGTCCCTGTCAGATGGTATAAAAAAGCTATGGAAAAAGGAAGTTAACCACTTCCTTCTTCCAAAACCCCAGCATTCTAAGTGGTAAAAGCAACATAAAAAAAATTGTCACTGACATTTTGTCAGCCTACTTGTAGCTACTCTGATATATATTCTGCAGTCTGGTAACTATTATGGTGAGACAATCAATATTTCTCTCTTCAACAGAGGAGTATAAATAATGATTTCCAATAAAAACCTATTTCAGACTGTTCTGACCAGAGAGCAGAGACAAGTCATTGAGAATGGTGCACTTAAAGCCTCCTTCTTTTTAAAAGCCTGAATAATGGAAGAAGATCTAGTGATAAGATGTGGGAGAGAACATGTGCTCATGCATGCATACATACACAGAAAGAGAGAGAGACACACACAAGGATTTGGCTCAGAGCAGTCTGCTCTACTAATGGCTGTAAGCTGATATCCATAATGAAATAAAAATGTCTCATCCCAAGCACATAGCCCCACAATTATTACCAGCACTGGTCCTTCTTTACAACTTAAGAAATGTGCACTGGAACTATATTTTCCCCTTCAAAAACAGTGGCAAAGTTTGCCCAAATAAAAGAAGATGCATGCTTATTTTTATGTGACATATTTTTGCCCTTTTATTAACCTCTCAGTGGTGATTCTGGAGGCATTGTCTGCCATTTTAAATATAATAAGGAAAGAGGAAGTGTACTGCAGAAGCTACTATAATAAGCTTTGTAAAACACACATGTGGAAACACAGACAGACCTGTTTGTGCATTCATCCAGGGATTTTTCTCCATGGTCTCAGTATGTATACACCGGGTACCAGAGAAATAACTGTATTGTGATTTACATGTAATCTATCCCATCTGCAAAGACCTGCCATAGACAGCCAAAATAAAAACAGCAACCTAGAAGTAAGGAGAAATTTCCTGACAGTTATAACAATTAATCACTGGAACAACTTGCCTCCAGAATTTGTAGGTGCACCAGCACTGCAGCTTTTAAAGAATAGATTGGAGAACTGTTTGTCTTATAAGTGGTATAGGGTTTGACTAGAAGACCCCCAAGGCCCCTTCCAACTCTGATATTCTGTTTAAAAATATACTGTTCTGTTAAAAAAACACGATGTTGCCAAGTGCATTCAAACTGTATTACCCAGGTTAAAGTGTTCATTCCTGGATCTCTTCACAGTTTGCACTTATTTAATTTCAATCAGAAGCAGCTCCCCCTGTTTCTCCCTCCGTGTGTGTGCCATCATCAATCTTTCCCTGCTCTTCTATGAAGAGCTTTCACTGTTCAGTTATTAATACGCATTCTTTTGATAACTTTTGTTATAAGACATAATGGAATGTCTCTCTTTTCATATAAAAGGTAGGTCTCATGTGCTTCAAACTGAAAGAGCAGAGAAATGGAACAACAGCTGGTTTCCATCAATGGACAACTTTTTTATGGGGGCATTCACTCTTTTCAAGTACTCCCTAATTTGGGGCCTACCAATTTCAGTCTAACCCAATTTAAAGACTTACGGTGAAGAAATAAAATGATAAGGAGAATTATATATAATCCTTGAACTCTCATTGGAAATAAATATGATAGCAACATTCAGTAACAATAGAATCTGAGATTATTATCATATGATACTATTTGCCTATGGAAAAAAGCCAAGGTATTTGCAATATTTTTGGTGTGTTGTGTATGTATCTGTATGTGTGTGCATCTCCTTCCATTGCAAAGATCACATTTCTGGTGATAGGAATCCATGGAAAATGAAGCACATGCATACATATATGATTTGTAACACAGATAATCTGAGTAACTTTATCTTTCATTCCAGCTCATCATTCACTTCTTGGCTGGGCTCAGTAACTAACATTAAGATTTGTGGGTATTCATGTGCACAATATAGTACATATCATGTTATTTATAGCATCTTTATATGAAGGGTTGTATTCTACAGTACTATACTTCCCCGATATATTTATATGTCTCTGAAAATTGATAATTTATTTATTATTGTGCTCAAACCTATATATCATCTATTTTTTCTTGTTAAATGGGATGCAGCATTTTTGCTAGTTAGGCTAGTGTTAAAGGATTTCTAATTTAAAATATAAACTCACTGCCTTAATATACATAAATTGTAAACCTCCTTAGAGAGTAACTTAACAGCAGCAAGAGGACTGATATTAATCCACCTTTTACAGCACTTTTTTCATGTATAATTATTTCAATTTCCTTGAGTTTACAAGTGTTGGACCTCTAGCAGGATAGATTCTGTTCCATGTGGAGCTGCAGCAGACTGTTAAACATATGCAGTAAATAAAATTAAAGGTCTACTTTTTCAGGAAATAATGTTTTCTTACAGACAAAAGTATTGGTATATTTCTGGTTTGCTTCACTCTCAACTTGAGGGTTAGAAAGAGTTCACTAGATTTCATCTTAACTCTTAACCTTTTTACAATTTAGAATTCCAGAAAACTTGAAGGAATGAAATATATGTTTACTGGAAGTTTTTGCAATGTAAATTTAAGCACTGGTTAGCAGCATCTTTTAAAATGTATATAAGAACCAGTTTTATTGGTAATGAAAATTTAATTGTTGCCATTTTCAGATTTGGCAACTATTCTAATAAATGTTTAGATATTAAAAAAACAAATAACACGCCAAGCCCAGAAGAAAATTATATTTGACTTAATGTAATTAAACTGTAAAACAACTATAGCTGGAATGTTAAAATCATTAATTCTATCATGATCATTATCACTGTTCACAGCTATAATGTTTAATAGGTTTAATGTTGCTTATTAATTTATTGATTTAATGGATCGTGTTCTTTTTCTTTTCATTTTGGATTTTTGCCATGGTCATTTAATTTATATTGCATATTTCTAATGTAGCTGCTGGCAGTAAGAAAAAATTCAGTGACATATAAATCTAATACAAAAATAAACCATTTAAAGCTGCTTTGATCCTCCTGGATGTCTGAGTTTTGGGCCTATATTTCCTTAGATCATAAACTGCTGATTCCTTAGATCATAAACTGTCCATTAAATCTTCAATTATTTTTAAAAAGTTGTTTGGGTTTGGAAAGGCTTTTAATATCTAGACATGCTTTAAATAACAACACAAATAATAATAACATTATTACTATAACCCCTCATCCACTAAGAAAGCTAGTATCAAAACCATACAGTGCCCAACAAAAACAGCCGAGACAAGTAGGCAGACATAATAAACTAAAAAGATAATTAGTTAACTGATTTCCAAAATATTTCTCCGTAATCACCAAGGTAGCTGAAACCAGAAATATATTAGGTGATGAGGAACAAGATGCTCCAAAATGTGGGTTCAAATTATGGCTGTAACAATCCTGTACATACTCACCTATGAAGGAAGGGATGGAAGGCCTTCAGACGAAGATCTATTGAGATACAAAGGACAAGGGAGGTAACCCTTGTGAAATCTTTATTTCCCAGCCTTTGAACGTTCAGAATAATACAGTTGCATTAATTGGCCTTCTAAAGAAGCAGACAGCTCTTCGATGAATGAGAGACAATTGCCACTACATTTTGTACTAACTCTCATAGTAAATGTAAAAATACATTCTGAAATTCCCCAGGTGTTATTGATACAAAACTGTGCCAAACTAAAGCATAACACAAAAAGCTGCTTCCAATGAAGTCCCCCATCAATAACATTAATAAACACCTTTGACTAATTCTACTATCTAAAACTCTACAAGGAAAATGGAATTACAGAGCATCTTCAAATTGTAAAGCTGCTCCTTGACAGGCAGCATAATTCCATGCAGGCATAATAACCAAAATACAAGGTAGACCTCATTTAACAACTGCCAACAAATTTCTCAACAATCCATTCCCACTATTTCTGAAAAATTAAACTAAAATAACTAAGACGAGAGTAAACATAAAAACATCAAGCCAGTTTGGTGTAGTGGTTAAGATGCTGGCCTAAAAACCAGGAGACTGTAAGTTCTAGTCCCATCTTTAATACCTTGCGGAGAAAAATTGTGTGGACCAACACATTGTGTGAAGTGTTTGTTTCAAAGGTTTTGCACAAGTCACCTTGTCAAACCTTGAAGAATGTTAATCTTAACTTGCATATGATGGAAGTAAGAAAGTTATTCTACAATGTCACAGATACGTTCATTCATAACAGCCTCCCATTTCTTTTATCTTTGAGGTAAGAAGTGACAAAATGGTGGCATTTACTCTTCTGCTCAAAAACTGTAATTGACAGTCAGAACAATATCTACCAATAGATAGAAATGGAATGGTACCTCAACAACATCATAATTCCCAGAAAGACAGAGGTTTTTCTTTTTTCATTCTCAAGAAATGAAATGCATTCTGTTTGGAATTCATTACATGCCACCATCCTTTTATGATTAAAAAAAACATCATTTTGAATTTATCTTTTTTACATTGATTTCAACCTGTCATTGTTTTGTTAATTTTCAAAAGTTTTTTTTAAAGCAGTTGTAGTTAAATGCTTTTATTTTGTAAGCAGATGTATTTTCCTAATGGCATTTTAATAAAAAGTGCACAAACACACACTCTTCTACATGTATGTCTGGTTATTTATTAAGAGTTAAATATTAATATTATCCTCCAAGAGCTGAAGAAGACATACATAATGTGTTCTCCTTCCTTTTCACCAGAATGTGTGGGATATGCTGGACTGAGAAACAGCAAGTGGCTGAGAGTGCATTAAATCCAGATCTTCCAGAACTTAATCTAACATCTTAATCATTACATAGCTCCATCTCCATCTCCATCTCTCTCTCTCTCTCTCTCTCTCTCTCTCTCTCTCTCTCTCTCTCTCTCTCTCTCACCTACACACACATAAACACATGCACACACACACAAACACAAACATTATGTGGAATATGAAGGAATATATTAAATACTTTTATTACTGAAGTGACAAAAAGAATCTGTACAAAATCTTCAGTTGGGTGGGGTTACAAAATCTGTCATTGAAAAAGAAGAAAAAAAGGAGGGAAGACACACAGACTCAAAGATAGTTAAAAGTGATAGTTTATTTGGTTACATATATGAACTCATTATATTTATTTTGGAGAGAATGGACCATTCTTTGAAGAGCGCTGGGTGGACATTTAATAACATTTTACTACTGCAATCTATTTCAGATTACTTTAAAAAAATGATTTTCTATCATTTGTTATTTTTAATGCCTTTTACAACAATCCATGTTTTTCAGCTGAAAAATAAAATGTTAAACCACTTACAAATCTCTTTCTCTTTCTATAATCATTTTTCCACTCAATTCAGTAAAGGTATTTTAATAATCCCTTAACGCACTGTTTGGTTTATGTTTCTTCATTTTGCTAAGGAGCCCATAACTCTATTAAAATGAGAGTGAATGATTAACTAGATGAATTTGAATGGATCTTTTAAAAGAGCTGCTTTTCTATAATCAGTGTATTAAAAAATGTTCGTGTCCATTTGCATTAAGGACCTCATGGTTTTTGCTAGTTAAAAATGAAAGCCAAAAATCTAGGACTGATGTCTGACTGGCAAAAAGCCAGTGAAAAGAAATTAAGAACACATGTTGAAAAATCCATTTGTGACAGCAGATCCATTTCTCAAAAATGGTAGCTTAAACCTCCGTCTATGTGGATGGTTTTACTCCCCCCTTTATCCCTCCCCCTTTGAATTTTCTTTATATCAGTGACCCTTTTCCTTAATACATCGGTTTATTTTCCAGAGTTGGACCATACCAGCTGAAGGTTCTCTCATTTAGCTAAGCCTTTTCCCCATTTTGTAACCTTTCTTGTCTCAGTTGTTAAGTTGAATCACTGCCGTTGATAAGTTAGTAACCTGATTGTTAAGTGAATCCCCATTGACTTTCCCATTGCTTATCAGAAGGTCACAAAAGATGATCACATGACCTTGGGAGACTGCATCACTCATAAATATGGATCAGTTACTAAGTACCTAAATTTTGATTATATGATCATGAGGATGCTACAAAGGTCGTAACTGTGAAAAACGGTCATAAGTCACCTTTTTCAGTGCCATTGTAACTTTGAACGGTCACTAAATGAATTGTTGCAGGTGGAGGACTACCTGTACAAGGCTCCAGGCCAAAAGCAAAACTGATTATTATTAGTGGCTTAAGGTCACATTTATTATTATTTTTGCATAGTAGAGATATTTGGAGATTTTTTAATATATAATGTCGACTTTTGTTTTAGGGACTACATTACAGTAACAGGTGTTTCCCAGACCCAAATGATGGGGAAGCATACCTTTCATGTCAGCAGAAAAATGAAAGACCTAAAAAAGAATTCCCTTGCTGCTTAGTGGACGCAGTGGTTGAATTCTGGTTTAAAAAGAACATGTGACTCTAGCAATTGGCTATACAGTAACTTATACATAGTTCTGAATAGAGATGAATGTCATGGCCTTTCCAGCAATAAATGTACTGAAACTAGATCAATAAGACTTCATAATATTAATATTTTGTAAAACTAATTGACTAGTTTATCTTACAAAATATGAATGATTATACAAAATGTCTTTCTTCACTTTTCAGGGCCACAGTGTCCCACAGTTGGCCTGGTGAGTAACAAAAGATCCTTGAAATAATCTAAACAGGGTTTAGCTGAAAAAAAAAAGGGCATAAGGCTTGTTCTCTCATATATGTAAACAGCTTAAAAATAATATAACTTATCTTCATTTCAAGTAGTCAGATTCACAAGTAGTCAGTTCTCCTTCAGGAGGAGGCTCTAAACTTTTATAAAAGATTATGAACTCAATGTTCTGCAATGCTCACAACAGTGGAATAATTGTCTCTATTACCAGAAGTCTCTTTATCTATTTTTAACTATGTTCTATGTAAAATTAAGGACTGGCTCATATGCAGTGTATCATCAGCTGTGGTTTATCCCATAACAGCAATTATATAAAAGTAGACACAACAAGCTTAATCTTCAAAAGTTCTATTAAATAAGATGCCTGTCCATTTTCCAAATCAATGACGATCAGTTATAACTTTGTATTTTAAATGGGATTTTCTAATGTGACCTGCAGAAAAGCCCACACACACATCAATCTTTGTGTCCAAGAGAACTCAATCAGTGTTCCATCATTTTACGCATACCTCCCAATATATATCCCACTGAGGCACTGTGATTCCTTTGAAATATTAACTTCCTTTTTGCATTTTACATCTTTTTCATTCTGTTGCATATTGCATTAAAGCATCAAAATTCATTCTGATGTGCCTTTTGGATATTCACATGAATGTGAATCTCATTTGTTTACATTGCATGATTTCAGCTGGCAGCTGAGTTCTCTATGGCTATTTCACAGGCATGCCTTTATGGTTATAAAATAAAGTCCCTTAGTTCAGTTCAAAACTAGCAAATCTAAAATTGTGGAGCCTGATTAGCTTGAGATAAATCCATGTGTATAGCTTGGATTTGAATGTAGCACTTTCAGGATAAAACCAGTTATACTTTAAATATAACAGAACTGCACATTTGGCCACTTTTAAAAAGAAAGGAAAAGAAACAGGTGTGATTTCAATTTATTCAGCAACTCACACACTTATTTCATTGTCACTGAGGTAATGCATTATATGTTTTTTTACTTATCAGCATTGTAATTGGTGTTTATACTTTGTGGCAAACAGTCTTTTAGAGAAGAAAAAGTGAAATGGAGTATGTATAAACCAACTGAATCAGTCTTTGGGATCTGACATTGATTAACTACACAGGAGCAGGAAAGAGGGAGCTACCTAGACCTTAAAGTAATTGCTCTCCTTTCCTTACCACTTTACAATGTATTGAAAAACTCAATGACTACATTATGAAAACATCTATCAGAATTAACTGCTTATCAACAATTATACCTTACCTCATTTACATAGCCTTTGATATGCTGAACATTTTGGATATCATGAATGCAAACACTTCACATTCCTCTTAGAAAAAGGAAGAAAATGTTTTTTTTTTTAAATCATCCAGCTCCTGTGCTGTGCATTCTTTTATGATGGTTGGAATTTTGTGGTTTTTCTTTCCAGATGTATGTTTTAAAGAACTAAGTCCAAGGAAAACAAAATGAAGGGTGTGATTTTGGTACAGATGAAAGTGTTACCTCAAAAAGGTAAATTTAATCATTTGAAGGTGTTTCAATTTTTTTTTTGAAAGACACTAGTAAAATTTGCCAATGATAGCATTGATCTAGGAAGGATGGGGTGTGTGTGGTGGAATAGGTTAGGAACATATGTATTGTATTTGAAAGGGCATTTTCAGTTCAAAAATAAAATAGCTCATGTTGCTATACGGCCTGTTCATTACACAACTGAAGGGGAATCCTATGTCTATGTGAGGTCTGCTAGCCATTCTTTGTGACTCCCAGGACCAGTATAACCACTGTTATTCAATGGGGAAACAAAGGAACAACTATGGAAAATGAAGCAAGTGAAAAGATAACTAAGGTAGAGATGAGATAAAGCCAAAATGTCATCAAGCACTAGCCGAAGTCCACACAATGGCAGTAAAAATGGCAAAGCATGTCCACCTTTTATTTACTGCATAAAACAGCTCTTGGCTTACAATCATTTGTTTAGTGATCATTCAATGTTACAATGGCATTGAAAAAAAGTGCCTTACAACCAATCCTCATATTTACGGCCATCTCAGTATCCCTTACATGATCAAAGTTTGGGTGCTTGGCAACTGGCACGTGTTTACAATGGCTGCAATGCTCTGGGGTCATTCAATTGTCATTTGTGACCTTCCCAGCCAAATTCAACAAGCAAAGACAATGGGGGAAGCTTTCTTCTAAGCCATCAGTTTGCTGTTTAGAAATGGGCAGAAGTGGTTATCCAGCCAATCAGTGGTGCCTGGATCAAGTGGACAGGATAACAAAAGCTGGTTATAGTTTAATCTATAACCCCTTTTGTATATGTATTGCAATAACTCTCTCACACACATATAAAAAACTTTTATTTACACACATATAAAAACCCCCAAAAACTTTAACCTTAGACTGTCTACTATTGACCTCACCCCTTTCCTAAGAGGTCTGTAGGGGGCGTGCATAAGCGCACCAACATGCCTACCGTCCCTGTCCTATTGGTTTTTTATTTTTCTTATATGTATCGATTTCATGTATTCATTACTATGTTGATACTTATACCTATTATCTTGTAAGCGATTGACAAATCAAATAAATAAATAAAAATAAAATAAAAGGAGTAACATAATTCTTCAATGCTGCTTTTGTCATTTTGATACAAGTAGCAAGATCCCGCAGACTCCTATGATTCTAATGATGGATAAATTTTACTTTCTAGATGACAGGTATGAAAAGCTGCCAAACTACCCAAAAAATGAACAACCAGGATCTCTTAAGGCCCTGTCAGCCGGTGAATGCAATTGCACCCCTTTTCTATCACCATAGAGAAATGGCTAGATAGCCTTGAACAAGGGTCATCAAATTTGGCAAGTTTAAGACTTGTGGACTTCAACTCCCAGAATTCCTGAGCTAACGTGACTGGAGGAGAAATTCTGGGAGTTGAAGTCCACAAGTCTTAAAGCTGTCAAGTTTGAAGACCCCCAGCCTCGAAGAAGGTATGCAAGGGACAGTTAATGCTAAATAAGTGACAACTTAGTCCTGGGAAAGAGGAAAATGTGAGAAAGAAACTCAAAAGAACCCTGCCTTGATATATATATTTGTATGAGAGGGAGAAAGGCCTTGAATTTGTTACTGTAGCTTTTTCCTTATATTTTGTTTAATTTAGCTTCTCCTTTGCGGAATAACGGAATACCTTCAGATAGTGTCTCTTGTATGATGCAGTGCTATTCTTCAATATATTATCTATTTTTACTTCTTAGGAGTCCACGGTTTTCCTATTTTTCTTCCATGCCCAATCTTGGCATTCCAAGCCCCGGCTGCTGCTCTTATTATCTTTGAACCTGATTATACACAGATTGAAATGGGATCTTTTATCTCAGCAGTCTAGGGGATAAAACAACATCTGGTTCTCAATATGTGGTGGGTCAAGAAGAAGCTTTGTGAGATCACTTAACTGGTATAAGTATTAAGGTCTTACCCTCAATATTTAGCCCGGTGTTTCATGCTGCCTCATTATTGTTGCAAATAAGACCCCAGAAAATACCTCTGATTTTCTATATGTAGCTTCTGCTTCCGCATTTATCCTGGGATAGTGGGAGAAGAGGAGTGGGTGAGTTCGTTTAAAAGCCAATTTATGTGAGTTCTTTGTGCAATACATGAATGTTTTTTTTTCCTGTTGAGATTCTACCTTTTTTTGGATGTTTACTATACATTTCTGATTTCTGCCCTCAATTTTAATCATTTCCAGGTTATTTGCCTTATATGGAGGATGAATTCTACTTGCTAAATCCCATTCCATGGTAAGCGGCTTTTTGAGAACAGTTAATGGGCAAGTTTGCTTATGATTTCACTGAAGGTTACAGTGCTACACTTATCTGAGAGTACATCTAACCAAACTTGGCATGATTTACTTCTAAGCATTGTGACCTTTGTTTCAGCTGCATTGGCTCTTTGAATTTGCAGTCTTGCTGACAGCATGGTCTATTCAATCCAGACTTAGCAATAGTCTAGAATAATTACCTTATTCTCAGGTAAGATGATACCTACAGCAGCCTCGTACTTTCTAAGTAGTACTATGCTTTAACTGTTGTCTCTTTAAAAACAGTTTTCTTCTGTCCTATGCATGCTATTCATTCAGAATCTGCTAACTGTTCAGGCTTTTAAACACCTCACTATAAACAGGATCTCTAATAAATTGCAGTCTTGTAGAGATAAGATTAATATAATTTTCTTAGGAATTGAAAATATGCTTGCCTTCCTTATTCAAAACTCCAACTGGTGGTACATTGGCTTTTTCACTGTAAAGCTGGAATGCTATGAGAGAACAAAACTTCCATTCTGCAGGTGTGCATACAGCTTTCTCAGGCTAAAAACCTGACAAGGCCAAACCATTTTACTGGCTTGAGAGAGGGAAATTAGGTCAAAGTAGCCAACAGAATTAACAGCCAGATCTGCTTTGTGTTAGGGAGACAGTAGCTGGAGACAGCAGAATAGAAGATAAAGAACTGGAGAAAATCATAAAATACAAAGACCTGCAAATAAAAGTGGAACAACTGCAGCAAAAGAGAGCAAAAACCATATAAATAATGACTGATGCCTTTAGTGCAATCCCAAAACATCAGGAACACTATTTTAATGCCATTGGCATTGACATATCATTATCAGTCAATTGCAAACAACAGCTTTATTTGGAATAGCTTACATCCCGCAATGATACCTTTAGCATCATTAAACAACCACATCAGCCTATCCCAGGTCAATGGGAAGAACTCAATACAAGGGTAAAAATGCCAAGTCCAGTTTAAACACCTGGCTGACTGTGCAACAAACCATAATTTTCTTCAGTTCTTTATCTTCTATTCTGCTATCCCCAGCTACTGTCATGTCTACTATCTAGATTTTTTTGCCTTTCTTATTAACTGGTGGTCCCCAATCTTTGTGGCTTGGCAGCCCAGGGCAGGAAAGGTATTGGGGCCCCCTATTATTAATTAAGTCTCGGGTGTTATGTGGCAGATGCTCATCTGTCTGAATTCTACAGTATTTTAGTTTCTTCATTTTCCATTACTTTATCTATTTTGTGATCTTGTTGGTTCTTGCTTGCAGGCAAGTGGCATTTCTTTCACCTATTCCAGCGCACAGTTCTGGTAAAATTCTATATTTCCAGATATTGAGGAAGGCCTTGAGATATTGCTCCAAAGGTTCCAATCACAATTGGTATAACATTTACTTTTCCATAAGTGTTCAGTTCTGGTCTGCAGGTCCTCATACTTCGTTATTTTTTTCCAATTGGTTTTTTCCTCACTTCTTGCATCATCTGGAATAGCAACATCAATGAACCAGACTTTCTTCTTTGCAGTAACTGTTATATCAGACATGTTATGACCCTGTCTGTCTGGATCTTAAAATCCCATAAGTACTTAATCCATTCATTTTTCAAAACCACCTCAACGTGATGGTCCCAATAGCGTTTACTACATTCAAATTCAAACCTCTGGCAGAGTTTCCAATGAATAATTCTGGCAACTCAGTCATGATGCTGCTTATAGTGAGTTTGTGAAATTTTGCTGAAGTTATTGATCCAATGGCCAATTATTCAGTTCTTTTTACTGTAAAGACAACATTTTCTGTTATTTGTTACATGTTGCATGTTTGCCTTCATGCAACTAATCAGCAAAGATTGTCCTTGGGATATTCAAATAAAACCTTCATGAGGGTTTTTTAAATCAGCTATTCCTTCTATATTCTTCATCTACTGATCATGCATTAGCTTATTCTTCTAATTAACAAATTGGTTTTCAGTAGTCCCTTCATTTTTGCAGCCTTTATTTTTGTTGTCTTCAAGAATTTTCCTTGACTGACTTCTTTCAGCAAGTTTCTTGGCTTTTCTTAATAGAGTCATTCAGGTCATGCTTTTCTTCACCTGTAGAAGTTCTCTACCCCCTTCAGTTCTTTGCAAATGTAGCGAATCAATATCACTTTTGGGGTACAAAGCATTGTCATTAGTTCTCTTAGTCTTCTAATTTAGATTATCAAGTTCCATATGTATTATTAAAAAACTCTATTAAAACTATTAAAAAGCACAAAGCTAAAAGAGAAGAGATACAAGGAACAAGTGTTAACCACACCAAACTCGATTGCAGGGAATATGACTTCAGCAACAGAGTGGTTAATGCCTGGAATACACTACCTGACTCTGTGGTTTCTTTCCCAAAGCCAAAAATTTTTAACCTTAGACTGTCTACTGTTGACTTCACCCCATTCCTAAGAGGTCTGTAAGGGGCATGCGTAACCACACCAACCATCCTGTCCTTTTATTTGTATCCATTTCATGTATTAACAATCATGTTCATCCTTATATCTGTTATCTAATACATGCTCGATAAATAAACAAATAAAATAAATTAATGACAATAGAGCTACCTCAGTATTTCACCAGTCCATTGGGCATCACAGACCTGATGGCACAATCAGATTTGAGGGATTCCCAGAAAGTCAACAGGAATCAAGCCAGCTTTGCTTTTGGGGTAGGGTTGGAGACTATTCCTCATTGCTTAGGACCTGCCAAATGTAGCTCCCTAGTCAACAGGAACCCACAACATGTCCTCTCTGCTGGGTTAACTGTAACATTGCTCTTCCAGTAAAAGGAGGCACTCTGCCCAGTATCATTGCTTCTTTTCCTAGTTCTTTTGGGGAGGAGCAGGGGATTTAATTATTTCTAAAACACAATTAAGAGCCTGCTTGGACAAAACATATATCCATACTACACTAGTGATTTATAGCTTCTATTCATCCAACTATCATTGTGGCCTATAGGAGTAATGAGGACAGGCTTTATAGTACTTCAGCAATGGCCAGGTGATGCTATGAGGAAGCAATAAGTCACTAGTGTGGAAAGGACTGAAAAATCATTTAAGCTCTTGGACATCTTATTCCCTTGGCTGCCATACTATTTCAACTAGCTCGGTGCATCCTGACTTTCCACATATTATAGAGTAATATTTCTGATTCAGATGAACAAAATTGGACAGAGGGACTCAATGAGGCTTACATGAGTGTGGGATTGCAGAGTTATGATGCAATCCTACACATGGCAACTCAGACGTGAATTTCACCAAGTTAAAATGAGCATCTTTCCAGGTTGTTGATACAGAATTGTGAAATAAATATTGAAGCCTACTTGAAGTTGAACTTAAATCCTAATAATACAGAATCTTAGGAAACAATGAAAAGCTTCTTAAATGGATCAGAAAGGAAAATACAAGTAGACAAACTTTCCTGCTTCATGGAGCCCACTACAATAGTGCAGCTGTTGTTTCTTTCATAGTGACAGATCCCTAAAATAACAAAATGTTCTATATCAGTCATTCACAACATCTGAAAAGATAGGGATGGCACAAGCCTGTGTAAATCATTAATATATAAAAACACTACATAAACAATGAAAGCTGCTTAAAATTATGTATTGAACCTTTTAGAAATAGGCAGATTATCAATTTTGTTTCTTCACTGTCTTTCTGTTTTGACGATCTCAGGAGAATCCATTAGATCTGGGTTGTAACTATACTCATTTTTCTGCTAAGCTCTAGGCAGAATTTTTTAGGGGTGGGGGAAACTGTGAATATAATTAGACATGGGATACTTCTAACAGCTGGATGGATTTCACACATAGTCCCTAATTTACAAAACATTGGATCTGGCAGCATTTCAGCCCTAGCCCTGCAAGTCATAATTTCTTTGACGTATTTTTGGCATTGCAAATTATTTATGTATGAATATATATCATTGTAAACGTGGAGGGAGGGAAATATTCTGCCCATACCTGGTTAGTGATAAATGAGCAACTTCAGAAGCCATGCCAGAAGTAAATAACGATCTTGCAAGGGCTCGTGTTCAAAATGTAAACTAATTTCTCTTTTTGTTTGGAAAAGAGCCTGCTCTAGATTTCCACATTACTGCAACTGGCTGCAATACTTGTCTCAAACTTTAATGAAATCAATTTGTGTGAGATTTACAAGAAAAATACATTAAAGAAGTGCCAGAGTGCCAAGAATAGCTACACAGGCTGTATCGATTCTGCAATTTTTGTGTGATGTTATTCTTTTTTTCTTTGACAGACAAAGTAAAGGACAAAGTAAGAAAAATTCACAAAGCTCTTGTTTGTTCTAGCACATAATAGATTTACAGACGATTGCTACCATATTGATTTTCCTAAACATAACATCTGCATGCCTGGTAAGATAGTGATCAATTGACACAGTCAATCTAGATCACAATCAGCCCATCATATATTGCACTGAAATCAATATTGAGATGATGGTTATGGGGATTCTTCCTTCCAGGTACCAATCAAAAGAGCAACTTCTCTTATCTTAACAAATTAGCAGATATAGTTCCTTGACTTTTTCTGGATGAAGTGCAGTTCCCAGAAGTTAGCTAAGATAGACAGGAAATCTAGGAATTGGGATCCAACTCAGGAGGAAAATGCTATCATGGGGGAAATGATTTTAGACTAATCTGATGTCAAAACTTGCCTTTCGGTGTCTGTCGGTCCATCAATCCAGCTACATTGGTAATAAATACAGGGGAAAAAGTTAAATATGTTGCTCAGAAAATAGTATGGCAAAGGAATAATGTGGCTTCTAATTTAAACAGGGATTTGAATTGAATTTGGCTGCCAGACCATCAGCTGAAAAGCTGAAAAAAACAACAATAAAATTCTATCCTGTGCTTAGGAAGGGGCAGCATATTGATCGGTATTGATTGGCACTGTGTCGCTACTTAGATCTATATGCTAAAAGAAGAGATATGTGTCTGCTTGTGTTTGGCTTTGCACCAATGATGATAATGATGATAAATATTTCTGTATAGAAATAGTTTTTTGCACTTTTTCCCAGAGGAGCCCATTTGATTGTTGGTTTGTCTTTCTGATGTTAACGACAAGTTTAAAGATTCCAGCAGTATAGAAAGCAGATTACTTAATTAATTCAAAGAAAAGTATTACATAAAGCCAGCACAATAAAAAAAAACTAGCCAACTTTAAAAATACTAAATGCAAAAAATAAAACAATGTTCATTTTGAAAAACAGAAACAGAGAATCTCCATAGACATTATGTTCTACACTTTACATAAAGTACTATTTTATTTTTATTTCCTCTTCAAAAGCCAAGCAAACTATTCTCCTCAATAGAAGAAGAAATGACTGAAGTCATTTCTTCAGGATTTGTGATGCCACAGGTCAGACAAGGGATTATAGCTATAAATTAATAAATACTTATATGACATTACAGCAATATTCAAGTCAAACTTTTTCATAAAAAGTATTAATGAATTGAAATATGTTCTAATATTTGTGTATTAATTTGTGTACTATTTAAGAAATTCTTAACAGGAGATCATATTAAATAGAAATGGCAGTTTTCTTCAACCCTAATGAATTTATGGTATTTTATAGATTTATTTAGTGCCATGCACTATTCAATACCATGTCCCCTGGTGGGATGGCAATTGATGACTTATGTTAAATATCTTAGCTGCCTTCATTAGTAAATCAAGTGTAAATATGTGTAATGGTGCAATATTCAGTATGACATACCTGCTTCATGCAATTAAATCATCCCTTGTTTTTTTAATGATCAAATGATGGATGTACATCTGTGAATTTTGGTTTGGATTAGGCATTGTACCAGTCCATTGTCAACAGTTTATTAATAAGCCACAACAATGACTTCAAAATGGTTGTTCAATAAGCCATGGTTACAAACTATGATACTTTGGTTCTTACAACATGCTAAGTAGTAGAGAGAGCATTGTGATACTAGCTCTACCCCTTCTGTAACTACATTAACAACCTATACATGTTCCTGGAGTAGAGCTTCCCCTGCAAGACTCCATCCACTATTTTTGCTAATTGTGATGCGCTCCAACCCAGAAAATGCCCCCTACAGCACTCAGAAAAACACCCTCTCCAATAAATCATCATATGCTACAATCCAATCCTTGTATAATGAACTGAGAAGAGAAAGAGAAGAACTGCCCACATGTCATTTTCCTTCTCTGAATCTTCAACCTGCTTGTAATTCCCAGTTGTAGGATGCGAGAGAATAGCTGAAAAGAACCCTTATCAGCAGTGATACATAAAATCTGAAAGTCATCTCTCTCCTTTCCCTAAACTGCTTCCAAATGTCCAACACAGAGTGAAAACTGGGGCGGAGATGAGGGTGCTTTGGGGCGGATATGGTTTTCTTGACTGCCAGCGAGGGGGAACACCTCATGCCTCGTATGAGTGTAAAACATTTTAACAGAATTTATGAGAGCAGTAGCTGTAGACAAAGTTCTCTTGTCAGCTGCATAGCTGTTATACCTATTGGTTTCATAGAGAATTGCATGCTGATGATGGATGTCAGGGATTTGTTCCAACCAAATCTCTTAATTGTTTTCAGCTTCACCTCTCTTGGCACAGCGTATGGTTTTCATTCTGTGCACTGCAAAGGATGCAAGAGAGAAGCACGCTTTTCCAGCTTCCCTTCATCATTATGAGGGGCAGATCACCTTTGCCTGTATTTCTTGGAACTGACCTCCTGAAACCAGTGGGGCTGCCTGCCAGGAAAATGTATGTAAGTTGGAAGATCCAGATTTCGCTTGTCTCAACAACGCTGACTCGCTTCATACTTTAGAATAATAAGCTTTAAATATGGAATTCAGAGATAACCATCAGGCTTAATAGTTAAAGCCAGTTCCAGAAGTTGTGGTGCTGCTGCCATGACTACTGTTTTCCAAAAATGTAATAGTGTATGTGGGGGTAGGGCCGCTGCTGACATACACGTAAATTCCATGTAGCATCCTTACCTCCAAAACGTTTTTAAAAAAATACTCAAAAAGTACAAAATTTAAATGCTCTACATTACAAAAATTACGTAAGGGCCCACTGGCTTGTTAGTATAGGTTATGTCACTGGTCTTGGTGACCAAGTGTGCATGCATGAAGTCAGCCTGTGCTATTAATATTGCATCTCTTCCCGTTTTTACTTACAACCATGTGTGTAGAACTTTGCATTCTATTTTTTTTCTCTCTTTGGCTAATATGAATGTAATTTAAGATATTGGACAGCAGCAAGTAAAGTCAGAGGAATCGTTCAGTTAGCAGCACCAGAAAAACAAATTGTAAGCCAAGAATGAGCAATTTCTCGGTGTTGCTGAATTATAGCTCCCGACATCTATGGCCATTGGTCATACTAGCTATGGCTGTTAACCATTATCTTCTACCAACATCCGAAGAGCCACCAATTTCCTATCTCTGTAAACCCCTCCCCACTTTAACTGCTAATAGGAATGACTACAATAGCTAGAGAGGAACATGAGCACTCAGAACATGTAGTTAATTTTTCAGGAAATTCTAAAAACTGTTTTTGGAGGTTAGGGATATTACTTCTGAACAGATATATTGCACTCTTTTTGGGGTGTTTGTTTGTTTTAACCTTAAAATCATCATTATTATTATTATTAGTGTGTTAAATAAAAAAGCCTAACATTTTAAGCAGTGAATTTGGGCTGTATGCATATATGCAGGGGTGGGATATTACTGGTTGGGCCCGGTTCTATAGAACCTGTAGCTGTGAAGAGCAGCTGACACCGAACCAGTTCGGTGTTTTGCCCATCCAACTGCCCCCGCTCTAGGCTGTCCTTTATTCCCTGCTTTTCCCTCCTCAGCTGCTTTGCGCGGCACAGCTGAGGTTGAAAAAGCAGGAAACAAGAGGATTTTCAAACGCTGTGCACCCACGCACAGCGCTTGTCAGCTGTCCAGGGGGCACAGCTGATTTCTTTTAAACGCTGCTGCATCAGCTGTTCTGCTCTGTGGGAGATTTAGATTAGCTAGAAAGCAGGAAATCTTTGGATTTCTTGCTTTCTAGCTAATCTAAAAGCAGAGCCCAACCTTCCTTAGGACTGAAGCTTCTACTTTGCAATGCAGACTCAGGTAGCCGATTGGAGATAGACAGATCTCTAAGTGAATCTGTGATTCTGTGAGCAACTCAATCTGCCTGCCTGCTTTGCCTGCTTTGGGGTAAAAGTTGCTTTTTTATGTAAAAAAAATCAATATTTACATATATGTTGTGTTGTGAGTTAATTTTGTGAGTTTGCTTGCTAGCAAATTTTATGTGACAGACTCAGGTTGCCAACTAGAGATTGGATCTAAGTGAATCTGTGATTCTGTGAAGAACTCAATCTGCCTGCCTGCTTTGCCTGCTTTTGGGTAAAAGTTGCTCCTTTTTTAATAAAAAAATAATATTTACATAAATATTTATAATATTTACATGCAAGCCATGACCACCCAGTCACATGACCACCAAGCCACACCCACAAATTAGGCCACACCCACAGAACTGGTTAAGAAATTTGAATCCCACCCCTGCATATATGTAGCTCTTTTGGTTTATGATGGAGCAAATAATCTTTTTTTGATGTTCAATATGCTTACTTACCAAAATCTGGCTCCCCCATATTAGTAGCTGGAATAGTCAGAAGCAAGAGTGGGATTGTTCCGGGGGGTGGGGGGATAGCAAAGGGAAGTAAACTCCAACTTTTAGCTTAACTCTGTATACATTAGAAGAAGAAAAATTCTTCCAATCAGGTTTTGTGCATTTTTTTTCACTCTTGGCTTTCTTAGTTAAGAGTCAGAATAAGCTATATCAAGAACCTGGAATTCTAATAGCAAGGCAATTGGGCATGGAAGCATTGAATATGTTTTGGGAGGAATATTCAATGTTTCAGTTAAGAAATGTAAGGGTCAACATTTAATCCTCGTTTATGCAATAGTTTTGTAGGAAAAATCTACATCTTTGCCTTTATGTCTGTTTCCATACATACACCCCTTTTGGAATAGTAATAACTTTAATGCTTTTCTTAAAACAACAATATAACAAATAACAAGTAATGAGAAATGAATTCTTCCCTTTTCTCAAGAATATGAACTTTGTTGCATCTCTTGGGGGGAATAACTAAATCCCACAGATTAGGCGTCTTAAATTCTTGATCATATTTTAAGAAGGGAATGGCAGATTCACCATGCATTATAGGCTGTTCTAATAGCCTTTCCAGAAAGGCTAAGTGGATGTTTGCATGCATGATGACCCCTAAACCTTCCCAATTGTTTATTTCAGATCTGCAATTATATTTTTTTTGCCACAGAATTTCAGCTTTTAGAAGAGCTTTATGAATCCAGCTGCAGTGGTTATTGGTAGCTTTTATAGGCCCTTCAAACCAACAGCACATATGTTCTATGGTGTATGTTGATACCAAATCTCTCAAAGTCATGCAATTGTTCATGAGGTGTGCTTGTAAATCCAATAGTAAATGTGCCAGCTGTACTCATAAACCCACATTAACAGCTTTCTTTCAGTTGCCTTACAAAGCACTTGAGGCAATAAATTTGAGGTCAGTCCATATACGTACTTGAAAATATTTCCTCTTCTATTATCTATTCCCCATAGACCAGACATTCAATAAAAATGAAAGTAAATGGAAGGGATAGACAACAAATATTGCTTTAAAAAGGAGGGGGAATCATAATATTCTATTTATTTAAATTATTAAAAAGAAGAAGAGCCATAACAACATTCACAGAACTTGTGAAGGCCTATTGAAATTTCTTTAAATTCAGTTGGGCCTCTGTAAAATAAAACGTTGTTCAAGAGCAGATCTTTTTTATAACACAAATATTGGCATAATTTTTGTATTGGGTAGACTTTTGTGGTCAGTACGTTTATTTTAACTATTTGTTTGTTTCACTTGGTATTTTTGTTGTTATTTTGTACACTGATCTGAGCTTCTTTGGTAAGAAAGAAAACCACACAAAATTGCAGGGAGTTGGATAGCATATACTGCAAATTTAGTAATTAGGGCTGATTGCACAGTAAGCCAGAGATTTAAAAGGGATTTGGCCGGCCTTGTTTTGGGTAAAAGTTGATCTTTTTTAATAAAAAAAATTCAATATTTACATAAACATTTACAATATTTACATACAAGCCATGCCCAGCCAGTCACGTGGCCACCAAGCCACACTCACAAATTAGGGTACGCCCACAGAACTGGTTGTTAAGAAATTTGAATCCCACCTCTGAATAATAAGCAACAATCCTGTTCCAAAAATAATGTTTTATTAAAGAAAAAATTGGTGGGAATAACATTTTTATCAAAATGGGGAGCTAATAGTATGATGGATTTAGTGAAAAGACATGCTAACTGTTCTTAATTTCCAATGGCGAAGTAAAATTGCTTCTGAGAAAACATCATTTGTAGCTAACTGCTGGGCTAGCTGAAATGCTAGGTTTGACAAGCTGTGAAAATGATAAAATAGAACCCTGAATAGAACCCTGAAAAAAAATCCTTTTTTCTAAATAGAACCCTGAAAAAAATCCTTTTAAAGGAAGGTGTCAATTGATTAATGCACCTGCAGGTAAGCCAAGTAGCTCCTTGATATATACAGTTCTAAAACTTCCAGGCATATCTACTGTACATGGGCACTACTTCATTTAGCTCAAAGCACAGAAGAGTTTATTTATTGTTACCTGTACAGAAGAATCTAGTCAACTAATGATCAATGTTGGTGCTAAAGGTCAATGGAATTCATGTGGCAGATGAATTGTTCTTTTGTGGCAACACAATGACTCTAAACTGATGACATGTTTAACTCTGCCTTCCAGCTCAGTCTGCTTTTCTCCTACAAGGATTACCTGTACACATACAGGATTGCAACCTTAAGTTGTTGGTTCATGTATAAAGAGGTAAAGATCACAAAATATAATGGCCTTGATTATGCATAATGCTAAACAGGAAATAATGGTTTTATTTATACCTACTGCCTAAAATAAAAATAAACTACAATATGAGTTAGTATGTTGTCTTCTAAATTCATTTCGGAGGAGATGGACACAGGATTGCATTAATACATGATACAGTCATCCAGGACAATTCCTTTCTGTATACTTTAATGCTCAAAGGGAGGTTAGTGATTCCTGATTAGAGATACTTTGATACATGGTACATGTACATATAATAGCAGGCATTATTATCATTGGAGGAGTCACCAGACACTATAACAGGAAGATGACATCAGATGCATTATTTTAGCTGAAGGGAGATAGGTAATTTGGTGTTGATCCAACTTCTAGCCTGGAATATTGCTATCTGTCTTTCTGGATTTCAGGTCTTTCCCTGTATTCAATGCGAAGGCCAGGGAAAGGATAGCAATCTAAAGCTGAACTGAGTCAAGAGAGAATTGTCTTTTGCACATTGAGGTGTTTTGACACCCCAAAGGGTGGCTCTGCTTCTGAAGGAGCAAGACCATGACTTAAGGAGTCTTGGAGGAGTTCCAAGTCTCATATTTTTCATGCTCCTGGATGGGCATGCAGAGTCTGCGGCCCATCTTCACTTGATATGTGAATTATGGCCCTACTTGGAGGAAATGTCAAGAAATGCCAAATACTTGTGATCGTATTTTATGCCTTCATCACTATTCATTTTGTGATGTATTATACATTGAGAGTAAACTATTGTCTCTGAAAACCACTTGAATTCTACAGTTGGTCCAGAATGCTGCAGCCCATTTCTTAATTGGCACCTGTCATCATGAACACGTCATAGCCTAAGACACAGGTTCTGCATTGGCTTCCTGTTGACTTCTGGGTACAATTCAAAATGCTGGTCTTAACCATACACCCCTAAGTATTTGGTATCTTCAGGACGGCCTTTCCCAGCTGGAGCCAACCTGTCTAATCCATGTATGGTCAGAGAAACTGAGAAAAGGAGTCAAACTCTGCAGGTGCCATTTATCGGTAGAGAACACATACCTTATAGGACTGCCTCTTATTGGAGATCGGATTTACCCTCAAGCTGTTTACAGAAGTTACTAAAAATGGAAATTATCCAGAACACCTGTAGAGTCTGACATGACATTATTGAAGCTTATTGATATTATGCTTTTCTGGTTTCTTCTTTAATTATATCTTATTGTTTTTATTTTAACTTAGTCTGTACCATGGATGATTTAGTTACTGTTATTCACCCTGCCATTATATGTAAACCGTCAAGGGTCTGATTTGCTTGATGCATTGTGGAAATTTAATAGAGAGATAAGATGTAACAATCAGCTATTCCTTTTTCTTTGTTGTCTCGGAATTTTCACTGTTATAATATCCAGCAGTGTGGTATCAAATTTCAAGGGGGTCACTTTATTTGAATTAATTTTCAATCCAAATAGCCCCTTAAAAGATGTTGTTGAAATACCAGTTCTGAGCTGCAAGGCACTGGGCCAAATAGCTGAGCTGTTTGAATGATTAATAAAAGGAACTTTTGCACATGACCACTACTTGTGTAGTTGTCTCTTTTGGTATAGCAAGGATACCAATCAAAGTACTGTAGGTCAGTCCTACCTTGATGCCTTGTCAGTGCAAAATCATAGGACTTATTGAGATTTTGCAATTAAGCATCTCTTCAAGATGGAATGTTCTAATTCCAATAGGTATTAATCTCTGTACTGTAAGTGGTTCATGCATAACATGTTTGCTTTGACTTCATTTTTATATTGTTTTAAATTTGATTTTTAGTAATACATTTTAATCAACCAAAGCTACAGCCTATAAACCTTATTTCCTCAGATATACTTCCACTTGTAAACTACAGCTCCTCATGCAATCAACTTTTTTTTGCAAGGGTTGTCTTGTGGATTGCACTATATGCAAATAAGTCAAAAGACAACTGATGGCCATCCAACCTAAATTAATTGAGTTGAAAGTAAAACTAATCAAAAGCAAAGAATAACATTCTGGAGAGGTAAATGTGAATTTGAGTGTTTGTTAAAGAATACAAATACTCAGAAGTTTATTTATGAGTTTGAAAAGCCTTTTCAGTTCAACTTTATTTACTTTGGTTTTACTCCAAGTGAATTTTTACCTTCTGAATTTCACATTCAGTCTCAGGGTTAAATGAACAAAAAAAAATGTAATATAAGTCACACCTGAAATTCCCAAGGATCACTTGCTTTCACATCAATGCTCAAGCTCTCCAAAATTACATTTCATGTAAGTTTAACTAGAAAAAAAATCAAAATGTCAATTTGTGATCATGCTCAGGTATGTAAAAAGGATTTTAAAGGGAATAGTAAATCTGTCAGAGATCTTTTCTTTTTTTTAAAAAAAAAATAAAGTTTTATTTGGGTTTTCACACACAAAATACAAGTAAAACATCTTTTTTGAAAATAGCATGGTCCCGGGTTGAACTTCTTTATACAGACACAAAACTCAATTTCATGCTACTTTTTGTATTCTATTCCATATCTTATACTATTTTACATTTTCTATATAGTTTTTCCCCTCTTTTGATTTTCTCAATTTTATTTTGATTATCTCATCTCAATTCAAATCATTATATTTATACTTTTGTCTGTTCTGTTTCAATTTCATATTATCTTTTCTCATTAAACAAATTTTCTCCTGTAGTTACTAATTGGAGTATGACACCTTTATATCTTTTCATTACATCCATTCAACTCTTATTTAAACTTCAATATATACCTTAAGTTTATGTCCTTCAATATAATACATAATACATAACTTCCAGTCGAATTATGCTTGGCACATTCTTATAATACACACTATATTCTTTTTTTAAAAAAAAGAAAGATTGTAGATATATGTAATTATAAACCCTCATTCCATTCCAGTTCAGTTCTATCATTAATAATCATTAAAACCATAACATCTTTAACACTTCTTTTCAATTAAATATCATACTTCCTTAAAACACATATAATCTCCATAATTAGTTTTTCCCTTATTTCTCTTCACATATGTTTTATAAATCATTAAATATACCTTTTGTTATATTTATTTATTGACAAGCATTCCACTGAATTATGATAGCTATTTTATCAGACATTTTAATCATACATTGTTTCATATTTTCTAAAATAATTTCTGCTTCTAATATAACCATATTATCTTATGTACCTTTGCAGAATCCCCTTTTCCATTAAGTTTTCACCCATTATCTCTAAATAGGCCCTGTTTCTCTATATTTTGCTTCTGTCCTTTATAACTTCTTTTCCTTTCTTTCTTCCCTCTCATCTTCTCCCTCCCCTTTTTACCCCCTTGTCTCTCTAGTTCTAATTCTCTCTTCTGCATTTCCCTCTTCTGTTGCTTTCTGATTTTATACTTATTTTTCACTCTATTTTTTTTTGGGGGGGGGGGAGTTGTTTTTCCCAATCTTAAACTTTCCATTCTCTTTCCCCCCTTTCCTTTCTTTCCCCCATCTAAGATTACTTGATCATTAAAGATGGCTTCTTCTTTGTCGCAATCTTCTTGTTCTGCAGGCATTTCTTGTTGTTTCTCATAATTCCAAATCTCCATTTCTAAAAACTGAAATATGAAGCCAAAAGAACCCCTCCCTTCTTGTGCATCTTCTTTGTACTTTTTAAGTTCCATTTTCAGTTCTTCTAAAAGTGGAGCCATTTTAAAAAGTTTTAAACAATGACCCGATTGATTTTAGTCATTCAAAACAATAACCAAGAATCCAGAAATCATCAAGTAATCCAGGTAATCCTGAGTTATATCTTCTTATTTCTTTTTCAACTTTCTCTTCCTGGGGTTTTTGTTGCGATATTTCAGTTAGAATGTATCTTTTGGAAGTCTTATTGAGATTTTGCTATAAGTTCTTTTTTAAATCCAGGCAGTCTCCTCCCTTCCAGGTCCTACCCTTTTATTCTTCCTCTCTCCTTTCCTGTTTTCAAAAGCTTTTAATTATCCAGAAATCTTTATTATCCCTTTGACTTTTTATTTTCAGCATTAAATGCCTATTGATGTTAAAGTGGATTTTTTTCCAATTTCTTGCTTAAGTCTCTTAGCTGTCAGTATAGGAAAAGGAGAAAACCGGATCTTTTCCCTTTTCTCTCTCCTTCGCAGCTTAAAAATCTTCTTAGGGAACAATGTTATTGTTTTTTAACAGTTTCAATTCCAGGGTACCTTATTTGTTGCTTTTGCTGTTTGACCCGGTCAACCAAAACTTTCTCTTCTTATCTTCCTCCTGCACATTCTTTTACGGTCGAGTTCTTCTTTGTGGTGGCCATTTCTGACCACCGCTGCAACCGCCTTTGGGAAAGGGAGTAATGGCCAGCTGGGGAGGAGAGATGCAGCTCTCCTCAACCCTGCAGGTAGTCTCCCCCTTCTTCACCACCTCTATGGGGTGGCTTAGCCCTGAAACCAGCTGGCTCGGGTGCTCCAGCGGCAAGCACGGATCGAAACCTCACAGAGATGAGGCTTTGGTCTGTTGCCAAAGAAGCTCAAACCAGAAGAGGCCACATTTTAAAACATCTTATCTATATACTTGGAGAAGAAAAAGGAAAACTTTTTATGTTTAAATATATCATGAAAAAAGCTGAAATTTCATGGCAGATAACTGAAGTTGATCTGAGGAGAGGATGCAGCAGTAAATAAGAACAGAACATTAAACTAGACTCTAAAAGAAAGGGTAATCTCAAGAGCCGAATGCTCATACGAAACTAGCGTCTCTTACTTCCCCAGGCATAAGTATATTCCAGTTATATTCTAACTTAACTTTTGCTGGCTTATAGATGATTTTTTTTTAAAGTGTTGCACAGTACTTTCTGTACATTGAGGTCAGCTGTGGCCATCAATCAATGGACACTTTGCCTTTGGCAGCACATGTTTCCATAAAAAAGAGTCTTTGGCAGGCCCCCTTTAGTTAGAAATGACAGAGCAACCTCTGTGTCAAGACATATACTTGATAAATTTTGCATGTGCTGTTGACTGACAGAGGTTCTGGCTTCCTGTTGAAGCAGCCTGTACAAGCTTCAAAGCACACAGAAATCCTTTTCTTCATCCCAAGTGAAAAGCCCTGAAGGGTAAAGAAAAAGAGAGAGAGAGAGAGAGAGAGAGAGAGAGAGACTGCAGTCAAGTTGAGCCAGAAAACCGTGCCTTTTGCGGATGGGGTTGGGGGCCATGCTGGCGTTCAGCAAGCTGAAATAATTCCTCTTCCCCGCTTCCTGACTGTATTTGCTTGTCACTTGCAATCACTTTGCAGCTCTCTCAGACTTCTGATGGGGTGCTTAGCAGGTTCAATTATGTGAAATAACAGTCTGATTGAATGATCCTGCAGCTGAATGGGTATAAATCTAATTCACACACTCCCGCCACTGGCCAAGATTCCCTATCTTTGGAAATCAGGAAGGAGGGTGGAGCAGTAGCCCTTTGTTTAGTCTGTGTGGATATGGTAATTATGTGCAGCTGGGGCTTCTGCTTGGCTTTGCTTCACTTTTAAGGTAATGCCCCAGCTACAGGGATTCTGAAACCCACTGGGGATTTCCTTCTTAAAGACAGAGTAAACACTGCTCAAGTCTTCAAAAACCTTAGTCGATTAAGGGTGGCAGAGCCTTGCACATTAGTTGCAGTGCTTTTCACTTGTTTCCTACGCTGACTGCTGCTGTGGGACTTGCTCAAAGATTCCAGGAGAGAAGGGAGGGAGAGAAAGAAAAAAAAAATGAGAGCAGGAGTGCAGAATTCAGCATCCTCACTATTTTTGTTTAAAGTGAAGGGTTATTATCCCTTTGGATTCCTGAGCATTCAGTACAGTTAAATTGGCACTGAGGACCCCTCTTCACATTATAGCCTGGCTACAGGGGTGGGCTGCTGGGGGTCCACAGGCGGTTTGGGAGAGTCCCTAGCTAAGATTCTGTGCAGTTCCAAGAATCCCACTCCTGGCTGGCCCTACCCAGCCCACCCCGTTCCTCTCAGGAGTCCCCACACAGCCCATTTTGGATGCAGGTAAGTGCAGAGTGCACACGGAGGCTCAGGGAAGACAAAAAATGTTCTTCCCAGAAGTTCAGGAAGGCCAGAAATGGGCCCATTTCCAGCTTCCAGAGAGCCTCCGGAGCCCAGGGAGGCTGTTTTCGCCCTCCCAGAGGCTTGAGGAAAGCCTCCAGGGAGGGTAAAACACCCCCCCCCCCAATGGTGCCAGAGGCCAACTAGGCCATGTCCACTATGGCCACACCCATCCAGCAACTGGGCAGAGAACCCATTGCTAAAATTTTTGAAGCCCACCCCTGCCTGGCTACCTGGTGTGGAAGAAAAAACATCACAAGGAAGTTGTGTCTTTCCTCAAGGTAGGCATGTCCAAACTTGGCAACTTCTAAGACTTGTGGATTTCCAAACTTTTCCATCTTTATAGAAGTGACTGCCTTGTAAAGATGAAGAAACAGCAGCAAGGATATGACATCTTTTCTCAGAGTCCTTGTGACAGAGTGTCCAGAAAGGGTCTGTAGGGTGGCCCCAAATGCAAGAAGGTATGCAAATCTTATTGCCACCACCCCTATTTAAAAGACATTGATTACATGGGTGTGACTGCCATCTTGACTTTTTTTGACTCCCTGTGGGAGATAACAGTATGAACCTCCAATTTCTATGACAATAAAAACTGTGCAACAACTTCCTTATTTTCTTCTCTTCTTTTTGTGTTATATCTTTTGAGTTAAGCTAAAAAGCAGAGTGGATCTGCTTGTTACTAAAAAGCAGAGAGGATCTGCTTGATTATTCTAAGTCACTCTAAAATTGGAGTGCAGAAGCTCACGTGGTTAGGATTCTGGCTTGACAATCAGCAAGCCCACGTTCGAGACCCGAGTGCTGCTGCATGATGAGGTGAGCTCCTGTCATTTACTCCAGCGGGCTCAACTAGCACTTCAAAAGCAAGCAACTCTGAGTAGATAGGGGTGGGATTCTACCAGTTCATACCTATTTGCTAGAACTGGTTGTTAACATTCTAAGCAGTTCGGAGAACTGGTTGTTAGAAGAAATTACTGGCCTAATCCTGTAAGGAAGGTAGGAAGGAAAGATTCTGGTGTTGCTTACAGAAACTGCCTCTCCATTAACCCTTATTACATTCTTGGCAGGACTAGACTTCCTATCTCTGGAACTTCTCTGGAGTTTTTTCCCCCTCCTTTGTTGGTACTTTGCTTGTGTGGAGTGACCATTCAAAGTTACAATGGCACTGAAAAAAGTGACTTATGACCCTTTTTCACACTTACGACTGTTGCAGCATCCCCACAGTCATGAGAGGCCAGGCGAGGAGATGCATGCCTCAATGTGAGTGATATTGAGTTGGCCCTACCCAGCCAATTACATGACCACCAAGCCATGTCCACCCAGTTACATGACCACCAAGCCACACCCACCACCTAAACCACGCCCACAGAACTGGTTGTTAAAAATTTGAATCCCACCCCTGAATAGGTGAGTACCACTTTGGTGGGCATTTTAATGGGGACATGAAAGGACCCCCCAATTGGGCATCCCCTGGGCAGATAATCTTTCCCTGGAAGTGCCTCCATTCTTCCAATATGACAGTGAGCCAGTTACTCTAGAAACCATTTAGGCTGAAAAAGAGCAAGTACAAACTAGAATTATTATTATTATTATTTTTAAAAAAAGCTTACTTGTGTTCAGAAAAATGATCATGGGGGTGTCATTAAAGATCAGCTGAGATCTTTGCTCCTCTCCATGAGAAATAATTGAAATAAGCAAATTTGCCAGATTATTATAGATATACTGGATGTTTCAGGATTTTGTTCTTCTAGCATAGAATATGCACTCAATCCTGCAGGTGTAGGCAGCCATATTCGGCCCTACATTAAAACCTGAAGCATTTTATTTTGATCCTACTGACTCAATATCCTTTATAACTAAATTTAAAATTCAATGCAAGACTAATTGACCAAGTATGTTGGATTCGGTTACAACCATGTTGTTAGTGAATCAACAACCTTATAGGAGATGTGGAATAGACTTATTGCTACAGTTGGTGCACAGCTGAAATATAAATCATTGCAATAACAGGAATAGACCTGTTGCATAACTATACATGAGCTTTTCAAAAGTTCGTTCACGCTCACATCATTAGTCCTAGCAAACTGCCTGGATGAAGACCATTGGTTAAGTTGTAGGTATGTACAAAAGCCTCATCGTAATCTGGCATCATAGTTATGTTAATTTTATTTGTCTAAACCAATCATATTATTCAACCTAAGGAGATGGGGAAAGGTGTATACATCATTTATGCATAATTTTTTTGTCCAGTCTCTGAATAAAGAGGTAAGACCTTGTTGATGATCCAAACTCTGTCAAGGATCTTGGAGTACTCATCTCTAATGATCTAAGTGCTAGAGCCCACTGTAACTACATAGCCAAAAAGGCGTTAAGAGTTGTTAACCTAATCTTATGCAGCTTTTTCTCTGGTAATATTACATTACTAACTAGACCATACAAAACATTTGCTAGACCAATACTCGAATACAGCTCATCAGTCTGGAACCCACATTATGTATCTGATATTAACACAGTTGAGAAAGTCCAGAAATATTTCACAAGAAGAGTTCTCCACTCCTCTACTTGTTGCAGAATACCTTATGCCACCAGACTTGAAATTCTAGACCTAGAAAACCTAGAACTACATTGCCTTCGGTCCGATTTAAGTGTAATATAAAAAAATCATACATTGCAATGTCCTACCTGTTAATGAATACTTCAGCTTCAACCATAACAATACAAGAGCACACAATAGATACAAACTCAAGGTTAAGCACACCAAATTTGATTGCAGGAAATACAACTTCAGCAACAGAGTGGTCAATGTCTGGAATACTCTACCTGACTCTGTGGTTTCTTCCCCAAACCCCAAAAACTTTAACCTTAGACTGTCTACTATTGACCTCACCCCTTTCCTTAGAGGTCTGTAGGGGGCATGCATAAACGCACCAACGTGCCTACCATCCCTGTCCTATTGTTTCTTTTATCTTTTATTTTTCTTATATGTATCCATGTATTCATAATGATGTTTTTACTTATACCTATGATCGTGTAAGCAACTGACAAGTTTGGCATGGCTTGTTGGATAAACACATTGTAGGTCTAGATCAGGAGTGTCAAACAGCAGTGTCATGTGACATATCACAACTTTTGGTCCCTTCTCTAAACTGGGCATGCGCGTGGCCAGTGCATGACACTTCTGGCCTGCGGGCCGCAAGTTTGACAGCCTTGGTCTAGATATTCAGCTCAGAAAGGGTGATGGGTACAATTCACTCTTTACTGAAGTTTTGTGCTAGAGAATATAGGGCTATGAGTGGACTTTTGAATGGGGTGTCCTATTTTCTGAACGAATGTATTGAACATTAAGGCCTTGAAGTTTGTAAATAATTAGGATTACAAAGCAGCCAATTCTGCTAAATTGTTATAGGCTTTAAGAAGCCCCCATTTAGAGATGAATTCCTTATAGCAACTGAATCAATGGCAAGAAAATGTCCTGAACTAGCATCTTTTGAAGGTGCAGTTATAGTTTTTAGCCTTCCATGCAAATTAACATCCCCGTACACAAAAAGTAGTAAGTCGAAATGAAAAATTCAGCCAGGCATACATATACTCTATTTTCAAGGGGAAGGAGGGGAGGGGAGGAAGAATGGTCTTTTTATATAGGGAACATATGGCTCATGCTTTTCAAAGAAAGCAACCAGATCTGTAGCCTGGAGTGATAAAAAGAAGCTTTATCCTTTAATTCTCTTGTTTGTACAGAGGCCAGTTCAAGTCTGATCCTAATTAATGCTAATGTTTTGGTTTTGATTATGAAATTAATCCATTACAGAATTATAGATCTTTATACTATAGTCAATCTCACTGCCAATAAAAGATAGAAATTACCTTTTCCAACTTGGAGATTTCAATTCATTTCCACAACATTTCTCATTAAAAAGAAAGAAAGAAACATAACACATTACAAATCTATCGCTTGCATCCCGCAGCACCATAGGAGGCTTGCTCGTGTGCCTGAACTCTCTTGATCACTGCAAAAAGTACTTGCTGAAACCAGCAAAAAGTGAGCAAATCACAATTGACTGTAATTACAATTACCAATCTGCAGCGGCAGTTTCATTGCTTACAATAGCACAATGCTCCTGAACAACAAACGGACTGGTTCAAGTTTATTTCGAAAGGAACCCATGCCACACTTATCAACAGATGTCATTCATGGTGCATCCATCAAAATGATGGTGTTTATGGAACAAGAAATTTAAAACCAACATTTGTGTTAGAGCAGTAATGGAAAGTAGCTCCTTTATTTCAGCAGCTGAGGTTGGTTTATCAGGCAATGGGTTCAAACCTAGCCAAACATCTGCAGGTTTGCAGAAATACCCTATCTAAAAATTTAAACACTGAAATATATGTATCCTAGATGATGTGTGTAGGCACACCACTTAGGATGAAATGTGTATTCTTTATAACCAAAAACTTTTTTTAAATGAAAAGTTTTGGCTCCCCCCCCTTATTTCTGCTACTCTTAATGTTCCACAAAGAATATAAACTTATAAAGCAATAATAGTAGTCTCAAGATTTTATATCTATACACATGCATATATAACTCTCTCTCTCTCTACATATATATAGATAAAGAGAGAGAGAGAGACAGAGACAGAGACAGAGACACAGAGAGAAAGCATCAATAAGATTTAACACTGCCAATGCCAGCACAAATAAATGCAGCATCCATTTACAGTTATTTACAATGTTCTACATTATAAAAATGACATTATTTTACACCTAAATAAGCTTCCCTTGTCAGAAATCTTATTGCCTGTATCAGGCCTGTATTCCAAAAACAGCAAATAAAGTGGTTTGCTTATCTAGAGAGGATATTGTGGGATTCCATACTGTACAAGGCATATACAAAAAGAGGAGAAGGTCAAAGAACATCTGGCAGACCTAGAAGAAGATGGAGAGACAACATCATAATGGTTGAGGCTGCCAGAAAAGCAAGAGTCAAAACTTTGTATCTCCTCAACACCCAAAGAGGAGTAGGAGGAGGCCTGTATCCTGAATTAAGAAATTGATTATGACCCAATTAAGCTTGACAAAGTCTTTATTAAAGCTAAGAGCTATTCCATATACCCTAGACCCTAGGGCTACAAGAACTGGGTTGCTCAAATCTGGGGGATGTCTAAGTAGTTGACCATGAGAGGACCTTAATGCCCTTTCTTCCACCTCTCCTATGAGGAAATCATCACAAGCTCTCAGGTCCGCTGGAAGCTATTGTAGCTTTCAATTTTGTGTGAAGCACATATCATGTGTTAATTTTACTTTTACTTAATCCAAACAAATCAGATCAAAAACATAATTTAAACAGGCTTCTTTGAAAATATTGTAACTCACATTAAGAATTTCTCCTGGTTTGGTCAACCTAAAATAACTTCTCCAAGTGTTGGCTTGCATTATCTTCCTATTAGCTATGTCTGGATCTCATGCATGTAATGATAAACTAAAGCTCAACATCTTTATGTTGGGTACATAATTTGGACATATCCCTACCAGGAACAAATACAAATTAAATCTTAAATCACAACACAAAAGATACATACTGTTACGTTTTCTAACAGAAACATCCCACTGTATCCAATTGTTTTAATGTCTTACAAAATAAATGTATTTGGAATTCAGGTTTCTTATGCATTGTCTGACAGAGTTTTATTCTAACCATTCCCAACTATAATAAGACTGGAGAATATAGACATATATTTTCCAAGCAGCTTAAATGAATTCTAAATATGCACTCCGTCAAAATAAAACAAACAACAAAAAAACACCCACCAGCATAGATTTCATATAGTATAATCCTCACTCAATCGATGAGGGTTTTAACATATTTCCATGAGTTTAAATATGAAAAGAGCCCCTGGGAAACCGAAGCCTGATTAGTTTTCCCTTTTTAGTGCAGCCTGCAGAGTGTAAAACACAGCACATCAGAATTGAATTTGTCATCTCCAGACCTCACAGGAATTTTAGGAACTAAATAGTTAGGAAGCCATTCTGGTCCTTCTTGTTGCTTTAATCATAGTAGAAGTTTCAATTTAAACATTCAGGAAATCTCCCTTATTTAAAGCAATCAACTCACTGCTGAAAGGAGTCTGGCTTTAACTGTGTTTAATTTTTTGGCATCAGGCAGAAGTTGATTGGTTACAGCTAGTGCATGAAAAGATTCAACCCTATTCCCCCCTCCTACTTAATCTTTTAAAATTCCAAAGTGTTGCTGCATCATTTCTACTGAGACCTGCAAAGACTTCCAATAATGACAAATCAGCAAGTAACTCAAAGCCCCAGATGGAAAATAGGTATAATACTGGAGAGTATAAGGGAAATCCCACCATAAAGCAGCCTTGCAGCTGGAGGTCCTTTGCCTGTAAAAGAACAACAACAAGCATGGAGCTCAGGTTTGCTTGCTTGTTAAAGACCACAATACCTGGTTTTACAAAAGTGTATTTGCCTGTGGTATCACAATATCAGAGAAGCTGAACACTTTTGCAACTTGAGCATCCAAGTTTGGAGCCTGCCAGCTCACTTGACAGGATGTAAGACTGATAAGACTGGAGAAAATGGTGACCAGATAATAGGCAAGGAATTGGACTAGCTGGTCTTCCTAACGCTTGTGCAAATGCACTGTTTGCATTATGAAATGCAAACGGTTGGCTATGGGTTTTGATATTCTCCCTGGGTACAGTGGAGTGATGGAGAAGAGATTATCAAATAAAGTTATTCCAGAGAGGCTTCAGGGAATGCATTATTTATGTTTTTGTGTATACTTAAAGGAAAACGTTTAATTGCAAGTACAGGTCTATGGAGGGAATTGCTTCATTGACTGACAGTAGGGGAAAAGAAAAGATCACTTGCCAAAACTCAGCTGGAAAATGAGTGAAATCCATCCTCCTGCCAAAGAGCCTTGGATAACAGGACAGCCAGGTTTTTGTTCCTCTCCAACTGATTTCTTATTGAAAGCAATTGGCAACATTTTAAAATGTTTTAATGTTTGCTGATAAATAAGAATGCTATAAAGTACAAAGCACATACAATTACAAAATCAGCTTTGCAAGGCCAAGTTTTAAGAATGAAGGGCTGATTTGCAAATGGTTTGGAATATAAGAAATGCAAATGTGAGGTCAAATAGAAGGCTAGTACTTTAGTACAGGGGCGAGATTCAAATTTTTAACAACCAGTTCTGTGGGTGTAGCTTAAGTGGTGGATGTGGATTGGTGGTCATGTGACTGGGTGGGCATGTCTTGATGGTCATGTTATTGGCTGGGCGTGGCCAACTCAATATCACTCATGTTGAAGCATGCATCTCCTTGCCTGGCCTCTCATGACTGTGGGGATGCTGCAACAGTCGTAAGTGTGAAAAAGGGTCATAAGTCACTTTTTTCAGTGCCATTGTAACTTTGAATGGTCACTCCACACAAGCAAACTACCAACAAAGGAGGGGGAAAAAACTCCAGAAAAGTTCCAGAGACAGGAAGACCAGTCCTGCCAAGAATGTAATAAGGGTTAACGGAGAGGCAGTTTCTGTAAGCAACACCAGAATGTTTCCTTCCTGCCTTCCTTACAGGATTAGGCCAGTAATTTCTTCTGACAACTGGTTCTCCGAACTGCTTAGAATGTTAACAACCGGTTCTAGCAAATAGGTGCGAACTGGTAGAATCCCACCCCTGCTTTAGTAGTGGTTTCATCTAGTGTATGTCTACATTACAGATATTTTTCAGCCCTTTTATTCTAAGAAACTGCTTAGGGCAAGGAAAGATCTTCCTGTTCTGGCAAGCAATTTGGGTAGCTAGATAAAGATTTATTTCCTTTTATCATATTTTTCAATGTTTCCACTATTTTAAAATACATTCCATGCATTCTAAACCTCTTGGGTGGATGACCTAGCCTGAAAGATATGCCTATATGTAATTCACCGTTGATTGCCTGTATCAGTCAGAATGGAGAAAAACTGAATGGCAACCCAAGAAAGTTAGTAGGCTTTGCTAATCTGAATTAGGCATCCAGTGAAATCTCCTTTGCTTTGCAACAACAGGGAAGAGGTTGCAACCTCCCCCGCCACAAAGGATCTACAACCATTATACATCCTTTTCAAGATGCAGGACAAACCAATTTGTGGTATAATCAAATGCTTTATGCCTGCCTTGGGCCAATGTTTCCATCAGTTTATGAAGATGGAGAGAGACTGTTCAGTGTTTAACTTTTTCTCCCTCTTCATACTTTGAGGAAGTGAAGAACTTTGTATTTCCTAGGATTACACGCAAACAAATAAAGGAATAGTTGATCAGCATTTTCCTCTTCATCCAAAAACTGATTGTTGGGGTTTTTTTTTTCCTTGATTGTTCTGGAGAAAGAAAAGACTTTGTTTCCTTAAGTACTGAGTTTAAAAGCATAGAATTGGAAAGGTTCATTAAAGCCATATTCAACTGCTTGCTTAGTGCCAGGATCTAAATTAAAGCAACCCAGACAGCTGATTGCTTAATTTCCATTTCAACTCTTGCTTGGAAGGAGAATCTAGCAACTCTTGGGGTAGTTGTTTTTACTATCAACCTTTATGTAACTTAAATCCATTATCTAGTGTCCTGTACTGTACCCAGGACTAAAAGAAAGCATATCTTCATATACTCCCATGTAACACCTATTTAACTTCCAGCTTTTTGAACATTACTATCAAATTGTACCTCAAGTTTTCTCTTCTCAAGGTTAGGCATTCCCACTTCCTTCAATTTCCTACAATCAAAATAAAATCATAATAATCAAACAGCTCATTTCCGTCTGCAAAACAAGAGACCAGATCTTTGTAGTACAGGGCTCTTAAACTCCTGGCCCAGATGCATCACATGCTGGTCACGCCCATGCCCAGTTTAGTGAAGGGGGGAAAAGTCCTGATATGTCACATGATGCCGCTGTGATGATGTGAGTTGTAGTATTTGTTCTAGTTTAAAACCTTTGTTTCTTCTTTCCTCCTTTCCCACACCCTAACAGTATCTTGGTTTTCAGTTTTTCAGGCTTGGTGCTAAATATTGATGTTATTTACATTTCTATCCTCAGGACTCTCCCTGCAAACCAGATTTGAAACAACCCACAAAAGAAAATTAAGAACTTTTGATTAGTAATTTATTATAGGAAAATTAAAGCCATTAAGAAATCAGCATCTGCTACATCTCCAATGGAAATTCCATTTACAGACTTTTAAGGTTTACATTCTTAGGCTACTTTCTTCCACCTGTACAATATAACTGCTTTACAGACTGTCTGTTGTGTGGGTTGCTCCCTTGTGTCAGGGTTCCAAGTAATACAACCATAGCAAACAAAACTCCAAAGCAGGTGGATTCCTCAAAAAATGGTTTAATTGGGTATATCATATTGGCACAGTTCTGGTGAAAACCGACTCTGAAGGTTTCTGCAGTTTACACCTAATTAAAAGTAAAAGTTTTTCTCTTTCCCCAAACTATCAGCCACATGATTCAATCAGGTTGCCATCCATTTGCCTGGTAGGGTCACTCCTCTCTCTATTCAGGTATGAGAATGTCCTTGGTTCCCAGGAGAAAGTATTTTATTTTGGCTACAAAACCCCAGCTATCTCTATTCCCCCCTCCCTATCCCTCAGCTCCAGTATGGAAACACTAACGCTTCAAAATGGCTTCAGTCAGGTCAGCTTCAGGGTTGACACCTTGTTTTAAACTATTTGCTTCTGAACTGAAAACTAGCTTCCATGTTCCTTTTTCCTTCATTCTCCTGTATTTCCAAAGAAACCTGATTATTCTTCTCCTACCCTTCTACGTGACAAATATGGGTGTGTTTACTTAATACACTTCTCTCTGGATGTCTGTAGATGAACCCTTCCTCTCCTTCTTAGGGGAAACTGTATGGTACAGAAACCTAGACAAAAAGTATTTCCACTTATTAGAGAAGAGGCTACCGTGGAGAATACAGCATGATTCTGCTGGCCAGACAGTTTTTCCTTGATCAAAACAACTCTTTCCAAGCATGATCAAAGGGGAAAAATATGAGGTAGAAGACTATCGAATTTAGATTTGGGAAGAGAGGAATGGTTATTTCCCAGAGGTTTGTCCCCTGACCCCTTTGTCCAAAACTCTGATGGATCCATTTTCCTGAATGATGTAATACCTACCACTGCCTCCTGGTTGTCTAAATGTGAGTTCCTTTCCCCTCAGAGGCAAAAATAGTCATTGTATTGTGGATGGATTGCAAGTCGGGTTAAGAGTCTTGAGTTTGTGTGGGCCTAGCACATGAATGTGTTTTCTGCTATTTCTCATGATTTTTTATGCCCCTTCCATTGAATTAGATATCCCAGTTATTCTTGCAGTGGGAATCCAAACTAGATTCTACCTTAAATTGTTCTTGTCAGACTGGAGGGGAGTTGGATGTAGGAATATAAGTTGCATGGAAAGCAATCAAGGTCCAGAAGGGAATGGGATAAAACCAACTATATTTTCATCATAGGTGGGTGTTGAAGAGGAAAGTTAACTGAGCATCAATTTCCTTGAAGCATGGAACTTAGCAGAAAGCCAGATCCCAGCAGAAATGGGAAAGTCATCTTGCCAATGACAGTCAGTAGCTTGCTTGTAGGAAGCCTTGACAAGATCCAGCTGTTGTTCGAAAAGCTGGTATGGTGCCTAAAGTTACTGTTGAAAATGCAAAACCTCGAGGAGGATGGAGAGTCTGGCAACAGGTGGAGATGGTAGCCATATGAGGCCTGAAATGCTGAAATGTGAGCAGAAGAATGAACTGAATAATAATGCAAACTTGGTAAGCTTTCAATTTGCCCATGAAATTAGTACAATTGTCTATGAAAGGACACTTGTTTTCCAAAAGAGAGACTGTCCATTTTAGCTTCTCCAATCTCCCCAGAAATGATCTTTGGGGAATTCCCTGATATCTATTCATACTGAGTGTTGAAGGATTTAAATCCATCGGTCTTCATCATACAAATCAGGCAAGGAATGAAGGAATCTCAGTTTAGTTGTAGGGTGCTATACTGCAGCTGGCACTCGCTGACTTGGTTGTACAGGATGGTTCACTGGTGGCTTTAAAAAATTGTTCTGAATTGCCTGCTGGATCTAATGTTGCAGCTCTTCAGCCTATTGCTGAAGAAAAGTATTAGCAGGCCAGGCCAGGCCAGGCCAAGTATACACAATGAATTTGTCTCCTTTGATCAAAATTTGATCAAAAGACATCAGCATGGGAAAGGTATCAGTCACCATAATCTGGAACTAAACATTTGAGAATCTGTAAAAACACTTGGATATACATAAAATTGATAATAACTAGCAAGGTAAACAGATTTGTCACCCAAACTGCTGTGCACCTTATATATTACATAGCGGAATTTGGCTACACTTAAGGAAATAGTCATTTGAATCTGAAAGCAAAAGGTTTAATTGGAACTGATGAAAGGGACCGGCATATTTAATTGTGTGGAATTTTCAGCTCACAGAGAGTGTCAATATAAAATGAACAATACAGTAAGACATGTTTGGTAGTTTCTATGGCTCCTTTACCACCTGGGCAGAATCTGGATTTAACTGATCTCTCTGTGTATATTCCTTCTAAAACTGCTTAACGAAGTACACCAACCATAGCTAGGGTTAGGGCCTTCCTTAGTTATCCTCCTGTAAAGAGGGAATAAAGGAATTGCTGGAATTGTCAGGATTCTCACAACAAGCTGGGCTGGAAACATGCACAATCAAGTGCTTAACAGCCTCTGACACAAGTAAACACCATCTTTCAATTAACTATATACATGATTGTACTGATACTAATTGCAGGGCATTTTTCAGTTGATCAGATGTTTATAAACGTTTTGCTTTATCAGAAATGATTATTACAACTTTTGGATATCTCAAAACATGACCAGATGGATGCTCCATGCTGGAAGAAGGATTGTGCCCCTTCATGTGTGTATCGGGTAAAAGTAGCATAAGATAGCTTTTGAAGCCATAAGTTCAGGCAATCCTTTTTAATATTACGTCAAGTATACTCAATCCTGAGCACAGTGCTGTGCTATGGGTATAGCAAACCCTAAAAAGGAGGCCAATGGGCATAAAAACAGAAGGAAGCAAAGTAGGGACATGGTACTCAATTCATGATTTGGAAATCAGACACAGAAGGCTGAGGTACTGTTCATGTTTTCTTGCCGCAGTTACTTGTATCATTAACCATTTTTAGGTAAGTTCAGTTGTTTTGGGCCTTCTCATCTACTGTAGATGTTATTTCCACAGCACATACATAATTATTCACTGCTCTTTTTAAAGATTTTTTATTTGTTTGGTAGATCCATTAGTGCAATTGCAGACATTGTTGTGTAAATAGAAAGGTATTTATGTAGAGATGCCTGTAAGCATTTTGTACATAAGGTTCCCAGACCAGAATACATTGCAGGATGCTTATCTGAACTGAAAGAATGAAACATCTGAAGACACTTACCCTAAAGGGGTACTTAGGCTTAGTTGATATCTAAGCATTTTTAAGTGACAGGGTTCACCAATAATTTCAGATTAAATCTGTATATTCCCCCATCCATGTTAATGGAAAGAGTAATTTGGCTCCTAAATTTACATATCCAGTATTTGCTATTCCTTCACCAGTTTTCCTATTATTGGTTAGAAAGTTGTCTACACTTCTCATGCTGTATTATTTGTTTACTTGCTGATTTCTTCAGTTTTTAAATTGCCACAATCAAAAGACTAGTGGCAGAACACAATACAATTCAATCTACACCATCTTTGGTAAATACATTTAAAATGTTCACAGTGAATAACAACAAGTATTATTATTATTAATAATAATAATAACAACAACAACAAGAACAACAACAATCATTAAGTACCACCAATTACACACACACACAGAGAGAGAGAGAGAGAGAGAGAGAGAGAGAAATAACAAAATATTGGGATTTGCAGATTGAAGTTGAACGCTTTTAGAAAAATAAATCTGCTGTTACACCAATTGTGATTGGGCCCTTGGAATGATAGCTAAAGGATTTCATCAATATCTGGCAACACTGAATTTATCAGACTTGAGTGCTCTATTTTTACAAATAACTACTCTGCTTAGAAATACCTATATTCTTAGGCACTACTTTAATAATTTTCATGTCCTTGGTTAGGGCTTGAATTGTTTCCACCAGTCTTAGACTGTGAATTTAACTGCAGATTACCCATAAATAATTTCTATCAGTTACTTTCAAAAGGCAGCATTATTGGAACAGTTTGCATCCTGCAATGATACCTTTAACACCCTAAAACAACAACGTATGACTTGACAAGGACTGGATAAGTGGATAAAAATGCCAAATCCAGTCTAAACATATGCCCAATAGTGTAACCAAGCAGCCATAATAATAATAATATCACATATATTATTCCAGTACATTATGACATCCTTGATTCTTCTAAGAAACTTGATGCATATGAAGGCCAACATCAGCTAAAAACTATGCGCACATGTGAATATTTATATTTAAAATCATCATAATAAAATCCAGTATTTTTTCATTGTAAGTTAATTTCTGCATATGCCCCAAAACACACATACATACACACAATGTCATAAAGGTAAGAATAATATTATGGAATGAGTTGTTTGCTATTAAAGAATATTATACATTTTACATTCATTTATCAGCCAATACTATTTTTAATACTGTATCTGTCATATTCCAAAACTTATAACATATATCATTCATTAAATAATGAATTTAAGATGTTTATATGGGCTATAGTTCATGAATCACAGTTATACAAACAAGGTTGGGTACAAATGTGAGCTCTCAAATCACTGCAGTACATTTTAGTGCAAACAAAATGATTCCATTGGAAAATCATAAATGGCATATTAACCCAATAAAATTAGTACAGAGACAGAAATTGACGTACATCGGTCTGTAGAAGGGATTGTATATCAGTTGTGTCTTCTTTAATATAAATGTTATTTAAAAAGGGAATATAGGTTTTTTTAAGTTAAAACTGTAAAATATTGGTTCTATTTTTGGTAGAACAGAATGATCCACTCAATGTGCTTTCAAAATATTCTGGTTGTGGGTAGTCAGGATCAACAGATCTTTATTGTCAAATGCCATACTTTTAACAGAACTGTGCAGACAGGTAGCTTTGTAGAGATAAATGTATTGATTATAAACTCCTGAGCAAAAATAATTGTATTATATTTTGCAAAACATGCACAAAACAACAACAACATAATCTAGCAATTAAAAGGGACAATAAAAAGTAAAAAGAGAATAAGGATAGAAATATAACCGAAGCACAGAATGACTTCTGACTTCTTTCAATAGTATAAAGAATGCTTACTTTTGACTTTTCTTATAAGACTATAAGTTATAATAAAATGTCCATCTACCCCCCAAAAAGAAAAGAGAGAAATGTTTCCTCTTTTTAAATTTAAAGTCATCAAAACCATATGTTAAAAATTTATTTTTCTCCATCATGTGGGGTGGGTGAGGGTTGATAGGACAATGTGACACATTGTATTCTTCAAGAAATAATCATTGGCCCATACTCACACGAGCTAAGCTGGTATTGATCAAGATTTCTTTTCTGAAATCTTCATCAACTCCATCCAGTTCTATCCTGCCTATCCTCCCACCAATTCTTTCTTCCTACATTTATTTTGTGACTTGATTCTTATTCATTCTTCCCACATGACCGAATTGCAATACACTTCATTCGCAGTGGCCACTCATTCTTTATTTCAATCCACATTCATTCCACAGATTCATCCTTGATTCAATGTCTTGTCTTACAACCCAAATTTTGTAAGTACTCCATTCGTGCTGAACTAGGCTTATTTTTTATCTTTCCGACATTCTCATCTCTCTTCAACTTGCATTCCATCTAATGAACTTGGTAGAAGCATGCTCTATACACAGCTGTTTTTGTTTCCTGCAACAAACAATCATTAACTACTCTTGATTTAAAAATCTAAGAATGTGATGGGTGGGTGCATTGTATATAAAATTAAGAGACTGTATATTAAGAGACATTATAAAAGGGTCTGTGCATGTGTGTGTGTAATCCTGAAATACTCATTATTATATTTCAGAAGTACATGTTAAAGATCTATCTGTTTACTGATGCTCTTTCTGGGCCTATAGGATCTTCTATTTTAAATCCCTATATTTTAGGTTAAGTTTTTTTTAATTCCTTATCTTTTTCACTGAAATATTTTAATATTATTTTCTTGCTTTGATGTTTTCCCTTCTTTAAAATGCTTTTACAGGACAAATATAGAACAAATGAAAAAGTAGGTACGTACAATTATTAGATGGCTAATAATTCTGTTAGGCTCACAATTTAAAATCAATTTACTTAATGTTCTGCCTTTTAACCAGTAGCCTTAAGAAATATGTAGATTATGCCCCTATGATGGTTTGTATCATGAACCACAGGGACCGTATATTTAATTCTTTAAAATTTGGGATTTAAATTCTTTCATCATAAGGCATTGAAATATATATGAGCCAATATTCTCAACTTTTGTAACACTTAGAGGAAAACATATTAATTTTATGCAGTGGACATAAAATGCTGCCTAAATGTGATTTATGTGATGCTCTCATAAATTTAGGCTCAAATACACTTTACAGAAAAGCTAGAATCTCATGCCTTTAACCTAACGGTAGTATTCTACAGCAGTGCTAACAATCTTATATTGTCATTTACAATTGATAGGCTTAGCTGATAGATGTCTCATTTTTATATATAAAGATTGAAAATCCATCAACTGTCTGGGGTTTTGTGGAACTGCCTGTTTTATTGTTTCTGCTTTCCCCACTGGATCCAACAGGTCAGGATGCCTTCCATCTAAAAATGTCCTCTTGCCTTCTCTGTGACAATGCCTGTCCTGGAGAGCAACATCTCTCCAGAAGTCCAGAAAAATCTTGACATTGTTTTTCATAAGACATTGAAGATTTGCCACCCAGGCCTTTGGAACAGGAATTTGGCAAGCTTTATTTGTTAATACTGTTTTTTTAAAAAATATTGGGATAATTGCTTTGATCTCAGATATTGAGTTTAGATTGTTGTTGTTTTTTAACCTTGTACACAACTTAGAGTCATTGCTATGAGATGAGCATGCATATACCTCATTTAAATAATCTCTTCACCCACACATATACACAAATGCAACACACAAGGTAAAACTTTAGTGAATGTTTGAAATTGGTCTTGGTTGGACTTAGAAAGGTTTGATCAGGGAAAGAATGGATCTGAAGTTACCCAGATTAATGGACTCATCTGTGCGAAATAAATCCTCTTTTTCTTTGCCCCAGTTTGTGTACTAAAGAATTTTAATACTTATTTATGCTCATTAAACAGTTTATCTCTGATATAACCAATTATACCATGCATTCCAATTATTATCAAATGCTGAAGACTCTTTATTTTTAAGAGCTATGGTTAAATTGTCCATTTCTGCGCAGTCACATATTTTCTGAATGACCAGTTGATCTGTAGGTAAACGGGATGATTTCCAGCACTGGGCAAATGCTAATCTGGCCGCAGTTAGAATATGAATTATTATGTATTTCGTCTTTTTAGGAAAATGTTTATCAGAGATCCCTAGTAGGAAGAACTCTGGTTTGTATTCAATTTGATCTTTGGTTATCTCCTCCAGCCATTTTCTAATTTTTTGCCAGTATTTCTGGGCTTCTTTACAGGTCCACCACATATGAAAGTAGGTTCCCTCTATGTTTTTACATTTCAACATTTTGGACTAGAGTTTGGGTTCATTTCGCTAACCTCGAAGGGGTAAGTGCCATCTATATAACATTTTATACATATTTTCTTTGTACGCCGCAGATTTCGTAATCTTAATGATTCTATTCCAGATCTTTTCCCATTCTGTTAATGTAATGCTTCTTCCAATATTCCTACTCCACATTATCATGTTCCCTTTCACTATCTCTTGCTCTAATTCTACCTCCAATAAATATTTATAAAATTTAGAAATATTCTTTTATTTGATCCTAATAAGATTTTATCTAAGTGTTGTAATTTGCTATAAATTCCAAACTCTTTGATATCTTGTTTGTATCTACTATGGATTTGTATATATAACCACTGATCAATTTTAAATCCCTGTTCCTGTAAGTCCTGTCGAGTTCTTAGTTTCCCTAAAGAATCTAATAAATCTTTATATTTAGTCATTTTTGTTATATCCAAATTGTTGGGATGAACCATTGCCTCCATTGTTGAAAGCCAAATCGAATTTTAAATAATGTTTTTACATATTTTTTTCCAATTAGTTAATAGTGAATCTCTAATAAGATGTCTATGAAAGTACGCCTGTTTAGTTTTCCCCCACATCCCATAGAAATGCGTGCCATCCTCTCTGAAGGTCGTGCCCTTCCAAGGCTAGAGTTCTTTTATTCAAGTAAATTGACCCAGTCTTTTAACCATAGTAAGTTGGCTGCCCAATAATATAATTCCCAGTTTGGAAGCGCTAGCCCACCTCTACTTTTGCATCTTGTAAGGCCTTAATACTGATTCTAGCTTTTTCCCTTGCCAAATAAATTTAAGAGTTACCTTATTTATATCATCAAAAAATTTTTTGGTAATTTTATTGGGATTGTCTGGAATAAGTAAAGGAGTTTTGGTAAAATGTTCATTTTGATTGTGGCAATCCTGCCCAGTAAAGAAAGCTGCAACTTATTCCAGGATTCTAGATCTTTCTTAATTTGCTGTAACAGTTTATCATAATTATTCTCTTTGAGTGATTTACTATGTGGTGTTAACCATATGCCTAAATATTTGACCTTTTTTGTTACCTGTATCCCCATGATTTTTCTAATTCTTTCCTCTGGTTCTCTGTTAGATTTTTAGTCAGTAATTTCGTCTTATTTCTGTTGATCTTTAGTCCTGCTACTGAACCATATTGTTCTAGTTCTTTTATTAGATTATGTCCTTTCTCCATGGGATCCTCTAGGAAGAAAACCATATCGTCTGCAAACGCCTGTAATTTATATTCCTCTGCCTTGACCCTAACCCCTTGAATTTCAGGATTTTGTCTTATCCGCGTTAACAATGATTCTAAAGCAAATATAAATAAGAGGGGTGAGAGAGGGCAACCCTGTCTAACGCCCTTTTCAATGCTTAGTGGGCCTGTTTGTTCACCATTAATTAGTATATTGGCTTGTTGGGTATTGTAAATTGTTGTGATAATATTCTCGAATTTAGTGCCCAGATTCATGTTATAGATTTTTGTATTAAGAAGTGCCAATGTAAGTTATCGAATGCTTTCTCCGCATCTAGAAACAAGAGTGTAAATTGTTTCTCTGGATGAGCTTCATAATATTCTAAGACGTCAATAACGGTTCTTAAATTGTTTTTAATTTGGCGGAATGGAAGGAAACCATTTTGATCTTCATGAATGTATAAATTTAAAACTTGTTTTACTCTATTCGCAATAATTGAGGTAAATAATTTATAATCGGCATTTAAAAGTGAGATTGGTCTATAATTGTTAATATATCTGGCATCCACATCCTCCTTCGGAATTAACGCAATCAACGCCTCCCTCCATGAGTCTGGCATTTTGGCAGCCGAAAGTACTTCATTAAACACTTCCAGCATCAGAGGCCCTACTAAATCTAATGTGGCTTTATATAATTCTACTGGAATCCCATCTGGACCAGGGGATTTATTATTACATTGATTTTCCATTGCAGATTTTAACTCAGACCATGTAATATCCTTATTTAGTAATTCTTTGTCTCCTTCCCCTATTGTTTTATCATTCGTATTCTCCAGATAAGTTCTTATTTTATCCTCATTGATTTCTTCTTTTTATATAATCTTTGGAAATAGTTTAATATAATATCCTTTTTCTTCTCAATCTCATGTTGTGGGATGCCTTTCTCATCTATTAATTGGTGTATCAATCTCTTTTCTTTTTCTTTTTAAGTTTATAAGATAGCCATCTTCCTGGTTTATTGGCGTGTTCAAAATAATTTTGTTTGGACCTTCTCAAGCTAACTTCTAATTTATCTTGTTCAATTAAATTCAGCTTATGTTTGGCTAGTATTAACTGATTTTGTAGTCCTTGGGTCTTAGGGGTTTTTTGTAATTGTGTTTCTAAGTCTTGGATTTGTTGTTGTAACGCGTTTTGTTGGGCATAAATTCTCTTGTTTCTCATAGCATTATAGGAAATTGTTGTGCCTCTTATAATTGCTTTCATAGTATCCCAAATGTTCTGTTTTGAAGTTGTTTCATTATTATTATCTTTTAGAAAATAATTTAGCTCCTCTTTCAGTTTATTAATATACTCTTCTTCGTTTACAATTTGGTTATTTAGTGTCCATCTTTTTTTTATTCGTCTCCTAGCGATAAGATGTGTATATTTAAAGTAAGGTAGGAGAATTGGATCTTGTAGACTGTCAAAAAGAATATTTGTCTGGTTTTAACGTATTTTCTTTTTTCTTCCGTCTCTTTGTTTTTTTTGTTTTTTGTTTTTCTCTCTTTATACTTCTTCTTCTCCTTTTTCGGTCGCAAGACCGAGCGTTTTTTTTTTTTTTTTCCTCTCTTTCTCTTCTTTCTTTCTTCTTTTTCTCTCTCTGTTTCTTATGTAATGTTGTTATGTTATTTTTTTAATTGTAAATTCAATAAAATTTATATGAAAAAAAAAAAAAAGAATTTTAATAATAAAATCAAAAATGCAGCAAAAGTGGCAAATAGAAAAGAGCTGGCATGCAGGCAAAGAAGGTTAAAAAAAGAAACATTTATTTCAAATTGAAGTTTTAATTTGATCACTTGTGCAATATAATTTTTCACTCGTTCTACAACTTTGAATAATATTGTTAAAGTAAAACAAAGGGAGGGGTTGTTTGTTTAAAAGAAAATTATATGTTTATCTGCAAACTCTTAAAACTGGAGTCTAAGGTTTTGGTGATTTGTGTTACATGTTAGAAATTAAATAATTGGGTTTTTTTTTAATAAAAATCTGCATAGAATATTTGGGAATTGTCTGCACAGAAATGTATATATTGATATATACATATCAAAGTTCCAAAATATATTGTGCTAAGAATTCCTTGCAGAATTGTGAACATTAATTATATTAGAGAATTGCACAGAATACATGCACTGTTTTCAAACTTATAAGAAAAAGCCAAGCTGAATATAAAATTGAAAAAACTAACACATTTTTCCTTTTCTTTAGTGATATTCAGAACTATCTGATATAACTGAACAGCAGTCATACTTTTATTATAATTTTTCATATTATAAAAATGAAAATCTCATATTAAAATAAACCAGTGTATGTTTTGATTTCCAGAGAACAAGTTATAATACTCTGCTATGCAAAAATAAGAACATAAAGAGCAGATAAAAGGCTAAAACATTTAAAATCACATAATAAATATGGAGTGGAACCAACCAAAAAATCATTCCTGATTCAGATCTAAAACCCACCTTTTCATTTAAAAATTCTTAAGGTGGCTTTTGGATTTTACAGATTACTGTCAGTTGAAACAAACATTTTTTGCTCACAAAATAGCTGCATATTCATATATAACATGAGAAACAGATTTTCTGAGCCGAGCACTGGTACATGAGATCTAGTTGCTCCAAGTTTGCTCTTTGCACAAAAACAATAGCATATTTGAATCTTGCCATTTGCGAAACGAGCAATTTCAGTCTTTGACAGCAACTTCCATAATTGAATTGGGACTTAATCTGGCTTCCCAATCACTCTGAAATGTTTGCAAGCTACTCGAAGTCCTGACAATACGGTCATTTAATCTATTGATCACATTAGTTCTGAAGCATTAACTTTACGTGTTCTTTAAATAATAAGACATTGGAATGTTGAAGGGAAATTACCCTACTAATGCTAAACACAGCTCCAAATGACTTGCCTAACCATTCCAGTTATGAAGTCAGAAGAATCACAGAGTGAATCTGTAGCAAAGCGGAATCATTTAAGCATCCCCGCCAGACCCCCTTCTTCAAAGATTCCACATGAAAGATAATTATGACTGGCTGCTAAAAGTCAGGCTGAACTTCTTGATGTACCTTGGTTGATTTAGCTTGGGAGTTTCTAATGCTTCTGCCAACACTTCCTTCATTTTAAATCTAAGAAATCTAAGAAAGGAAGTTGTTAGTTCTGACCCAGTTCCAGAAACAGATATAGGGCTTAACAAATCTTGGGCCAGTCTTGAAGTACAATCTTGCACATGTAGAATGTTTAAACAAGAAATTCCCTGCAATGACAATGACTAGTTATAAAGAGGTACTTATTGGGAGCATGAAGAAATAACAGAAGATAACAATCACGAGAAAATAAAGGAAGACAATAATCACAGCCAGAACATTTTAAGTAAAGACTGGTTAAATCAGATGTTATCTTGAATGAAAACTAGGTTTCAGAGCATATTCTGAATTTCCAACACAGGAAATTTAAAGGAAATCCTGCAGGCCTTTTGGAGGATGGGGGTTGATTTTCCCTGTGGTTTTTTTCTTGCTGTTTGTTTTTATTGCTGTTGAATGGGGAGGAAATGGGAAGAAGATTTTTTTTAGGAAACAAAATACAAATTATGTTTATCTAGATCTTTCAGCATGGAATCAACCTCCTACATTCTTAAACAGTACTTCTTCGTAGTGTTTTTCCCACAAGTGTCGAGTCCACCATTTTTCAGATTAGCCAAGTGTTGATCCATTGGTTGTGACAAGAATTGACCAATTGGCTTGTTGCCTAATCCTGATCCCATGGCTGAGAAAGAGTAGCTGGCCCAAAGCCACCCAGCTGACTTTCACGCCTAAGGCGGAACTAAAACTCATACTCTCCTGGTTTCTAGATTGGTGCTTTAACCACAATAGTAGACCAAACTGCCTGTTTTCTTAAGCAGCACTATTCTGCCACATGAAACAAACAAACTGGAGCTTATCTCAAGAGTCCTGATGTTTCCACCTTCACATGGTACATACTTGATACCTAAATCCATGACTAAATTTAGGGCTGATGGCAACAACTCATTCCAGACTCATTTGGTGTTTTGTGAAGAGAGAGGAAATTTACTTGAGACCTGACATAAGACACAGGTAATAAAAAGTTTGTAGAAGATGTTGTGATCAGTACATCTCTACATTTTAATTCTCCTGATCTGAGGGCATTGTTGTACTCTGTCCTTGACACTGCGCCACAAGGACATGGAAACTGACCACATCCTGATTCCAAAACATATGAAATTTGTACATATGCAAGAACAAATAAACTGGAGAATATAATATTATAACAAGTTCACATAACAATGTAGGGAAAGACAAGCCTATTGAGTGGAGATATGTGTGTGTGTGTGTGTGTGTGTATTTGCTATTAAAGCCAGATTCTGTTTTCCCCCAGGAACAAAGACTTCTCTGCCTTACCAAGCTCACTATCATCAGATGACTTCAATCATTGTTTTCAAATTAAGGTCCAGAATTGAAAGCCATTTTCTAACTAAACGCATAGCTGTTTTGAATTAAAGCTATATTGGCTTCTCTTTATCGTCGTATCATAATTTAATTAAATAGGCCTCCTGTGGAAGAATTTGTTCTCTTCTAACATGTCACAAGCAGTAGTGCTTACCAACTCCAGCTGCTATTCCCACATGAAGCATGCCTTTACAATAAGCAAGCAAATACACAGGCTTTCTCCAAAACCACAAGCAAATGCTGGGTGGCTAATTTGTTTCTTCTTGTCTGATATTTTTTCCTCATGGAACCCAATGGCACTTGCCTAAGCCAGCAGAGGTACAATGTAAAGATATCTTGGGGTTACAGGAACAATTAGATTGCTAAATTCTGGTCACAGTTCCTGTTTCTAAATAGGCCTTATAACAGCCTTTTTAAATCTAGTCCTCTTCATATATGTTGTGATTATAACTCCAAGCATCTTTAATGCTGACTGGAAATTGTGTGTTTGCCATTTATCTGGAGGGCACCAGGTTGCATGAAGCTGGCCTACACACTTTAAATTGGGGAATTGGTCTGGATTTGTTGGTCCATTTAGTTTCTTAAATTCTGGGGTCTTAAATTCCCATCAGCCATATCAAGCACAGCCAATGACAAGGAAATGTGGGAGTGGTCGCTCAAAATCCACAGTAGGCATTTGGCTGTTTACTAACCTGATCCACAGAGGAGTTTTAAAAAATTAAATGGCAGGTGTGAAGCTCCACTCCTTTTTATATGTACATGTTAAAAAGAGGTAAGGTTTCTATTAGTCACACCTGCCCTGTCAAGTTTAAACGCTCTGCAGCAGGTGCCAACTCCTTCATTCCATTTCAGTTCTTTGTTGTAGCAGAGGAGATGATTACCCCAAAGTGAATTATTCCAATATACATCTCCATCTTGCTATGACCTACTCACAGTTGTTAGTCTGTTAACACAGAGCTACTAATGGTAGGGCTATTAAATATATCCTGCAAAACTCTGGACAGCAAATGGCTGATCACAAAGAAATACAGAAATTTGTTGACTCTCTGCTGCCATCTAAAGGTCATCCATATTTTTGTAGCCCAGCTCTGATGGTCTTGTAATGGAGAATGAAAAGATTCCTTGTCTCAGCGCTAGAAATGCTCTCCTCTACTCATACAAGGCAAGGCTATGAACTACAGTGATAGTGGGGTTATTCAATATTATTAACTAAGCAGTATTCTATAATATTGTCACCTTAACCAATGATTTGATTCAGATGTCACACCGAAGAGAGAGAATCACTTGGAAAAACAATGAAGCAATTGCATATTAGATTTTTTATGAATTTGTTGAACTTGCATAAGATTACTAATATAAGGGGTGTCAAACTCAAGGCCCAGGCGCCAGATCCAGCCCGTGGGATGCTTAGATCTGGCCCATGGGGCTGCCCAGGAAACAGTGAAGGATTGGGCCGTGGTGCCTCTGCCAGTGAGAACAGAGTTTGCGAGGGCTGTGTGTGGCCCTCTCAAGCTCCATTTTCACTGGCAAAGGGTTACAGGAAGCTGTTGCAGCCAAAAATGGAGCTCAGGAGCCCATTTTTTCTGGCAGAGCACTCAGACTATTGTGTTCTGAGACTTTGCTGAGTTTGTTCCCACTCAGGTCTGCGTTTCCAGTGGGAACGCAGACCGCTCCTATTGGCTGTTGCCATTTAATAGCTGACTATAAAAGGGAGCTGTCAAATGGCATCAGTTGTTGCCGTCAGCCAGCTGCCCTGTTAGCTCGTGGCAGCTGCGGCAACCCTTTATTTTTAAATAAAGTTACTGCTGAATGTTACTTCGTGTTGCCTTCATTCTTCCCACTGCCTATTTAATTTAGACCACCATAGGTGCCCTCCGACAAGAGTGATATCATGCTGGCCATGCCCCCCCCCGCGCCCCCCCAAGTCAAACACAACCCTGATGTGGTGCTCAATGAAATTGAGTTTGACACCCCTGTAAGAGAGATATTTAGAGTGACATGCTTCACATTAATAAAGCATATTAGGATGACGCACTGAAATGATTTAGTGTAGTAATTCATTTTATATGGGCTTTTGCTCACTTTTACGCTCCTTTCCATTGTTTTAATTTGTTTCACCTCTGATTTATCATGAGTGTCCAAATGAGAGAGAATATAAAAATGTGTGTGATGCACAAATTGCACAATTTAATGCAAGTTTATAATAGGGTGAATTTATATGATGTTACTGCATGGGGTGGCCACTATTTTGATATCCTGTAGTTTGCTGAAGACACTGTTGTATTTTTTCTCTCAGAAAATATTTTCTAATGGACAGCTAATAGATGGAATGAAATAAGCAATTCAAGACTAATTTCAGTATTAAATATTGTCAATAGGGCATCATTGAGGATGGTGATGTTGTTGAGAAGATTTTAACTCGCTTAAACTTGTACGTGTTAGAACTGTACAGTCCCTTAGTTGCTAAGTCCCAGAGACAGAAGATGGAAGTAGTATGGTTTTGAAAATATATGCCTCACATTTTATTTAACAGTAATAATTTTCTGCTTGAATGGAGACTATTCCAACTTAATTTCCTTTCATTCATATGTTCTTCTTTGGAATTTTTGGCATTATTATGATCTTTACACTACAGCCTTGGTTACAATAATAGACCATTACATTACATTTTATTCACAGGAAACCTATACATGGATTCTTAAAGTCCTGGCAACTTGAGAGAAGTAAAGTATCCAAATACTGTATATCTAATTATAGATATAAAATATATATCTATATTTTGAGTCTTTGAAAAAAATACAGTGAATCATTATCTGATATAGTTGTTGGGACTGGACTCTCTTGCAGGTTTTTTTCCATTATCAGGAAAAAAAAATAGTTGTTTCATTGTCATTCAGTGACAAAAAAATTACAGCAGTTTTTCATTGCCGTTCAGTGACTAGAAATTCTGCCATTACTCAACCCAATAATGAATTGCTTAGTATTAATTTTGTAATTCACAAAATACATTAGTGTCGTGTTCCCAGATGCTTTGCTGATTCTGATATTTCCAAATTTTGCAAATTAGGAAGTATTTGAAGGTATGAGTATTGCTCCTAGCTCAAAGAGATGTGAATTACAGACAACTTTTTGTTTGTCTTGGATTGTAATTGGAATCATTTTTTCTTCATGTTCCCCTTCCCCAATTCGTTCTGCCGTACCTTCTTTTTTACTATTTAAAGTGGCAACAGTTGTAAGAGCAAATGCAAGAAAATGGAAGGAGGCTCCACGCTCAGCTTTTCTCTACTCTAAAACTATATGAAGAGCACAGCAATCTTCCAGGACAAATTAAAAAATATATATGAAATGATGGTTGCAAAATATAGAGTCAGATAGAGTTAGTAATGGTTAAGATTAAAAGTAGCACATTAAGAAGAAAAGTAGCAAAGTAATTTTGATCACTTTTGGAATTTTGATCAAAAAATAATCCAAATTATTTTGGAAATGAGTAAAGATATCTAAACAAGGAGCCTTCATCAGAGTGAATGAAATAAAAATAAATAAAAGGGATGAAATTATTTGGGAAGAACAATAGTGGCATATTGAAGAGTAGAATTGAAATAAATGCTATAAATGTCAGGAGCCAAGAGAAAATAAATGGAAAGAAAATAATAAATGCTGTGAGAATATTGAAAAGTGGTCAAGCTGAAAGGAAATATGTTGTAATTGGATAAATACTAAAATAGGGACATGATGTGTTAATTGCTTGTTTAATCTGCATTGTATTGTTTTCTAATTGGAAGAATGTAACCCTGGTAACCTAATTGATAACAAAAAGGAATATAAAATGAACCAGGAGGCTGGGATTGGCAAGTTTTTGATCAAAGGCTACAAGAGGAGACAATAATCAAAAAGTGACTGTGGTTTATGCTGGGCAGGGGATGTTCTGACCAGTATTTTGTGCTTTAGGGTAAAGAAAAAACATATATAAAAAAAGAAGTTTGTTGCATGTTTAGAGAAAGTGTGTGATAAAGTATGAATCTTTGAATTATGAAATGTTTTGGCTCGTATGGAATTGAAGCTCGATTGCTCTATGATAAAAGAAAGCATGTGACGAGTAATAAGTGGTTGTTGTGAGGAATGAATGGTTGTCAAAAAATGTGAAAATGGCTTCTGTCTACTTTGGTCATGGAAGTTATTGTTGATGGGTAAGGGCAAATATAAATACAGGTAGTCCTCAACTTACAACTGGTTGCTTAGTAACATTCAAACTTAATGGTCGACCTCCCTAGAGCTACTTACAAAGTTTCAAAGAGCTACTTACCAGTTTCAAAGTTCCGATGGCTGTTCCCCCCTCCCCATGGTCCCATGTTCACATTTGGGGGCACTTGGCAGCCAGCCCACATTTGCAAACTTTTGGAGTGTCCCACATTCCCTTTGTCCATGATTTATGATGTTTTTTGCCACAAGCTGAGGGCTAATTCTGGTTTCCATGTGTTTTAGTTAGGCCCTTTTCTTTCTCTTCTTTTTCTTAACTCGTGTCATTTTATTTGGCTTGCTATTTCTTTCTCCTTTTCTGTGTGTTGCATTATGCTGCAAAGGAACAACGTCATGGACCTGAGAACAATTCTAAGAAATTAAAACAGAAGAGCAATAACTGTCAAACCACACTCAGAGTTTGTTTTAATGTTCTTGGTCTTGTTAATAACCAAAAAGCATGAGCAGCCTGGGCGGACAATCTTTGCTTCTTCTCAGGGTACATTAAATCATTCGCTGAGAAATTTGGGGAATGATGGGGTGTCCCATATGAATTCTTTCCAGCTGTTGGTCGTCTTTCGAGGAAGAGATGGAGCAACCTTTCTGTCCTGGATCCCTTCTGGCTTTTCCCTTAAGGTGATAAACTTATTATCATTTATTGGTATCTCTGCTGACTAACATGTAACCATTTTCATACTGTATAATTTGCTCACCTCATGTTCAAAATACTTGATTTATGTCCTTCTGCTAAGCGCAGTGTTCATGCTTGACAGATAAGGAATCTTAGTATATTTCTCCCAAGCCTTCTTCACTGAAAAGCTTCCTTTGTTATGCAGACTGGGATTGGGTCTGCTGTAGCCATGCTACCCTCTGTAAATCAGGATGCCCTGCTCCTGTTATCCATATACTTGTGCCTGTAATTTATTTCAGTTCATACAAAGTCCCTCATATCACATTATCCCTTAGAGCAGTGACAGATTTACTATATATTCTTTTCCAAATGAGATTTTTAATTTAATAGAAGTTGCTGTATAACAGAATGATTTATTACAGTGTGTGTGGTGATGTCTTGGCAAATGACAGCACACCTCAATAATCTGGCAGGCCTCTATCCACAGAAGTGGTTTAGCGTTGGGAAAGTTCAGCTTCAGTTGCTGTGGCGCAAGAGTTTTGTTGGTTTCTCCGCCCCATTTCATCAAACCAGCAGTAGAGAATGCCCAGACAAAGCCAAATTATATATATTTGGGGCACATCGTCTTTCCACAACTCTTGTTTTGTTTTCATCTAAGAAAAAATGATGTTTGTGTGTAATGTAGTCTAAATCAACTGTTTCAAAACATGTTTATCTGCTTTCCATTCCATATTTGTTGAATTGATTTCCAAGGAAGCGTGTTAGAAAAGGGATGATAAGTCTCAAAAATGGAGGAAAAAAAAAATCAGAAATAAAGACCTCTGTCTCCCCTCTTCCTTCCCCCTGTGTGTGTGTGTGTGTGTGCCTTCCAGTCAGTCTTAACTCCTGATGACTTCCTAGACAAGTCTATGCAGTTCTCTTGCAATATGTCAGAAGTAGTTTTCCTTGCCTTCTTCCCAGGGCTGACAGACCCAGCTGTGTTTGTGCCTAAGGTGGAACAATTACTCATGGTCTCCCAGTTTGTTTCTTTAACCACTAGATCAAACTGTCCCTCTAATAATGGCTTAGCTTTTAAATATTGAAGTTAATATCTATTCTGGATCTTCTTGGGGTTTGTTTTTTTTAATACAGTGATTCTATGCCTTAGATCTTAGGTGTATTCAAGTCCTCATGAAAACAGTGAAAGTTATTTGAGATTATTTTACCTTTAAAATAGACCTGAGATAGAGATTAGATAGAGACAGACATTATTTGATTATATTCTCAACACAAAGCAGGATCATCGAGTCGGCTCTGAAGAAGAATATTGGGCATGTTCACACATCTGATTAGCATCAGGTAGAATGCTTTTTTTTAAACTATTTTTGGATAGAGACAAAACTACTTAACATTACATATGGCATATCAAAATACCATAATCATATTTTCTGTTCATGCTTTTTATAATGTGGGTCTATTACATATAACATTATGGGAAATGTGCTACTCTTCAGATCTAAAGCAGGAAACGTGCTATGATATGGGTGGGTCTCTCAGTTGTTTCTTAAAGAAGCTATGATCGCATCCTGTTGCCACCTCATTAATGCTTCCTTAATTCAGATGTACATTTTCTGGAAGTTCACAGTGATTTTGTTCCTGGAGTTTGATAATCTGTGGAGTTTCTGGACTATTGATTGAGAGTTTAGGGTTGTAGTGTAAGTAATAACAGTAATAATTCTGTTTGAGTCCAGTCCACTATGCACAGATGGATTGGACTCAAGCAGAACTAAAAGCCCTGGATAGAAAGACCAGAAAAATAATGACATATATTTGACAATAATGACTTCATCCATGCAGCGATGTTGATGGACTTTACTTACTAAGAAAAATAAGTGGGTATTACAAGTGCACCAGAGAGTTATGTACATTAATATAATAAAAATGCCCAATAAAGCAAGCTTTGGAATAATATCTGAAGAACAGTGAAGAAGATGCATTGAAGGTAGTATACAATGAAGGCTTGCTGAGTGCTGAAGAGACCAAACTGGCTTACAGGAAAGAATAGAAAAGAGACATGGCAGGACATATTACATGGCCACTACATTAACAATAGCAACAGCACTTAGACTTATATACCACTCTGTAGTGCTTTACAGCCTTCTCTAAGCAGTTTACAATGTCAGCATATTGCCCATCTGTGTCCTTGTTTTACTGACCTTGGAAAGATGGAAGACTGAGCCCACCTTGAGCCAGTTAGGATCAAATTCCTGGCAGTGGACAGAATTATCCCGCAATACTATGTTCTAACCACTGTGCTGCCATGGCTCTTCTTTTTAAAAGAAAAAAAAAGTAACAGGCAACAAAGATAACAAAATCTGGCAATGGCTAACAGCAGAAACATTGAAGAAAAACACAGAGGGGCTAATTCTGGCTCCACAAGACCAATCCTTAAGAACAAATACATACAAAGCCAGAATTAAGAGCACCATAAATGCCACCTTTGAAAAGAAGCTGAAGAAACAGTGGGCCACTTTTAGCTGCTACAAGATTGCACACACCACAGCATGACAAAAGAGCAACAATAGTACATTTGAGAATCTGCATGAGGTACAATTTGCCAGCAAGTAAGAACATAAAACATAAAATAAAAAATAGAAAATAAAGAAGCTAAAGTGCTCTGGGATTTTAGAATTCAAACAAACATTTGCCACACAACATCCCAGGCTGATGTTTGAGCCTGAACACCTCAGGCTCAATTGCTGATTTAAAAAAAAAACTAATTCAAAAAAGTTTGGACAGGAGACAACAGAATAAAAGAGAAAAAATAGAAGAAAATCACAAACTACAAATACCTGTAAATAGAAATAGAATGACTGTCGCAAAATAAAACAAAGTAGTAATAGTAAAAGGCACCTTGGGTACAAGCCCAAAACATCTGTAGCACCATTTGAACATATCAACATTGAACATATACAGCATAGCTTTACATGGATGACTTGAAGTTCTGTGGGAAAACACCCTCTAAAACAGAATTGCTGCTCAATACTGTTGGTATATACAGCCAAGATATCTTAAAGGAGTGTGCAGAGACAAATGTGCCACGCTCACCATCAAACAGGGAAAAATAGTAAAAACTGAAGGAATCAAGATGCTCAATGAAAAAACTGTAATGAGTCTGGATGAAGAAGGTCACTATAACTATCTGGGTATGGGGATAAAAATCCCAAATCCAATCTAAACATCTGCCTAATTGGGTTACCAACAAAAATAATGCTTACACTACAATACATAGGGCTGATTGACTACAGTTAAGAACAAAAGACAAGGTATTCAGAATTAAAATATTCATAGTAAAATAAAAATACAGACTAAAACCATACTAATCAAATAAACCAGACTATCTTTATTATCCTATCATTTAATATTGCCCCTCCAGACTCACCTAGTTTTCAGAAGTTTCGGGTGGAAGTCAGCCTGATATTTACTGGAAGGTTATCTTGAGACTTCCACCAAGCAGTTCTGGCTACAGGCCTCGCAACAGCTTCTCTAAGAATGAATGAGTTGGGCAGAAAGAATATTTCAATGTCAAGCCATAGAGTACATTGGATACAATATGTATTGACTAGCTCATTTATTGTACCTGGAATCTATTTTTTTAATAAACTTTATTGAACTTTTATTACATTAAAAACATAAAAATATATCACTCAATAACAGCAATTTGTAGTGCTTATAACAATAATTTGTGTGTTATTTACAGGTATTAATTTATGCGTAATTGCATTCTTATTTTATCTATTACTTATATTTGATAACTACCTACCTTTAATCTATCTCCGTCCTATCCAGTTATACCATTTTTTCCACCCCTTGTAAAATATCAAGCCTCTTTATCTTTTAAACTCAATGTTAATTGTCCATTTACTCAGTGTTAATTGTCCATTAAAACTCAGTGTTAATTGTCCATTTCTGCACAGTTCATAACTTTTTGTATAACAAAAGTTTCTCTGAGGGTATGCATGGCTGTTTCCAACATTGGGCAAAGCAATCCTGGCAGCAGTTAATATGTGTAATAATAAGTATTTTGTGCCCTTTACATATTTTTTTAATTGTACCTGGAATCTAATAGGAAGCCTAGAGCAGAGGATTTATGTGTTTGTGTAGAGCAATGCCAGTCACTAATTAGGACATTGCATTCTGGACTAACCAAGTTTCTTAGTAATCGCCATGGGAGATTCCATGAAGAAGACAGTGCTCTAGACTGGGTTCACTTTTGGAGGTGTTTTTTTTTTTGACTAATGCACCACTGATACTGCAATAAAAACTGGAATCTAACTGAAATGGAAATTGGAAGAAATACAGTAGGTGATACATTAATTAGAATTAATTTATTCATTTGATTTAAATGGAAGTATATATAGATATAACTGCCTTGTCTTGTCAGGGTTAAAAGCTATTTAGATTTGGGAAGCATAATTCAGGAATTGTATATTTATTTAAGCATCGTCACTGAGCAGTCTCTCTGTCTTTTGTTTTAGGAAACACCAAAATGTGGTTTAGTCATCATAAGGATCAGTTTAGTCATTGGGTGGTCAGTATTACTAAATATTATGCAGCATGGAAGATTTAATTTTCAGCAAGTGCAATAACTGTAATATTTTTTTGTTGTTGGCATATGTAATTCAGTATTTTATATTTATGAAGATAAACATTTCTGAACAGTTTAATGAGTAGCGAGGTAATTTTCCCATTAAAACTCAAGGCCCTCCACATTTTTTAATAAACACTAAATTCACTGCCATATGTGTTTGTGGTTTTTCAGTCAAGATTGCAGCAAGTTACTTTGAAAGCTGCTTCAACATTCTGCTCAGGAGCCAAAACCACCAAAGTCTTATGAGCCATGCTATTTTAAAAAAGGAATATTTTAAAACATCTGCAAAAACTCTATTTTGTCCATCAAATTTATTACATAGTTAGGAAATTGGAGGACAAGGTCATATCTAATATTCTAAAGGGTTATAAATATTTTAAGACAAGCTAATTTTGTGCCACCAATTTCCCTGACCTGATAGAAATACAATCTCTCCCTGAATGGTTGCAATAAAGTTTCAGCAGTCTTTTGGAACCTAACAACATGTTATAGGAGATGTCCTGCGTCCATTTTTCACATCACTTCCATAGCTCTTGGCTGCTATTTGCAGCTTTGGAGATATGGAAAGAGATGGAACCTGATGATACCTTATCGTTATTAGCAAATATGGTTATTACCAAATATGATCAGAAAGAGGAAGCTGGAAACATATTGGCAGTAGCCCCACATCTCTCAGAAATACCTTAAATTTGATAGGATATTTCAGAATATGTTAGAGGCAATTGAAAGAGAGAATGCACCATGGAATTAGTTTTCCATTTTGAGTGTGAAATTGCCAAGGAAGCAAACCCCCTTCCTCTTTTTATGAGTGGGTGTTCCACCTTGTGATAACGTAATATCCAGATCATCTTGAGTTTAAAGGTGCAGTTTTGATTCCTTCAGCACTTCTAGCTGTTGCTATTTCTTCAACATTTTCCCAACAGCTTAATTCTGACAAGAACCACACAGGAAAGGTAAAATACACTCTGTTTATGTCTAAGATGCAATATTTACTCATTCACTTTAATGTCTGACTTGCATTCCTGGTTTTTCCTCTCCCTGAATATCTTGGCAAATCTACCATAACCATGAGAATTAGATTATAAGCATGCAGTTACAAAATAAAAAAGAAAGGGGAATCTCCTTCATAACCTTCATAAAGAGAGTAAGGTTGCATGCTTGTGAGAAATCTAAGCCAAAAGACTTTTAATTTTTTCCTAGCAAATATTTGCTGGCACTTTAAGAATGATATTATTCTATACAGTATTTGAAGATATAGTATTTGACAGTTACATGTGATTGAATATCTCCCAAACACTTTTTGAATTGAATACCAGCTAGCATATTTTACAATTCTGTTTATACCTTGTTTCTTCCTGCACAGCTCAATCCATTTGCCAAAGTAAAAAAAGTCTCTAAATAAATATTAAAACAGTACTCATTTGTAATGAAACAACAGATGCTAATGTGCTGAGTGCTAGACAGAAGTGCTTTGGGTAGCAACCTCTCAGGAATTGTGCATTTGAGGTGGGAGCCTGACATGCCCCTGTCGGAATCTGTCTTGGAGGGGGAGGCCGAACAGATGACAGGGAGTGGGAGTGTGGCTCCATTGGCCGTGGAAGAAACTGGGGAAGGGCAAAGTCTGGCTGGGCAGAGCAGGGGAGAGGTGGAGCAAGGCAGAGGGAATTCAGAGGAAGACCCAGGCCCATCCCCTCTTCATCCTGGAGCAAGCAGAGAAGAACAGAGAAGGGAGCAACATGAGTTGCGTGGCTCACAGGAGAGGAAAGGGCCCTGATTCCCTTCATTAGCTGCAGCTGGGAACACAGTGTATAAAAGAGGAACTTGCACAGCAAGTTGTTGGGAGCAAATGTGAATTTATCTGGTATCATTGGGGCTTATAACTGTTCCTGATGTCTTCCCAACTGTGTGAATTTTGATGTGCTTTGAAGTTTGAAATTCCGTCTCCTGCCCTGTCAAGTTACTTACTTCAGCTTGGTGTTTGGATTTTAAGTTATGGTTTGTGTGTACCTTGTTTTGGGCTGAATTTTTCACAGTTAAAGGCTGTTCCTGGGGGAGTTTTTCTCCAGCTGGAGGTAACCTGGACATTAGGGGCAAAGTTGGAGATAATAAAAGGATCTTATTGCTTATTTGACTGTGTTGCCTTTGTGCCATGCCCTGGGTCATCACAGAAATGTACTTTCAGATTTGCAAGATCCTGTTAATGTAACTGTACATTAAAGTAGGATTAGCACATCTGGCCATGTTTTCTGTTGGATCTATTTGCAGAGCTGCCACAGACAGGAAGGGGTCAATCTATTTTCTAAAGCGCCTGTAGGCCAGACAAAGAATAATGGATGGAACCTGAACAAGAAGAGATTTAACCTGGAAATAAGGAGAGACTTTCTAACAGTGAAAACAATCAACCAATGGAACAGGTTGCCCTCAGAAGTTGTGGGAGCACCATCACTTGAGACCTTCAAGAAGAGATTGGACTGCCATTTGTCAGAAATGGTGTAGGGTCTCCCACTTGGGTGGGGGGTTGGACCAGATAACCTATAAAGTCCCTTCCAACTCTGATTATCTGTTATTATTATTCTAATCACCATTTATTTATCTTAAAGATAAAGAGTTGCTTCACTAGTCCTTTGTTAGGTTCCTTATTCCATCTCCAGGAACACACCCAAATAATTCCTTCAATGTTTATTGTTTGAAATTGGTTCATTAAGCCAAATCATGACATTATTATCAATAAACAGCTGAATAAATCAACTGAATCCAGCTAGAAGTTGCATGATTGGTGTCAGATCCTTTGGCACATCTTTCCTTGGAGACTGTCATTTACAACTGGGATCTTTTCACAGCTGTTGTGCAAGTGGACAGTTCAATTCAAATTTCACTTCCAGGAGAGTCTGTTGAAATCATGAAATGTTAACTTCCTACCACTGACTAGTTATCAGATAACACACATACAGCTGAAGCACTGTAGAAGAGATAAGGTGTCAAACAAGACTTAATATTCTTCAAAGGATGAGCTCATTTTCATAAGTACTAAGAGAATTGAAATGGAAAGCTGCAGGGAAGGGCAGCTTATTTATTCCTTTCTTCCCCGTAGCCAATTTATTCCTTTCTTCCCCCTAGCCTTCTTGTTAAATATCTAATTAATACAGCAGGAAATGTACATTGTTTTTTAATGCTCCGACAGAGATGCAGGTAAGTGAGATACCTGACAGTGAGTTCATTTAAAGGAATATATTTCAGAGAAAGATTGTTGTATTCAAGCCATAATTTTATGCTTACTTTTCCAACTAAGAAATTTACTTTGTTCATTTATTCAACATTTAAAGTTGCATTCTTAAGCATAAATATAATGATGACATCAACAATGAACTACATTGCCAACATATATCTAACATATTTAACTTTCTTCATGGTCATCTGTGCTGCAATATTGCAAATATTTGCTATCCCCATTGAAATGAATGTATAGCTGACTCCCAGGTTCATAAAACATAAATTTCCATTTTTAAAGGCATATTTTGTCAAAAGCTCAAATTAGTACTTTTCAGGCATATGTATGTATGTATGTATGTATGTATGTATGTATGTATGTATGTATTTGTGGGCTTCAAAAATTTTAGCAAAGGGTTCTCTGCCCTGTTGCTGGGTGGGTGTGGCCATGGTAGGCGTGGCCTAGTTGGCCTTCTGCACCACAGGGGGCATTTTTGACCTCCCCAGGCTCCGGAGGTTTTCCTTGAGCCTCTGGGAGGGCGAAAATGGCCTCCCCAGGCTCCGGAGGCTCTATGGAAGCAGGAAACAGACCCATTTCTGGCCTTCCCAAACTTTCAGGAGGCCCATTTTTCACCCTCCCCAAGCCTCCATGTGTGCTCTGCACTTATCTGCATCCAAAACAGGCTGCATGGGGACTTCTGGGAGGGGAGGAGCGGGGTGGGCAGGGCCAGCCATGAGTGGGATTTGAGGGTTCTCTGAACTGCGCAGGATCTTAGCTAGGGGGTCTCCCGAACCCCTGCAAACCCCCAGCAGCCCACCCCTGTATGTATGAACATATGAACTTTCTGAATGAATTCAGGAAAGACTTCTTTGAAATTTTGCAGCTAAACATTCTTCTCTCCTGCATCAAGCCTGATTCTGCTGGGACTAGAGATACTGAGCTGAGCGGACGTCAGATGATTTCTCCATTTCTTTGCTTTTTCCCTTTAGCCTCTCCATTTCGGTCTCCGTGGCTGATTCTGTGCCATTGTTTATTTATCTTGATCATTTCAGAGCCAAAGCTAACAGAGCAAAAGATCGTGTAACTGCTCATCTTTGAACCCCTCTCGTCAAAAGCAACACCAAGATTACCTAAATCTCGAAGCGGTCTTCTTTCAATCATCTCCCCATGTCCTTATCTTAATGTCATGGTTATGGGAATTAACAGTGTATGGCATGAGTTTGGACGACTGTCCAAGAAATATCATAATGAAAACATTATATTTCTTCATATAAAGATGTGTGTTCTCATAATAAAATGAATACTTCACAGTCTGTCATTTGCCTTCCTCTTCTTTCAGCAAATTCAAATGACTGGAGTAAACATGTAAGTTGTATTCTCATTTTAACATATGCTAGATTCCACTATTGACCTTGTGATGGCCATTTCCCAGATTTAAGGTAAGACCTCCCAATTTCCTGCAGTAAAGGTGGGTGGCTTGACCATAAATCTCTGACTTGTCATGTTAAGGTATTTAGGAAATGCCTTGCAAAAGCAAGATGCAGAATAAATTGGTACACGGACGTGACAAACTTCACCACCCCTGAACTCTAGCTGGTGCAGTTTAGATACTATGCTCCTCTTGCTCCACTTTACCTCCTTCATACTATTGTGTTTTGCTAAGATTTTGAGGAATCAGAGAAATTTGAGTCAGTCTGGATTGGAATACCCAATCATTTTTCTAGGGCTCCAGTATTGGGTAGGGCTGTTCCAGCATCATGACTTTGCCTTCAAGGCTAGCTTTAATAGGTGCAATGGATGAATTTCACACCCAGCTTGCTTTGCCTAGATGAGATCAAGCTATTGCCAATCTAGGATGCCAATCTCCTTAGCTTCACTGATGGAGCTTTGCTCCCAGACATCCACACGAATAGTAGCAGTTGTAGAATAAAGTACAGCACTCAAAGGAGATGACACCTGCGATTCTACCCATTATTCTGAAGGCAGGAGTGGGATTCTACCAATTCGGACTGGTTCAGGCAAACTGGCTGCTCCGGTGATCATTTGGCCCCACCCACCGTCCCCTGCCCTTTTCCTGTGCTTTATTTCATTGTTTTTGACCCCCACTGATTCACGTGGCAGAGCGGTTTGCCACGCATCAGCTGTTTTCCTCACTGGGGATTCAGCAGAAGGTAAGTATTATAGCTAAAAATGGTCTTTTCTAAATGCTGTGCATGCTCACGCTCACCAAACCGGTTGTTACACTGATTGAATTGCACCACTGTCTGAGGGTATCCAATAAGCCCAGGAAAAATGGTATCTAGGGGGAAATATATTTCTCCTTTTTCAATATAATTTGAAAGAGCTCTGAATCTGCATAGAATTTCTCAATTATTCTAAGTAGTATTAACAAATATATTATATTTCATATGGGCAGGGAACCAATCACCCCACAATACTCATTTCTCCACCCAGTACTGAATTTCAGAATTGTAATTTGCTTGTACTGTATTTTATTACTATTTCAGGGTGGGTAGTAATTAAAAGTTGTTAGGGTTTTCTTTTAAAAGGGAAAAAAAACCCAGCAGGAAGCTCTTTATTTTGGGAGATTATTTATCTATCTGCTATTGCTTCATTCACTTTGTTGTTGTAGCCATTAGAATGCATCCCTCAACAGAATAAAAGAATTATATGCTCTAGGCTAACAGGGAACATATTCTCCGAAAGTGGATACTTAATGGAGCCCAAACCATCTGTGCATAAGAAGGAGGCCCTCAGTAGTCCTGAAGGAATCTGTAGGGGAAATGAATATGAGAAACTTCAATGGCCCTGTAAAGATTGAATGGACTTGGTAGATGCAAATATAGATAGACTGTTATGGAAAAATGGGGAATGTGGTGGAAACTGAATAGTAAGGGCTTCTTGGAAAGTGACTTGACTGGTTTCCACATGGACTGCTATCATATTCAGGGCCTGATAGCTGCCAAATTTTAATTGAAGAGTAAGAAATTAAATAAAACAGAGGACAATATTGTAAAAATTGGGAAGAAGGCAGAAAGGATATAGCAAGGAAAAAAGGAACCTTGATTATTGGAAGAGAGAAGAATTATAGAAGACCGACAGAATTATGTACATTTGGTGCAAATAGCATGTGCACCCCTATGAGGATGGGTTGAGTTTGTGATACAAATGTGTACACATACACAGAAATGCAACCTTCAAGCCACTATCCAGCCCTCCATCACTGTGACCCACCATAAAGTTGAGCCATTAATCAATTTATACCTGTGCATTCATCCTTTCTAGGTTACCAACCATTAAATAAATTCCAGTGTTGCCCCCATACAATTTTCTCTTTTGTACATTTCCCACTAATATGTAACGCTTTAAGATAAATACAATTTAAAGGCTTTTCAAATGTGTCTGGATTGTGCCCATTATGTTCAATAGATCTTGAGTGAAGGATGGAATTACTTTTTGAAATAGGGAACACCTACTAATTAATAATTACTTCACTATTACTGTGAACACCATTAACTAAGTGAAATGAGATACTTAACTTTAGAGATAATCTTCAGTTAAATGATATTTTGAATTGCAGTTAAGATTTATCACTTAATTATTTTATGGTAAACAGAGAGAGAGAGAATGTTGGAATTGGTCTCTTTTAACAGGGATTATCAATGTTTACAATAGAAATAGGAGACAGACGATTTATTTGCTATGTCTGGAGGCTAAAATAAATCTGTAGTATCTTCATGTTCTAAATGAATATATTCATGGTCCCAACTGAATAATTAAGATGCTACTGAATGCATGAAATTATTTTCAGCATTTACACCTTACCAATATATCTATATGACTGTTTTTCAGGCCATGGTATATTGGTATAGGCTTAACTTATCCTTCATTATTCAAATTTATCTTTTCTGTCCTGTCACTAATAATTAGCCACCACTGGGTCTTTTATATTTTCTGTAATACTTGGAGAAAATAAAGATTTAGACAAAATTAAAGAAAATGGCATACATCAAATGCATTTGACCAGTGATTTAGACATACAGATGAAGGAAAAAACTCAAATATAAGTAGATATCAAATAAGTCAACTCTGGTCAATAAGATACTGTGACTTTTAAAAAGATGGTTCTAGCTAGAAGTTTGTTAACGTCAAAAGAATCTTTTGACTAAGCTTGGTCTTAATGTCTGTGTATATCCAGTTGGGCATTCATATGATTTATCTCAACAGGTTTCCTAGCTCCTTTTCCTAAATTCTCCTTTAAATAAATTCTCCTTTAAATAAAACAATGCCTTGTTATTTAGGCAGAGGGACATTCCTGAAAAGCTCCTTCTTAGCTTTAGCTCAGGCATTAGTGATGAAATTGAACAGCTGGCAGAATTAAATCACCCAAGGGACCCCTGGGAAATTCTGCTCCCTGGTCTAATTTGTTTATATTGTAGCAGTTAGATGATGATTGATACCTTCCCTTCCCTTTATCTCTGAAATTCATTGGAGTTCTTCAGAAATCCTACAGTGGTTTTGGAGATACATGTGGAAATAAAACTAGATTTAAGTGTCAAAGAACAAAATGACCAGGACCCAAGAAATTGTTTCAATGTTTTTCTTTGTGTGAGTGAACATAGAATAAGATCATTTGACTGAATGGAAGCCACAGAGCTTGTCTGCCTTAACAGAAAAGTTCAAACGATAAAGTGGAGGCTATTTAAGGTCAAAACTCAGCCACAATCCCAATAAAGGAGAATATTGATAGCTGGTACTCTTTGAACCTGGCTGTTTTCTGGCAGACATTTCGTTACTCGAAGTAGGTAACATCATCAGTGCTAATCATCATTACCAATGATGATGTTACCTAGTTTGGGTATTAAACATCTGCAAGAAAATAACCAAGCTCAGAGCACGCCAAGGACCCTCATCCATAACGCTAATAATATTGGTCCATAATTCTGTCCCCTTCAAATAGCAATAGTTTCTCATACACCTTCTTTCTGATTTTCTGACATGCTGTTGTATAGACAAATTACTGTTCTATTTGTATAACCCAATAGTATCCCAATAGTGAATAGATACATTCTGTGGGATCAGAATACATGTCAAAAGCAAACAGTTAAAGAGAGTGGTTCACCCTTATTCACCCATCCCTATTCCATAATACGAAGCTCTACTGTAATTTTGCAAATGTTGGCTAATCTTCCCCATGTGTAAGATCACTTTAGATCGATTGCCTTCAATTAATCTTTTTTTTTACTTCCCATTGTTTGCATTTGTATTAATTTAGCAACACCCAAGGGACTGAGGGTGCTGTTTTCAACCTTTATTATTTGGTATCTTTTAAAATCTTTAAAAGGGCCTTTATTATTTAATATCTTTTAAAATCTTATATGTGTGACAAATTGTCCAATGCGTTATTTATGTTGTGAACTATGTTGGATGGCATCTGATTTATTCAGAATAAGAGAATTCCAACTTATTTTATGGGTGTCCTCTGAGATAAAGGTGGCATCTGCTCTTGAATCTATTTTGAAATTAACAGTTGTTCCACAATTTGTTAGCTTTATCCTCCATGAGAATGGCATATCTTTTAAACAATGCAGGCTAAGGAAATTAGCCTTCCACTTCTGTGCTCACTCCAAATGCATCTGTGTAGAACATGTGATAGCAAATTGTACTATATTTGAACATTTCTTATTAGTATTCCACCTAAGCAAAGATCAGAATCATTGGGACTTTTTCCAAATCAAATGCATATTGACCCAAAGGTCTGGAGTTTTTGTTGTTGTTTTTTTTGGGGGGGCGGGGGGGGCAGCAATCTGTTTTTGAAAGAATTACTACTCTATAGTAACATTTAACAAGAAATTATTAAATTATTACTAATGTTTACTAATTACTACTACTATTCTACTACTATACTATGAGATATAATCAACCAAGGAACATTCTTCTTAGCAATAGCAATAGCACTTAGACTTATATACTGCTCCACAATGCTTTACAGCCCTCTCTAAGCAGTTTACAGAGTCAGCATATTGCTCCCAACAACCTGGGTCCTCATTTTAGCAACCTCGGAAGGATGGAAGGCTGAGTCAACCTAGGACCCAGTGGGGATTGAACTCCTGGGAGTAAGTTGTGAGTTAGCCTGCAATATTGCATTCCAACTACTGCACCACCAGGGTTCAAACTCCTATATACATCAATATTTACTGGGTTCTGGTTTCACCCTAACAGAATGCTTGGGGGAAGAATCAGTTCTTCAAAGCCTTCCAGACTAGGGTGGTAGTGGCCTGCTGGACATTTCAGTAAAAGAAGAATAATGAAATGGAGAAGGAAAAGGAGGAGAAGGAGAACATTTTCTGATCTTACTGACATTTTCCCATATAGATTTTAGTTTCAACTGGAAGGTTTCCCAAGCTGTCCATGGTGATCCATTTGGATAGTGACGCATTGACTCAATCTATTCAAACTTCATCTGGAGAGCTTTGGGATCCTGATAAAATGACAATAAAGTTGTAGGCAAGCAAAACAATGCATGTGAATGAGGGACTTTATACTTTTCAATATGTAGAAAGTAATGATAAGCTACCTACACATATAGTCTTGGCAAAACATTACTTTGGAATAAAAAAAATTAGGAACTCATAAAAGATTTTTTTTTTTTAAAAATGAGGATTGGGTTTTCAAAACACTAAAATTTATTTTATCTAATCCACGCTCGCACACAGATGCTGGCCGCCACATTCTATAAATGCACATGGTTTAAAACTTGTGCAAAAAAAATTCTTTTTATTGCATGCACAAACTTTGGGGGTTGATGCTTAAATCCACTAAAACTCTTGCTGACAATTATCAGGTTTAATAGCTACAAGAATTCTATCTGAGGAGCAATGAAAATTCACAGTAATCTTAAATCTGGTGTGAATACAGCTAATAATCTCATAAAACCATCCACACCCAGCTAATCCCTTTGATCCTTCATCCTCTTCCTCCTTGGGCTGCCAACTAAACAAATTCCCACCCCTCCCCATCGGCCATTCCATGAGGCCTTCAATGCCTCTCTCCTTTGTAGTACAGCACAAAAGTATGGGAGTTTAAGGAAGTGCTTGCCACAGTTCCAATCCCTTTTCAACCTTGGCAGTGAAACAGAACATGAGTTCAGTTTACATAAGAAGTGAGGACAGAAGAGATGCAGGGTGGGGAAATACGTATTGTGGTGCCTGACACTGGTTGCAAAGATTCACAGGTCTTCTGCTATCATTTCTCTGATCCTATGGAATGATCATTCCGTGGGACTGGAGAAATATTGCAAAGGAGTCTTCTCTGCCATATTTTCACCTTTCTGTCCCTCTGTTTCTCCTGCTACCCATGACAAAAAAGCAGGGGGAAATAACAAAAAAAGTGGGTTTGTGCAATAAATCACTCCATGGAAACAGAGAATTGGCACTAAACAAAGTGTAGAGAAGGTAACTATGACTCTTCTGGTGCCAATTGTCCAGGTATCAAAAAGGCACACTTTCTCACATAAGGTGGATAGCTTTATTTTTCTTCCCATAGATAAAAGGAAGTGGAATGGACATGGCTTTGCAAATCAAACTTTTGTAATGTAACTGCTCATCCATTGCAGCATAGGTACTCAGGGCCTAAACTGGGTTTGGAGGAGTGGGAAGATAGAGCTCTATTGTGTTTCCTGGTGTTCCAGAAGATCACTGGACATGGGTTGAGAGCTTCTTTTTAAAGCCATGCTGCTACTGCAGCCATGCTAGAGAATGGGTAATTGCTAATTCAAGAGAGTACGACCTGAAAAAGTCTACTGCTTGGTTTCTATATTAAATCAGGGTAGGAACTTAGGCAATAAACATTATGCAGGGTGGAAAACCACCAGAATTAATTACAATTAAGTGCCATCTCCAGTTACTGTAAAATGATTTATGTATCCCTTACTTTCCTTTAAACTCTGTATAGCGGTGGCATAAATACAACCCCACAAATGATTATGGGTTTATATTCTCAGTCAGTGCCACATGCAACCTCGTCGCTTCCAAGGATTCTGCTGCATTTGGTTGGTTTACTCTCTGCAGGACTGAGCAAAATTTAGCTCTGGTGAATCCCTAACACACAAGCTGAGTTCTCATGTTACTGTTGAGGTCTTCTTCTTTAAATGTGGTATTAAGACTGCCTTGGAGTTCTCAGCAATGTTATGCATCCTTTTTTAGATCTGTCTGTTCATCACAATATTGTGCCAGAGCTTGTTTGGGAAACATGATTGGCAGATAACCATCTCTATCTTTTTCACTGCTGGAGGTCAGGGCTGGACAAAGGTAATGCTTTTTTAATTAGTTGTTGAGAGGATTGAATATCATTGCTATGGGTTGCATGCTGTTTCCTCCAAGACTGCATCTGAAGAAAACCCCTGGCCATTTTCACATGTGATATTAGAAACTACTTTCCACTTGCAGTGTGTATGTCATTTGCAAAACGTTTTCTTGTGGGATTAAATGCAGCAAAGAAATTGAAGATTGGTACATTTCTACAAATGCAGATCTTATTTTACATCATATATAGATTTAAGTGCAAACAAATTTTTAAATCTATCTATGGAAACACCCAAGCTTGCATTCAAGTTTTTGAAACAATATCTTATGAGAAAAAGAAAAAGAAAAAAAGAAAATAGGTATCCTACTGACCATACAAGGCTCCCTGTGGCTTGCTTAAATTTTATTGATAATGTAGTAAGACTGAAAGAAAACAAAAATTGCAGAAGCCAAGTGAAAGTAATACTGAAATCATATTTAACTGCATGTTAATATATTAAGCAGAATGAAAACTTTAGGATGAAAAAAAACTATAATACAGTAGTTTATTCTAATTAAAGCTAACCTAAGCACTCCTGAATGATTTGGCAAGCAATATCAATACAGCATGATTTAAGCTTTGGGTCATTCTATTGAAATGTTATTTCACTGAGCATTCATAACCCATAAAACAAATCATTTACTTTAACCTGCCCTGGCTTTGCTGGTATAGTTACCAAAAGAAGCTCCATTTTGATTCAGTAAGACATATTTCCAAGAAATTGTGTTTCATATTAGTTTGAAAGAAGGCAAATGGTTTGTTGGTGTGCTGACTTCCATCTTAGATTTCAGGAAAAATCCACTCAGCAGTGAAAGCTTCTATCCAGCCTTTGTTTAGTACAAGTCTTAATGACCAGCTCTAGTAAGTAAGACTGGTAGTAACTATGATGTGGGAAGTACTTTGTATTTGCAGTACTCTGGTGGGAATTAATGAAGTAGAGACTCTTTGAAGGAGTACAGCATCAATAACAATGTTGTACTGTACCAAAGGCCAGTGGCCAAGTATCATGTTAGACCAGGAACACTATTGTTGGTCTTTGAATTATATTCCAGGTGAGTAGAGACAAAGAAAGAAATTAACTGGTCTTGGACAAAACTGAAGATTATTTAATAGAAAATTAAATTGCAATTGAAATGATCATTCCCTTTCACCCCATTAAAAATCACTATTAAGCAACAAGTTTTGGGAGGGGCTTGAGAAGACAATGTTGGGACTAGAGGCTGTACACATCCTCACACAAGGTAAATGTGAATACATTGATTTGGGAATAGTTGTTGAATATGTCTCCTTTTCATCCTATCCTTTTTAAGCCATTCTGGAAGCACATCTTGAATAACTTCTTGAGTTTTCTACGATGGATTCCACTTGCCTTTGAACAGTTAGTTATAAAAGAATAAAAGATGGATTTTTCATGTTTGTCAGACTTTTAGAAGAGGTTATCAGTAATCTTTGTTGTCTATATAAATACAGACAGTTTGTTTCTCTTCCATAATCACAATATTGGATAAAGTATGAACTCTCCATCAAGGGTAGAAAACCAAATGGTTACTGATTCCATGCCATTGCCGTAAGATTTTAAAATCTTGAAAATGTGCGGGTTGATTTTTCATTCATGGAAGAACTATGGCACAGTGACATTTTTCAAAAGGAAAAGACAGCCATTCAGAAGATGTCCTCTCAGTTCATTTTCATTTTATGAGCGGATGAGATGGGTTCTTTTTATATCCAATGATAGACATGCTATAGATCTGATCCTCCAGCTGCCAAAAATAATGAGGCCAAGCTAATTATAAAGAACAACAGGGTTATATAGATCTTATAATGAAAACTCTTGAACTAATTTATCTGAGGTATACTAGCTGTAAATAAAGAAACAGTTTGGTCTAGTGGTTAAGACGCCAGGCTAGAAATCAAGAAACTGTGAGTTCTAGTCCTGCTTTAGGCATGAAAGCTAGCTGAATGACTTTGGGCCAGTTAGTCTCTCTCTCAGTTCAATGCAGCTCATATGATGGAAGGAAAATAAGAGGAGGAAGATGTATTAGATATGTTTGCCACCTTGAGTTATTTATAAAAATTAAAAAGTGGAATTAAAAAAAATAGAAGGAAAGAAATCTTTACAGGCTGTTTTATTCCTGACCAAATGTCTATTGCCAAGACTGATGCTTGTGTGATTTCTCTCTATAGATTCTCTCTGCTGAATTCCTGTTTGTGGAATGAGCCTTGATTAATTGGGGTGACTGATGTGCTTCAGCAAGAAATGAAGAAGGTGGCAATAGCAGGTGCAATAAGAACTGGCAAAAACCTTAATATTAAATTGTCCAAGAAAAGAGATATGGAAAAAAAATTTTTTTTGCTTCCATTAGCATTCCCTCTCTAAGCTGATTTTTTTTAAAAAAAAAAGAGGAATAAATTTGCTTCTCAAAGAAGCCGTTAAGTGGTAAATTGGCAGAGAGTGAAAGATTTTCCAGATAAGTAACACACATGCATACAGAGACAAAATAAAAAATTACACAGAACCCTGAACTAATTTTGCATAGTCGTCAAGGCCAACCACCTGGCCTTAAACTACCCCTTGCTTAGAAAGATCCAAAGTGATTGAGTTTATGCTTTTCTTAACAGCCCCAAGAAAAGAGAAGATGTTTGTCAAAGATGTCTGCACCCCTTCTTTCTGAACTATAAAGGCAGCCCTATCCGTCTTGTTCAGGTTGTGTGATTTCAGCCACAGGCGCACCATAAAGAAGCTCTTTCCTCGTCCTTCTTGGCTGCTTCACTCGTCCAGATTTCAACTACCACAATTGTGACAGGCAGGGAGAGGCAGCCAGAGGGCGGTGGGAAGGGAGAAATATTATTGTCTCTCGCTTTCCAGCCCACTTAATTGGCCTGAGGAAAGGGCAGGCGAGGGGGTGAAGGGAAAGATTTATAAACAAATAGTCCATTATGCTTCTCATTAGTTGGAAGAATACCTGCATAAGTGGAAGCTGTCAGTTACAATAAGTACCCCCTCTCTTTTTTGCTTATATAATAATCCCAGCATTCAAAAGACTAATCACTATACACTGATCTACAAAGCATCTTATTTCCTCATCAAATTTCCTTACTGAGCTTAGCCATGCTTGTCAGCTTCCCAGCTCCCCTTTTCAATAACTGGTTTATTCTGAGCATCCAGCCAAGAAGCATTCCTAGGAGTAAAACCACGGAAGAATGAAGCCCTAATTTCTTTATCTCACTCCAGGAGAGATTTCTCCTTGCGCGCATGGGAAAGGTCACACAGGTAATTTGGGCTGCTGGTTTGCATTAGAGAGGAGGAGGAGGAGGAGGCCGGTCAGCACATTGGAGCCCTTTCTTTGTCTGAGAAGTCAGATGGCCACCAAGGGTGAAGGAAGAATATGAATGGAGAGAGAAAAGAAAGAAAGAAAGAAAGAAAGAAAGAAAGAAAGGAAGGAAGGAAGGAAGGAAGGAAGGAAGGAAGGAAGGAAGGAAGGAAGGAAGGAAGGAAGGAAGGAAAGAAAAGAAAGAAAGATAGATAGATTGATTTTTTAAAAATGAATAAGATGTTCAAACATTAACTCTTAAAGCTGAAAGAGTCTCTCCTTTTTTGCAACAACAAAACCCAATGGAAAATAGACTGAAAATATTCTAACGAATCACATTTGGCACCATGATGAGATAATTAGGTCTGTTTAAGCCCCATTAAAGTAAACGGGATTTATGTACGCAGTTAAGGATTCAGGGCTGAAATTCAATATGTATGTAGAAATCAGAATGTTTAAAGGCTTACTGGCATCTCCTGATAGTTCTGATTTTGGCAGGCTTAAGAGGCAAAGTCCCATAAGCTGTCAGCTGTCACTTATGATTAAATCTTTGCTCACCATTGCATATCTTGCATCAAATGTTGCCGTCTGCCCAATGGTACCAGATATGACAGAGCAATGGGTTTCTGGGAAGGCTAGGTTCCTCAAAAGGACGAATGGCAAGAAATAATTTCTCCCCAAGGACAATCAATGCACTGAGAGGGCATTGTATAGGGCCTTTCTACCTTGTGGGTGGGCAGCATTTGATCCCGAGAACAACACAGATAGTGCATGCACCCATTTAGTGGTTCAGACACATGCACCTTTATTCACATGCAATAATTTGTACATACATCCTACACCCTTTTTTTTTTAACCTCCCAGCAAGAAGTTTTAACCTTGAATGTGTGGATAGGACTGTTAAATTGTGTTTTAACCGTGTACCTATAGACTTACTGCTGCTAGATGGGCAGCCATATGGAAGGGAGGGAGGTGGGCAGGGAGGAAGGGAGAAAGGAAGGAAGGAATTGGTGTTATTTTCCATGATATCTTCATGGCCAATTCAGTCTGGGAGGATTGATAGTCTCTGAGTTCCTTCAATTAAGTTAAGAACAGATCATGCCAAACCAATCTTATTTCATTCTTCAACATAGTGACTAAATTAGTAGACCAACAAAATACTGTGGACATAATATATTTAGATTTCAGCAAGGCATTCGACAAAGTAGACCAAAACCTACTTCTTAGTAAGCTAGAAAAAGGTGGAATAGATAGCACCACCACTAGATGGACTTGCAACTGGCTGGCAAACCGTACTGAACAGGTAGTCCTAAATGGATCTAAGTCCACATGGAAGTAAGCAGTGGGATGCCACAAGGTTCCGGTCTTAGGCCCAGTACTCTTCAATATCTTCATCAATGACTTAGATGAGGGAATAGAAGGGAAACTTACCAAATTTGCAGATGATACTAAGCTGGCAGGAATAGCTAACACCCAAGAAGATAGGCTCAAGATCCACATGACTTGCTCAGCCACTTCCTATCAAACTTTTGTTTTACCAAGATAATATTATCAGTTTCCTGAAGTCCATAGTAACTTGACTTGAAACATCTGGATAGTGTTCTTTTTACTACCAACTGTCAACTGTCTTTGTGGGTATTTTTGAAAAGCATAGAAAGAAAAAGTTCTAAACTAAAGCAACAAGGAAAGATTATCAGATTTTATACTAGTGTTGTACATTTTGGAAGTCTTTTCAATTTTGACACCTCCCAAAATTTGGTGACCTAAGTTACTCCTTAGGTTGCTGAAACCTGGAACTAACCCTGGTATGGATGCTGGACACACCTTCTCTGAGGCAGCGCTTGCCTCTAAAATGAGGTTTCTCTCAAAACATGAGCAGTTCCCACCTTCTGGCATTTTGAAAAGACTTGAAGATCTGGCCTGCTACACCTCATTCAACTTTGGGGGCTGAAAAATAGAAGGACAATGTGCTCTCCAGTTGCCCATGTTTTCTATGAGCAGAAGGAATCTGCTAATGATCACAGATGCGTAGCTTGAAAGAAGATTCAAAATTAATGTTGAAAAGTTTTTTTTTTTAGGAACATATTCATTTCATCTATAGAGCAGATAGGCTGTCCAGAATATCACCATAAACGGGGAGAAAAACATCCGCTAAAATAGAGAATTGGTAGCCAGTCTCTTGTATTTCTCATTCAGTGGACATTATAAAGGAGGGTTGCCATCAATTGAAATTGTTCCTGTTGTTGTGATCAATTATCTTATTATTGTCATTATTATTTAAGGAAGGGTTTAAAACCAGAATTTAGAAATGGCTATGTTCCAGAAGGATAAGTTGAATAATTGAGTAAGCTAATAATGACAATGGCTAGGCTGTGCTACACAGGTAATTTTATACTTCAATTGTAAACATTCCAGAAAGGACAGTAAGGGAGTTTGAATGCTGCCTGAATAATATTCTGGCCAAAACAAGGGCTTGGCAGAAGATTAATACTTAAAGCAGTTCAGGAAGACTCCTACTTGGCACAGCAAGAGATTTTCTTATACAACATGAAAATACCAGCAGTTGTGATAAAATGGTGCTGTTATGCAAGAAGCTGAGGTGCCATGTTCTATCAAACCTAGGGGACTGTCATGTCTCCCAGCCCCAACAATTATAATGCAGAACATCTTTCTTGAAAACAGAATTAGTGAGATGCACACCAAGAACAAGAACCATACAAAACACAGGTAGCCAAGAAGTATCTCCAATGTGTAAAAAACCCGACATAACTGAAAGCACTTTGAAAATGTCTTAATCCCTTTTCTGAAAAGGGAAAGCAATGGGATCAAGAGCCATGATGGTGCAGTGGTTAGAATGCAGTACTCCTGACTAATTCTGCTGATTGCTGACTGCCTGCAATTTGGCAGATCGAATCTCACCAGTCTCAAAGTTAACTCATTCTTCCATCCTTCCAAGGTGGGTAAAATGAGGACCCAGATTGTTGGGGGCAATAGGCTGACTCTGTAAACTGCTTAGAAAGGCTGTAAAAGCACTGTGAAGTGGTAAATAAGTCTAAGTGCTTTTGCTATTGCTATCAATTGTAACCTTAAGGGAACAATTTTCCACAGTGAAGGATGAGTTAGGAGAAAGCCCCTTTCCTGGGTGGGGGGAAAACAGTCCTCTGAGGCTGGAGGGAGAGAAATGCTTCTGACAGGGCCTCCCTTATAAGTCTTCATAACCACAAGGTCACAGTGAGAGGACTATTGGTACCTCCATTAGACTGGCTCTATTAGGAGCTTTCAAAGCCAACACAATTGTCTTGGGCCAAACCCAATAACACCCGCCAAGAGAGTTTTTCAGTAGGAGAGGCATATTATACTGTGCATCAGTGAGCGGCTGCCTGGAGCAGAGAGCAAGTGCATCACAATAATGCCAACATTATTTTAATTAGTCAATATAAGGCAAGGATAGGAGGAACCAGGTAAACCTAACTGTTGTTAAAAATGGTGGCTGTAAAATCAAATAAAAACAAAATTTAACATCTATCAATTAGGCTTCTTTAAAAACAGGTGGCCACAGATTTCTTCAACATCAGAGATGTCTTGAGGTCTTTTTTTTCCCATTTGTATTTTTGATAGCATCAGCTGTACAACTTGAGACAGCATACATGCAAACCTCCAGCCTTGTATACTTAAAGGAGGATATGCCTAGCCTGAGGGAGGAAAGAGGAGAACAGGGGGTACTTTGAGATGGCAATGGAAGGAAACGACAGCGGGGTCCCTGGCACTGCCATCATCACCCCACTGCAGTTTGGTTTCCTCAGAGAATAGGGAGCTGCATCCAGCTCGGATTTTTCACACTAAAGCTTTTCAAAAATTCTTCTACCTACCAGATAAGATGTCAGTAGGGATTCCCAGGAATGAAGAAAGAAGCCTGATGGTATTGTTGAGAGCATACTCACTCACAGGAGGAATCAGAATGTGGAATTTGGTCACTTCAAGCCATACAGTATCTTAAACATAGGACAACTTCATGAAATTTCAATCATTTAAAAATTAATAACTGAGTGCTGGAACTTGAGGGGTGTGTGTGTGTGTGTGTGTGTGTGTGTGTGTGTGTGTAAGCACAACCCAAATTGCATTTTGTTTCTGCATGAGAATGACAAAATCTCATCAGAATTTTTGTGAAATCTCAGCTGTTTTTTTATTCTAAAAACATTGCTTGATTGGTATGGGGCTGAAGGTGTTATCTTTGATTATAATGAATATCATGGCATCAGTCCCAAGATAACTGAGTCATCCAGATTCCCAAATTGACCTGGAAGTACCCAAGAAAAGTTGCTATCTCCAGTAGAACTGAAAAAGCTTCTTGGATGAGAAGCGAAATGTCTTCAAAGAAAAACCAGAAAGTCCAGTCACCTGGATGACTGAGAATCTCCATAGACATCTACCTCCAATAGTTTTTCTGAATGATTTTTAAGTAGAAAAGGGTAAAACAATATTCTTTATTTGAATGCAATATGTTAAAATGACATATTAGGTCTACTGAAGAGGCAAGACTAAGGATGGAAGGAGGAAATAAATTAATGAGAGGGGCTAAATGAGATCTGGAATAGACCAGTTAACTATCCTGCTGGGTTTTTTTTTTTTTTTTGGCATCTTTTCCTTGCCAGGTGAATTAAAAGCAACATACACTGATACAAACCATTTCATGGCTTGATGCTTGAGCTAGCTTACCCCACTATAGCAGAGGTGCATACCTACCTTTCGTGCCTCCTCATTCCTCCTAACTTTTACCTCATTCTCATATTACTGTAGCTTGTCCCTGTCATGCTACTACAGCAAATGCTGAAGCCACGTGAGATAATACTTGGCCCAGTCCCTAGCAGTCATTTCTGAGTAATTAGTCTGGGTGCTGCGCTTCCAGCTTCTACATTTCTCATCAATGGATATAGTTACCCATCCCTTGTTTGCATTGGAAGGCTGTATAATTAAGACAGAGCCATTCTCCACCTTGTAGCAGAGAAGAGCGCTTGGAGTCCAGGCAGGTTCACTCCCTGACCTTTTTAATGGGGCACGCCCATCCCCCTATTCTGTCTTCAGTCTTAATAGAATTTTTCCCTCAGCAAATACAGAACTACCATAAAACAGCCCTCAAAGTAGACAATAACACGATCCTCAAAGTACTTTCTATGCTGTTTAATTTCAGGTTTTGTGATGACCCTGAACACTATATATATATATTTCTAGGTGCTCACTAAGGAAGTGTTTTTCAAAAAGACCACCAGAGCATTAGTATTTCATATATTATTATTAACATGTTCTGATTCTAAGGAGTTCTACTCCCCCTCCCCACCTGAAAAGAAATATGTTCCAAATGCAAAACACAATAAAGGAGAGGAGTTTCAGATTCAGTTTTAGTTTCACAGCACCAAGCATCTTTAATACAGAACACTTGAGCTAAGCCAGTGTAGGCTCCTTGTGGTCTCCCTCTTGCTCACACAGCAAATGCTATTTCAGTTTCCCAACAGCCCTCAACTCTCTCAAACACTGACATGATGCTAGCCAGATGAATACCGATGGATGCTGGTAGGCAGAGGCACATTTTCCCCCCTTATTTTCCTCCCCCAAAACTAAGCCCGTTCACATAGTTTCATAGCAAAGCACAGGTATAGAGCTAGTATAGCCATAAAAAATGATTTTTCCTTATAGATTATCCATTATTCGAGATATATTTTAACTTTACTGCCAAATCAGGTGCAACTACATTACAAAAAGCATCAGGAAATATTTGTAGATAGAACTACCTAATACGTAATTCTTCTCATCTCCTGTATGAATCAAAAAGAGCAGCTGCTGAACACATGGTAGATCCTATCCATATATTTTATCCTGGCCTGGAATATCAGATTCATTCATTATTCTATGACTCACTACCAGCTTTTAAATAACGAATTCAGTTATTTAAATATTGATTCATATATCCCATCGAAAGGAGTTTGTTGTATGTGTCCAATTAAATGTATAAATGTAGGGATCTTTATGAAATTCTGGAGTTCAATGGCTTTGAATATAGAGCTGCCGGTTGTGTATGTTAATTTGGTCTGCACTTTTAGCAGCTTAGTATGGAAAGATTTTTTTTCAAACTGAGAAACCACATAAAGCACATTGTGGAAATTCAAGGCATTTCCAGGGGCTCTTTGCATCCCCACTGATTCAGCAACTATCTTCCTTTGCAGGCATCCCTGTCTGGAACCATGCTACCTACTTTCTCTGCTCAAAAGTTTGAAAATTTAGTTGTATTAACAAATCCTAAGCAATATTTTTAAAGCAATTTCTTTTTAGAGTATGCATCTAAAGAAATCTGGATGATGTTATAGTTCCAGTTGGAATTATTAAAATGGTGAATTGTATGTGACACATATCTCATACATTGTTTTCAAAGACACTTGGCATTTTTCCATGAATTAAACTCCCACAGTTATAAACATTCCATTCCCCTTCTAATATTACACAGCCTTGATCATTCAGCCCTATTAAAAAAAATCTAAGGGCAGAAAGACAATGGAGAATCACTGATTGGGAATTGCTACAGAATAAACGCTCAGTCATCTTTAATTAATGATGATACTGGGAATCATCACCACTACCATAAACACATTATGTTAATTTACATTATTCCTATTATTCTGTAACAGTGCAAAACTTGACTGAATCATTACATTCATTAAGCAGATGGTGTTTGCCATAGTGCAAAAGTCTGTTTAGAAAAAAGAAAAGTTGTAATTAGCCTGGAAACAAAATCTTCAAAATATACACTTTTTTCAAATTTTCTGGAAGGATATTTGGTTTGCAGATAAATCAAAGAATTAATGAACTAACAATGAGAACTTCCTAACAGAGAGAACAATTAAGCTTGCCTTCAGAAGTTGTGGGTGCTTCATCACTGGAGATTTTTAAGAAAAGACTAGACAGCAACCTATCTGAAATGCTATAGGGTGTCCTGCTTGAACAAGGGGTGGACCAGATTCACCAGAACACCTCCAAAGTTCCTTCCAGCTCGATTCTGATTGATTGATCAATGGATGAATTGATTGATTGAACTGCCCCCAAAGGATTTTCCTTCCTCCTTTAAATATTCATTAAAGAGATTTTTGTGATAGCCTTTCAAGTATATAAAGGCAGAAGGCTTGGTGCAAATGATGCTAATGTGAAAATTGAAGTCAGAAAATAAGGAGTAGATTTTAAACAATATTAAAATATGTGTAAGATACAGAGAATGAGTAAGAGAGAGAGCACGCCCACACAGACATAAATATATATGCGCACAAATATAAAGTCTCCAATTATCTAGAAAAAAAATCATTTTTTTCATGCTGATCAAGAAGCTTGGCCCATGATTTATGCAACATATAAACTATGACAGTACAATATTAAATATGAAAAACCATTGTTCAGTTACTATGTAAAACAGTTAATAGATCAGATAACTTTCCAAGCAAGGTTCCTGTATTTATTATCTACTGTATGTATAATATAAGGTCAATTTGGAGAAATATACCCTGTATATGAAAGTTAATGAAAGAATGATTGTAATGTTTCCTTTATCTGGGGATAATTATGCCACACTGAACAACTAACAGTATAAATGGACAAAATCCTAAGAGATTAATATAATGTATTTCTCTTCCATATTTCTTCAGGATATTTGGGGACACCAACATTGGCCTCAGTATTTACTTGTTTGCCTAATTTCAGTTGTGATATACATAATGTTGAAATTATCTAGAAAATGGGTTTGGGCAAGAGATTCATCCATTACATCTCACTCATATGATATGCAGCCTAAAGCCTATAAAAGAGTTATTTTGCTTTATTTATTGCCCATAAAGAAAACTGGCAGCTATTATGGATATTACGTTACACAAGAATGCAGAACCACGAGGGCATGATATGAATCAATAATATTGTCTAAGTTGTGATTTGGAATGAAATATTACCAAGACAATGAACACATCACCCAGAAAAAAAGTTTTTGGTGCTGGTTAAGCATGGCTGCACTTTCTCTTTTCCATTGAATCACAGATAAGAAATGTAATAATCTTCAGCTTTTGCATCGTATTCTGAGCAAAAGAGAATTCAGCAAAATGCACAGCATATTCACACTCTGAGTACTAAAGTTGTGTTCACTGAAAGATGAAACCCTCCATCAGTTTGCTGAGTCTCAAACCAAATTTCAAGAGGATTCCAGACTTCTTTAAGTTAATGGTGATAGGCTATCAAAAAAAAAAAAAAAAAGAGGAAAAAAGCCTGGAAAGAGAGAATGTAAAAAAATAAGTTGCCAAGGTTAGCAAATGAGCTGGATCATTCAGGAAAGATAGGACAAGGAAGATAGGAGTTTATGAAAATACGAAACATTAAATGCTTATGGAGATTCTCAGTCATCCAGATCATGGTGGTCCCAAAACGGCTTTTTTTTTTCAAGAGGCAACTGGTCTTTCTGGAACTGGCCAGAAAGTCTAGTTGCCTCTTGAAAAAGCACCTTTGGGACTACCAGACATTAACTAATGGATCAATCTTCCATACACAAATCCTTTTAGGACATGAGACCAGAAAGGACTACTTCAAAGCATGTTTGTGCTGACTCATGCAATATTTTCGGTTGATTTCTCTTATCTCTTCCTTGTTTAACTTTGCTTGGCATTCAAAACATATGGTGCCTGTTGTAAAAATAAATAAAGCCCTGTTTTATCCTTCTATTACAGGTATACATATTGCTGTGCTTACAAATTAATATTATGGATGCCAGGTTTCTCAACCTAGTTAACTCTGTTTTGGCTATCCTATCTTAACTATTATATATTATAGTTCATGAGAAAATGGATGGTCAACCAATATTACAGGAGTATTAATTGATGTGATTCACTTTAATTATTTGATGTATTTTCCTCTTATTACTTCTCACTAAGCTTCTTAAGTGCCAACACCATCTGGCACAGCTTCAAATTTCTTTATTTTCCCACGATCTAATATCTACTCTTTTAATAACTATGGAGTGGTTTCCTGTTTGAGGAAGCTTTGAGCAGTTATATGAGAGTTACTTATAAAGGCACCTAAGCAAGTCATGGTCATTAATGTAAGAATCTGGATGAAGCTTAATTGTTAACTTTATTTATTTATTTATTTTATTATGTATGTATTTATTAGAATTTGTCAAGCAAAAACGAGAACAAGAATAAAAGAATAAAAATACAATGACAGGGACGATAGGCACATTAGTGCACTTATGCATGCCCCCTCTACTAACCACTTAAGTATGATGCAAGGTCCACAGAAGTCAATTTGTGACTGAACCTTGGTACCCTATCCTTCCATTGACTGTATAGGCCATACAGTAAATAAATCTGATCGTATATTATTTTGAGAAGAGAAATAAAGTTTAAAAGTACTAATGTGATATTGAAATAAAAAAGTGGAATCTGTCAGTTTGTGAAGAGCTCTGGTTCTACTGAGCCTGAAGTGTAGTAAAAAAAATTCCAAACATTCTGCATTGCTGGATAGAAGCTTCCATTCTGGGTTTAAAATCTTGGCTTGTAGAAATGCATTCACCTGCAGACTTTGAATTAAGCCCTTTATCAATGAAATAAAAAGACTGATCAATAGGATTCCATATGGACAGAGCTTCATTTGTTGTTCCAAAAATGAGTCTTTGTACATATCAATCCAATTTTTGGTGGTATAATTTGGGGGGATTTTTTTCTTCTTCTTTTATATCTTTCTTAATAGTTTTCCTTTTCCTTTTATTTAGTAGTAAATAAAATAAAATGAAGAAGTAAGTAAAAACAAAATGGAAAGACACTTCAAAACTTCACTTACATAGGTGCCTCCTCCTTTGAACCTTATTGCAAACTTATAAGAGAGATTAGGGTGAGAGTAATAATTAGTTATCTAATAAACTATTGAATTCCATTCTTGGGTCCAATATCTTAACTACTGCATCACCCTGATATGTTTTTAACATGTATAACATTCTTGGAGAAATCAGAAATGTACAGAGAACCTTCCCATGAAAGGCAGACCTTTTGCTGCCTAAAAGAAAGCAGCAGATACAGTACTTGCTTCCTTTCACTGCTAAGTTGATATTAAGATCTGCAGTCATAATAATATATCAATACTGATTGTTCTTATTCTCAATATATTACCAATAGTATTTTGGCAATTAAAAAATTTAGTGGCCTTTCATAACATCCCAAATTAGGGAATTTCACTTTGTTTAACCATAAAGTTTTATTTAAACATGCAAAGTTTTTGAAAAGGACTCTAGTCATTATTGCATCTTAATAAAAGAATCTATATTTGCTTTCTTTGATAACAGATAATCAGAGTTGGAAGGGACCTTGTAGGTCATCTAGTCCAACCCCACACCCAAGCAGGAGACCCTACACCGTTTCTGACAAATGGCAATCCAATCTCTTCTTGAAATGGCGCTGTGGTGAAATGTGGTGAAGAAAATTAGATGCAGTACTCTAGGTGTGGTCTTACTAAGGCTTTATAGAGTGGTATTAGTACCTCCCTTGATCTTGATCGTATCTCTCTGTTAATACAATTTAGGACTGCATTAGCTTTTTTGGCTGCTGCTACACACTGCTGGCTCATATTTAGCTGGTTGTCCACTAAGACTCCAAGATCCCTCTCACAGTTATTGCTATTGAGCCTGATTTCAGCCAGCCTATATGTGTACTTTTGGTTTTTCTTGCCTAAGTGTACAACTTTACTTTTCTCTACATTGAATTTCATTTTGTTAGATACGGCCCAGTGTTCTAGTCTGTCTGGATCTTGAGCCTATCTTCTTGGGTGTTAGCTATTCCTGCCAGCTTAGTATCATCTGCAAATTTGGTAAGTTCCCCTTCTATTTCCTCATCTAAGTCATTAATGAAGATATTGAAGAGTACTGGGCCTAAGACGGAACCTTGTGGCACCCCACTGCTTACTTCCCTCCATGTGGACTTAGATCCATTTAGGACTACCCGTTGAGTACCGTTTGCCAGCCAGTTGCAAGTCCATCTAGTGGTGGTGCTATCTAATCCATTTTTTTCTAGCTTACTAAGAAGTAGGTTGTGGTCTATTTTGTTGAATGCCTTGCTGAAATCTAAATATATTATGTCCACAGTATTTTTCTGGTCTACTAATTTAGTCACTGTGTTGAAGAATGAAATAAGATTGGTTTGGCATGATCTGTTCTTAACAAACCTGTGCTGACTGCTAGTTATTACTTTGCTTGTTTCTAGATGTTGGCAGATCTGTTTTTTTATTATCTTTTCCAGTATCTTCCCGGGTGTTGATGTTAGGCTAATTGGTGTATAGTTTCCTGGGTCTGTCTTTTTTTCCTTTTTTAAAGATGGGAACCACATCAGCTCTTTTCCAGTCCTCCAGTAGTTCCCTGGTGCTCCAGGATTTTTGAAAGATATGGTGCAGTGGTTCTGAGATGACCTCTGCCAGCTCCTTTAAAACTCGGGGATGTAATCCATCAGGCCCCAGTGACTTGTTTTCATCAAGATCAGATAAGTATTCTCTTACTATTTTTTTGCTTATTTTAACTATTATTTCTGGTCTGTCTTTTACAGCTATGTTTTTGGTGGGTTGAGCTATAGTTTCTTTTTGCATGAAGACAGATGCAAAGAATGAGTTAAGCAGTTCTGCTTTCTCTCTGTTGCCTGTTACTTCCTTGCCATCTTCTCTCTTTAGTTGACCGACTGTTTCCTTGATTTTTTTCTTGTTATTTATATGTTATTTATATGTTGGAAGAAACCTTTTTTATTATCCTTGACTTTTGTTGCAAGTCTTCGTTTGTTCTGAGCCTTTGCTATCCCGACTTCGTTTTTGCAGATTCTGCTATCTGCTGATATTTTGCCTTAGTTGTATGTCCTTCTTTCCATTTTTGTACTTGTCCTTTTTTTCTTTCAATTTGCCAGAGATCTTTGTGCAGCCATGCTGGTTTCTTCTTGGATTTCATGTTTTTCTTTCTCATTGGTATTGTGCTGGTCTGGACTTCTATGATCATACTTTTTACAGTTTTCCAAGATTCTTGAGTTGTTTTCCCCTTTAGGATTTTCATCCATGAAATCTTTCTCAAGTTCTGAGTTTATTGAAATCAGCTCTTTTAAAATCCAAGACTCTGGTGTCATTATGTTCTGTTGCTTGTGTTTGTGTTATGTTGAATTCTAATAAGACATTTTTTGAATGGCATTATTATTGGTTTATAGTACACCATGCAGAAATCCTGGATCCACATCTTTGCAACTTGCCATAGACATGAGGAAATTTGAGCCTTCAGCCAGTGATATACAGTAGGAAGCAGCTCTTAATGTCCCCTAGTATACCCAGGACATGAGCTAGACCTTTATTTTGGAAATTAAGGAAAGTGTATAATGATGGAGCACGGCAATCATACTGGACTTATCCACGTGATTTTGACCCCGAGATCACAATCGAAACCCTGACTATGACACCTCTCCTGTGACAACACAGTATACAATATTCTCCCTCTCCCTCCCTCCCTCTCCCTCTCCCTCTCTCTCTGTATTCGCTCATTCATTCCACTCTCACAGAAGGGCGGAAATGCAGAAGTGCTGGTACTGATATTCTGTTGTGTCATCCATTATTTCTTTCTTCAAAAGGAAAGCAAATGAAAACCTTCTATAAAGCCTAGATAAAAGCCACACTACACTCTGAAGCAGCTGAAGTAAACAATGACATGTTCTTCAACAAAGATGCAAACCTGAGCAGCTGAACTATCTATCCAAAATATATCTCTATCTTGTTCAGATGATTCAAGCGTTGGAGAGGAGTTCTGCCTACCCAACAGGAATGAATGAACTCTATCACATTCTAGGATAGTATTATCTGTATGTTACAAAGCATCACGACATTTTAAAATTGCTTTTCTTTGTAAGACAATCTCTCACAGCTACAAACAAAAGCAAAGCATCTGACAAATGACTTGGATTGTTTATTGTTTCCTTCCTGGTTCTTCTTTGTCATTTTTTTTCTCTGAGATAAGAATGAGACAGAACCATCTTATTTGAGTTTTTTACTTCTACAGTACTTCAATAATATTATAACTCCATCAGCCTTACACTTGCCACCATATGTATTATGAATTATCCGTCATGCTGGATCTTTTTCCTGATAAAGAGACCAGTATAGAATTGCTGTCACCTTCTTTGGTGAAACTTCCTCTATCCAGGAGAAATATGCATCACACATGTGCTAAATATCCTTATTGATCAACTTTCATCCAGATCCAAAACTATAGTTGAATATTTGGCTGCCCATAGACATCTGGCCTTCTCCTTTGCTTTCTGAGTACTTGAGAGTCAGATGGCATAAAGGTTTAATGTATTATTATATACTGTACAGTATATAAAAATATGAAATCACAACTGCAGTTCTTTAGCTGGTGTTGGCCTTGATATGCGACAAGTTCTTCCCAAGAACCTAGAATGTTATAATATATTGGTGTTGTATTTGTGCTGTAAAAAGGAGTCTGATCTTTTATAATTGACAGATAAAAACATTGCCAATGTACAGATTTTTCTAAACACCATTCAGAATTTTGGACCCAATATGCAGATAACCTGTGGGACAATCACAGCTGGTTTATGCCATAATCTTTCAATTTCACTTTTCAGAACTTGATATTTTGTGATGTCTAATTCTTTGTCTTCTGGTATTGCCACATCAATTATCCATACTTTTTTTTAAAAAAAATTAACCACAGTTCAATCTGATAAGCTCTGAGCTGAAATTTTATGAGTTTTGGAAATGATTATTCAGAAATCCCATACATATTTTAACTTATTCATTTTTTACTACTTCTCCAACTGTATTATTCTTATGGTTGGTCACATTTACAATGCAACATTCCAAACATATAATAGTTGAACAAAAGCAAGTTTTATTTATAGACTTGGTGATTCCAAATGATATAGGAACAAAAAGCTACGTTTAACAGTTAAATTGTGGAATAGATAGGCAAATGTTTTCCCCATAATTAGAACAAGGAGAGGACTTCAATCACCCACAAGCGCTAAACACAATTGCTTCACATTAGGAGACTGCAAGACAACTGTGGAGGAGTGAGTTTAGAGTGCTGGGAGATAAGGAAACAGCCATCTTGCTTAAACCATAGTCAGCACCTTCAAAGGTACTCTGAATTTGCATACTGTCTTTACTGATCATGCTTTTTAGCTTTTAGGAACCTTAGCACCAGGTGGTGAGTTTCTTTCAATTCTTAGTGAAAGAAGTCTTTAAGGACTTAAAATAATTCTTTTACAATAAACAGCAAAAGGGTGATTAGAAATCACATTCTAGGACATTATTTGAAGTGATTAGAGATCAAGATTGTTAAAAGTAAAAAATAGGAATACAAAAATAGGCTTATTTGATCATATTTAAAATATATTCTTACTTTTAATGACCCTTAATGGACTTTTGTTGATCAAGACCAAAACACTTTAAGGATTTATTCAGAGATAAGAAATGGGATATGGGAAGAATTGATTATTTGTTGTATTTTAAGAGGAGGCAATGTTTGTAAAATTGTTTACCCTTGTTATGAAGGGGAAAACTATTTTTTATGTATTTTTTGTTATATTCCTTTTTTGTTTCCTTTCTAATTTTTCCCCCTTTCTACACTTTTAATATTTTTATTCTTTTATATTTTTAGTTTATATTAGTTCTTATTTTTTCAATTGTAATTTTTAATCAGATTACTATAAAAATTAGTATATTTCTTACACAGAAACACAAATATCCTACTTTCACCTGAACCCCTGGTAAAACCCTTAGTTTAGGGTAGACCAAGCTTGCAGGTTTTTCTTTTACTATTATGGATTCTTTTATCTACAGTATAGTCAGGCTTCTTGTATGCTTGTACAATCTGGGGAATAGTTTTATTAGGGTTACAATAAATTGAGCTTCCTTAGTAATATTGTGAGAATAGTTTGAACTTCTTTATACAGGAAACTAAAGTGAAAGAAATCCCATTCCTGAGAATAACTCCATGTTGCCAAGTAAAAGAGATTATGTTTTTTTCTATTATAATTATTACTATTATTTGCACATTGCTCCTAATTTAGTGAGTACTGTTTTATTTTGTAATTGAAACATTTCATTGGCATAAGCAAGGTATCTCTTTTTGAAGCATTGAAAAAGAGTCTTGAAAAGGCCTTCTCAGCCTAATTGGCATGGTCCTATCTCAAAATCTTTCCTTAGAACGGATTTATTTCATATGCAGGTATATCACTCAGTAGTTTATTACATTTGTACTATTTTAAAATGCAAAATAAATACATAAATAAAGGCCAAGGATACTGATTATTTTTTATGTTCATGCTGAACATATCAGGAGACTATGTTATACTGAGCTTTGTGAAATTTGGGTCACTCAAAATTACTTGCTTACCAAAAACAATTGTCCCTATTAGAAAAAATATCTGGAAAACTGGCTGGCTGCAATATAAATGCTTAGGTTCTAGGATCCCATTTACTTCCAAAAATGCAATTCGGCCATAGATACGACTCATAGGCATCCTGGGAAAATAAAAATAGAAGGTAGCTGCAGCCTAGAGCTTTGTTCAGAAATGCGGCCAAAGATCCAGGAAAAAGAAAATAATCTAAGAGATTGTGGCGAAGTTGCTGATGGGACAAGAAATGAAGAGGTAGCGGGGAGTAATGTCACCAGTGGGCTTTCTGGGCAACTGATGTGATATTTGTGTCTGGTTACAACCATCTTGGTTGCCATTTACTGAACAAATGAGATCCCTTCACAGCATTCACTTTGGAACAAGGACACATGAAGTCCTTTCAAAATTCCTATTGTTGCCACCAGCTCAGAAGAATGACCTATCTACGGCATAACAACAGTCTTCTGCTCTTCAATAAAGGAATTCTACACATTAGATGTCTAGAATTTAAGTAAACAAATCTGATTAATTTGGATTACAAGAAAAAAAATGGGAAAAACTGCTGATTTATAACTTTATTATAAATCAGAGTTAACCAATGTTGCCCTGGCTGAGCATTATTTTGAAAGATAAAGAAAAATTAACAACATAGAAGGAATTCTTTAGATTATCCTTTCAAACTGACTTTACCTTTAAGTCACTTCCTGCCATCTCCTGTCTACTTGGTGTTTTTTTCTCCCTTCTTTCTCTCTCTCTTTTTAAATTCTTTCAAGTCTTCTACAGTTACAGTGTTTCTGCCCTCAAAGTCCCCTCCCAGCCATTTTCATTTACCTTGTGACTTTGACCCTTTGTGAGGCTGAACGTTTTTAACGTAAACTGATCCAGAAAGTCCCCAAGGATGTTATTCTCATTTATTCACTCAATCCTTTGAATGGAATGGCCTGCATTTGGCAGTGCTTCAGTTGAGTCAGATTCAAAAAACATACTGTCCTCTAGTCTCCCTCTGGCCACTGTCCCCTGATTCTCTCTCTCTCTCTCTCTCTCTCTCTCTCTCTCTCTCTCTCTGTGTGTGTGTGTGTGTGTGTGTGTGTATCTTTTCAAGTGGAAGGTTTGTGAAAGAGTGTTAATAGATATCAGTCATTTTGCATGTTACATTTCATTTAGATTTCCCAGAAGACATGAGCAGCCAGAGAAAGAGAAAAAAAGGAGGGTGGAATAGACATGGGAGAAAATGTACTGTGATGTTAGTAATATTGAATTTTATAAAGCAGTTTTTAATGCTTCTTATCAATCTGATATGTTAAGGTTTCTTCCAATGTTGGCAAGGAGTTTTAAGAATTACAATTAGGGATCCTTTAACTCAGAGGTCCCCAAATGGCATCAGGGACCGGTTTCCTGGAAAACAATTTTCACATGCTACCTAAACCTATACGTGGGCAGATGAAGCTCCATTCACATGCATGGCCCAGTTCCTAACAAGTCATTACATTTCAACCTCAGGGTCTTTTTTATTGATGTTTTGAAAAATTTCCCTTCCCCATGTATTAACATCCTCACTTTCTTTTTATAGTTCTTTTTTTTAAATGCAGTGGGCTTCCCTAAGCAAATTTACTGGACATGGGGTTGATTGTATTTGTATGGCTGGTCATCTCAGAATTTTGGGTAGAGGACAAAAAAAATTTCACCAACAACATAACAAATAAAAAGTACCATCTAGAGACTAGAGATCAATTTAACAGGTGTCAGTGTTCTAGAAGTAATTTTACAATCAGTAAGGAAACTAACAGCAACTAAGCAAGCTAACAACAAGGCTTACCTAATTGTCTTGACCCAAATGCTCAAATGATCAGATGTTTAAGATGTTGTTCCACAGGATATGGGGGATGATATAGAAGTCATGACTTTTGATCCCCTGATATGATATTGATTAACAGAAAGGATCCAAAGGATGACCACTCTACCAGTTCTGGACAGCAAAAACAAGTAGAGAAAGCCTTTTCATGTCTTTAAAGCAGATATACAGTATTATAAATTATATGATATGGTTTATATCATCCTGCGTCTAACTACCTGGATGTATCACATTAGAGAAGGCTGGAGAAAATTTTCATAGTACAATAAGAAGCATTTCACTGTTTCTTAAGGGAGGGGCATTATCATAATATTCATTCATTGTATACATTGAGCATATGAATAAGGCATGAAAATTCTGACTGGGAAAAATTGAGGTATCTATAGAAGAATAATTTCATATTTTTCTAAGGCATTTATATATACCAGGTTCAATAGTTCATTAAGCCACAATTTGTTGATCTATGTTTTACTGTAAAGATTCCTGAAGGTTCTGTTCACAAGCTTTCTTGCTTTGCCCTTTAAAAAAGATGAGGGATGGATTGTTGACATTAGAAGGACATGATTTGTTGTTGGGGTGGCATGCTTTTTTATGGTACAAAGGAACTAAAACGCAGGGGTATTTTAGAAGACATTATATACGGGAGTCTCTGTGGTTAAACTGGGAGAAGATTAAAAGACAATGTTATTTGAAAATTCCTGTCTGGTTATCAACTATTGAAGCATTCTTGTATCCTATAATATACAAAAAGGAACAAACAATTAGATATGGTGAAATACTGAATGAAAAGGATGAACTTAAATCTATGCAAAAACTGGAGGAACAAGGTATAAAGATGCATTGGTTTTCATATGCGCAAATACATTCAAGGTATGATAAAGATTCTAAAACAGAAGGTTTCTATGATAAACTGACTGACTTAGATAAGATTTTGACAGGTACTGATGAAAAGGTGATTAAAAAACTGTATGGATATCTATTAGAAATTAAACTAGAAGAACAAGTTAAAGACACTATGATTGCTTGGGGGAAGAATTTTGGATATAGGATCGATTTAGAGAAATGGCAAAAATTGTGGTCTCAAAATTATAAAATGGCAATGTCAACAGCATATAAAGAAAATTTGTATAAGATGTTTTACAGGTGGCATTTTCCCCAACAAGAATAGCAAGAATGTTCAAGAATAAATCTGAAAAATGTTGGAAATGTCATCAGACACCTGGCTCATATTACCATATGTGGTGGACTTGTGCGGATGCTAAAAAATACTGGACTAAAATCCACATGTGGTTGGAAAAAATGATGAAAAAACATATAGACTTGAAACCAGAGATATTTTTATTGAGAATTTTACCTGAAATATATAGTAAAGACTTGAAATACCTGATTGTAAATGTATTAACAGCGGCTAGGATTGTATTTGCTAAAAACTGGAAAAATGAGAAAATACCATCACAGGAGGAAATCATTAAGAAAATATTGGAATGTGTTGAAATGAGTAGATTGACATTTGAAATTAGAGAACAAGAGGATAAACAATTTTATAAAATTTGGGATCTTTTCTGTCAATGGTTAGACAACGAAGTACAGTAATGAAATATGTAGATTTTTAGAAAATAATAAATATATAAAGATGTACTTCTTTCTTATTAAACTACAAAATGATTTTAGGATAGATTTGGGATGATAATATGAACTGTTATAAAATACATTAAGTAAATTATGGTTATCTTGTAAAACATGAATGAATAAAAGTATAGTCAAATGATTGATTAATAATGATACTAAGGTATTTAATCTTTGATTGACAATATGAGATTATATGTAATGTAATTGTAATTGAAGACTACGAAATGGAAGCACAAAACAATTTGTAAACCAACCAGCACACTGTATGTACCCTTATGGAAGATAGCTTGATGTTTTTATGTTTTGTTTATGTTTGGTTTTAAAAACCAATAAAAAATTTTTTTAAAAAAGATGAGGGATACTTTACATTATAAAAGATATATCATGTTTGCAAAGAACCCACACATCAATGGTTTTAATGATCCTTTTCAGATTATATGTGAAATGTTCATTATTCATGTCATGCAGCGGTCTGTGTTGCAAATATTCTTCATAAGCAATGTTCAGTCATTCTAAAGTTCACATCAGAGGTGGGTTTCTACTGGTTCTGTCCATCTCTGTAGAACCGGTAGCTCTGAAGAGCAGCGTACATAGAACCGGTTCTATATCTGCTGATGTTTTTGCTCACCCACCCACCTGGGCTCTTACTTGATCTTTATTTCCTGATTTTTCAACTTCAGCTGCTGAACGAGGCACAGCTACAGTTAGAAAAGCAAGAAAAGAGGGCTGTTTCAAAGGCTACTTCTCTGCAGGCAGCTGCTGATGACGATTTACAGGCACGTGGCTCGCAGCCTGCAGGGAGGCTCGTAAATCCCGAACCAGTAGTTAACCCTGTTGTATCCCACCCCTGGTTCACATATGTAGTTAAAGTGTGAGTAGAATGACACAGTCTAGCTGTTCTCTGTGGATAAAAGAAAGAGCATTCAAACTGGCCATCTATTATCATTAAATTGTTTGTAAATTCTGAGTAGATACTTTTTTAACCCATTACAAGTTTTCTTTAAGGTTCTAAGGGATAGCAATTTCAATTTTTTTTGTTTTGGCCTGCCGGCGGGTAATGGAGCTGGCAGCAGAGTCAGACAGTAGCAAGGAGGTTGGGGAGGAACCTGGGCCAGTCTTGGAGGCTAAGGAGGGCTCGGACAAGGGCTCTGCATTGGAAGCAGGGATGGGGCAAGAGCAGGCTGGCAATCATCAGCTGCCTTCAGACTCGGACAGCAGTGAGGCAGGGGAGTTTCTGGAACCAGTTCTCAGCCTGCTCATGTGCAGGGCTACCAGAAGACAAGAACAATTGAGAAAGCAGAATCAACTCAGGAGTAAGGCCACACTCAGAGATGATTGGGCCCTCCCATAGGACATATGTTTGACTCTGTGTCAAGTTTGGCCTTGCCCTGCGTTTGGCAATTAATTCTCTGGCAGCATTTTAAGTGTGATAAGGTGGGTGTTTATAAAAATTCCCCTGAAAGACTGTTTGTGAAGCCTTGCAGGCTGAGAATGAACGTAATTCACAGCTGTAGAAATAAAGGAGGTTTTGCCAGAACTAAGATTGTGTTTTATGCTTTCTAAGGAAGCCTAGGGCAGCACATTTTTATCCAAGTATAGCATTTTTGCTCATGGAGAATGTTGATGTGTTCACTAAGTACTGACAGAAACTTGGCAACACGTAATTATTTTTGCAGATTAAGAGAAAAAAGGCTAAAAGTTGATGTCTATGGAGATTCTCAGTAGTCCAGGTTATGATTGTCCCAAAGGTGCTTTTTCAAGAGGCAACCAGACTTTCTTGGAGTTTTTGGGAAGACATTTTACTTTTCATTCAAGAAGCTTCTTAAGCTCTGACTGGATGGTGAAGAATGGAAAGACTTAGTCTCCTTGCAGAATTTGCATTCTTTTAGTGAGTTGCTGCACATCCATTTGCACCATTCCGGTGGCCCTGATGACACAGATACCTCCAGGTGACCTTAACAACTCACAAAAAGAATGCAAATGACCAGCTGTCTTCAAGGAATAAAAACCCTTCCATTCCCCACCATCCAGTTGCAGCTGAAGAAGCTTCTTGGATGAGAAGTAAAACATCTTCAAAGAAAATCCAGAAAGTCCAATTGCCTCTTGGAAACAAAAGCACCTTTGGGACTAAAAGATTATGATAATTCAGGAAATGATGATGAACTGTTAGTAGCAAAGTAACCTTCAGAATGTGCAAAAACATTCTAACCAGAAGTTAGCCCTACCCATATGACTCTCCTTAACATCATGTGATCCTGGCAAAAGACATAGCTGCTTTAAAGATTTATCAGCTAGTATTCTTGTACCTTTAGAAGGATTTTTTTTTTTTGCTGTCAGATTTGATGCACTGCACATAATGGCTCAATTCCTTCCCGTGATAGGTAGCTTGAATATCTGAAGTGGTGCCATCTGTGTGTTCACAGGTAATCATTCTGTCTAAGAGTTTGCCCTTTTTTCAGGACTTCAAAATGTCTGGGAAACTTCCCTGGAGACTCATGAGACAGAGGAGCTCTATAAGTGTCCAAATGGAAGGGAAATTGAGGGAAAAAAATTCAACTGGTGTGTCACAAAAGAGCTAAGATTACAAGTTGGTCAATTATCTGATTAAAGAGTTTCTTTCATTTGTGGGTTCTCTCTCTCTTCTTTCAGCCCTAACTGAAAGCAAAATCTGTAGTAAGTTACTACAATTCTACTTTGGCAGGGATCAACAGCAGGTTTTAAGGATAAATAAAAGAGGAGGCATGGAGGGAATCAGCTTCAGAGCTGGCCAAAAGCCATGCATTTTTTTCCCCTCTCTCAGTATCGAATTTAATCTCATTTATCTTATTTTCTATAAAATGAGGGAGGAAATATGCCTGGCTCTTTTTTATTTGTTTTTAAACGTTAAACTCAAATAAATGAAATGCTTTTCTCTCCTTAAAAGAAGTATTTTACAACCACCTTGAAATCCCTTTGAATTGCACAGTGTATAAATCATCTGTCTGCCGTCCTATAACAGAAATATGTCTTCTTATGACCCACACACTCAGCCATATTTGACAGAATCAGACGATAAATTTGGAATGTGTTTTACTGACCACCAAATGAATTGTCATAGCAATTTTAGGACCCACAATTGACCTTTGTAAATTTAATGCTATTCTGTTAAAGAAGATGCCAGAAGAGGCCCACAGTTCACCAAGGGTTTTTTATTATTATTTAAATTCAAAATTTTAAGTTCAAGCATTTTAAAACATCTTTTTTTTTTGGTTTAATAAAGTTTTATTTGGATTTTCACACATACAAAATACAAGTAAAACATCTTTTTTGAAAATAGCATGGTCCCGGGTTGAACTTCTTTATAGAGACACAAAACTCAATTTCATGCTCCTTTTTGTGTTTTATTCCATATCTTATACTATTCTACATTTTCTATATAGTTTTTCTCCTCTTTTAATTTTTTCAATTTTATTTTGATTATCTCATCTCATCTCAATTCAAATCATTATATTTATACTTTTGTCTGTTCTGTTTCAATTTCATATTATCTTTTCTCATTAAACAAGTTTTCTCCTGTAGTTACTAATTGGAGTACGACACCTTTATATCTTTTAATTACATCCATTCAATTCTTATTTAAACTTCAATATATACCTTAAGGTTATGACCTTCAATATAATACATAATACATAACTTCCAATCGAATTCTGCTTGGTACATTCTTATAATACACACTATATTCTTTTTTAAAAAAGGATTATAAATATATGTAATTAAAGACACGTATAATCTCCATAATTAATTTTTCCCTTATTTCTGTTCAGATATATTTTGTAAATCATTAAATATTTATTTTGTTACATTTATTTATTGACAAGCATTCCACTGAATTACAATAGCTATTTTATCAAACATTTTAATCATACATTGTTGCATATTTTCTAAAATTATTTCTATTTCTAATATAACAATACTATCTTATGTACCTTTGCAGAATCCCTTTTTCCATTAAATTTTCACCCATTATCTCTAAATAGACCCTGTTTCTCTATATTTTGTTTCTGTCCTTTATAACTTCTTTTCCTTTCTTTCTTTCCTCTCATCTTCTCCCTCCCCCCTTTACCCCCTTGTCTCTTTACTTCTAATTCTCTCTTCTGCATTTCCCTCTTCTGTTTTATACTTATTTTTCACTCTATTTTTTTGGGGTGGTGGTGGTAGTTTTTCCCAATCTTAAACTTTCCATTCTCTTTCCCCCCTTTCCTTTTTTCCCCCACCTAAGATTACTTGTTCATTAAAGATGGCTTCTTCTTTGTTGCAATCTTCTTGTTCTGCAGGCATTTCTTGTTGTTACTCATAATTCCAAATCTCCATTTCTAAGAACTGAAATATGAAGCCAAAAGAACCTCTCCCTTCTTGTGCATCTTCTTTGTACTTTTTAAGTTCGATTTTCAGTTCTTCTAAAAGTGGAGCCATTTTAAACAGTTTTAAACAACCACCCCATTGATTTTAGTCATTCAAATACAATAACCAAAAATCCAGAGATCATCAAGTAATCCAAATAGTCCCAAGCTGTTTCTTATTTCTTTTTCCACTTTCTCATCCTGGGGTTTTTGTTCCGATGTTTCAGTTAAAATGGATCTTTTGGAAGTCTTGTTGAGATTTTGCTGTAAGTTCTTTTTAATTCCAGGCAGTCTCCTCCCTTCCAGATCCTGCCCTTTTATGCTTTTTCTCTCCTTTCCTGTTTTCAAAAGTTTTTGATTATCCAGAAATCTTTATTATCCCTTTGACTTTTATTTTCAGCATTAAATGCCTATTAATGTCAAAGTGGATTTTTTTCCAATTTCTTGTTTAAGTCTCTTAGCTGTCAGTATAGGAAAAGGAGAGAAAAAAAACCAAATCTTTTCCCTTTTCTCTCTCCTTTGCAGCTTAAAAATCTTCTTAAGGAACAATGTTATTGGGGTTTTTTTTTGATAGTTTTAATTCCAGGGTACCTTATTTGTTGCTTTTGCTGTTTGACCTGGTCAACCAAAACTTTCTCTTATTATCTTCCTCCTGCATATTCTTTTCTGGTCGAGTTCTTCTTTGTGGTGGCCATTTCTGACCACCGCTACAACCACCTTCGGGAAAGGGAGTAATGGCCAGCTGGGGAGGAGAGATGCAGCTCTCCTCAACCCTGCAGGCAGTCTCCCCCTTCTTCACCACCTCTACAGGGTGGCTTAGCCCCGAAACCAGCTGGCTCAGATGCTCCAGCGGCGAGCACGGATTGAAACCTCACAGAGACGAGGCTTCGGTCTGTTGCCAAAGAAGCTCAAACCAGAAGAGGCCACATTTTAAAACATCTTATCTATATACTTGGAGAAGAAAAAGGAAAACTTTTTATGTTTAAATATATCATGAAAAAAGCTGTATAATGAAGCTAACTTTCAGATAAGAAGCTTCCAGTCAGATATCATACATTGACTAGACTAAGCTATGAAATATGGATCTTGAGGGGGAAAAGGGGATGAAAGAAAAGGAAAGAAATGAAGGAAACAGGTATGTTAAATGTTTGTAGGACAAGAAACTATGAGTCCTACAGTATAAAGGAAAAAGTATTTTCCCAACAGAATTAATATTAAGTTCCATGAAGCAAAAGAAATACTTTACCACATATAATAGATATGCAATCTCCCTCCCCACCCCCAACAAAATATTTGGAAGACATAAATAGCACAGACAGACAATTTTAGAAACTGAATTTGAAATAACATGTTTTATACTACATAGGTATAATCCCAGAATTTTGTTTTCTTCTGTTCAAGTTTTCTATTTTGAAAGGTTCAATTAACTTTAATCATTGCTGTGTTAGTAATTTCTAGTTCATAGTGTATAAATACCAATGTGTTTGGCTGTTCTTTGTATTCTATAATGTAATAACAAAATAATATTTCTCAGAAACATCTCAGAAACATGGAGGAAGAATAGGAATGGAAATAAAAGGAAAGTTGTAAAAGAAATGATTAAATGACTATAGGACAAGAAACTATAAGTCCTAGATGGGAAAATGGTATTAGACAAGAAAATATTCTCCCAACAGTATTAATGTAAATAATATGTGAAAGTTAATTGGAATAGAATAAAGGAATTATATTACAGAGATTCATCTAAATGTGTGGAGTCATGCTAAGAGAAAATATGAAAAAGTAGGCTTAGTGGAATGATGAAATAAAAAGATAGTTTCAGAGAATATAATCATAGTGGCCAAGAACTAGAAAAGAACCAGAAAAAAAATAATATTGATGAAAATAAAAATTTGCTCTGGACTGGAAGTAAGTCAAAAGAGCTAAACAAGGAGACTCCATTATAGTGAAGGCAAGTAAAAACAAATGCAATTTGGGATTAAACTGAATAGTGTAGAGTATTTTAAAGATGTCATTAGGGATTTTGATTACAGTTACATTAGAAGAATGGTGTTGAAACAAATGCTATAAATATTAGAGTCCAAGAAAACCTTGATTAAAATGAAATCATCAATGTTATGAGCATGTTGTTAAATCCTAAAGTTAGTTTAACTAAACTAACTTTAGTCAGTATAACTAAAGAACTGTTAAAATATGGATGTAGCTTGCTTATGCAGTGGGTGCACAGATTATTTAACACATGTGTAGGTTTCATCTGTGCCTGATCATAATAATTCCTAGGAAAATATCCTATTTGAGGGATAAGAATATTAAAACTACATAACAAAAATTTATGGTGTGGTGGAAATAGTATAATACTTTATTATACTTTAGGACTGAAAGTACCCATGAAGCTTAAAAATGAACAAAATCCCCTCAAGTTTGGTAAATATTTTAATAGAGTTGTTAAAATTAATTTCATGTTTATTTATTAAATAAATTGATAATTTCATTATTTTAATGCTAAGTAATGGCCAAATTCTAAAGTTGTGCCTATAAGATTGTGATTTATAGATGATAACTGAAAAAAAGCAATTTTCTTGATTTTAAAATATATCCACTGGACAGATTAACATTAGTTTTGTATGGACATGATGTGTAGTATTATAGTATCACAATACCACTGAGAAAGAAAAACATGAAATCCAAGAAGAAACCAGCATGGCTACATAAAGATCTCTCTGGCAAATTGAAAGAAAAAAAGGATAAGTACAAAAAATGGAAAGAAGGACATACAACTAAGGCAGAATATCAGCAGATAGTCAGAATCTGCAAAGACAAAGTCAGGATAGCAAAGGCTCAGAATGAACAAAGACTTGCAACAAAAGTCAGAGATAATAAAAAAAGTTTCTTCCAACATATAAATAACATATAAATAACAAGAAAAAAATCAAGGAAACAGTCGGTCAGCTAAAGAGAGAAGATGGCAAGGAAGTAACAGGCAACAGAGAGAGGGCAGAACTGCTTAACTCATTCTTTGCATCTGTCTTCATGCAAAAAGAAACTATAGCTCAACCCACCAAAAACATAGCTGTAAAAGACAGACCAGAAATAAAAGATAAAATAAGCAAAAAAATAGTAAGAGAATACTTATCTGATCTTGATGAAAACAAATCACTGGGGCCTGATGGATTACATCCCCAAGTTTTAAAGGAGCTGGCAGAGGTCATCTCAGAACCACTGCACCATATCTTTCAAAAATCCTGGAGCACCAGGGAACTACCAGAGGACTGGAAAAGAGCTGATGTGGTTCCCATCTTCAAAAAAGGAAAAAAGGCAGACCCAGGAAACTATACACCAATTAGCCTAACATCAATACCCGGGAAGATACTGGAAAAGATAATAAAAAAACAGATCTGCCAACATCTAGAAACAAGCAAAGTAATAACTAGCAGTCAGCACAGGTTTGTTAAGAACAGATCATGCCAAACCAATCTTATTTAATTCTTCAACATAGTGACTAAATTAGTAGACCAGAAAAATACTGTGGACATAATATATTTAGATTTCACCACCACTAGATGGACTTGCAACTGGCTGGCAAACCGTACTCAACAAGTAGTCCGGGTACCACAAGGTTCCGTCTTAGGCCCAGTACTCTTCAATATCTTCATCAATGACTTAGATGAGGGAATAGAAGGGAAACTTACCAAATTTGCAGATGATACTAAGCTGGCAGGAATAGCTAACACCCAAGAAGATAGGCTCAAGATCTCGATGGATCTTCACAGACTAGGATACCGGATCTAACAAAATGAACTTCAATATAGAGAAAAGTAAAGTCCTACACTTAGGCAAGAAAAACCAAAAGTACACATATAGACTGGGTGAAACCAGGCTCAACAGCAGTAACTGTGAGAGGGATCTTGGAGTCTTAGTGGACAACCAGCTAAATATGAGCCAGCAGTGTACAGCAGCAGCCAAAAAAACTAATGCAATCCTAAATTGTATTAACAGAGGCATACAATCAAGATCGAGGGAGGTACTAATACCACTCTATAAAGCCTTAGTAACACCACACCGAGAGTACTGCATCCAGTTTTCTTCACCACATTATTAAAAAGATGTTGAGACTCTAGAAAAAGTACAGAGAAGAGCAACCAGGATGATTAGAGGACTGGAGCTAAAACATACAATGAATGGTTGCAGGAACTGGGCTTGGCTAGTCTAGTAAAGAGAAGGACCAGGGGAGACATGATAGCGATCTTCCAATATTTGAGGGGCTGCCACAGAGAGGAAGGGGTCAAGCTATTTTCTAAAGTGCCTGTAGGCGACACAAGGAATAATGGATGGAACCTGAACAAGGAGAGATTTAACCTGGAAATAAGGAGAAACTTTCCGACAGTGAGAACAATCAACCAATGGAACAACTTGCCCTTGGAAGTTGTGGGAGCATCATCATTTGAGACTTTCAAGAAGAGATTGGACTGCCATTTGTCAGAAATGGTGTAGGGTCTCCTGCTTGGGCGGGGGGGGTTGGACTAGATGACCTACAAGGTCCTTTCCAACTCTGGTTATATGTTAAATCTGTTAAATAGCCCAAATTGGAGAGTTGCTATTTGTCATCTCTGAAATCAAGTAACCAGATACTTGGTTGTTTGATTACCAGCACTGAAAACAATCAGACTTTTTGGTATGATATTGAATAAGAAAACTTAAATTTAACTCCAAATCTCCGAAGAAATTTAGGAATTATCCCTATTTAAAATTGATAGGTAAAGCTTTTGTTTAGAAAGAAAAGGATGAAAATAGCATAGTTATCCTTAATAGGTATTTATCAACAATGCTTTTAAAGCTTCTGAAAGGTTACAAAAAGAATACAATCTGCCAAAAAGTTGGATAGCAGAATGTTTTTTGGACCAGATTCACTGGATGCTTTGAAAACCTTTCTTTTTTTGAATGTATTAAAGAAAATTTTAGAGGCTGAACCAGCCTCTTGCTTCTTATTGGTTGGATATTCATAACTATGGTGAACTGGTTAATATTTAAAGATGTTGATGTGTTTCTAAATTATATTCCCAAAACTTGGAACTTGTCTGTCTATCAGAAATTTTGGATTTGCCATGCTTGAAATTGTGGCCAAAAGACAATTGTGTGTTCCTAGGAAGACACTTCTGTACAAGATGAAAAATGTACTAACTCTCACCCTTTGAACTGGCTGTTTTTCTGCCGAAAGAAGAACTGGACGATATGATTTTGCATAGTCAGGTTCAATCTACTGTTTAAAAACAGAGTTGTCCTAACTTTTATGTATCTCCATGATGATTTCTCTATGCCTTCATCAACCTGAGGTTTCAACTTTCATAATTCTTAACTTATATAGGCAAATTCAGATTGGACAAAACTAGCATAATTATTCTGGCAAAGGTGGGAAAATCTCATCCCTGCTTTTTTTAGAACAGAAGATATGGCTTGCCCACCACAAAGTATTTATGACCCATTATGTCTGCTGGATTTTGCCTTCTAGTAAAAATTCAGCTGATGATTATTATTTATTATGCATTATTATGCATTATTATGCATTATTATGCATTATTATGCATTATGGGAATAACCATTGTCTGCAACGTGGACTTTGCATAGTTCCAACTAAAAATATTGACCAGATAGGCAGCCCCAAAAATAACAATACAAAAACAGAAATTAAAAGGGTGAATTCTTAGCAACCATGGCCTTTGCAACTTGTTATTTTTAATCAGAAAATCAACAAAATTTGAAATGTTAATACTCTAAATTACTTTTGTTTTATTTTATTAACCTTTCCACAACTGGCACATTTGAAAACTCTCTTTCATCACATACTTAGCAGAAGTTCAAGAGCAGCAAAGAGCTGAGCCAAATTTCTGTCTTCTAAGTTCATGCTCAGTGTGCCATGTTTCTCTTCTAACCTTTCTTTTCTCTGTTGCAGCTGATGAGAAATAGGAAAAGCCAACACTGGATACTACCAACCCAATTAAGCTGAAGAAGCATATCTTCTCAAGTGACAACTTAGATTGCCCAATGGAAACATTTCCATTATTCAGTCGATTAACATCCACTGGCTTTCTGCCATGTTGAACTACATGGTTGAAATTCTTCTATATGTCTGTTGGTCTTTCTGTTTCTCTATCTCTCTATCATCTATCTATCTATCTGTCTATCTATCATATGTACATTTGGAAGTCACCCTTTCAAACACTTTTCTCAGGGATGCTTACACATGCACATTAAAAAGAAATTAAACATTTTAAAAACTGAAAAGCTGACATAAAATGCAGAATGAAAACAATAAAATCATAGATATCCAGGGCTTCCAGTTTGACCAAGTCACAGATGCTTGGATGGGGAAGAGCAATGTGGATCACATAAGGCAGGATCTAATATGCTGAGATGTGGCTAAAATTTCTTATTTCAAGAAATTTTTGAAAATAAACTTCTGATGGGTCACTTTGGACTTGCATTATGGTGTAAGTCATGGGTGTCAAACTCGTGTCCTGCACACTGGATGTGTCATGTGCTGGTCCCACCCCCACCCAGTTTAGCAAAGTGATGTTGCAAGTTTAACATCCCTGGTGTAGGTCATTTTCTCCTACACCAGTTTTCTGACATCAGGAAATTGTAGGATTGGGTACCCCTTCAGGCATCTTTAAAAATGGTTTAGCTAAATGTACAGAGAAAGTTACAGAGAAGGGGTGTCAAACTGGCAGTCTGTGGGGCCAGATGTGTCATGCGCATGCTGCTGACCCCGGCTCTGCAAAGGCAAAAAACCCATTGTGATTCGTAGCAATATGACCCATGACATGATTGAGTTTGATACCCATGTTCTAGAGAGAAATCATGTATGGGGAACCTCATACATGACTGAGAATCTCCATAGACATGTATGGGGAAGTGGCTACAAGTCAGTGTTTATAGATTAGTTTGGATATCAAGAACAACATGCCTGGATCCTGAATATATCTTTTTCATGTGCTTCAGAAAGGGATCTGACTGACCATCATAGAGATGGAACTTTGATCTTAGAAACCCTTCAAAGCTCTTGGCATTCCCGCCTTGGATTATATTCTCTGCACTGATTTCCTACAATCTTATAGGTATAAATCAAAATTCAGATTTTGAGTCTTAAAAATCATACATAGATCTTATGAAATATATTTTCTATTTTTTAAAAAATCTATTTGACCTAGGCTGGAGTGGGGAGAAATTGTTGATTAGTGTCAGCCCAAAAGAGCAGCGAGAGTATAGATTCGAGATAATGTTTCAGCTGATATTTCATCAGGCTTTTCTTAAATTGCTTTTAATTATTTAGGTAGCAATGCATGAGGATAAAACTATGGATTAGATTCAATTATATGGGAAGTTGATGTTGAAATCATTATAAGTTCACATAAGAAATGTACTATTTGTCACTTCCTATCTATGACCATTGTTTCTTAAAATTAGGTCACTGTCACTGACAGCAGAATTTTTGGATGGTGGAGTGTTGGAAGCTATAAGTGTAAGCTTATTGACACTATTATTTTATCAGTGGGAATAGCAACAGGCAGAGCTAAAGCAGGAAAATTTGACTTTCCAAATCTTTGATTCATTAACAGGTCTGGTTGCTGCTTTCCAACAGTTGAATGCATCTAATTCAGCTGTTGAATCTAGTCATTTCTTAAGGGCAGATGCATATAAGCCAATATTCTACGGAACAGCTGCTGATAAGGCTCTGCTGAGACACAGTGTCATAGAAATAGTTTTGAATCTCACTACTAGTGCATGTCTCTAAGGAAGCAATTTTTCAAACTTTTCAGTGAGGACAGCCTATATTTGGATCCAAATCACTATCACAGTTTAAGCTTGAGAAACTTTGCTGGATCTGAGCTAATTTTGCCCTTGGAAAAAGTTCGTTTTCCACAATTACAGGAAAAAGAATGAAAGGAGGGAGGGAGGGAGGGTGGAAAGAAGGAAGAAGAAAAGAAGAAAAGAAAGAAGAAGGAAAGGAATGGAAAGAAGGAAAGAGAAAGGAAGGAAGGAAGAGAAAGAAAAGAAAGAGAAAGAAAGGAAAGAAAGAAAGAAAGAAAGAAAGAAAGAAAGAAAGAAAGAAAGAAAGAAAGAAAGAAAGAAAGAAAGAAAGAGAAAAAGAAAGATGGACAGAAAGAAAGAAAGAATTATTATTTTGGAAAAAAGTCCAAGTTAGGCCAAAGTATGCCTCATTGCATGTGTGTTCAGCATTAGGGAGAAAATAAATGTGCTGTTTTCATATTTTTGCTTCAGGGTCAGCCAATATCAGTCTACCATGTAACAGCTCTGAGGGGGGGAAAAGCTTCACTTAATGATAGAGCTGCCAGAGTAAACAGTGCCTCGAACCAGGGAAATCTAAAGCACATGCGTTATTGTCAGGTTTGGCTTAGCTAGTTTGGCTAATCAAAACAGCAGCTCTGCTTTTAAAAACTATTTCTGCTTAAGCTACTAGCAGCATATCAAGACAAGAATAGGCAGGAATGCCAGTCAGAGCTACGCTCCTTGAACTGTGAATAAAATGACACATCAGATCTAATTCTTAAAGAAACACAACATGACAGTCTAACATAAAGTTAATTATTTTTTAAAAATAAATACCTTGCCTTTTATGCTAGTTCATAGCATTGTTTGTAGCACCAAAGGTTTATATAATATGAAAAGGAATTCTTACAGAAAAGAAATATAAGGATGGAATAGTATGCATCATAATACTATGATGCACAGTTTGATCAGTGGTGGGATTCAAAAAAATTTACTACCAGTTCTGTGGGTGTGACTTGGTGGGCGTGGCAGGGGAAGGATACTGTAAAATCTCCATTCAGAGGTGGTATTTTTCAAACTACCCAAAATTTCCACTACCAGTTCTCCAGAACTGGTCAGAATCTGCTGAATACCACCTCTGATTTTGATGTATTTACAGGTACATTTGGCAGAGAAATTAGGAGCCAACTGCAAGTCTTAGGTATGTATTCAGAAAGCATAGGAAAATTTGCGTGTACATGTATACTTAGTTCCCAAAATATGTCAATGTGTTTAAGAACAGCTTAGAAGCCCTCTTTTCATGTGTGTGTGTGTGTGTGTGTGTGTGTGTGTGTGTGTGTGTGTAGGAAAAAAACATTTTCCAAGTAACGTTTATTCCAAATTTTCCTGCAACTTTTCCCAACTTTTGCATATAACATCCCATCTTTATTTAATGTGTGAATCCATTTAAAAATTAAAAGACACACACACACTGTGCAGGTCTTCCAGGCTTCTAAAATTCACCCTTAAACAAAACATTATTTTAAAAATCAAAAGAATATGAACAAAATGAAGCTGTGTTACAGAAATGTCCTCTTCTAGATAGTGCGCATCAGTCTGCCATGAGAAAAAGCTCGACAAGCATCAGTGAAATTCAAATTTTCTAAAACTCAGTGAGTGATAGTTTGCAAACATCTGATAATTCTATAATTCAGTCCAGTGGGGACCTATTCTAGCAAATGAGTTTTACGCAGCAGAAACACCTCAAAACAGACCAGGTCATGATCCTGACATTGACATACTTTTATAAGGAGAGCTGTAACTCTAAACTGAGTTGAGCATCACACATCTATCAAGATGTTTCTGGATCTCACTTGGCTTTCCTGGAGGATTCCTCACTTCCTGGCAACTCAACAAGAGTTAAAAAGCTTTTTCCTGTGTAATCAATAGCCTTTCAGAAGTCTGATGATTCCCTGTGCATAGCAGGAACACACTCATGTGTGAATAATTTCTTAAAAAGGAGATCCCTGGCTACTAAATATGAAGTTAAACCTTGGCTCCGAATTGTTACATTTGCAAGCAATAGTTTCATTTTACAGTATTGGGGGGTGGGTTCTTTCTTAGAAAGGAAAACCAAATTCTTTTAATATTTGAGAACTTCTTGGCATGTGATTATATAAATATGTTTTAATAGTCTTGTCCAAAATCCACAACAAGCATTGGGAAGATTTTTATGGTTGTTTTGAAGGGCTGTTTTTAACCTGGATTAGGGTTCTTGTTTTTTAACATTTGTAAAGATGTAAAAATACAGTTTAATCTCATTAAACATAGCTATTTTTTAATCAATGCTAGGCAGTTTATAAAAATGAAGAATGACTTAAAATTTAAAAACAATGATGATTCCATATTTAAAATCTTAAATTTAAAATCTACAAACCAATCTTCTTTATTTCTCAGAGTTGACGACTTTCATCCAGTGTCTCCTTCTGCTACTCTCATTCAATGAACTGAAAATGGGAAAACAATAGAAGGAATCAGGGACTGGGGAGGATCCAAAAGTTATGAGAAGCCATACCCACTGATATCATTTAGTTTTTCTGCTTTATACCTTAAATGTCTTAAAATACTGTTCCAGACTAGCAGGCTCGAAAGCCTGCAACTCTGATTGGCCCGTGAATAGCAAGATTGTGATTGGTCACCACAGACTGATCCGATTGGCTAGTAAATGGGCTGCCGCGATTGGGCCAGCCAAGAGCGGCAAACTCAAATCGCTTTCCTTGGCTGCCTAGCCGCAGCCAGCCCTATATAAGGGGCTGCTGCGGCTGGGATAGTTTGCTCAGATCTGAAGTCACTAATAAAGAGCTGTTATTATCTGAGTCTTGCCTCCGTTCTTGAACCATCCTCCCAGATCTAACACTGGCGACGAGGATGGGATGCGGAGGCAACGAAGTCTACTAGAACTGAGCTAGCTGAAGGAGCACGTGGCTGACAGAGCGCAACAACGGCGACATGGCCAGCAGCGCTATACCACCCGCCCCATTCGATCCAGCTAGCGAGGACTGGGACTCATATATGGACAGGTTTCAAATGTTCCTAGAGTCCAACAACCTTAAAGATGCCACGCCCAGCAAGAAATGAGCCATTTTTCTAACGCATTGTGGACCTGCCATTTTTAAGATGGCTAAAGCATTAGCGAAACCAGCTGAAGTTAAAATGATGGATTGGGACACCCTTGCTCCCATCCTGCACAACCATTACGCCCCAGCAGTACCAACTCTCATTCGCAGACACAAGTTCTATCAGAGGGACCAGTGTGAAGGTGAGAGCGTTGGGGATTTAGTGGCAGACCTGAGGAACCTGGGCGGTTTATGTGGCTTCGCCAATCTCGAAGAAGCCATGAGAGACCGAATCGTCCTTGGCCTTAGAGATCCAACTGTCCAGAGCAAGATCATGGCCAAGGGAGACATCTCGCTTGCAGATTCCATAGCAGATGCCACCGCAGCTGAAGCCACTCGTAAATCAGCAGCACAAATGCTCCGAATCAGCAGAATCAACCGCCAACCCACCAACAATGCTGGGAAACCTTCAGACAAGTACACACCGACCACCCATCATGAAGATGTCGAGTCATCCTCAGACAGCGAGGAGGAAGAAGTCCACAGACTCCGGTCAGAACGTGAGCAACGGGACCAGCGGGGTCGTAAATCCAACTACCAATGCACCGGATGCAGGGGAAACCATCCTCGATCCGAATGCAGATTCTTAAGACGCCATGTGTCGTTTTTGTGAAAAATGAGGGCATATTGCGAAAGTATGCAGAAACAAAAGAAATTCCAGCCCCAGACGGAGAGGGAGCAGCCCGAAAAGGAATGATGGCAACCCCACCACACAGAGGGACTACCCTAGCAACCAGTGGAACCAGTACAGCAGACCCTGAAGGTTTAATGGTACACCCAGACGAGAAGAGACTCATCAAACCATCTCCATCGGCCACGCTTCATCGCTAGATGCTAAAAAAATCCATGTAAAGGTCACCATCGAAAATAAACCTTGCATCATGGAAGTAGACTCTGGGTCCTCACTATCCACTCAAGCAACTCAAGCAAACACTCAAGCAAACACTCAAGCAACTGATTCCCAACATCCAACGCCAAGACCTCAGCAGTCAGAGACTCATACTGAAAGATTATCAAGGCAACCGGATTCCAGTCACAGGTACCAGCCATTTCCAGGTCTCTTTCAAAGGACATAATGCAATTCTACCACTCACCATTGTAGACAGAGACCAGCCATGTCTATTGGGTCTTCAGTGGTTCGCACCATTAGGAATTGGAATGGCTGGCATCCATCATACTGAAGACGATGACTGGGAGGCATCCCTCGTCCACGATTTCCAAGAAGTGTTCAGCGAAAATTTAGGCAAGTACAAGGGGTCCCCTATTTCATTTAATCTTCGCCCCGACATTGCGCCCATTCGCCTAAAGCCACGACAAGCTCCCTTTGCTCTCAAACCCAAAATTGATGAGCAACTGGACAAATTAATTGCACAAGGCGTGTTAGAGCCCATTGACCACGCCCGATGGGAGACACCAATTGTTACCCCCATAAAGCCTGATGGGTCCTTGAGAATCTGTGGTGACTACAAGGCCACCCTCAATCACGCACTGCAGCAGAGTGCCTATCCGGTACCAGTCGTTCAGCATCTCCTACATTCACTTGGGGGTGGCAGAATATTTGCAAAATTAGATCTGGCCCAAGCGTATCAACAGCTGCCAGTTGATTCCAAAACTGCAGAAGCCCAAACTATAGTCACACATCATGGTACATTCAAATGTAACAGGCTCCAGTTTGGAGTAAGCGTAGCCCCAGGCATCTTTCAAAGCCTGATGGAGAGACTATTACAAGGCATAAAAGGGGTCGTGCCCTATTTTGATGACGTACTAATAGCAGCCCCAACAAAAAGTCAATTAGAGAAACACCTCAGAACAGTCCTACAAAGGTTCAAAGATGCTGGCCTCAAGGTTAAGAAGGAAAAGTGCCAGTATGCACAGAAAGGGTGGAGTTTCTTGGCTACCTTCTTGACAAACAAGGAATCCACCCCACAGAAAAGGAATTGGCAGCTATCAAAAATGTCCCAAGACCCAAAAACAAAACTCACCTCCAAGCCTTCCTGGGACTTATTAACTTTTATAACATCTTCCTACCCCAGAAGGCGACTGTTGCTGAGCCCCTTCATAGACTACTCTATAAAAGGGCCTCCTGGATTTGGGGACGTCGGGAGGAACATGCCTTCCAGCAAGTAAAGGACCTCCTCACCTCTGATGCAGTGCTCATTCAATATAATGAGACACTCCCATTGACTGTTACTTGTGATGCCTCACCATTTGGGGTGGGGGCCATCCTGAGCCACATCCTACCAAATGGCTCAGAGGCACCAATTGCATTTTTTTCAAGAACTCTGTCAAAAACAGAAAGAAACTATAGCCACCTAGATAAGGAAGCCCTTGCTATTGTCTCTGAGATTAAAAGGTTTCATGAATATGTATATGGGAGACCATTTTCCATTATCACGGATCATAAGCCATTACTTGGCATTCTGGCGGGCAACAAACCTACCCCACACATTCTCTCCCCCAGAATGACGCGATGGTCGGAATTCCTAGCTGCCTACGACTATAAACTAAAATATCGCCCGGGGAAATCTATTCCTCACGCTGATGCCTTGAGCCGCTCGCCACTAACCAAGCCACAGGAAGACCCAGCTCCCACGCTCCCAGTATTACAAATCGAGACAATTCCCTCACCTCCACTAACGGCCCAGGACATCGCCTTCGAAACCAAAAGACACTCATGTTTGGCACGAGTTCTTGGCTGGGTGGAGAGGGGATGGCCAGAATACGAGCCCAAGGAAACCTTTAAACCATTCAAAAACAGACAGACAGAACTTTTCTCACAAAGAGGGTGCGTTTTATGGGGAGACTGAGTCATCATACAAACTAAACTACAAAAAAAAGTCCTGCAAATGCTACACGATGGACACCTGGGCATCGTGCATATGAAAGCGCTGGCAAGAAATTATGCCTGGTGGCCAGGTATGGACAAACAAATTGAAACCTGGGTCGCCTCTTGTAACAGATGCCAGGAAAACCACTCAGCCCCACCAAAAGCTCCACCAGCAGAATGGGAAACACACAGAGGTCCCTGGTCATGCATTCACATTGACTTTGCGGGACCTACTAGAGGCCACACTTTCCTAATAACTGTAGATGCGTATTCTAACTGGCTCGAAGTCAATAAAATGAAAGCAACCACTACAGAGGCAGTCATCAAGAAATTGAACAGACTCTTTGCCACACACAGCCTACCCGATGTCCTGGTTTCTGACAATGGGCCCCAATTTACTGCCTTAGCCTTTGAACAATACCTAGCTGAACGGGGCATCCAACACGCACTCACATCGCCGGCTCATCCAGCGGTGAATGGTAGGGCTGAACGAATGGCTCAGTTCACAAAGAAAACCCTACAGAAAATGGAACAAGGTAACATCCACAATAAAGTCACTAGAATGCTGCTTCTTCAACACATCACACCTAACAGCATGACTAACAAGAGCCCAGCTGAACTCCTGATGGCCAGGAAACTCAGATCGCCTCTAGACTGCTTGCACCCTGCCTACACCCCGGAAAAGCCCCTGGGTTCCAGCAGCATCGCGCTTTTAAGGTAGGAGACCTTGTATTTGCAAAAAAAATTTCTGGGGATCCCCTCTGGATTCCTGCTCAAGTCACGGGTCCCCACTCCTACCGTCTACTGACCACTGATGGCAGAGCGTGGAAATGCCATATTGACCAGCTACACTCCAGACTGACCACAACTTCCATCCCTGACCCCAGCCTCGACACCAGGGGGGGGAGGGGAAGCCGTGAGCCCGGAAATAGAACCAACACCTGTTTATTCAGAACTAACACCGAGATCACCACACCATAGCTTGCAATACTCACCAGCTGTAGTAGAACCTGGGCAGATGAACACTTCACCAAGAAGAAGCAGCCAAGCAGGTTCAGCAAGCCCGGGGAGCCATAGCGGAGCAACAAAGCGGGGGCATCAGAGGAGAGCCCCATGGCACCGGTTCACCATTCCTGCTAGATCTAGCAAACAGTCCATCTGAACCCGAATTTGAACATGGACAATTGGAATTGCATAAGTCGGGTAGACAGGTGCGAAGACCTGCCTACCTACGAGACTATATAACTCCACCCCTTAAAAGGAACCGAGAGGGGAGAGGTGTTCCGGACTAGCAGGCTCGAAAGCCAGCAACTCTGATTGGCCCGCGAATAGCAGATCGTGATTGGTCACCGCAGACTGATCCGATTGGCTAGTAAACGGGCTGCCGCGATTGGCCCTGCCAAGAGCGGCAAACTCAAATCGCTTTCATTGGCTGCCTAGAGGCAGCCAGCCCTATATAAGGGGTTGCTGCAGCTGGGATTCTTGCTCAGATCTGAAGTCACTAATAAAGAGCTGTTGTTGTCTGAGTCTTGCCTCCGTTCTTGAACCATCCTCCCAGATCTAACAAATACTATGAACCAGTGGTGGGATTCAATTTTTTTTTACTACCTGTTCTATGGGCTTGGCGTGGCTTGGTGGGATTGGCAGGGGAAGGATACTGCAAAATCTCCATTCCCTCCCCACTCCTGGAAGGTTACTGCAAAATCCCATTCCCTCCCCACCCCACTAACCTGCTTTCCAGCTCTGTTTTCCTGTACAGGGCAACAAAAGAAGACCCAGCCAATCAGCTGGGACTTGGGAGGCACAGAATAGATGGGGGCAGGGCCAGTCAGAGGTGGTTTTTGCCAGTTCTCTGAACTACTCAAAATTTCCACTACTGGTTCTCCAGAACTGGTCAGAACCTGCTGAATATCACCTCTGCTATGAACAGCATCCTCCAATGTCCCATTACAAATTAGTTTTGGAAGATTCTTTCCTTAAATGTACCATTTAACAATACTGTGAAAACTCCACTAGTTGTGTGAAACTCTTTTCACAAGTCTTTCAATCACGTAACAAAAAAGGGGGGCGGGCTTCCTTTTGATTCCTGATCAATTTTTTTTCCCTAAACGTATGACTTTTCCTTTATCCATCTGAGACATCTTACATAACATTAAATATAATAGGAAAGCATTTTTATATCAACACTGAAATCCTTCTGGACTGAACCATGTTCAGTAGCTATGATGAATATATTTATAAGCTCAAAAACACACTAAACTTCAGTAGAAGCTATTAACTACTCAAATAGAAGCTATTGATTACTCAAGAAAGATTACATAGAATTCATTACTGGCCCAAAATAAGTATAATCTTGTTTTCTCGTTAAAAAAAAAGTTTAATTCAGAAGAAAATAACATTTCCTTCCTTTCTTAAACAAAAATGGAGCAGTGAAGCTAGCAACATATGGGTATGTATACTTTCCTCCCATAAGGGCTAACAGAAACTTTGAACAAAGTCTTTAGATCAGGAGACTGACTTGAAGTGTTAAGAGCCCATCCTGCTATTCTTATCATATTTTGAGCTCCCAAGAGTTAGCTTGAAATATAATTATGCAACCCTCTTATGACTGGATACCAAACTTGGAAAATAGTGCAACTAATTTTGTTATTCAAAGAAGACAAAATTCCCAAGTTTAGAACATTACTTGGAAAAACTGGGTTTCCATCCTCTGAGCATAGTAGGAACAATATATTATAACCATCCAGGATAGAATAGAGTCCGTATAGGGTAACAGTTGACTGGTATCAACTGGAAGACCCAGGTTCTAGGCCACCTTAACTGCAAAGGTTTGCAAAGTAACTTTAGGCCTGTTGCTCTCTCTTTAGCCAGTTTACCTCACAGAGTTGTCGCTATATGGAAAAATAGGAAGAGAGAACAGTACTAATGCCACCTTGTGATTTTAAAGGAAAGGTAGGATATACATCTAAACACTGGTTGACTAACTTTGCACCCACTGAGTGCTTAGAATACCGAGCTTTCAAATGACACATTAGCGACTGAATACCATAGAGAGTTTTTAAGTGGAGACAGGACAAGTTAGACAAGTCTGTCATGCCTTAACTATCTTAAAAACCACCTGAATTTATGCCATTCTGTGACTGGTTCAGAATCTATACCAAATCAGAATACGTTCCTACTCCTAAGTTTTGTTTTTTGTTTTAAATGGGATATCTAATCATATATCTCCCAAATCATACATATTTTGTCATTCATAGTATTTCAAACATGGCAAAAAGTAAACAGTGGCAGGAAAATATTTAAAGAACTCCAAAGCATTGGATTTTTTTTAATTTTTTTAATTTTTTTGGTAGGTTGGATAGAATTTTCCCAGGCTAAAAATGCAACAGTATGGATCCAGCATAATCAAAACCATACTTTGTAAAGTACGGGAAAGCAGCAGAAGCTGTACTATGGAAAAGATACACACAGAAAATTAATCTTGAAGTCCTACAAAATGCTACCCGAGTCTCAAATTTATTTCAAGTACTCTAAATCAGAATAAATGAAATAATCAAATGATTTTGAAGGTCCAGTATTTTGTTACATTGGTAAAGTTTTATTTTATTAATCTTTTCTATATATATACTGTTTTTGCTTCTATATGATTCAAAAGTGTTGGGTGGGACTAAAAAGCATATAAGTATCACAATTAAATATTTAATATTTAATTGCATTGTAACAGATTGGCATTACTGTACTTTCTTAATCCCCATTTTAACAATAACAATAGGAAACATTTCCATTTTTTAAAAAAATAAAACTTTAGCAATAGGAATGTTTTATGTAAGCATCTATGAATGTATGTGTGCAAAAAAAAAAAATGAGTTAACTTAAAATAAAAGATGCTGCTTAGAATAATTGCAATTCCAAGGCCAACTTCCTAGGTATTCAGCATTGTTGATATGGAAATCACATCATTTCAGGAATCTGCAATCAGGTGTGTTCATCGCTGCTTGAAGCCACTTTATGTAGGACAGCCTATAACCAACTTCCTTTAAAGTCTTGAATCAATAAAATATTTAATAGCAGAAGTACAGTATTTCCTTGGAATATCAAATATATACATAAGGAGGAGAGTATGGCTATTTTACCTAAGATAGCTGAAGTTGGATTAACATTAGCTAGGTCTACTTATAACATACATTCCTCTCCATGAGAAACCTTAGTCAAGTTTTGTAACTGGAGCACATTGAACCACCAGGCTCCTTGGTGGATTAATCCAGGGGTGGGATTCAAATTGTTTAACAACCGGTTCTGTGAGCATGGCTTAGTTGGTGGGCATGGCTTGGTGGTCATGTGACTGGCTGGCCAACTCAACATCACTCACATTGAGGCACGCATCTCCTCGCCTGGCCTCTCATGACTGTGGGAATGCTGCAACAGTCGTAAGTGTGAAAAATGGTCATAAGTCACTTTTTTCAGTGCCATTGTAACTTTGAATGGTCACTCCACACAAGCAAAGTACCAGAAAAGGAGGGGAAAAGAACTCCAGAGAAGTTCCTGAGATAGGAAATCTAGTTCTGCCAAGAATGTAATAAGGGTTAATGGAGAGGCAGTTTCTGTAAGAAACACCAGAATGTTTCCTTCCTGCCTTCCTTACAGGATTATGCCAGTAATTTCTTCTAACATCCAGTTCTCTGAACTGCTTAGAATGTTAACAACAGGTTCTAGCGAACAGGTACAAACCTGAAAAATCCCTCCCCTGGATTAATCCCATGGTATTTCCCTTTGAAGGTCCAATTTTCCAAATCTTATGCTTTTGCATGTCTGCCACAGGATAAAGTCAGGCACCAGTGTCATGGGACTCTTCAGAACAGGAGCAGCTGAATTTACTTGGAGGTTCTTCATAAACTGTATGGAAGTTCTGGATATAGTGACATTGCACCACTGATATATTTCTTCCTGTTAGCAATATTTATGGTGCACCAGGCTGTATGGATTTGAGGTATTGATCTGGGCAAATGCAACATTGGTTGCCTTGTAGTATCAGATCTGCAGGAGTTATACATCATATTCCTGGAATTATATAAAGTATGAGTAGACAAGTTCAAACAAAGGACTTCCAGTTACACTGTAAACCCCAAAATACTGGCTAGTACCTAGAAAAGATTAACAAGACCAGAAAATTAATATGTAAAAGGTAGGGGGAGGCTATCTACCTATCTATCAAAGCGTTGATAGTACATTTATTGGATATGGGGCATGATTTGCACCTCTGATCAGAAGGCTTGTGCAAAATGAATACAGTAATGATGCCTTTGGTGATGAGCTGATCTGGTCCTGTGACATTTGGATTAATGTGCTGGCTATCAAATTGCAGTAAGAAGAATGATAAGAAAAAGAATCTACCCTAAAGAAGATGCTAAACTGGGCATGGGTGTGACCAGTGTGTGACTCATCTGGCCCACAGGCTGCAAGTTTGACCACCCTGACATAGACCATTTCTCATGCCAAAATGAAAACTTTCTGAATGAAAGTTACTAATTTTCATGTATAGCTCCTGTTTAGATTATCCCCTTACCCTATTTATCTCATGCATTTTTTTGTTCTATCAATGTATAAAATACAAAAAATATAAAAAATAAGAAATTAAGGGAAGGAAAAAGAGAGGGGAAAAGAAAATATGAGGTACAAGAGAAGAAAAAATGTGTTGACTTCCAAATACCCTTACTCTGGTAAACATGGGTGCTAGGAAAATGAAATTACAAGTTCAACTATGCTTAACTATATAGATTCTATTGTAAATACTATATTATTATCATGATGTCTATTTTTTAAAAAAACACATTTCATTATATCATATTTTAACTTTCAGGAAAAAGAAAAACTTACGCTAAATAATCTATAAACATGTTCAGCTAAAACAATACAAATGTTGTAGATCAGGGTAACTATACATTTTCTGTCCATGCAACTGTCCTCTCTCAAAACCATCCACTTCAAAAGTTCCCAACCACATCTGAAAAACCCTTTTGTTTACAATACTTGCAGCCCAGTTGAATTCCACATGAGAATTAAGCAACCTCTTCTAATCAGGCATTCCTGGCTAAGATTAAAGATGCACTAGATACAGATGATTGAAATTGACTAGTATTCCAGGAATGAATTGTTAACCCTCTCGGGTTTAATTAGATAAATGGCTAGGAACAATCCTGTAGATAGGGACCGGTATAATTTCTGAGCTGAATCATTGTGCCTTTTGCAGAGGAAGTATCAAAGTGGGTGGTAATGGGAAAGTTCTAGAATCTCCCACATTACCCAGCAATGGGGCCTCTTGATGGACGCACACTGACTGTGTTCACATAAAACACTAAAAAATTTTGAAACCATGATTTGTTGAACAAGAAGGAGGCAGTGGCAAGCCAGCTCTGTATAGTTGCTTAGGAAAATCAAGCAAACAAACCATAGGTACATTCTTGTAATCATTAAGTGTAAAAGTTGACTCAAAATAGTATTTACCACTGGTCAGGGACACCTTATCTTAGCTTGGTGTAGAAAAAGCATGTAGAGTGTTTTTTTAATCACTGTCCTTCAGGTGGAAATAGGATCTTTCATCCCAAACAGAAAGATAGGCAAATGTTTATAATCATATAGCAGGAAAGGCTCCAAACTGACTGAAGCCCTCTCTTTTGCATGCTTCTATTCATTTTATAGAATTTATAAACCATATGATCCAAAACTAACACTAGGAACAAAGGAAGAGAAATGGCTTGTGGGGTGTACATATATACATACATATATATTTTAAATCAAACTAACAGATGAAGCCAAGGTTTTTCACTAATTCTAAAAACATTTGCCTTATACAGTTGGCCATATCCCAATCTTTCACTTGCTTTCTGAACACCATCTTGAAAGAATAGGGATGCATCAAAAAGAGTTGGCAGCAAATCTAAGGAGGTTTATGAGATGCAGCTGGATCCATATCATAATCTACCTTCAGTTCTCAGGACATATGCACATGTTTATGGGTAGGTCTTCTGTAAATGGCAGCTTTTGCCTCCCCAATACATGTAAGTAGGAGCTAGGAAAAGAATTAAATTCCTTCTATCTATGGGCTAGAGCTGTGGTCATCCTGAATGTAATCTTCTGATTTCTGCTGAAGCAGGAATGGAAACGCATGCTACAAACTCATGTTTGCTGTGCTGTTGGAATAGCTAAGTGTAGACTGAAAACAGAATGATCTGGACAGCCCACACACTCAGAGAGAGGAAGAAATAGTCCCCAAATTAAATCTATTGTGGTATGTTATGTTCCCTTTGGGATCATTCTGTTTATCCTATGACTGAGTCAAGTTCTAAATGACAAACATCTATTGTCATTAAACAATGTTCACTTATAAGACGTTTGTGCAAAATGGTTATTGCAAGCAGCAGTTTCCTCTCTGCTGATCCTATTCTGCATGAGTATTTAGGCAGATACCTTCATCCTAGACACCTACCGATTGTAAATCTGGACTAATCAACAATTATAATTAAAAAGCAGATTAAATGAAAATCCTGATCCGTATTCCTAACTCTTCCCCTTTAGTTTAAGGACTTTATAAGGCAGGGGTGTCAAACTCAAGGCCCGGGGGCCAGGTCCGGCCCACAGGGTGCTTAGATCTGGCCCATGGGGCTGCCCTGAAAACAGCAAAGGACCAGCCTGCGGTACCTCTACCAGCGGAAATGGCAGTAAGCAGAAGGTTGCAGGAGGCTGTTGCAGCCAAAACGGAGCTCAGGAGCCCATTTTCGCTCACTTTGTGCCCCTGACACAAGTGACTCAAGTTGGCCACACCCACCTGTCCCCCTAAGGTCAAACACAACCCTGATGCAGCCCTCAATGAAATTGAGTTTGATACCCCTGTTATAAGGTATCCAAATAATAACTAGAAAAATTTAATCAAACTGTTTGTTGACAAAATAATGTATGGCAGGTTTTTATATTTCAGAAATTAATATACTTTGTTTCTGAAATAAGAGTTTCCTTAATTTGGAAGAGTGACATAAGAAGTCTGTGATGGGGGGAAAAGATATCTATCCTGCATCTTAAAGATGGCAATATACTTGATGCTTGATAGATCTTGAAAGATTCTCCTATAGGTCTTTCAAAGTTGTATATGTCAATATTTATGAACTAGCAGACGGGTAGAGTGTACAGCCATGTTACATAATTTCTTTCAACTTTTGATAGGATTGAGAAGAATAAAAATTATGTGATATTCAGTCAATGGGCTGAAATCTCTTTAAAATGTTTGGAAGAGTACTGTAGGGTTAATCCAGTTTGTGCCAGCCTATTGTCATTTTCGATACTCACTATAAGAACAGATATGGCTTTTATATATCTCCATGTTCAACTACAACTCTTTTCCAATGTTCTGGATTATACTGGCCCTCATTTCCTGAGATTTTAGCCCAGTGCAGATGGAAGATGGAATATTCACTGAATATATAGAACAGTTGCAATGATTGGATGTTCTGAGAAATGAGGCTGCCTGACAAAAACAAGGATGCTTTCATGCATGACAGTTTAAAATATTGTTAACTGAATTAAATGCTGGATAAAGCAGCTGCACTATAAAAAAAATTGCTCCGAAGTTTTTGATGTTATTACTTTAGGCCACTGAAAAGTGAATGATGATAATAACTCCAGAAGGAATTTTTAGAAAGGGAAAGAAAAGTGCATTTAAAAACAAGCTTTGCTTGTTATCTGCTACGAACTACTGTACTGCCAAGCAAGAGCAATGTGGAAAAATTAATTGTTAGTGATGCAAAGTATTAGAATTGCAAACATGATAGAAAAACAAATTGCTTTGCTTACTTCCGTTTTTTTCAATGAGGCACGATTAGCTGCATTCCTTTTAATTATTATTATTATTATTAAAATATTTTTATTGAACAAAAAAGAAGAAAAACATTTAAAAACAGTGAATGTGGTGTAATCGTCCTGACACACCAAGTTGTGTTACATAACTAATTCATATCATGAATACTACATACTTATATACTATATACATAATATATAATACATACATTAACATTAGTCATTTTTAATAATCCTGATCTATCATTTTAAACATCCTTATCTTATTTTCATTTACCTTTTGCATCTTTCCTTTTTTCCAACCATGGTAAAACTTTTCCCATACTTTATAGAATTTACATTCGTCTTTATTTTTTAATTCTTGCATCAATTTGTCCATTTCTGTGCATATCCATATTTTTTTAATGAGTTCTTTTTCATGTGGAATTTCTTTACAGTTCCATTTTTGGGGCATAAACTAATCTTGCAGCTGTAATTGCATGTATTATTAAATATATTATATCTTTGTTGTATCTCTCTACATTGATTCCCAATAAAAAAAATTCCGGTTTATATTCAATTTTAGTTTCACATGTTTTTTCTAACCAACACTGGATTGTTATGCCAAAAATTCTGGGCTTTCCTACAAGTCAACCATACATGATAATATGATCCATTTTCTTTAGTGCATTTCCAACAAATAGAGGATAAATTTGACTACATTTTAGCCAATTTTGTTGGGGAAATATGCCATCTATAAAATGTTTTGTATAAATTTTCTTTATATGATGTGGCCAATGTTATTTTTTTTGTTTCGTTCCCATAAAATTTGCCATTTGTCCAAATTTATGCTATGCCCAATACCTTTCATCCATGCCAACATTGTTTCTTTTACTTGATTAGCTGCATTCCTGATCACCATTAGAAAGTAACATTGAGTTACCATTTCAGTTTCATTGTACACATATTGTGCATTGACAATAAATGTTTTATTTGATATGATTAATATAGCAAGCGAAGGGGATAGATAGATAGATAGAAGATAGATAGATAGATAACTAGATAGATAGATATAAATAGATGATAGATAGGAGAGAGAGGGAGAGAGAGAGAAAGAGAGAGAGAGAATATAGATAATAATAATAAAAAAAAAAACACCACCAAGCACATATGGGAAAAGGGGAGTGGAATAAAGTATTTTAAAACTGCAAATTTCTACAGAGCTTAGGATATGGATTACAAACTCCCACTATTAAAGAAACTTCATTTTTTCCCAATTGTTTAAAACATTCTGATATTTACAGCATGGAAGATATGTTTGATGTATCTTGAGAAATTTCAAAGACAGAAGTTACTGAATAAGATTTTCAGGGATATGTGTGTTTTTTTTCTCATTGCAAGAAGAATAATAAAAACTTCATAGATTTCGTAAACTTCAGCCAAAACTTCATGAATACCAGCCACGTTTCAGCACTTAGTCTGAAAGGCTCAGGGCTATCTTGATCAGTCATGGGATCCAGGTTTTGCTGACAAATTAGTTAAGTTGTCATAGTGAATTTTCACAAGCCACTTCCATACTGTTGCCACAGAAAAATAGATGTAATCCCCGAGTATCACAACTGACCTAAGCTACATTTTGCACTTTGATCTGGTAAAATTCCCAGTGAAGAATGAAACAAGTTATTCAGTTCTGCATGGGCAATTGTCTGTATTAATGCCCAATTCAGTTCCTACATGCTACTATTGGAAGATGTAGAAATCTGTGCCAAATGAAGACTCTCTGTGCAAATATAGCAAGCTAATTTTGCAACAGCTCAACCAAGTGTCTGGAGGAGCAGAGAAAGGGGAGGGGTGTTTCTCCAATACCACCAAACATGCAACCCCAAATCTGAGCTCATGACAGGTGCAAGTCGTTAGGTTTTCAGCAGCAATTAAACTGCATCTGTTCATTTGTGCCTGGAATACAACTGGATGCTCTGGAAGGTGCAAACTGGACCGTCTAAATGGCATGTCCCCCCCTTTTTTTAAAAATGAAAGTGGATCCAAGGAAATATATATACAAAATGGGCATTTGGAATCTCTACCCAGAAATTTAACAGGATCAGGTGCATTCTGTGCATTATTTTCACTGTAGCCTTGACACAAAACTCTTGCTTGACACATTTTCAGTGCCTAGATGAATCCCATTGTTGGGCTGTACAAATGAATATTTTCTTTTTGACTCCTGGCAATTGCCTGGATTTGTCCCTACAGTTTTCTTGGCAAGATTTTTGGAAATGGCTTGCCATTACCTGCTTCCCAGTGCCTCATGGTCACCCAGCTGGTTTTATGCCTAAGGTGGACTAGAACTCACAATTTCCCAGTTTCTAGGCTGGTGTCAGCTGGTGCTCCATTCAAAATCCAAGAAAGAAATACTTAGACTCCATTAGAGAAAAGATATCTTTTACTGGAAATCAAGTGGTAGCAACAAAAGAATTCTGAATCTGAGAAAATGGGCGTAAATCACATATACAAAGTAATGGCAACGTTCCCACCCCCCATAGTTCAATCGGCTCATCCAATTAAAAGTTGTGTATATCATCATGTGGGCATCTCCAGGTGGTGATGAGGCCTCTGTCCGTTGACCTTGACACAGTTTGATAAAGGGTGGCAGCTGCGCATAGCATGGGATTGAAACCTAAGCAAGAATGTACCCCCCCCCCAGTTTATACAGTTCTGGTTTGTAACACCTCCAGCTCACTTCCCATAACCATTCCCCCTCCTCCCCACTCCTCTGCTTTAAGCGCCATTTTGCGAGGCTTTGCTGGGGTTTTTTTCAGGTTTTCTTTCTCCTCCTAGCACCCCCTTTGGCTCTAGCTTGGCACGGCAGTCTGCAGCCCGGTGACCTTCCTTCCCACATCGGAAGCATGCAGTGGTCACTCCTGGAGGAGGCTTTTCCTCAGGATCCTTCCAGATGACTCCCAAGGACCATTTGGGTTTTACAGCTGGTTTTTCACCAAGACTTAATTCTGCTAACAAGTCGGCTGCCCCTGCTGCCTCTAACAGCAAGGAATCTTGTCCTCCAGTCACTCCCAGGTCTTCTTGGTCACTGGCTGGATTTGACATTGTGTTCAGACCCCCTTGGAAGAAAATTTATTAATTCTCCAGGTGGGCTGGTAATGTGGAGGTTCAGAATAATGCCTTAACCACTTCTCCAAATTGGCTCTTATTACTATCACCAAATCTAAGAGGCACAACTCCAGTTAAGTCTCCATTGACTACAATAGTAGTAACTTGTATGGATTTATTCATCCTCATCCTCATCCTCACTGTTTGAGCAAGCCGATAATTCAGGAATTCAATTTTCAGATCTCTACATGATTCATTTTATCTAATGGTATTTGGTTCCTGGAAAGCAGGCTTTGAGCTATCCTGCCAACAGTTTTGCCATTTACTTTTCCACCCCAGTATGCACTCTCTCTGTGTGTGTGTGTGTGTGTGTGTGTGTGTGTGTGCGTGCATGTGGTCAAATCCATTACTTAAGTTTTAGCGATAAACACCTGGACTCTATCAAAAACAAAGAGCCTTATTCTGTATGTGCAGCTTGCCTGGTGAACACACAAAAGAAGAAAAAAAAGGAACTGCCTAATCCAGAACTTGACCAGGGATGTGTGTTTTTTTTATGATGTGGCAGCATAACAGAGATCAAAGGCCAAAATCAAATAAATGACAACTGGGTACCAACAAAGAAAATCTGTTTAAGCCTTAAAGTAATCAGAAACAAAGACCCAAGACTGCCGAAACTTCTCTGTGTGTTTCCTCCCCCCTCTTCGTTAATAACTAAATAGCCACGAAGAATTGCTAACGTAGCCTTTAATAACTTGCAAATAGCTGTAATAACTTGCAAGATTTTTTTCCAAGACATGAACATACCCTAAAGGAATGATCATCAATCATTTCAATTTTAACACACTGCTGTGTCCAACACATCTTTAAAGCTGCACGTGCCTTTCCAACACACAAGCACACATACACATATACATCCCATAGAGAGAAAAAAAGTACCTGATGGAATTTGCCAGCTCAGGTTTAATCGTTTATTGAACCCGATTCCTTATCTGAAACATCTCTCAAGAAACTGGAACAATCTGTCTGGCATCTGTTGATTGGCAGAGCAAATTTTTCCAGGTGGTACAACTAGACGCCGAGAATTACATGCCAACCCTATTTTGTCAGGGATTTTGATCAAAGGAGAGAACCCCATATGACTAATGTTCAATGTCATGTTTTTAGTACCTGCAACATATCTACATAAACAGCTTTCAATAACTACTGGTAGTGAAAAATGTTCCGAATAAAGATACAAGTGAGAGAATTGAGCGGGCAAGCCGAACCCTGCAGGCAAAAAAGAAGAAGAAAAAGAAAAAAAGGAAGGGGAAATCCATCTGTACTTTATTTGTCAGTGCTTTACAATCGGAGTTAAAGATTATGCTTCCTGAAACCAGTGAATACAAATAACTTTCAGGCTACAGAAGATCCTTGGGATAGTAGAATCTAGTGGAGAGTCACAAACTGATTTTCCACAATTAGAACAGCTGACAAAGTATTGCAATACATTTTATACAGTATTATGGAAACATAAATCTCAATAATAGCAAGGTTGCAGGTATAAAATAGAATCCGGGCTGACAGAAGGAATCCTTGCTGAAGATAACACCTCTTCCTAATTAAACATACAACAAATCCATATTGAGTAATCGAAAACCAATTGCTTCAAATGTTGCAATAAAATAACCCACCAATGGACTCATCGAGAGAAATGTTTCTGATGCATAATATTAAGCTTAAAATCGTAAAAGCCAGACCTAAAGTCCTTTTGAAACCTATGTGTTCTGATCAATAAGAGAAATTTTTGGAGAACAATGCATTGGATAGAAAAAAAAATTCTCTGTCCAAATTTCAAATCTCTATTTTAATTATGGTGGTAAGACACCTGATCCTCTATTCCAGGGGTGTCAAACTCAAGGCCCGCGGGCTGCATCCAGCCCACAATGTGACTAGATCTGGCTCGCAGGGCTGCCCTTGAGACAATGAAGGATCAGCCCCCAGTGCCTCAGCCCTGGCCGAGGCCTGCCAGGTGTTAATCTATAACTTGATAGCCATCATCCAGGCTGGAACATAATCAGCCTTAGAAGGAAAGAAATAGATGGGAATGAGAAGGAGAAAAGAAGAGAGTGGAGGGAGGGAGATGGGAAAGAGAAGGAGGGAGGCAGGAAAGCTGGCCACACCCACCCTGGCCACATTCACTCCAGCCACGCCCTTCCCCCAGCTCCCGAGGTCAACCACAACTCTGATGCGGCCCTCAATGAAATCGAGTTTGACACCCCTGCTCTATTCAAATGTCATCTTGCATTGCTTACTTGCTTGCTTTTTGGCTACAAATGTCAATTTTCATCAGCAAAAAGGACCAATTTTCCATTTGTAAAATCAGTATTATGATTTTCTGTTTAAATATCTAATGTCTATTAGTGAATTTGGGAGACTAATTTGCAGCTGTTTCTTATTCTACTCAGTTTAAAACAAAAACAAAAACAAGAAGATTCCATAATGTTTTGTTGCAAGCTATAAACATTTGCAAATTAATATATTGGAGAATGAGTTGGGCTAATCATAATCACAAACTATGCCGGGTAAGAGACTGATGTTTGTCAGATGTGATTGAAAGGCAGTAACACAATCATTCTGGCAGTGTTCACTATCTTAAGTACTTTGTGATTAATTTATAACTTGATAAGCTTTTCTAATTCTTTTCTGTTATCCTATGAAAAATGAAGGAGTGAATACAGGCCAATAATTTACTTAGGGGAGAGGAATCTCCCAATAATTTGATATTTATACGTTTATGTTATCTTACTCTGAAATTTTACAGTATATGAGGTGAGAGATTACAAAATTCACAAAATAAAATTCAGTTAGCAAGATACCTATACTTTTTCTTTGTTTTCTTGTGCTATAATGATTGAAGGCATCTCTAGCCTTTCTACCAAGAGATTACAGGCCTCTAAATCTTATATTTGATTATTTATTTCTCTAAAGAAGTACACATTTATATGCCCCCCCTCCCCCATTCCCAAAACAGCCTGGACAAATATTATTTTTGAATAAAAAGTCATTTAAATCAAACCTTGGAATCAAACCAATTGGACAAGCAACTCTGATCAAATCCATAATTTTATGCACTCAATTTGATTTACCAACATCTAAGTGAATCAAGAATTCAGATCAGACTGGATGCACTTTCGCAACAATTAGGCATGTGCATGAGGAGCTGAATATGTTTAACTACAATAAACAGGCAAGCACATCGGCAGATCAGAGGAACAACATGTACTACACTAGCATTTTGAACCCTGCCAGACGTTCCAGAATTTGTTTTGACCAAAACCAAGAATATTTAAGTGATGCCAAGTTTTTGTCTGGCAAGACCCTGACCTGTCCAGACTCCTGCAGCTACATTTCTGAATTTTGGTTTGTGCTGTCTGCAGAAGAAAGCAATGTTCTAATTCCATACACATAGCATAAAAATATCTATACCGTGTGTGTGTGTGTGTGTGTGTGTGTGTGTGTGAACCAGAGGTGGTATTCAGCAGTTTCTGACCAGTTCTGGAGAACCAGTAGTGGAAATTTGGAGTAGTTCAGAATACCACCTCTGACAGGCCCCGCTCCCATCTATTCTTTGCCTCCTGAGTCCCAGCTGATTGACTGGGTCTTCTTCTGTTGCCCTGCACAGGAGAACAGAGCTGGAAAGCAGGTTAGTGAGTTGGGGAGGGAATGGGATTTTGCAGTAACCTTCCTCCAGGAGTGGGGACAGAATGGAGATTTTACAGTATCCTTCTCCTGCCATGACCACCAAGCCACACGCACAGCACTGGTAGTAAAAAAAATTGAATCCCACCCTGGTGTGTACACAGCAATGGTGTTGAAGAAAGAGACCTAAAACAAGATGGATAGATGACATCAATAAGTATTGCGAGTGCAATTGGTTAAAAAAAAAAAAAGCTCAGAAGGGCAGAAGTGGTATTCAGCAGGTTCTGACCAGTTCTGGAGAACTGGTAGCGGAAATTTTGAGTAGTCCAGAGAACCGGCAAATACCCCCTATGACTGGAGATTTTACAATATCCTTCCCCTGCCACGCCCACCAAGCCACGCCCACAGAACCGGTAGTAAAAAATGTTGAATCCCACCACTACAGGAGGTATTGGTATATATGTATATATTGGAAATATTTATATAGAAATCTAGAGCAGAAAAGAAGTAATAATGGTGTAACCATTCTGGATGGTCTAAGCATGAAACAGAGTGTTACACCTTGAAACCAGGCTAATTCAAGTTTGAGACTGTTCCAATAATTGAAACATCAATTCTGAACATGAAAAAAAAATTGGGCTTGAAGCATATGTTTCCAATTTAAATCAGTTTTAAATTTGAAATATTTTACATAGAGAAAATTATGTTTGTAATGGCGGCTCTAGATCTCATAAAAAATTAAAGTTACTGATTTAGACATTAAATCATGGGGCCAACGCTAATGAACATACACAAAAGCAATCTTAAAATCATTTTTAAAATGTAGACATAATGGCACTCCATTTAGAAGGAAAGGATTAAGCAGATCTCAGTAATATTATTACATAGGATAAATCAGTTCAATAGAAACAATAACAATAGTGCTTAACAGTGTAGATCAGCTTGCTAACAACAATATAAATCATTTCCACTGGCACACAATGGCCCAAATAAAAATGTAATGTCTTGATAAGCTTGCACAAATGGGTGGCTCAGCAAATTAGAACATTGTTACTCAGGATGCTGTTGCAGCCAAGTTTGCTATGAGGCTCTAGTTAATTTCTCTTCCACCCGTACCTCATGCCAGTAAAGGATTATCACAAAGCAATTTGTTTCAGATTTGGTCTGATCCGTTTCTGCTGAGAACTTCAGAGACCACCCCAACTTTATGAAGGAAATAAAGCTGTCTGATGATGGAAAAGCTGTTGATTATTTTTCTACAGTTGCTTGTCCGGGAGAACTATTCAACTGTTCAGCCCGTTTTGTAATTTAAAGTATCTTAGACAGATTTTGTAAGTCACATGTATTTCAATCTGGCAAGCTAAAATGAAAAGCAATTATAAGTACTAATTTCATTTATCCAACAGTTAATTAAAGACAATTTTTAAATTTGGTATTGTGTACCAAGAAATCAACTTAGCTGTGGAATGTGCTATGAAATATTTGTCTTCTAAAATGGGAAAACAATCCATTTGGCTTTAGATTTCCACTTATAATTCTTAAAATGATTTAGTGCAGTGTTTTTCAAACTTGGTCCCATTAAGATGTTTGGATAACCCTGTTGGCTGGGGAATTCTGGGATCTGAAGTCCACACATCTTAAAGTGGCCATGTTTGAAAAAACACAGGTATGGAGCAACTTGATAGGGTATGATGGGAGTTATAACCCCACACATCCAGAGGTGAGTGGATTAGAGAGGACAATTTGAGAATGAAGGAGAAGCTTGCTAAAAAAAAAGCATAATATAAAATGCTGAATGAATATTGATGAAAGGACTTTGTGTAGACAAATGAAGAAAGGGAAGATGCTAAAGAGCTGTGAGTACTAATTGGGTAATCTAAACCCTAAATTTGGATATTTTCAATGATGCCATAGTAATAGTCATCCCACAAAACAACAGCATTGTGATAAGGTATGATTTGTTGTTATGTTGTTGTTAAGGGGGGTAGAGAGAGACATACATACAGACAGACAGACAGACAGACTTCAACACACTACACCAATCTGGTTCTCAGGGCATGATGAAAATGAGATGGAGTTGCCTTGGAAATATCTCAGAGACTTAAAAATAATCTAGGTGAGTTTTGATTAGCTCATCAGATTCAAGATGTAGGGTAAGAAGGTGATGTTTCTCTAAAACATAAAATGAAGTACAGTGAAAGACAAATCAAAACATTTAGCTTAAAACTATAAAATAGAAATAATAAGCATTATTGATAAATGTAACATTCAACTTAAATGTCAATGGTTACATAGTTATAATTGCTGCCAGCAAATTTTATTCACAAATACTTACATGTACACACACAAAGTGTAAAGCGCAAGAAATCAGGAGTCCAGGCAATTTAAATGAATGTATAGGTTTATGCTAAAGCTCTCCACAAGAAACTAAACTCCTATTGGTTAAAACAAACTGGTGGTAAATAACAGTCAACATAATTCAAGATGCACTGGACTTAAGTTTTTTGTGGGCACGGAGGGACTCGAGATAGATGATGCATTTGACCCCTTCCTCAGCCTCAACCTGGTCACCTCTTACACAAAGCAATATAATTAGATTTAGTTTTTCTTTGCTCTAATGGTTTTCAGGTGCACCAAATAGAAAGTCCCTATGTCCCAGTGTATCCAACCTCCAGTAGGTGATTATAACGAAGTAAAAAGAGAGAGGAAAGCTTCTTTCAAAAGACAGTTTGACATAGTGGTAAAGGCACCAGGCTAAAAACAGAAGACTGAGTCCAATCCTGCCTTGGACATGAAAATGCTGCCAAGAAAATTGTATTTATCCATGCTCTCTCCAGGAGTCAACAGTGTCTCAGAGGCACCTCTTTAAAACAAGAAAATGCTTCTTTCGTGTAGAAAACTATACGTGCATGTCCCTGTTGTTTTCTAGACAATATTTTGGGGAATGGATTGTTATTACTTTCTATTTATTTAAGTTCTCTGTCTAGCCTTGTGACCAAGAATTCCTGTTAGTCCCTCCTCTAAGTACAAATCAGGCCCAACATTGGATGATTTCAGTTGGCTCAATTTATTAATTACAACGACAGCACATGGTTTCACAGCAAAACCAGTATCATCCTCTATCAGCTCAATGGTGGAGAAACAGTGAGGCATGGAGGAAGGAAAAACATAGCTCCCTTGAACATCTTCTGTAGAAAACATTTGCTTGTTGTGACTAAGGTACAGGTTGCACTAATGGTAAATTAATAATAAACACCCAAATTAAATTATTGCAGCATTTTTTTTTGTTTCATAAGAAATTAGAATGTTAAAGATTCCACAAATATAAGACTACCAGAAGATAGAAATAAGTGAAATAGACTGAACTATAACTAATTGGAAATGAAAACAAATTGATTTGCTCTCAATGCAGCCTCTATGGAAGGGCAGAGAGTAATTATTAGCTCTGGGATCTCCTCAAGTTCTACTCCCTTTTCCTAATCTTGTTCTTGGCTTCTTTTTATATTTTCCTTTCTTTCAGAAAACATTTTAAATGATTGCCATGTAAAGGACTAACTCAGCAGTTGGAAGCTAATTATGGAAAGCAATTGGAAGGTTTCTTTAACCAGTTGCTGCATAAATTCTTTTCTCCAGCGACTTTAGGAAAGCCTTCTGCTACTGTGGATATAATTCAGAGAAAAATCAGAAATACAGCCTAAATATAGACTAGCTGGCCAGCTAGCAAAGCATGGTGAATACAATAGACTTCACATTCCTCTAGTTTCTCTTTTTTTGGCCTTTTCCATAATAAAACCTTCAAGGGAAAGCTAAAGCAAAAACAGGCCAGCTATGATGGAAAACATTGTTGTTGGGTTTTTTTTTAAAGATTAATAAGCTGTTGGGTTAGATGCTATAAATACACCCAAACAGTTCTTTCCAACTAGAGGGCCCAGTTCAGAAGTAGATCACTCCGACTCCATGTCTGAAGCTAGACTAAGCATTGGAAATAGTTATTCTTCTGCATCCGATTTGCAGGAAAGACACAACTTTGCTTATAGTCGCTGAATCAATAACGTGTGATTTTCATCTTGGGATTTATTCATTCTGCCAGGTGACCTCTTTGCAAATGCGAGTTACCAATTGTTTTTGATGGAGGCAGTGATGATACTGCCCTGTATTTACTCCTGTCCTGTCACACCATAAAAAAGCGTTCCAAGCACATTTTCCTGCCCTTCAAAATATTGTTTCAAAGTATTGTTTCCTGCTTTCAGTGCCTCAGACATTGCTGTCTGCTTTGCCTATGGCACATTATTTTTTTTTTCTAGGCCAATCTGATTGGCTGCTTTGTAGAGAAAGGAACAGCCCCTCCTCCCTCAACTGAGATGGTGGTTGCCATGGTTTTCAGTATTTTCTAGAGCTATCATTAAGATAGTTATGCAATAGTAATTATGAGATTTGTCTAGGATATAGAACAATGCTGGTTGGAAACCTAGCAAAACCGTTTTTGTTTAATTACTGTTTTTCTTTCCCGGAGCTGCCTCCTTTTCCACTCTTTTCAAAGTTAAGTTGAGAAATTTATTTCATCATTCCTCTAATTGCTTTACAGCAAATGACTGGAAAAATGATGAAATGGTTTACTACTGTAGTTACTTTAAAAAAAACCACCCAGAACAGTGAAAAAAATAGCTTGAGAAACAAAACTTGTATTTTAAAAAATCTCCTAGCTTTAAATGAATATTAAATTATAAGTCTCTCTCTCCCTCTTCCCCCCCCCCTCCTTCCCTCTCCCTCTCTCTCTTTCTGCCAGTTTTGTATAATGGTAAGGTACCAGAGTAGAAACTTGGAGAGCTTGAGTTCCTTAACTAGTCACTTTTCTCAGCCCCAGAAATGAGGCAATGGCAAATCACTTCTGAAAAACCTTGTCAAGATAATTGCAGGAACTTGTCCAGGCTGTGTCCAAGAATCAGGCATAATTGAATAGAAGAAGAAAAATTTTCAAGTAGAAAAATAGTTAAATTTATCCCATAATGGGCTTAGCCTTTTAATATTAATTCCTACGTGGTTCCATGGTATTGACAATTGAGTAATTAATTGATTCTGTCTATTCAGCTTTTTAACTGGTATTATTCTAAGCTTTAATGGTTTTTTCATGTTACAGTAAGCCTTAAAGAGACAGTCAATCATATTATCCAACTCAGGAAGATCCCAAATGTTTGAAAAAAGTCCAAGTTTGTGTTGGTTTCAGAAGAAAATTATTGCTTTGGGGACTGCATTGTGGATAACAGAGAAAGCCAAAAAATATAATCACAAGTTGCAATCTCGTGATGTCTTACTTAATAACCAAATGGGAATTGACATCATAAATCTGTTGCATCCACATGTCTTTTTGTTCAGTGCTAAGGGATGGACTTGCTGCTCCCAGCTCTAATTGCTAAGTGAAGACTACAATTATCCTAATAGTTGAAACTGCAAATGATCTGCAAGCTCTAGTAATGAAAGTCAAAGAGCAAAGTGAAAAAATGGGGGTACAGTTAAGTTGAAGAAGACCAAACTAATAACAGAGTTACCAGCTTTAGAATTGGCAGTGAAGATACTGAAGATACCGAAGTGATACTGGTAGATACCTTTTGTCTTTTAGGATGACTATCTACATCCTTTTAGGGTGAGTATCATCAGTGAAGTAACAGAAAGAACTATACCACAGACTAGCACTTGGAAGAGGAGCCATGAAGACGCTGGAAAAGGTATTCAGATCCCCATTTTTACTTATACCCATGGAATTCAGAATTGTAGATGTGAAATAGGACTTTGAAGAAGCAGGATAGAAGGACTAGTGATGTTTTTAGATTTTGGTATTGGAAAAAACTCTTGAGGATTTTATGGATATCCAAGGAAGCAAATGAACGTTGGTACAAATCAATCCAGAGTTTCATTTGACAGGTTAAAATTATCATATTTTAGATACATTATGGCAAGACTCAGATCCCCTGGAAGTTCATGATACTGAGAAAGTAGAAGAAAAGAGAATGACAACAAATAGTAAGATGGATGGTCTCGATTATAGCAGAAATGGGTACATGTTGAGAGACTTGAAAGACCAAATTAAGACACATTATCAGGAAGAAGGTCTGTCCAGGGGTGGGTTTCTACCGGTTCTGTCCACCTCTGTAGAACCAATAGCTCTGAAGAGCAGCAGACCTAGAACTGGTTCTATGTCTGCTGATGTTTTTGCCCAGCCACCCATCCGGGCTCCTACCTGATCTTTATTTCCTGATTTTTCAACTTCAGCTGCCGAATGAAGCACAGCTGCAATTAAGAAAACAAGAAAAGAGGGCTGTTTCAAAGGCTGCTTCTCCGCACAGCTCACAGTGGGCAGGAAAGCTCATATATCCCAAACTGGTAGTTAACCCTGTCGTATCCCATCCCTGGGTCTGTCTGTGTGGTTGTTAAGAGCTGACACTGACCTGATAGCACATAATTAGTCAATGATGTGTAAAACTAAGTGGATGTACAATATATTTGGTTCCAAGTTATTACGATCTGAATATAATTAATTGTTCCCTTAAATAGTACATTTCTTGTACTGTGCCTGATACAGTCTTAAAAATCATCTACTTAGACCAGCTGAATTTAGTAGATCCTACTGACTAGAAATAGTGACTAGAATGTAAGAATCTTGAGTACTACTTGAGATACATTACCTGCAGTTCCTATTAATCCACTAAACAATAGCTGTCCAGCCTAGTTTTGCAATACTGAAAAAAAGAAAGAAAGAAAAAGGAAGAACTATTGGAGCTTGTTGACTGCTGCCACCTGCTGGAAGAGTAAATAGTTTACAATTCTTTTGGTTGAAGTGCAGTGGATTCTAACGAATTGCATCCTCAGAGTAATGTACAGTTAATGTGGGTAGTTTCTTCCTGTTATACCTAGATCTTGTAAAGAGATTGGAAAATCTGAGGAGTATTTTTAAAAACTAGGGTTTTCTTCCTACATTGATTATTAACCTGTCTGAAGATAATTGTTTGATAATTTATATCTTTGTGTATATTATATAAATAAAGACTGCTCTCCAGAGGTTAAAACTGGAATCTCTCTCTCTCTCTCTCTCTCCCTGGTTGAAGCAGAAATGTTAACTGTAAAACAAGACCCTCAGTGCTGAACCAGATCTTGGATGTCAGCCTAAAGATTGCACTGCCATGCAGAACATTCTAATTAATAATAATTTCCCATTTCATCTCAGGCAAGGAACTATGGTTACAAAAGCAACTTCAGATCCTTACATCATCTTCAAAGAACTTCAAAGATTGAGACTTTTGGGGGCAGATGGCAATATTAGATTCCTGGTGTGATAAAACTAGGAATGATTGCTCATTATTAACTTCCAGCCGGAAAGGCTGAAAAAAGCAACTGAATCTCTGCCAAAATCTCTTTGTCTGAGGATATGTGAGTTCCAGCCATGATGACTTAGCCATCCTTTCAGAAACACATATCATAGCTGAAGAAGCAAAATGTTTGATAAAATTCTGCAAGATGTTTAAATGAAAAGTCACAAGCAGCAGAGACAATTTTGCTACACTAGATAGAAGAGCAAATGCTGCCTTTTGTCAATAGGACCTTTGTGGGTTTTTTTTAAAACAGGCATTTCTTATATTGATACAATTCCATTGGATGGTAAAGACAACATTTAGCAAATTATTAAAAAGGTAACAGATAAGTTTAAAGCCATGGAAAAATAATTAAAAACTAAATTTAAAATTAATGCTCCATTCTGGGAAAAAGATTTTAGAATAACTCCCACCCATGGAAACCTTCGCTAGTCAATTTTCATTGCTAATTTTGTATTTAAAGTAAAAAAGTGCTTATACCTGCTAATAATCAAAATCTGTATAATCAAAATCTGTAAAGTGAATAGACTGAATTGGAATGCAAAAAGCAGGAAAGATTTTCATATAATTTTAATAAAAGCTTTTGGCCCTGAGGGCAACTTTTTTTAAAATAATTCTTTTCTTATTACTCTCTAGTTTCAAAATTCCTTCCTGCCTCAAAAACAGTCCATCAGCTAGACTGAAAACATATATTTGAAAAAGTATTTTTGGGGAGCAAGATTGTAGAAACCTTACACATCCAGCAGAGTCAATTCTGCCATCCGGATCTCAGAAGTATTTTATAATGGTTTACACTAGAGTACATGAGTTCTGCATTTGAAAATCCAATGGCTTAGGATAATTTTTCTCAGCCTGGGCAATTTTAAGATCTGTGGATTTCTACCAGCTGGGGAATTCTGGGGCTTGAAGTCCATACTTCTTAAAGTCACTGAGGTTGTGAAACACTGATCTAGGATTTTGCTGAAAAAAAGAATGACAGCAGCATTTATTTCAGTTCTTACATATGGCTGCAATGAAATCTTCAGATAACCCCTGGGGTGGGATTCTACCAGTTTGCACCTGTTCGCTAGAACCAGTTAACATTCTAAGCAGTTCAGAGAACCGGTTGTTAGAAGAAATTACTGGCCTAATCCTGTAAGGAAGGCAGGAAGGAAACATTCTGGTGTTGCTTATAGAAACTGCCTCTCTGTTAACCCTTATTACATTCTTGGCAGGACTAGACTTCCTATCTCAGGAACTTCTCTGAAGATTTTTCCCCTCCTTTGCTGGTACTTTGCTTGTGTGGAGTGACCATTCAAAGTTACAATGGCACTGAAAAAAAGTGACTTATGACAGTTTTTCACACTTATGACTGTTGCAGCATCCCTACAATCATGAGAGGCCAGGCGAGGAGATGCCTGCCTCGATGTGAGTGATATTGAGTTGGCCACGCCCAGCCAATAACATGACCACCAAGCCACGCCCACCACCTAAGCTACACCCACAGAACCGGTCGTTAAAAATTTGAATCCCACCCCTGGATGGCCCTAAGAGAAACCAAGACCTACCCTATGAGTGATACACTTGTAAGTCATCTTTATATGTTCTCAGTTTAAAATAACATTTTTCCATCTTATTCTAGCAATCCCTAAGGGAATTCTCAAGATCTCTAGAATCTATTAATCTTTGTCATCTATTATCTTTGAGGAAAAATTGGCTGTGACTGGCAAAAGAGGCAATTTCCCTTAGGTGCTTCTTGCTTTTCCTGCAGCAGAATCCAAGTTTCTGGATTTCAGTGAGTGCTGATTATGGTGCCTTGAGAACTCTATAGTAGATTTTTCCCTCATTGGTGATGGACCTGAGGAGCTCAGCCCTCACTGAAGTCCAGAAACTATAGGAGATGACTAGGCTGAGCCTAAGGGAGGAGTCAAATGCATCATCAGTCATGAGTCCCCTCATGCCCACAAGAGATCTAAGTCCAGCCCACCTTGAATTTGTTCCACTCTTATCCCCCATTAATTTCCCTTGGCCGCTAATAGTTAAGATTCTTGTAGAAAGCTCTAGCCTAGCTTACAATAAATCTTTATACGCATTTGGACTGTCTGGATCTCTTGATTTTCCTGGTGCTTGACAGAAATCAAATATATGAGAATGTTATGGCTCCAATTCCCAAGGCTGTGCTGTTAGAGGAAGAGGACTCAGAAGATGAGGAGGAGGAACTGGGAATGCCTTCCTCCCCAGGACTTTCCTCTCTGGCAATGCCTTCCTCCCTGATAATACCTCAGGTTCTATCAGGCAACTGAGAGGAACAGCCTGAGATTAATCAGGAGGAAGGCATATCGGAGCAGCCCCTGACAGGGAGTCAAGAGGATGAATGTTGGCTTGATCCTAAGCAGCGTCATAGGAAGAAATGTGGGCAGCAACGTAGGAGGTATGGGAGGATCAGAGAGTGAGCTGTCATTGAGCCACACCCCACAGGGGATAAAAGTCGATGTGTTGTCGGCTGGAACTTTGTACAGAACAAAGTTTAATCTTACTTCAGGTTTTCTTTGTGAATGATTTTATGGTCTGCCTTGTAATTTTCTGGAAGTAGCTTTTTACTTGTTGTCAGTTCGGACTTGGCAGGCAGAGCGTGTTGGAATGCCAAGGACATTATCAATTCCAAAGAATTAACTCTGTGAAGTCCGAGCCAGCTTGCCTGCCTGTGTTTGTGTGAGTTTGTACTCTTTCATCTTTTGGAAAGAAGAAAGGTGAGACAGAACCTGAGAATCTGGCAAACAGTTTGGCTATGGCAAGGGAACTAGTTCCTTTTCTCAGATTCCAGGAGTGAATGTATTTATTATTTATTAAATTTATTTGCTGCCTATCTCACCATGGAGCTACTCTAGGCAGCTACAACAATAAAAATAAAGAAATGAAAATTAAGTAAATGCCAGTTTCTGGAAAAAAATGTCATAAATTGAAGTTATGTGACCGTGGGATGTTGCAAACAGGCAGGTTGCCAAGCACCCAAAATACAGTCACATGACTACGGAGGGGCAATGTTGGAACTTCTAAACTGGATCATAAGAGTATGTTGTAACTTCAAACAGTCACTAAGTGAATAGTTGTCAGTTGAGGACTATCTGTATACATTTAATGGACCTGTTTTTCACCCCCACATTTGTGTTCCTACTACTTCATTAATTGGGGGTTCCAAACAGAATTTCTTCAATATTTTCCCCAAAGGTGAAAGCCATATCGATAGTTTCTGGCAGCAAGATATAAACTAAAATGAGCGTTACAAAGTAAAGAGAGTTGAAGCCCCTTAAAAGAATGAGCTGCTACAAAATGAGAAAAGGCAAAGAGGAAAGTTTTAGCATGAGATGGGAAATACCAGACAGAAAAGTAAAATGGTGGATTGAAGAATTGCACAAGGGGGATGAGAAAAGGAAGTAACCTGTTGTTGCACTGGTGCTGTGCAGAGCATAAATACGCCTAGCACACTGGTAGAGAAGGCCAAGTACATCAATCATAGCAGACCTGCTTGGAATGTGACACAAAATGCCCTTGGTAAAATTCTGCTGAGAGGACTCAAAAAGAGGCTTGATAGATTTCAGTATTCTCAGATTCAGATCATGAATTTATCAGTGCCCTGGGTGATAGAGGAAGGAAGGAATTGTCTGAAATCACTTCTTTGAACAGGGTATTAGTATTAATGCCTGAAAAAAGCAATTATAGATTCACTAAGCTACCAAAAGAAGAAAAAGTGAGAAGAAATTGTGCTTAAACGGTAAGCTAAAATGTCTGCTGCTGAGAGATAATCTAATGAAGGAGAGATGGGATAAGACGATTGCACATTTAAAGGCCATTAAACCATCTAGACTTGCTGAGAGTTGGGCAGCATATAATCTATTAATCTATTGCTTTTTGCTGTTATCGGGTAGCTAACAAATAACTCAAGCAGCATCATCTAGGACTGAATAAGTTTAGATTCCCAAGCATCACAACTGGAATTGCTTATATTGCAGGAGGGGAATTTGTGTAGGCTGCCTTGTAAACCTTTATGTTCTTATATTCTTATCAAAAGAATTAAGAATTAGTAATGAAATCAGGCCCAGTAACAGTTAAAATGCAATTGGGCAATAATAACCTCTTAATTCATAAAACCAGTAGTAAACAATCTTGTTATGCCTATTATGATCATTTTTTCATTTAAATTAACTGTTCCCCCTGGGGTTGCAGGAAGCCAGTTAAGAAAGAAACATGAGTGAAAGTAGAACAACTCTAGGAAGTATTCGCTCTTTTCCTCAGTTGAATCTTTAAACAATTACTCATTCATTCATTCATTCATTCATTCATTCATTGTTTGTTTGTTTCTTTGCTTGCTTGTTTGTAATATTTATATAGGCTTCCCTCTTTCAACCTACTCTGCAAAATTCCCAATCATATATACAGCATATCCCTCTGAGAAAATCTCAGGTCTTGTTTGGTTCCATTATGTTAAAGTTACTGTTAAGTACTACAGTACAATGGCTTTATCTATCTAGAGTAGCTCATAGTGTCTTCTTTGTCACATCATACTCTATGAGATTCATTTGGTCTCAATCGTGCTGGCATTTTATAAGTCATTCAAGAACGTTGGATGTTTCCTCAGGCATGGAATCTGGAGGCTGGTTAATACCATCAGTGTGGTTTGTTTTTCTTCAAAGTTTTTAGTTTATTCAAGAAAGATTAAAATACAAAACACCAAGATATTTTTTTTAATATAATGTGATTTTTCATTATTATGGTTCTGTGGATTTGGGTTAGATTAGTTTTTGAGTTTTGTTGGCTTTGTTGGCTTTAATGCCATGTTTTCCACACATATAACTCACAGTCTCCCAGGTGCAATAACCACCACACCAAACTGGCTGTCAAATTATATATAGTGTAGTAAAAAGAAAATGCAACACCAACAGGTAATCACTTACAAAGATAGGTGCTACAGAACAGTTGGAAAGTCACCAAATGAGGGCAAACATAATCCAGATGGCTCCCAGGATCATTTTCTACCTGTAGTATCAGCCCAGAATTTATAACACAATCTATTGTGGTACTGTAGCAAACAAAACATTGATTAATGTATTAAAATGCATCAGTATCCCTTTGTTGATTTCTGATTTTGTATGCTTTAAATCAGGGGTCTCCAACCAGGCTTAAAGTTGCTAAGGTTGGACACCCCTGCTTTGAATGAGCTCTCTGCTTTTTAGTTTATTTCAAATTCTGGTTGGCAACTGAAACACTGGCAACCAGACTATTTCATTTCATCTGTATGCGATCCCTTCTGAGTCTCACTCCATGTTTACAGATGGAAGAAAATCACATTACTGGTCCATTATTATTTTCATATATAAAAGAATAGGACAGCATAACTAAAACTGATGGCTCAAACTCAGTATTACTTCTCTATATAATACAATGTAACTGTATTCTTAACTCCACTTTATTGGCTTGTCAGGGACTTTAATTATATTCATCAAGTGAGGCTTTACATTAAGCATTCCTCCAACTAATTGGAACCATCCAGGCACATTTTGGTCCACATTCTTATTCCTGCTGGAGGAAAAAGGGTACTTTGTTATCACTTCAGCATATGTTAGAGTGAAATTATATTTTGCTAGCAATTACAATGAAATATTAAGAATGCGCCTTGTGATCAGTTGGAATGTGTTCTGCTATTAAAAGCAGTTGGCAGCATAAGCTAAAAAAAAAAATGCTTTGACAATTAAATCAATCATCCAGGAGCTTAAATATTCCCAGAATTTGAAGATGCAGTTTGGCAACTCATGACCCACTGGGTCGTCCTTTCAGAGAGATTTCCTTACCTAAACAAAGAAAGAGAATGACCATGGGTGGGCAAAAAAGCAGTGGGAGCAACTTCCGTCTTCCTGCCAGCTTCCCCATTGACTTTGCTTGTGGGAAATTGGCCTGGAGCATCAGGAATGATGAACATGTGATTGTGGCTAACTGTGGTGATGCTGCACTAGACATAACTTTGCAAATACAACTTGTGTGAAGATCACTGAAATTTCAATTATACGAGACTAATGAGGTCCTGGGTTTTGTATGCATTCTTTCAGCTAAAAGATTTCACAGAATAATAAGAGTTGGAAGGGACCTTGGAGGTCTCCTAGTCCAATTCCCCACTTCGGCAAGAAACCCTATATCATTTTAGACAAATGGTTGTCCAATCTCTTCTTGAAAATCTCCAGTGTTGGAGCAACCACAATTCGTTCCACTGATTAATTGTTCTAACTGTCAGAAAATTTTTCCTTAGTTCTAAGTTGGACCTCTCTCCTCCTTAGTTTCCATCCATTGCTTTTTATCCTGCCTTTGGGTGCTTTGGAAAATAGGTTGACCCCCTCTTCTTTGTGACAGCCCCTCATTTGAGGTACCTTGATTCAAATCTTTGCACTATCATGAACCGTTTAGGCTAATTGAAGGTTACAAGCAGGTGCACGGGGGGGCTTTAAATAGTATACAGATATTGATAATTTCCCCTACAGTTCAGAGCACCTATTGAAGCAGTGCACTAGAAGTATATTTGTTTGTTTGTTTGTTTGTTTATTTTGTCAATCACTTACAAGATAATAGATATAAGTATAAATATGAGCAAGAATACAGGAAATAGATACAAATAAATGGGGACAATAGGACAGGGACAGTAGGCACGATGGTGCACTTATGCATGCCCCTTACAGACCTCTTAGGAATGGGGTGAGGTCAATAGTGGTTAATTTGAGGTTAAAGGAGTGGGGGTTAGAGGATGTAACAACAGAGTCAGGTAGTGGATTCCAGGCATTGACCACTCTGTTGCTGAAGTCGTACTTTCTGCAATCCAGTTTGAAACGGTTTACATTGAGTTTGTGTTCCATATTAGCATTCTTGGAATACCCTCACCTGATTGGTCCAAACGGATTACTCTGTGATTGGCTCATAATGAATCAACTGCGATTGGCCGCACTGATCGCGGGAGATTCAAAGAGCCGTCATTGGTTGCGAGCTGTCGGCAATCCCTATATGAAGGGCTGCCACAGCTCGCAGGTCCTGCACAGATCTATATACCAAATAAAGAGCTGACTTGTTATACTGGTCTCGAGTCTCTTTTCCCACGGTTGAACAGTTTGTATCTGTTGTGTGCTCTTGTATTGTTGTGGTTGAAGCTGAAGTAGTCATTGACTGGTAGGACATTGTAGCAGATAATTTTGTGTGCTATGCTTCAGTCTAACCATAGGCGGCCTAGTTCAAGGTTATCCAAGCCCCAAATCTCAAGCCTGGTGATATAGGGTGTTCTGTTGTGAGCAGAGGAGTGTAGTACTCTTCTCATGAAAGTTCAATGAAAGCAAGATGAAATGGAAGTGTAATAAACTTGTATTAATCATAACTGCATAATTAGAATTCAATAGATGAAATAATTGCTTGTGGAGTAAAACTGTCAATTGGAAATAATAATTTGAAATTTTAAGTAACCAAACAATGATCCATCTGTTTTAAACTTACATTTGAAATTTAAATTTGCATTATGAAATTTATGTTGTACTATTTGGATCCTCTCAAATCAATACTAGATAGAAATGGGCAAAATATACACATAATGGAGTGAAAGAGTGTAAGATACATGCATAATTTCATGTAAATGTGGGGCATATATGCCTCCCAAAACACCTGCTTACTCCAATCAGTTTTGACATTAACTCTTTGGGTGGGACACTGTTGGAGTTGAAGAGAAGCTGAATTCTTCTGCATCTGACATTTCCCTAGTAAGTGTGCATTTCAGCTAAGAAGTTATAAACATTTTAATGCACTTTTCAGGACTTCTGCTCCTGCTATGAGGCTATTGTTGCCAGACACAATGGTTATTTTCAGATTTGCAATATTACAACTAAAACTTTGCTCTCAGAACAAATTTCAATTTACCAAGCTTTCCAAAGAGCACAATTTTGTTTTCAGGAAAACAGTTAAGAAACTGCTAAATATTTTTTAAGTTGTGTTGTATTGGGACATGGACTGACCTGTCAATTATGGTGATTAACTGATAACAAGCTAGTTTATTTCTGGCAGATCTGATCTACTTTCTTGATAAATGAGCAAGCAAACTAATCTAGTAGATTTAAAAAATGAGCTTCTCTTCTCTTCAAGAAAATGTTGGTCTATCTATAGGGCTAAATCTAGCCTGCCACAGACAAAACACTTTCGTGTTTATTTTATTTTATTCATTTAATTTTATTTGTGATTATTGTAAGTCAGTGATTGCAGCAACATTCAGTTACTTTTATGAGACTCCAGTAGTTCTGTTTTGGCCTGTTGTTATTTTGCCTTTTGTACTAACACTTGCTTAACTCTTTCTAGTCAATGATCTTTCTCAGTGCTACTGTGGACCATATATTACATGCATAGATCCATCCATCAATCATGTCTGTTTTGTACATGAAAGAGTTTGGCTGTGGGGTTGTGGAAAAAAATGCCAATCAGGCATTTTCCATCTTGCAACATCAGTAATGATCTCTATCATGATGAGTACACAGGATAGGAATTAAGAATTTGGGAAGGGGTAATAATAGTTTTATTTGCTTTGTTAAAATTTACAAATAACTTTCAGAAAAGAGGTTTTATGTTCTTATGTTTTATGCTTTGTTTTTAAAAACTAATAAAATTTGTTTTTTAAAAAAAGAATTTGGGAAGGGGTGGAGGGAGGAGGGGTCCAGACTCTTTCCCCACCCTAGACACCATGAAGCTCATTCAAACTGATTTTAAAAATCAGCTTTTAATGATAGATTTGGCCTAGCTGAAAGTTGGCCCTTTTGGTGTACATCAAAAACAATGCACACATTTGGCAATTTTTGAAAAATAGTTCATGTACCAATTAGGGAGCCAAAACTAGTTTGGGCAGATGTATAAAATATGCCTTACAAGTGTTAGTTATCTTGGTCATTTGTCCTATGAAAGGGGACTACCCTTTCTTACTGGGACTACCTTTACAGAGATGTAGATTTGAATGACAAAATGCAATTTAGAGTTGTTACAGGTGGACATATAATACCTATTATAACATCTTAAATTTGGGGCATGTTTTCCTAGGATTGTGTATCAGCTGATGCTTCACTGTTTTCCAAATTATGTTTTCCCCTTCAGATCCAGGTTATCCCAGTGTGCATTAGCTACATAAATATTGTAAGCTCATTGGCTATCTTTTATTCCTTTAAGAAATCCTACAATATGAAACATTACATGTTGTAAGCAATGATTCATCTTAAATCAACTGAACTCTCACTAGTTGCAGTACACACCAAGACTCCAAAGCTGGATTTTAAAAAAATGCTGTTCTGTTTTTTCAATGCTTCCATCCATCAACCTTCATCCATAAAGCTGAATCTGCACTTTACAATTCATTGTCAAATCCAATCTACTTTTTAAACTATTCTGGTTAACAAATGTTTTTGCCTGTATATTTTTAATAGAACATTATCTTTGTTGTGTATTATAGCAAATAAGGTATAACCAAACAGTGCATTAAGAACTGTAACTCCATCTGGGGGTTTGTTGACATTGATAACCCACTCAGGTTTTTCTAGCCATTCAAGGCATCATTGAAGTGGCGCTCAGTCTGCATTTGGATATATACAAGCCTGATACCTCATGTGGTTTTGGGCACTGAGTTGAGTTTTGTAACATAATTCAAGCCAATATTTTTAAACTATATTCTTTCACTATGCATGCCATTTTAATGCACTTTTCTTTTAGCTTTGACAATGAAAATATACAAGTCAGATGTATTTCCATAAGACACAATCCATCTGAAATTAAAACTCTCTGAGGTCTTACCTGTTGTAAGTAGAGAAGCGAGGTGAGTACTGCATGTGTTTAATAATGAAGATGATTTAAAAGTATAAGGCTTTGCATGCTGGACATTCAAATACAAGGTTAGGATATACCCAGCTACTTCAGCCATGCAACAGGGTGAAGCAAACTTGCTTTAAATAAACATTGAAGGCAGTGATAAATGATTGCTGGTATCTGAGCAGGGCAACAAAACTTAGCACAGTATTTTTTATATATAGTGATGGGGTCTGGATTGTCTACAATTAGCCAGAGAAAAGATTTGGGCTCAGGGTGGATAACTCAAAAATGTTGTTGACACATTGGGTGATAGCTGCGAAAAAGGCACATTCCATATTAGGGTTCTTTAAGAAAGGAATGAAATTAAAACTGCCAATATTATAATGCTTTTATACAGATCTGTTGGACATTGGCACCCAGAACACTGTGTACAGTTCCAGCCACCACTTTTAAAAATGAATGTAGCTGAGCTAGTAAAAAGGGCAGAAATGTGCAAGCAAAGTGATTGCTCGTTTGGAGAAAATTTATCAGGAAGAAGTTTTCCAACTTTCTCCAAATACTAGGAGTAGGCAATTTAATGACCACAAAGGGAGTTGTAAAGGTGGCCTAAGAAATCCATTAGCACAAAATGGAGTGGCTTGGGTGCATTTAAACAAGGTTAGATTAATGCATGGAGGTCTATTAGGAACCAATAAATCTGTAGGACGCCTTCCAATACCAGCTGCACAGGAACAATGAAAGGAAAAGGTCTCCATCCTCTGATGTCAGCACCCCAGAGGCATCTGCTTGACCTTTGTAAGAAGCCAGCAACTGGGTCAAGATGGACTTGGCCTCAACTAACCTGGCTCCTATTATGCTTTTTAAAAAAAGCAGCCCAGTCAAGCTACAAGCTACAAAGCAACAGCCCAATTGCTACAGTTGAAATACCTGAAACAACATTACTCCAAAGTTTTATTTATCCATGATTTGCTTTGAGTTCAGAATACTTGAGATAGTTCCTTTGAGGTCAGACACATTCGAGATTGAAATGTTTTGCACTACAGCCCATGGTGTTCCCAAGTGTCCAGGAAAGGAATACTGCAGGTAGTTACTGAGCCATATAATGTACCACAATATTAATCTGCAAGTATTACTTTCCAGATTTTAGTTTTGGATCGAATAAGATTTTAAAAGAAGAAATTGCTTAATAAGTTATTTAGGCCACACATGTTCAGTGGTGTAGAAAGACAGCCATGACTGTGTCATATTTTACTTTGCTCTTATAAAGCTAATACTGGCAGGAAAAACCCACACACATTATGTTCCATAGCTTCCAGCTGTTCTTGCCCATTTATTCACATTCATTAATATAGACTAAGTGTCTGCTTCAAAGTATAAACTTTCCACTCAACTAGACTATTGTTTTAAATTCAGGATTCTTGGCAGACTGCAATTTAATTATCCACCTGATGTAGCCATTTAATTTGTGTTGAAATATAATATGAAATATTGATGAGGAGATTCTTTCCTTGTTCCAGCTTTTCTACATGTGCTGGACTGAATGTATATACAGTATTATGCTGTGCTGAGGGGCTTCCAAATGCAAATTATACATAGCAGAAGTACATTCCAAACTAAATATGTTCTTTTCCTTCAGTGATAATAGATGCATTTGACAGGAACTACATGGAATTCTATGAGGATTTCTGACCAATGTATCTTAACATGGAATTGCCTGCTAAAAAGATGCATGAAAGAGAGAAAATCTGGAAATTACCAATATAGAAGGGGGGAAATAACATTTTCAGATGTAACATGCAAAAGGCAGGATCCAAGTAACTGTGGAACTAATTTGGAACATCAGAAACAGTATTTTAATAAACCTTAGCACTAATTATATCTCTTTTCACATATATAATACATTACATTTATACTCTGCTTTATCTTTTGGGGTCTAAGGCAGCATACATAGCACTTTTTCCTTCAATTGTTTCAATATCAGCCTTATGAAATAGGTAGGAATAAGACAGAGGTGGTATTCAGCAGGTTCTGACCAGTTCTGGAGAACCGGTAGTAGAAATTTTCAGTAGTTCGGAGAACCGGCAAATACCACCTCTGACTGGAGATTTTACAGTATCCTTCCCTTGCCACACCCACCAAGCCATGCCCACAAAACCGGTAGTAAAAAAAATTGAATTCCACCACTGGAATAAGATAGAATGACTGTCCTAAAGTAATTTACATGGTTGAAGAAGGAGTATGACCTGTGCTACTTCTTGGTCTTCAACACCAATAAGACCAAAGAGCTTATAGTGGACTATAGAAGGAACAGATCAAACATCCAGTCCTTGCTTATCAATGGAGACCGAGTGGATCAAGTGGCCAGTTTTAAGTTTCTGGGTGTTACCATAAAAGAGGACCTGACCTGGGGTGCTCACATTGCAGCCCTGGTCAAAAGGGCCCAGCAGAGCTTATACTACATGAGATTTCTCAGAAAGCAGTTAAATAAAAAAAACTGCTGGTGACCTTCTACCACTGCATCACAGAGAGTATTTTAACTTACTGCACCTCTGTATGGTTTGCCAATTGCACAGTGGCAGATAGGACAGCACTCCAGAGACTTAACGTCATTGCCCAGAAGATCATTAATTGCCCTCTCCCCTCTTTGGAAGAGTTTTATAGTTAACAGATAATCAGAGTTGAAAGGGACCTTGTAGGTCATCTAGTCCAACCCCACCCACCCACCCAAGCGGGAGACTCTACACCATTTCTGACAAATGGCAGTCCAATCTCTTCTTGAAAGTCTCAAGTAATGATGCTCCCACAACTTCCAAGGGCAAGCTGTTCCATTGGTTGATTGTTCTCACTGTCAGAAAGTTTCTCCTTATTTCCAGGTTAAATCTCTCCTTGTACAGTTTCCATCCATTATTCCTTGTCTGGCCTACAGGCACTTTAGAAAATAGCTTGACCCCTTCCTCTCTGTGGCAGCCCCTCAAATATTGGAAGACTGTTACCATGTCTCCCCTGGTCCTTCTCTTCACCAGACTAGCCAAGCCCAGTTCCTGCAACCGTTCTTCATATGCCTTATAGTCTCCAGTCCCCTAATCATCCTGGTTGCTCTTCTATGCACTTTTTCTAGAGTCTCAACATGATTTTAAAATTGCTTTTCTCTCATCAGAAAGGGAAGGGATGTTGGGAACTGACTACGTATCTGAGCTACCAGGATTCTGTCCTTCTGAATGATGTGGATTCAGGATTGCTGCATTTTGCTTAAGGTGTATCTGCTGTTTGATAAAGCTGTGAAGGCAAGTTGGTGTGACAAGGGGACACAAGCAGAGAAAGAAATTAGAAGGCTTTCTTCAAAGAAATAAATACTAGCTGTTTAAAAACTTTATTTTACTTTTGCCTAAAGAATTGTAAAAAAAAATCTGTCTCTTTTTACTTGCTTCAAGGTCAGTTTGTAGAAGCATGTGAGATTGGACCAAGCTGTAGACTTTTTTAAAAAATTCTTCTCCCTCATACATTCTAAGCCCCCCCCCCACTTCTCCATGTGGCATAAGAAGCAAGTCAAGAACTATTTATGAGTTCTTGTGCAAATTCCTCAACTGATAAATTTAATTTCACGTTCTCTGGCTTAAGCAAAAAATAAAATACTTCATGCCCAATGCTCATGTAGAGATTATATTACACATAGCAAAACTTCAGCAAGCAGTACATTATGGGTTTAACCAGGAATTTCAACTACATGGCACTCTGAGAGTATGCTGCAATTTTATTGAATTCTATTGACATGGTGTGTCCAGGCAAGTTAATACAGGAAGATCTCTTTACAATGGCTGTGTGAAGCTTCCAAGTTTGATTGGATTCAAAGGCAGTTTAGTCACTCCTGAAAGGACCTAATGGTAAAGACTGCAATGACAACACCATCAGAACAAACCTCTTTAACAAATTCCTTGGCTCAGTATTTGTAAACAGCAATGGATCAGGCCCAGTATTTCCTAGTCGAACCACAGACAACTACAATGATCTAATACATATCGATTTTACAGAAGTCATTGTTGCAAAAGCACTGTGCAATCTAAAACCATTTCTATCTATTGGACTGGACGGAATATGTGCCTACTTCTTTAAAAAGCTATCCAATGCCATAGTAGAACCTCTAAGCATAATCTTTGAAAAATCTTTCAGGACCAGCTCCTTGCCAAAACTATGGTCACAAGCCACGGTCATCCCCGTCTTCAAAAAGGGAGACCCCAGCCTAGTTGAAAATTATGCTGCGTCACCTGTAAAGTCATGGAATCAATTATTAACCAATCCATTATCTTCCACTTAGAGACAAACAACCTACTCTCTAATAAACAATTTGATTTCAGAAAAAAACTATCCTGTAATCTGCAGTTCTTACACTGCAAAAACATATGGACTACACAACTCGATCAGGGCAAAGCAATAGACACAATTTACATAGACTTCTGTAAAGCCTTTGATTCAGTGGTACACGACAAACGACTACTAAAACTAAAATCTTATGGTATCTCTAGATACCTGCATAACTAGATAGAAGCATTCCTGTCAAACAGACAACAAATGTCCTACCTGTCAATGAATACTTCAGCTTCAACCATAACAATACAAGAGCACACAATAGATACAAACTCAAGGTTAATCGCACCAAACTTGATTGCAGGAAATACGTCTTCAGCAACAGAGTAGTCAATGTCTGGAATACTCTACCTGACTCTGTGGTTTCTTCCCCAAACCCCAAAAACTTTAACCTTGAACTGTCTACTATTGACCTCACCCCCTTCCTAAGAGGTCTGTAGGGGGCGTGCATAAGCCCACCAATGTGCCTACGGTCCCTGTCCTATTGTTTCTTTTTATTTTTCTTATACGTATCCATTTCATGTATTCATAACTATGTTTATACTTATACCTATTATCTTGTAATCGCATGACAAAATAAAATCAATAAAATAAAAAGTAAAATGCCATTGGTTTTTAAATGCTCGTGTAAAGCACATAATACAAGCTTAATAGCTTATAGTCCATGTATTAAGGAAATGCATGACATAATTCTAAAATATTCTAATTTATTTCCTAAGAAGGCAATTGAAAGGAACACCGGAGTGACTGCTGGGTTCCTATTCAAGACTACCCGTCTGGTCTCCTCTACCCTGCATAGGCATTAACTGCTGTTGACCTATATCAATGCTGCCACCTGCTGTTTCACCTTTTCATCTTTCCCCCTCAAAAAATCATCCTTTCTCAAATGCCTTTGGTTGATTTCTTTTCATGCCATATATTACAGAAATATGTAAATAAAACAAATAGATTAAAAAGGCTGTCTGGACATTTATGAGAAAAAGTCATTCTCCAAGCAATGCTATTTCTTTTCTTGGTGTACAAAAATTGCAAAAGATAAATGAAAATTCTATAAAGTCCCTTCCGCATGGTTTTGTCATACAGCCTATTGGACTTGGCTGTATCTAACATCCCCATTCCCTCAACAAGACAAACCTACATGCTTTAGGCACATCGTATCTCATATCTCATTACAGTTCTGTATTGCATTCCAGGCACACATGGAAACGTGTCTGGTAACACAAGAGTGTTGTTGTGTAACACAATCCTCAAAAAAGTTCAACATTAGACAGGAGTGCTGCTATCTTATCCAATAGATAGCATGTAGCTTTCATTTAAATTCTAAATTAAAACACTCGGTTCCACAAACAGTTCTAAAGAACAAAAGTGTATTGATTTTTATTAAATGAAATTTATATGGCCACCCATTGCATTGAAGGTGACCCTGGGCAGTCCAATAAAAAAAAAATAATCCAACAAAAAAGTGCATATACAATGTTAAAGTTAAATATTAAAATCACAAGTTTTGAGGGACTTACTGAATATCAATAGGGGTGGAATCAACCTAACCTAGGGAGGAGGGTAGTAAAATGTCCCACAAGACGAGTGCCACTAAGATTGCTTGCCTCCATCAAATTTAAGTCCCTGGCAAATGGTAATTACTTTCTTTACCAGATCTAAAGAGACAGTCTGATGTAATTGGGAAAGATGGTCTTCTCGATAAATTTTGCTCATACATGTAGGCAGAACCTTTGGCAACTGCAATTCCCAATGTATTAAAGCATATTCATTTTAAGAATATTACTAACGATTCAAGATTATTGTATTGTGGTAGGGAGGTCTTAAGAAAAGGCATTGAACTGTTTTACATTCTGTACAGGTGAAACTCAAAAAATTAGAATATCGTGCAAAAGTTCATTTATTTCAGTAATGCAACTTAAAAGGTGAAATTAATATGTGAGATAGATTCATTACATGCAAAGCAAGATAGTTCAAGCTGTGATTTGTCATAATTGAGATGATTATGGCTTACAGCTCATGAAAACCCCAAATCCACAATCTCAGAAAATTAGAATATTGTGAAAAAGTTCAATATTCTAGGCTCAAAGTGTCCCACTCTAATCAGCTAATTAAGTCATAACACCTGCAAAGGGTTCCTGGGCCTTTAAATGGTCTCTCAGTCTGGTTCAGTAGGAAGCACAACCATGGGAAAAGACTGCTGATCTGACAGTTGTGCAGAAAACCATCACTGACACCCTCCATAAGGAGGGAAAGCCTCAAAAGGCCATTGCAAAAGAAGTTGGATGTTCCCAAAGTGCTGTATCAAAGCACATTAATAGAAAGTTATGTGGAAGGGAAAAGTGTGTAAGAAAAAGGTGAACAAACAGCAGGGATGACCGCAGCCTGGAGAGGATTGTCAGGAAAAGGCCATTCAAAAGTGTTGGAGACTTTCACAAGGAGTGGACTGAGGCTGGAGTCAGTGCACCAAGAGCCACCACAGAGACGGATCCTGGACATGGGCTTCAAATGTCATATTCCTCTTGTCAAGCTGCTTCTGAACAACAAACAACATTGGAAGAGTCTTACCTGGGCTAAAGAAAAACAGAACTGGTCTGTTGCTCAGTGGTCCAAAGTCCTCTTTTCTGATGAGAGCAATTTTTGCATCTCATTTGGAAACCAAGGATCCAGAGTCTGGAGGAAGAATGGAGAGGCACACACTGCAAGATGTTTGAAGTCCAGTGTGAAATTTCCAGTCTGTTGATTTGGGGAGCCATGTCATCTTCTGATGTTGGTCCACTGTGCTTCATTAAGTCCAGGGTCAATGCAGCGATCTAGTAGGAGATTTTGGAGCACTTCATGCTTTCTTCCACAGACGAGCTTTATGGGGATGCTGATTTCATTTTCCAGCAGGACTTGGCATCTGCCCACAATGCCAAAAGCACCAAAACCTGGTTCAATGACTGTGGGATTACTGTGCTTGATTGGCCAGCAAACTCTCCTGACCTGAACCCCATCGAGAATCTATGGGGCATTGCCAAGAGAAAGATGAGAGACATGAGACCGAACAATGCAGAAGAGCTGAAGGCCGCTATTGAAGCATCCTGGTCTTCCATAACACCTCAGCAGTGCCACAGGTTGATAGCTTCCATGCCACGCTGCATTGAGCCAGTAATTGCTGCAAAAGGGGCGCAAACCAAGTACTGAGTATATATGAATGCTTATACTTTTCAGAGGTCCGATATTGTTCTATGTACAAACCTTGTTTTATTGATTGCATGTAACATTCTAATTTTCTGAGATTGTGGATTTGGGGTTTTCATGAGCTGTAAACCATAATCATCTCAATTATGACTAATCATGCCTTGAACTATCTTGCTTTGCATGTAATAAGTCTATATATATGTAGGTGTAGGTGTGTTCATGTCTTTTCCCGTGTAAGATTAAGACTATCTTGGCAACGTTTCGGCGAGGTCCCACTCGCCAAGATAGTCTTAATCTTACACTGGAAAAGACCCGAACACACCTAGACCTACATACCTGTACCCGTGAAAATATATATATATATAAAATCAAAAAAATAAAGGGAACACTTAAACAACACAATGTAACTCCAAGTCAATCACACCTCTGTGAAATCAAACTGTCCACTTAGATAGCAACACTGATTGACAATCAATTTCACATGCTGTTGTGCAAATGAATAGGCAACAGGTGGAAAGCAGAGGCAGTTAGCAAGACATCCCCAATAAAGAGTGGTTCTGCAGGTGGTAAACACAGACCACTTCTCAGTTCCTATGCTTTCTGGCTGATGGTTTGGTCACTTTTGAATGCTGGCAGTGCTTTCACTCTAGTGGTAGCATGAGAAGGAGTCTACAACCCACACAAGTGACTCAGGTAGTGCAGCTCATCCAGGATGGCACATCAATGAGAGCTGTGGCGAGAAGGTTTGCTGTGTCTGTCAGCATAGTGTCCAGAGCATGGAGGCGCTACCAGGAGACAGGCCAGTACATCAGGAGACGTGGAGGAGGCCGTAGGAGGGCAACAACCCAGCATCAGGACCGCTACCTCCGCCTTTGTGCAAGGAGGGACAGGAGGAGCACTGCCGGAGTCCTGCCAAATGTCCTCCAGCGGGCCACAAATGTGCATGTGGCTGCTCAAACGGTCAGAAACAGACTCCATGAGGATGGTGTGAGGGCCCGACGTCCACAGGTGGGGGTTGTGCTTACAGCCTAACACCGTGCAGGACATTTGGCATTTGCCAGAGAACACCAAGATTGGCAAATTCGCCAATGGCACCCTGTGCTCTTCACAGATGAAAGCAGGTTCACACTGAGCACATGTGACAGACGTGACAGGGTCTGGAGACGCCATGGAGAACGTTCTGCTGCCTGCAACATCCTCCAGTATGACCGGTTTGGCAGTGGGTCAGTAATGGTGTGGGATGGCATTTCTTTAGGGGGCCGCACAGCCCTCCATGTGCCTGCCAGAGGTAGCCTGACTCCCATTAGGTACCGAGATGAGATCCTCAGACCCCTTGTGAGACCATATGCTGGTGTGATTGGCCCTGGGTTCCGCCTAATGCAAGACAATGCTAGACCTCACGTGGCTGAAGTGTGTCAGCAGTTCCTATAAGGCATTGATGCTGTGGACTAGCCCGCCCGTTTCCCAGACCTGAATCCTATGAGCACATCTGGGACATCATGTCTTGCTCCATCCACCAATGCCACATTGCACCTCAGACTGTCCAGGAATTGGGGGATGCTTTAGTCTAGGTATGGGAGGAAATTCCTCAGGAGACCATCTGCCACTTCATCAGGAGCATGTCCAGGCATTATAGGGAGGCCATACAGGCACGTGGAGGCCACACGCTCTAGAGCCTCATTTTGACTTGTTTTAAGGACATTACATCAAAGTTGGATCAGCCTGTAGTGTTTTTTTTAATTTTGAATGTAACTCTAAATCCAGACCTCCATGGGTTCCTAAATTTGATTTCCATTGATAAGTTTTGTGTGATTTTGTCAGCACATTCAACTATGTAATGAACTAAGTATTTCATAAGAATATTTTTCATTCAGATCTAGGATGTCTTTTGTGTTCCCTTTATTTTTTTGAGCAGTGTACATGTATATGTGTATGAAAAAAAATTGTAAAAAATATTGTGTATGCAGGAGCTTGGGGAATCCCTGTAGCAGCTATCCTTAATAGAATGGTGGACATGGCAATCTGTTTCATTCACAATAAACTTTGACCATCTTTTGACTAGCTCCAACTTCATGTTACCTTTCTTTATGCTATTGTTATTGCACATATCACAAGCTTGATTTTATACAAATGATCAGCTTCGCATTATTTTGCAACTGAATACTATTTCCCTCTTTATTCTTTGGCACCCCGCCCAACACTGTTACAGCAGTGTCACCCTTATTTCACTTACATTCCATAGTATTTAAGATATTGAGGACCTACTCTCCAGTGCCAAAAATGTTTTTCAAGCCTGTTTTCTGTACAAAAATCTCTTTAATCAACAAGATTTTTTTTTATGGAATTGAATCTTCTATACCAAATTCATGCCAAGAAATAAATGCAAAAGATGCAAAAACACAAATTGTGGTTTGCACCACTTCCAGATTTTTAATTTTAAATAAAACATTAACAAAATATGGAGCAGTTCTAATTCAAGTTACTCCAGTTCAGCACAAAAATTGCTACTTTGGCTGAGCAACTGAGAATCACTCATCAGTGATTATCATGGGACTTCTTTGTAGCTCATTCCATTTGAAATATTCTTAAACATTGTATTCAACTGTGACCTCTGGAAAATTAAGTTTGCTTGTAAGCAAACCATGGCAGGCTCTGACTATTTCGTAAAAATAAAACTTTAGGTTAGGTCAGCATGTAAACAGCTGGAATAAGCAGCCTGAGGTCACTGTGAGTTAGGCAGCCATATAAATTTTCTTAAATCAGAATTTGCTTGTGGGAAGCCAACAGGAAAGGTCACAAATAGTGACAGTATCATTTCACAACCATCAAAAAGCAAGCCAGTTACTAAGAGCTCAGAGCACAAATCATGTGACCACAGGGACACACTGCAATGGCCAGAGTTCAAGGACCAGCCTTTCAATATTATTCATTCATGCTGTTGCAGCTTCAGTCACTACAAGTGCTTGGTAAGCTACCTGTATTTCAAAAAACTTTTGACTTGTTAAGGCAATTGTAGATTGCCATGTGACTATATAGTTGTATCTCTGATAATTTTTATACTTCATTGTACCATGTGTTTTTCTTCATTGTTCATCACTCAGTCTTTGTAGGTTTGTCGTAAGTTTATATAAATAATTGAAAGAATCATAAACCAGCAAAATAGAAATATATTGTCAGCTCAAATGTATTTTATTTGTTCATTTCTTGCACTTGAAGTATTCTTCAATGACATCTTTGGCCTGAGATTCTTTGCCATAGTCCTACAACAAAACAATATATTACTATTCCAGTAAATTATTGATTTAAACAATTTAATCAGTGTCCAGACTAGTAAATATTTACTGTTCTATTATAATTGCAGAATCAAGAAAAAAGGCAATTTAGATTAACAGTTGTTAACCATATCCTTTAGTTGAAAGAAAAATCCTTCCATAGAATATCAATGTGGCCTTTATTGGGACCTCAATGACTACAAAGTCTTCAAGGCTCGTACTCGGGCATTATTATTGCCAGCAATGATCTTCTGCAGAACATTTGTAGGTTAAGCAGATTTTGTCTTACTGGCAGCTCCTTGGGTGTACTAAACAACTGTAGTAATTTAGAAGACTGCAATGGCAATAGAACATTACAAAAGAAGCTGTCCCTTCTCTCTCTGCCACACTTATTGTCTTATCTATACAAACTAACATCCCTCCCCCCACAAAAAGGGTTTTTCCAACTTTTTCTACTATTTATGAGCAATGGAGCAACTTCTATATAGCAGGAATAAAATTAATCCTCAACTTACAACTGTAATTGAGTTAGGAATTAGTCTTAAGACCCAGTGGCCATTAATTGGGCCATTGTGTGACTGTGTCCAATCTTACACTTTTTTTTTGCTCATGGCTGTTAAATGAACCTGTTCTTCAATGGGTGCTATTTTGCCAGAAACTAGCAAAATTTTTTACAGTGTTATGATTTCAGGATGCTGCAAAACAGCTTTAAATGTAAGCTGAGCTGGCTGTCACATGTCCAAAACGCGATCATGATCAGTGGGTGTAACTGATTGCTAGAACTCTGGAACAGAGTCCTAGGTAGGTTTTGGGAGGTCCATAACTTTGAACAGTCACTAAGTAACCAGTCATTAAGCTACCTGTACTTTAAATGCAATGCTCAAAGATATGTAGCATTTGCAGTTTTAAGGACCCTGTACAAGTATACAATTGAATAAATACAAATAATCTAAAATAAAAAGAACATGTCATCTTACTTTAACAACCACACAACTGCAACCCACAACTTTACGAGGTTTTCCTTCTCTGTCGATCTTGCAGAGACCTACCCACTCACCAAGCTTCTTGTTATCATCAACCTGTCAAGAGAGATTTGCACTTTGTTAGAAGTGCTAACAATACAAGGCAATAAAAGACGGAATCAAAGGTAGCTGTACACTCAGACCAACAGGGTAACAATTTGTGGTTGTTTTCCTCACAATTCTCAGTAGAGGGAGCCAAGTTATCATCACTGTACAGCATCACTAGCTTGTTTTAACCAAGACATCTGAACAGTTGCGTGATTTTACTATAAACTATTTGATTGTCTCACATTAACAATTCTAGGTAAACCAGCTATTACCTTTATCAGGTTGATTTGATGTTCAGCACAGAGAGCTTCAACCAGCTTTACATACATAGGTTCATCACAATTGGATGCAAGAACGCAAAGATGGGCTTGACGTCTAAAATGGAAAAATTATCAAATAAAATTGGTAAGATAACGTATTTAACATAGTTATTTGAATTAATTTATTTGTAAGGTGTGACATATAAAGACAGAGGGGATTACACTCACAGAGCCCAAGTCATAATTTTCAATCATTTCCTAGTTTTGCTTTACCTACAGATTTTGGGAAGGCGATATAGAAAAATGAACAATAGGGTACAGCTAAAATACGTGAATTCATAGAGCAATTTTTAATACTAGTCACTAACTAGAAATATCTTAATGAAAGGAAGTCTTCATACAATTCTAAAATCAAAATCAGTTATCATAGAACTGTTTTAATTTAAGTCATTAAAAAAATCGTTTACTACTTAGAAGTGGGTAAATCTAGCATAACTAACCATTTAGTCATTCAAAGTTTATGCTATCGTTCCTGGCTTGTTTACTCACAAAGTAAACTCTTCTCTACAGGTTTGTCAGACTATCATTGTCACTCATAAAAAGAGTGAAGGGGTATCCGACTTTCATAGTCATCATTCAAACACTGTAGTTATCTTTGCCGCTCACCTAGACACTTTCTAAAAATGTTAGAATGACATTACATCATCTTGGCCCTCTGGCTGAAATCTTAAATGCATCCCACTATTAAACTATACCAGGTCAACCTACCTGGCTATTTTCCCATATTCCCAACCCCTTGCTTCCCTGTTACATTTAATTAATTTTATCTTTCTGCTATCACTTTCCACATATCCATCCAATGGACCTCACCATCACCATACTACTGGCCCTCCTTTCCCCTTTATCGCTCTCTGGATCAAGTCTACTGGCACACATATGCTGTCTCTGTCCAGAGATCACACATATGCTCTAGTTTAGTGCACATATTTGAAGCATTTGTGTTTTAATCCATTCACAGACAACTCGAAGTGACTGATTTAAACATCCAATGGCCGGCAGATCCTTAAAATATAGAGTGTTGCATGGTCCCAGGAAAATGTATTTTGTGTTAGGGAAGATGCTGAAGGAGTTGCATTGCTTCTTGTTACTGAACAAAGTATTTTCCTGAAAAGCAACTACAAAGCCCTGGAAAAGATACAGCTTCTCCAAAACATACCACACCCTCTTCAAGCACCCTCCAAGTTGGGCTCAAACTGCTACACGTTTTTAGAATCTAGTGTGTATAGAATAATACAGGTATTCCTCAACTTACAACAGTTCGTTTAGTGACCCAGTTCCAATGGGACTGAAAAGTGCCTTATGACCATTGCAGCATCCCATGATCACATGATCAAAATTCAGACATTTGGGAACTGACTCCTACTTACAGATGCTTGCTATGTCCCGGGGTCACATGATCACCTTCTGTGACCTGCTGACAAGCAAAATCAATGGGGAATCCAGATTCACTTAACAACCATGTCGCTAACTTAAGCTCAGTGATTCACCTAACTGTGGCAAGAAAGGTTATAAATTGGGACAAAACTCACTTCAATTTTTTTCATTTAACAGAATTGTTGGGCTCAATTGAGGTTTTAAGCCGAGGACCACCTGTATTGTTGGAGGAAACAGTAACAGCAGCATGTTTTATTCCCTTTTCCAATATAACTGCCAAAGATCCCTAAATTTCATTCTGGAGCATCTTTCAGGGTATTTTGAAAGACATAAACTCTAATGAAAACATAGCAAATAAAAAGTAAGACCTTCACCCAATTTGTCTCATACCAGGAACGCAAGACTGAACCCAAATGAAACTGAATTAAACATGGAATTGATCTATCATAACATACTTCACGCTAATCTTTAACAAAATATTTGAGTCAATGTCAGCAATTATCTTGCAGTGTGAGGAGGGAAATTTGCAATTTAAGTCCCACACTTGATTTCACCTCACATTGATAACAGAACTACTGGAAGAACAGACTTTAACATTTAGAATATGTATGTTCTTAAATACATACTTAAGGACAAGTAGCATGCAAACATGAATCGCATACAAAATCAAAGCAATAGGCTGTACAATCCCGCTTTGATTTGGAAAAAATCTAAATCACTTACTTGTCCAAGGCTTTGGCAGCTTCACGAATTCCACGAGCTAATCCATCATGGATAAGTGCAGTTTTCAGCACTTCTTGAAGGGCGGTGTTGACATCCATTATGCCTCCAGCAGTAATGCTATATAACAAAAGTATGAAAATAAGCAAGCTAACGCATATAACATAGAAATTCCTTATTTTTGATTGTAATTCTAATGGTAACCTGAAACACAAGGATGCAAAAGGTCTGAACAATGAAAAAGATGTACAAGTTCAAAACAGATATGAATTATGAGTACTAAGGAAAATTAAGAGTCCTTAATAAGTTAGAAATTAGGGGGGAAATAACCATTTCATAATTTGAGAAACATTGATTACAATGATTTGGACAAGTACCTGGACATAAAACACATCTATGCCACTTCTCGCCATCAGAACATAAAACCAAGTCTATAAAATATGCATTTTAACAAGTACCTAGTGAATATATATAAAAAAAACCATCATCTGACATAGAGGGTGAGAAAATAAAAGGCACAATTTTTTTTTTAAAAAAAGCTTTTGTGCCTTTTTATTCTTGAGAGCCAGTTTGGTACAACAGTTAAGGTACAAGCCTAGAAAAGACTGCAATGTAATTCTGCCTTAGGTATGAACAACCTGTTAGGTGACGAGCCAGAACAACTGTTCTTAGCCCAACTCACCTAATAGGGTTGTTGTGGGGAAAATGGAGCATTGGTATATTAATCACCCTGAGCTGTATATATGAAAAAAGGGCAGGATAAAATTCTATTAAAAAAGCAGACTGGCATTTCAAAGAAAGTAGAAGAAATTGGTCCTAATTACTTGAAACTCCAACATTATGCTATTTTTTTCCTCACAGCTGCTCTAGTTTGGCTGTGGCTATTTCCTGTTACATTATAGCCTTTACTCCATTGTAATCCATACAAATTACACTGAAGAACTTTCCTATCCAGCCCTTATTCCATCTCAAATGATGCCAGAACTTTATTATATCACTTCCTTCTATTAACACACTGGTGGAACACATTAATAGGTATATATTCTGAGTGTGTGTGTATATATATCTATAGATGTGTGTGTGTGTGTATATATGTACACACACACATATACATACACACACACATATACATACACACACACAAGACCTGGTTCTGCAAGTGGGCCTGGGGGTGTAATCTGCTGTCATGGGGGATTTCCAGATTTTGTTCTGTTGTACTTTATTAATTTGATTCTTTTTATTAGTTTTTATTTTAAATATGGTTACATTCTGTAAGCCACCTCAAGTCACCATGGCAAATAGGCAGCAATATAAATTCATATGTGTGTGTATATATATGTATGTAATTCAGATTGTTCTGGTATTTTCCCACGTCTTTATAGTTTACATACCCGAACAAAGCTAAATGCCATACATATAAATACCTGCGAAAACATATATAAGTATATATACACACACACACACACGCCCCACACACAAACATATTGCGCGATTACAGGAACAAAAATGCTCCTGGCAGTAATCAGAGTGCGCTGGGGAAAAAAACCCTGGGCCCCACCACGTGGAGCAAGCCAGCCGACAGGAGGCAGCGCTCTGTGCACGGAACCAAGGCTGGAGGGCCGAGGGCACAAGGCGAGCCCCGGAAGCACGCGCCGGCCCTCCAGTGGCCTCGTGGACACACCATTCCAAGTATCTCCGCCTCGCGCACCACTTACCCTTCCTCGGTCATGGTTGGTGGTAAATGCTCCCACCCGGAGTTCCTGAAAACAAGACAAATCCCCGTTAAATCTTCGAAGACGAAACCCCACCCCCCGTTTTTCCTCCCCCACCCCGTCCCGAAGAGAGAAAAGAAATGAATAACCTTTTTAAAAAAATAAAAATAAAACTGAACTTCTGGCCTACCAAAACGCGCGCTTACCTTACCAATTCCACGAGTCGCGCGTTGAAAAGGAAGAGGTGGAGCCTCCGGGCTCCTATTTTACCCCCGCAAGGACCCCAGCCTCGCTCCTGAAAATAGGTGTCTGACTCAATTGCCTGTTTGAATAGGACCGTGGGAGGGGAAACTGGTAAGAATTTCAAAGGTTAAAAACAGAACCAGGCGCCATCCTATATCGAACTCAGACGCCGCATGTATTCGGAGCGGAGGGAATCTTTGAAGCACTGAGGCGCAAGGGTCTTCAAACTTGGCAAGTTTAATACTTGTGGACTTCAACTCCCAAAATTCCTGAGCTAACATGACTGGAAGAGGAGTTCTGGGAGTTGAAGTCCACAAGTCTTAAAGCTTTCAAGTTTGAAGACCCCTGATTGAGAGCTTTGCCAATAGGTGTCCATGCTAACTGCCGAAAGTATATTCCTCGGCTAGTACAGCACCCGAAAGGCACGAGGGAGGCTGGAGTTTTCAGGAGTTTTGAGTGGACGATAGAAGCGATTGCTGAGTATAAAGATATTGGCTATTTGTGTAATGTATAAATTATTAAGGACAAGGTACATTTCTGTTACTTTAGTGTTTTACCAAATGCACCTGATTGGTTTTTTTAAAACTTGCCTTATAAAAGATCGCCGTAAAAACAGGTGCACGCAACTGAATTGCATTTCTCACGCGTTCATCTTCACCTTTCCAGCTAGCATATGAATATGGGAACTAGTAAATAGGTGCATGGTGCTTGGAGGTAAATAAAACCCAAGTCGTCACGCAGGTCAACATCAAGCAGCTGTCAAATATTATTTTAGTATAATTATAATTCTATTTTTTAAAAAGCATTCGACATTACTCGGTAATAGATAATTTTGTTGATTGCTCAAACCTACCATTCCTAATTCTAAACCAGTTTTTAAAATTAGTAAATACTCCTTGGGTTACTGCTGAGTGCGGCACAGAACACACTCTTCTTAACAAAATTTTAGAGTAAATTGAAGCAAAGTGTTTGGTATATGTTCCTCGTTCACAAAATGTTCTTGGAACTCCATACGATGTCCTGGATTTAAAATCTTACGTTTTTCTCGTTGATTCTTTCACCTTTCCTCCCCAATTAAAATACCTCTCAAGTGGAGGACAGAATGTTTTTGATACCTAACACTAGGAGGCGCTCTTTGCATGGCAACAACGCGAACCAGTTTTTTTTTTTAATTACTTTATTGTCAGTACAACATGTGTACAATGAGATTGGCTGAGCCCCCCTTCGTGCACGCCCCCCCCAACACAACTCACAGTGAGGATAGAAGTCCCTAACCCAAGTCCAATCTTATTACCCTACGTGACCTTGTTGCACAACGCACCTGGCCCACAAGTCTGTTGAACTATGTTGACATGAAGTTATTTTCCATTCAGAAGTCTGACAGCCCACAGATAGAAACTATTTTTCAGTCTGTTGGTGCGGCTGTCTATTCTTCTATATCTCCTATCCGAAGGTAGGTGAGTGAAGAAGTGCTGACCAGGATGTGAGTTGTCCCTGAGAATTTTCCTCACTCTTCTTAAGGCAGCGAGCCCTAGCGATGTCATCTAGTGGTATCAGGGAACAGCCCACGATGTTTTGTGCTGAACCAGTTGCAGCAAATTGTGGAACTGTGTGATGTCATGTTTGAAGTTTTGCTAGGAAGTTTGGTTGGATTGCCGAAATGAATTTGTAAAACATAAACATGTAAGGTTCCAATAAAAGGCTCTCTTATGAGGAAATAATACTTCAAACTCCATGGAAAACTCATTTCAGTGGACAGTGATGGCTTCAGTAAATATGCTAATAGAAGTAGTAGAGCACTATGCATCCTATTTCAAAAGTTGCCCTACCAAAGCATTTTTTAACCTGTTAGTTTCTAAGGCTATTTCTGTGCAAATCCATTTGGGTAAAATTTGTATAGATTTAAAGAAAACTGTAGATATATTCCTATAGCGATTGTGTAAATTAGCACTGTGGACTTGTCATTATGTTTAGTAGAATTTGCATAAAATATTGGCTAAGAAAAATGCATTTGGTTTACTTCTGAGCATCACACAGGATCACACAACAAATCTGCATGGCAGTTTTGGAAAAAGCTCAAATGTGTAACATCTTAAAAAGTAAAGGAGTCAAAATTTTAGCATCACTTCTGAAGCTGAGGGCATTTTTTTTGTTGATTTCAAAATAATTCATAAATTTCATCTAGAGCACGGATGTCAAACTCATGATGACACGTCACATGACGTATCGCAACATTTTTTCCCCTTCGCTAAACCGGGGGTAGATGTGGCCAGAGCATGACATATCCGGCCTGAGGGCCATGAGTTTGACACCCCTGATCTAGAGGTGCTCATTTAAGAAGACTGACAGACGTTAACAGCAGAGAGATAAATATTCACAAGTTAAAGATAAAATTGTTCTAAATATTTTAATGTTTTCTCCAACTTTAGCTTCAGTTTGCAGAATGCACTGAAGGTAGACAAAGGTGGGTTGGATACCACATGGAGAGAGATTTTGTTTGGGTATAAGTTTGGTAAATAAGAACCAGAATTTCGCCCTCAACACTGGAAGTGGTAAGAGAAGAGGAGGAAGGAAGGAAGGAAGGAAGGAAGGAGAAGGAGAAGGAGAAGGAGAAGGAGAAGAAGAAGAAGAAGAAGAAGAAGAAGAAGAAGAAGAAGAAGAAGAAGAAGAAGAAGAAGAAGAAGAAGAAGAAGAAGAAGAAGAAGAAGAAGAAGAAGAAGAAGAAGAAGAAGAAGAAGAAGAAGAAGAAGAAGAAGAAGAAGAAGAAGAAGAAGAAGAAGAAGAAGCTTTGTCTGGAACTTAGTAGCTTTGGTAAGAAGTTGTATTTTTTGGTTTTGTTTGTTTCTTGTCAGCCTGCTATGACCTACCAAGTACTGCACCATTGGAACAAACTGGAGCCATCTATCATGAAATGAGTGGAACCACTGCAAAGCAGTGCCTCAAATTCTGTAACTCTTAAATTGGTTAGAAGCATATTAAAGTACCATGGTATTAAAATACCAATGTAACAGGATTACAAGTGGAACATTACTATCTTCCAGGTCCTGACACATACAATTCATCATCCAGAACAAGCAATACCATTTTCATTCCATGATCAGGCCTGAATCCTGACTGAAAAGAGTCTAGACAATTTGCATCTATTAGGGCACTTTGAAGACAACTTCTCACTCCCCAAATGGGATGTTTAGAGACTGATTGATAATTATTAAGTATTGCTGAACATAGAGTAATGGAAATGATTTGAAGATAGAAATATATTTTGTTTTCACAGAGCAAATTTAGTTTAAAACATTTAGACTCTCTTTGGGTTTATGATCTGTGAGATCCTTATTATTATTACTCTATGCACCTTCTTTTCCATATAGGGATAACATGAAATGTTCCAATGGTACATTAGTTAAAGAACAGAACTGATACTGGGAGATTCTCTCAGCTCTTATCTCTCCTACAGGATCATTTTTTTTTGGGGGGGAGGAAGCAACACTATCTCGGACATCTTGTGTTCCTGCAGGAAATCTGGATTTGAATCTAATAAATCAACATATTTGCTGGGTTTACGTGATTATCTGAAACACGAACTAGCAAATCACATTTAATCTATTATGCAAACTCAAACCCATGTGCTCAGTTAATATGGTGCAGTTTACTAAAGGAACCAAGAAGATTACTTATTTTCAATAAATCATAATTGTTACTCATGCATAACAAACATAGCCAACATTTGGACTGGAACATTGAACTTAATGTGACTAGTTTCTGATGTAAAATATTAAATGAACACATAGCTTGTAAAGCAGGTTTTAGGATTTTAATTAGTTGTAATTTATTAACTACATTGTAGATAAATAAGCCATAAATTGGCATACATGAATGAATGGCAGAAAATGCCCACTAAAATGTAAGGCAAAACACTAAAAGCAATCATAATTTACTGTAAAAGGCATTTGGAAGAATTTAGACAACTTTAATATGCCATAAATCATGTCTTACTAACCACACTGGCTTGAATTCAATACATTAACTTAAACCGCAGTGTAGTGTAAATCAAGGGTCTTCAAACTCGGGCAGTTTAAGACTTGTGGACTTCAACTCCCAGAATTCCTGAGCTAACATGACTGGAGGAAGAATTCTGGGAGTCGAAGTCCACAAGTCTTAAAGCTGTCGTTTTAAGACCCCTGGTGTAAATATATAAAACTAAGTGCATTTCCAAATGACCATTAGAATACAATTAAGGTTCGGCTATATCCCATTTGTTTATTTCTCATTTACTTAATTTCTGGTTGATATTAAAAAGCTAAGCAGGACCACTTAATACTTAGATCAAGGGTTTTTTTTAACGTCAACTGGGAAGTAAAGAAAAATAAATAAATAAAATCCGGAAGAAAGCAATACCGGTTAAAGAAGACAGCGGGAGCAGAGCGTAACTCGAAAGAAAGCTTTCACCCTTTATCTCAAAAGGGCGCTGAACCGTGCCTGGGTTATCGTCATAGTAATAAGTCTGGCTTGCTAACAGGTGAGTAAGTATGAGATAATTTCCGAATCGCAGCGGGCTTACTAAAAGGAGGGATCCCAGCCTTGGCTAAATGTCGGCTTCCGGCTGAATCGGAATTGCATGCTCTGGACCTCTTGTGGCGCTTAGAAAGTTCCTGACCGCGGCGACTGAACTTTACCGACTCTGTGAGGGTGGACCTCCAGAAGACAGACAGGCAGGCAGGGAGGCTAAGCCTCCGCTCCTTTCCAAGCCGCTTTACAGCTGGAAATCCGCGGCTATGGAAAGCTACCAAGCGGTGGGTTCCCCGGAGGGCGAGAGTCCAGGTGAGAGGGGCCAGAGCCGTTGTCGCCATTCCTGGGGTATTTTTCTCCCCTCTCCTCAGTGCTCCCATCGGAGGAATGTCAGTCCGGAATTACAAGTAGCCCTGCGTTCTCCACATGGTTGATCATATGTAAGGCCAGTGGATTTTAATTGCTCTATCCTTCGAAAGAGGCTATGCAGTGCTATTGATTCCTGTCAGGGTGCCTAAGTTTTCTTGCCAAGTCCTATACTTTTCTTGGCAAGACAAGATTTCTTTGCTTCTCCCTTTAAAATAGTATTATTTAACGTCCATCTAGATCTTCTTCTTTGTCCTTTCCATTTAAATGTCATTGGATTGTGATCTGCCCAAGTACTTGTTTCAATATTTATTTCTGGAATATTAGTTAACAATTCTGTTGACATCCATATATCTATTCTGGACCATGATAAGTGTCTATTTGAGTAGAAGGTGTATTGTTTAGTTTTAGCATTTCTTTCTCTCCATGTATCTTTTAAGTTTATTTCATCTATCATTTAAAAAAAAAGATTTAGGGAGAGTCTTTCTATTTTGCTTTATTGTTTTCTGTGTTGTGTAGTCCAGTTTATTGTCTACAATTCCATTAAAATCTCCTATCATAACTATATTAACATAATCCAGTTCAACTATTTTCATATGTAATTTTTTTATAGACTTCTTCTTGATTGTCATTTGGGGCATAGATTGCAATCAGGAGTGTTTTTGTATTATTGTCCATTATTTCCACCATTAATATTCTTCCATCATTATCAGTATAAATCAATTTTGCTGAGATGGTCTCTTTAATATATAAAACCAGTCCTCTTTTCTTACATTGTGTCAAGGAAGTGAATATTTTCCCTAATTTTGGCTGTATCAACAATTGTTCATATTGTTTTTTAATATGTACTTCTTGTAGGCAGATTATATCAAATTTTAATTTCTCTAATTTATGAAAGATTTTCCTTCTTTTAACGGCTGAGTTAAGTCCATTTATATTAACTGTAATCAATTTTTTCTCTTCCATGGTTATATTTTGTAATTAGGTTTGACAGCTCTCGTGGATCTTGGTTCACGTTCTTTAGCTTCCTCCTTTCCACCTACTGCACCTTCTTCTTTTTCAGTTGTCATTTGGGAGCCCTCTTGGAATTCAATTAATGAAATTTCTTTTTCTGCCTCTTCTTCCCCTCTGAAAAATTCTGTGTAAAATGATCCAGCTTTCTTGAATCAATTCTATATCTCTGTTCTTGCCATGTAAACATTAAACCTTCTGGAATCAGCCATCTATAATTCACCTCTTTTTTAAGTAACAATTTGGTCAAGAATCGGTATTCCCTTCTCATCTCTCTCACTTTTCTAGGTACTTGTTTCAAGACCACAATCTCCTTATCTTTGTATTTCAATGTTTTCTCTCTTGCCACTTGCAATATTTGTGTTTTAATGGCTTTCTTTGTAAATCTGATGTGAACTTCTCTTGGTAAGCTATTTCTTATCGTATATCTTGTGAAGACTCTATAAACCTCATCTATTCCATCCATCATCTTCTCTTTTGATATTTCCAAAGCTTCAGCCAATATTTCTATCATTATCTCAGCTAGATTTTGTCCTTTTTCTTCCTCTATGTTTTGGAATCTAAGATAAAATTCTGATCTGCCCATCTCCCATCTCAGCATACCACTTTTATCTTGTTCAACCACAGTTAATCTGTTATCAATGTCTCCAATCTTGTCTCTTTGTTTATCTTCTTCAATTTTTTGAAGTCTCTCATCATACTTCATCATCATTTGTTGGATGTTCTCCACTTTTACATTGGTTTTCCCTGTTCTTTGTTCAATGTTCTCTATTCTCTTTTCAATATTCTCTGAATCTTGTTTGAATATTTTGAATTCCTTGCATAATCATCTGTAGGGTCATTTTTTCTTGTTCTTTTTCTTGCCTTAACATTGTCTGTATTGAACGTTGTCATCCAGATGGTGGAGATGGTGGAGAGGAAGAAGTAGAAGTTGAGGGACCAGGAGCTGTTAATTTCCTACTCATTTTGAGCAATTCAAAATCTTCAGGTTCTTCTAGACCTTAATCCAATTGTGAAATAACCAATTGCAGTTCCAAATAAAAATAGTAGGAAAAAAGAAGCCAAATAGTAATAATAATAAAAAAAGAAAAAAACTCTTCAGGTTCTTGTATACCTTAATCCAATTGGTTGGTTAGATAATAAAAATTCAAAAATGAATTTTTGAAGGAAAAGACCATAAACACACACACAAAAGAAAAAGTAGTAAAATCCTAAAAAGGGTGAAAAAGTGAAGAATAAAAAGCTAAAAAAAGAAAGGAAAAATTCTTCAGGTTCTTCAACACCTTAATCCAATTAAGAGGTCTCAAATATAAAAGGATGCATAAAAAATAAACCAAAAAAAAAAGAAATAAAAAATCAATATGGAAGGTAGATGGAAAGACAAAAATACCAGAAAGGGAGAGAGAGAGAGAAAGGCTACTCCCTTAAAAGGAAAAAGAAGGGAAATATTAATATGAAAACTTTTCCTTTAAAATAAAAAGCAAGTGTAGAAATTTAACTTCCAAAGACAAGAAAAAAAACAAAGACAAGTTCCAAAGAGCCGAAAATCCAAATAGCTATTACAAAAAAAAGTAAACTGATGAGGAGGGGTAGCATAGCTTAGAAAAATTAGAAAGAGCACACTGTACTTTGTTTAATTATCCAAGGCTCTTGTTATAACTCTCTTTTCCAAAGACTTACCACCTTTTCTTTTCCTATAAGCTTCAACACCAGACTCCAGCTGTTGATAGAAATCCAGAAGAGCACCTGCAATAATACTCTCCCATGCTCTTCCCTCTATCTTATCAAACAGGTGATGTCCTTGAAAAGAAGTCTCAGTTCTTTCTCAGCTTTATCTTGGTCAAAAGAGAGATAGAATATTTCCAAGCCTCTAGTTGGCAATGTTACAAAGTTTCTTTAGCTTTCACTTTCCCCCTCCTTTTCCAAGTAAAATATAATAAGAATTAATTAAAAAAAGAAAAAGATTAAAAAAAATAACTAAAAGGGAGTCTCTGGCTTAAAATATTATAAAGTCAAAAAGGAGAAAAGAATAGATAAAAAGAAGGGGAAAAAACCAATCCATTTTCAAAATATAAGAGGAGAGAGAGGAGGGAGAGAGAGAGGAAGGAGGGAGAGGGGAGAGAGGAGTATGAAACTATCATGAAAACCATTAAGTGAGTAGTCGTCTTTAGGCTGAAGCCAGTTAAGTTACTTTGAGTTAGTCACTTTCTCTCAGTGCTAGAAAAGAGGCAAATGCAAATCACTTCTGGAAAATGTTGTTAAGAAACTGCAGGAGTCTGTCCATTAATTCACCAAGAGTCAAGGGTACATGAAGACACCTAAAATCAATATTACATTATGCTTGATCTGAATAAAGAAGCACTGACTTGAATTGTAAATATGTAAAATAATAACTTCTTAGAAGGTTAAATTAAATATAAATATTATCCTGATCATATTTTTCTTCTCTAATTGCTTAGTTTACACCTAATATTTAGTCTGGAGCATTTCAAGACAAATATTTTAGTTTCAAAAATCTGATACCAATGCAGTCTTTCCCGATCAGGTGCTCTTCAACTGTTTGGACTGAATCTTCTCAAGTTTCCAGTTAGCATATGAATTCTAGAAGCTGTAACACATTTGGAGGGCTCTGGATTAGCAGAGACTAAAGTACAGCAGAATTCTCACATTCTTAACCAAACTGAAAGACAGATTTTGAATATTAATCTCTGTATTTCTAGACTTTGCTCAAGAATGCACTATCTAGTTAGTGTGTTTTAGAAATCTTTTATTCTTGTTTTCACTACAGCTTTATATCAGAACTGTAGTCATGTGAATAGATTTGAGACAAATTATGGAACGAAGTGTACCCCTATTGAAGTATAAGGTTCTGCATTTGTGGGGGGGAGGGTTGGGCTAGCTGATTGGTGTCAGAAACCGGTACTTGTTTGGTTCTATTAGTTTTGAAGGCTACATTCCCTTTTCTAAGAGAGATTTTTGCTACTCAGATAATGACAGATCGCAGATTGCCAATGAGGAACCAAAGCGGCTAAGCAGAGAGCAGATGTTTATCATGATATCAGCAGCATCCCTCAACTTCGGTTCAATGGTTTGCTATTCGATTCTGGGACCATTTTTTCCAAAAGAGGTAAATGGATGTATGTGTTTAAAACAGAAGTCTGCAATAAGATTCTTTAATGATGGTCTCTGTGACATAGCAGTGCATCTAACAAAGACTCGTTTGCTCTTGTATTTTTAGTTCAGGAAATACAAAAACTCACACACTTTGTAAACTTCTGTTGCTACAAAAATTGTTTTGTCTCCATCCTCAATCTAGTACATATGTAGGAGCAACATAATAATTACGTTTTAAAAAGTTGATGTAGTTTTGAATTAGTTTAAAATAATTATATCATGAGCTTTTTTTCTTTGTCTATTTACTATTTTTAAAAACCAAATATGTGCAATTCTTCTAAACATCTTGCCTCTCAGTTGGATTAGATTTCCACTGAGTTTAAGCAGCTTTTTAAAAGCAGTTTCTACAAAGTTGTATAGTTGCATTCTTTGAGGACTGAGCACCATTGTGCTGCTTGGTTTTGAAAAGGGAACTAGAAGGTTCGCTTTGCTTTCATACTCAGAAACCGCTTGCATAATCATGGATATGCGTTACAAATGATTGCATCACCTCAATGTGCTGTAACAATGTTCTTTTTGGTGTGCGATAAACAGTACAATCACTCATACATTATATATGTGCAGTTTTTCTCAAATTGTTAGCATTTGCTAAACATTCAATTAAGCTGAGAAAAAATAATTATACAAATGACTGAACCCAGAGAAATAGGGTACCAAAAGCAGCAAAAAACGGACATAATTCATACCACTTTTCAATATCTGCCACCATTCCAATGCCACAGGCATTCATGCATTAAAATTTGTTTTTCCTTTTTCTTTTTCCTTTATTTATTTATTTATTTATTTATTTATTTATTTGCTTTTTGCGACTCCGTAGTCCAGGGATGTCGAAGTTGTGATGACATGTAATGTAGCACAATTTTTTCCCCTTCACTAAAACGGGAGTAGGCATGGCCAGTGCGTGACACATCCAGACTGCAGGTAGCAAGTTTGACACCCCTGTTTAATTCAGAATAAAGCTGGGCTGACAGAGAGGAATTGAGCAGATAACAGATAATGAGTTGGGACCTCATAGGTCATCTAATCCAACCCCCTGCATTTACAGTCCAGATGCCTTTCCTGATGCCATGTGGAGTTTGCAGCAGATTTTTTTTTTTTTTTTGCACTCTAAGAGAAAAATGTCTGCTGTTCTCTAGGATTGAACTCTTAACTTTCTGAGTAGAAAGTGAGCATCTTTACCACTAGGCCACCATACCACTTTTTCCTGTTCTTATTTTATACTTGAGAAATGCTGAAATCATTTTTCGCCATACTGTAAGACTTACAGGTAAAAGGGAGTGTATAAACATAACCATATCACAAAAAATGCTAATTATACAAAACAAATAAGACAAGAGACATGTATATTATATAACAGTCAGGCATACGTTTCCTATGGTATTGTGGTAGGCCAAGTGCCTTTAGGCCCTTTTGTAAAATTTGAGTTATGAAATTATTTTGTGCATTCCACAGGCTTTTGTTTTTTAAGTTTTTGTATTTGATCTTTTTTAAGGCAGAAAAGAAAGGAGTTAGTAGTACCATTGTTGGATTTATTTTTGGATGTTTTGCATTATTCAACTTCCTGACATCGTTGATAATGGGAAAATATGTAAGTATCTTCAAAAATACCACGATAACTAAGCAAAAATATCATATAGCCTGATAAATAAAAAGGTCATTACATCAGTGGAATAGATCATAATGTTCTAAACAGACCTGTAAACACTATGCCTGGGAAAAGTCAGCTTTCTAAATGGTAGCACATATTAAGTAATATTAAATTAAATATTGTCAGTTGAACATGTGCCCTTAGATTTCTGTAAAAATTGACTCTCTCAACAGGTCTCCAAAATAAAAAATAAAAAAACATTTAAGTTATGTAGTAACTTAAGGAATTCAGGACTATATGAGAATCTTAATTCATGGCCCAAGGGCAACAGAAAGAATATCAATGGCAATGGTTCAATCTCTCCTACCAGATAAACAAGTGCAAATCTGTAGCAAGCAAAATTTTCACTTCCCCCCTCTTTTCGTCTCATCTACCTAGTTTCTAGGCTGCTCCAATCTACCATCTTTGTGTACAATATAACTCCACAATATACTGCATTTTACACATTACAACCAAAATTTAAAATTTAAAATAATATTTTATATTCTTATACAATCAGGAGTTATGACTAAAACATTTACAGTAAGAATAAAGACCAATCTATCAATTTGAAGGGTAATTGCAACAGCCTGGCACCCATTCCTTAGGCTTAACATAGCCAAGTATATACTTTTTTTAAAAAAAATAAATCCTAGAAGGAAGAGATTGATCTCACATCAGAGAAAATATTCCAGAGGATGGTAATATTGACTGAACACATACTTTAAGATGACAATTCTAATCAGTAGAACACTTAGTGCCGTGATGGCACGCATGCTGGAAGTGGCACGCAAAGCCACTTCTGCCAGCATGTGAGATGTCGCCCAGAAGAGCCCCACTGTGCATGTGGGTGTGCTACCTGCCTGCCAGCAGATTGTCGGTTATCTGGCACACATCCAGGGGGTGCTCAAGAGATGCGCATGCATGTGCAGAGACGCATGGGGCGTGGGGGGTATCGCATGCGTAGAGATGCCTGGGACAGACGGGGGGTCGTGTGCACATGTGCAGGGGTCATGGAGGGGGCCACACACATTGCCTTCTGGGAGCCCAAATTAGCCACCACTGACTTAATGATTCCATCCTATTAGATCTTATATGAGCCGTGGTGGCACAGTGGTTGGAATACAGTACTGCAGGTTACTTCTGCTGACTGCTGTCTGTCTGCAAAGGGGCAGTTCACATCTCACCAGGCTCAAGGTTGACTCAGCCTCCCATCCTTCTGAGGTTGGTAAGATGACCCAGATTGTTGGGGGCAAATGGTTCGTGTAGAGTTGTAATTGCAGGAATGTTCCAATCTCGGATGGCAAACCTCAGATAAAGAATGTTTCCAAGCAAATACAACTCAGGCAAACAAAGTCACTAATCTAAAGGAGGATTAGAGAGAGGAAGTAAACATATGTTAGACTTTAACTAGAGATAATTAATTGTATGGATTATTGTGCTAAACAGTAACCAAAGTTAAGCAGTAACCAAAGTTAACCAGTGATGGAGGATAACTAAAAATGTGTATAAATGCAAGACTAGACTCCAATAAAGATAATCATGTTCAGTTGTTCATGATCAAACAACTCGACTGCCTAGTCATTACAACAGGTTAGAGAGGGCTGTAAAGCACTGTGAAGCGGTATATAGGTCTAAGTGCTATTGCTATTGGCAGGCAGATGTTAATGACAACAGGTTAAATTACCCAAGCCCAAAATTAAGAGCTTTGAAGATGACAACCAGGATCCTGAATTGTACCTGGAAATTAACAAATATCTGCTACAGGTCCCATAGTAGAAATCTTATATGAGTGCCTTTAAAACGCATCCTTAGTTACTCAAGCTGCTAGATTCTGGAGTAACTTAGCTTCCAATGCTCTTCAAAGGCAGCCTAATGTAGAGTTCACTGCAGTTGTTCAGTTGCATAGCACTTTGACAATATTATTTATTTAACTGGGGGTTAAGATGTACAACTGGATTTCATCAGTTTATTGTTGAAACATGGTTACATATCAATAGATGGTCTCATCCAATGGTTTCCTGTAAATGTTGAATCAGAGTAGAAAAAACAGTGAGCCTTGTAGCATTGGATGTACCTGGTGTGTGTGTGTGTGTGTGTGTGTGTGTGTGTGTGTGTGTGTGTCAGTCAGTCTTTTCCCACCATCTTCACTGACTTGGACCATCCCTTCAGGAAGGAAGAGAAGCACTAGGCTTTTCACTCCTAAACTTTAGAGACAGCCCAGTGAGATAGTATAATTGATGGTATCAAAACCAGTGAGAGGTCAAGCAGGATCCAGAGAGTTGCACTATCCCTATCCTGATCCCACCAGAAATCATAGGGACCCCAGGGGGTGGGATTCAACTGATGTTACTACCGGTTTGGTGACGTTTTTGCACGTGCATGTAAAACAACTTTAAGCTGTGCTGCCTGGATAGCTGAAAAGCGCTGCACGCAGGTGCACAGCATTTGAAAAGCCTCTTTTTCCCTGATTTTCCAACCTCAGCTGTGCCGTGCAAAGCAGCTGAGGTTGAAAAAGCAGAAAATAAAGGACAGTAAGAGCCTAGGCAGGCAGGTGGGCCAAAGAGCAGCAAACACAGAACCGGTTTGGTGTCTGCTGCTCTTCAGAGCTACCAGCTCTATAGAACCGGGCAGAACCGGTAGCATCCCACCCGTGAGGGACCCCACTTACGGACCTATAAGATTATTTGGAAATCATAGCTAGTTCTGAAGAACAAGTAAATCAATTAATTAATTGAAAGTTATATTTCTGCCATATTATGGCAATATTTGGGTCTACAATACAATATGCAACTCTGGCAGTTTACAAAACAGAGGATACCAAGGAAATATAATAAATTTGGCATAAAAAGCAAGAAATAATCTAAGGCACCAACCTATCTCATTTATATGAGAAAAACAAAAATATTCCCACATCTGAATTTTTCAGTTTTGAAAATTTTGGGCCCTGCTGCCCAATAATGTTATGACATTGGCCATACTTTTTTTGTTCATGAAAGTCTCATACTTGTTTCTTTTGAAGCCCAAGCCCAAGAAAGAGGCACGCTCTTACATTTCCTGTTTCACTGGATCCAATCAGTTTCATAGTACAATTTAAAGTCTTGGCTTTAACTTACACGTTTTACATGACTTTAGTTAATGTGAACAATTGCCTCATTATATGTGTATTGGAATCTTAAGAACATCTCTAGAGGTGCTGCCCAGAAAATACTGGCTGATAGCCAACTAGATAAATTAAGATTCTCACTTCTATAGTGAGATAGAAGGGGAACTTATCAAATCTAAGAGCTCAAAAATTTTGCCTGATAGTGTACCATAACTTGCATTTCCTGTGAAATTTAAAGATTTTTCCATGGTGCTTCAGCAATATCAGGTCCAATTTATCCTGCTGTGAATTTAGAATTAGATTCACAGTATGCATTTGCCATTTTAAAAATATTTTATGGGTCAGTCACTTTTTCTAGATCTTTTCAATAAACTTTGGTGATCATAAGCATTATTACTATACTGATACTATGGTAGTTCATAAAGTTTCATCATGTCATTAATGTATGAACTGTTAGTAATAGTAAAGAACAGTTAATTGCACTAGTTTACTTCACTGTATAAAATTAGATTGATTTGTATGTTACAAATGTAGTTATGTCAATATATCATTTGTTTCTGAAATGTAAGAAAGTTTCCAAAACAATAATTTATTTTTTAATAATTTACAGCTTGTACAGATTGGAGCAAAATTTATGTTTATTGCTGGCATGTTCGTCTCAGGATGTGTCACGATTCTCTTTGGGTGAGTGAGTATAAATATTTCTTTTATGCAGTGTCTTTTCCTAAAAGCTGCATTGTGTTTCTATGGCTATTTTATTTTAGTATATGTATCTACTTACTTTTTTCTTTTATTAACCAGACTCGCTGATGGAAAGGATGGGTAATCTCTGGAGTTCATTGTTTTACTTCCTTTGAAAAGCAGTAGTAGTTTTTTTTTTCCTCCATTCCATTTGGTATTAGTCTGTAAGTCTCCGGCAATTACCTTGACCCTGATAAATTTAGCAGGATGAAATGTTTCTTAGTACTTCTAAGATTTGGAACATTGCTGAAAATACAAATTACTTTTATTTTATTCTATAGTAGAATATTGCTAAACCAGTCAATATACCACAACTTTGCCATCTATCTAAATAACATCTGTTATTAAAGCAGGATTCTCTGCTTTAAGCGATAGAGTGATTCGCTATATCTTTCTCTTTAGATTTTTGCACAGAGCACCTGATGGGCCAATATTCATAGGGCTGTGTTTTTTGGTCCGAGCAATGGATGCCATTGGTTTTGCTGCTGCAGCGACAGCCTCATTTTCTATTCTCATAAATGCTTTCCCACAAAATGTAGCTACGGTTGTGGTATGTATGAAGCCAATCAAAACCATGTAATATGGGATGATTTTTGAGAAAATCATCCTAGCTATGCTAGGATGCAGAGCCAGATGAATGGCTATTTAAGAGTAATGCCCATGTAATGTATATCTATCATGTTTCTCCAACAATACGCCCCCAATAGGAAGACCCAGCATGTTTTCTAGGCATAAAATGAAATAAAGCCTGTCCCCCCAAATTTAGGCCTAGTTTAAAACATGCGAAATTGGGGAGGGAAGGCAGGGGGGAACTTACCATTAGGAGTGCTCCACGGGCAGCTATGCCTCACCATCAGCCACTCCTAACACCATGGTGGAGCACAGAGGGCTCCCTTACTCCTCCCTTATCCCTTCCTTACCTGGATCAGCAGGTGGGTGGCATCAGCATGGATGTCCAACAGCGTTTCAGCCACTTCTCAGGCCTCCGTAGCTTCCACAGTTCCCACCGGTGCTGGCGCCTCTCTCGCCAGCACCACCTCCAACAACAGCGTCTGAGTCGCTCCCATTTCCCCCCGTCCCCGTAACAACAGGGAAAAAAAAAACATTTTGAGGTACCTGGGAGCCCCGCACGCTGCGTTTTGGTTTAATCCTGAGCGGCTGGGTGGGTGTGAGAAAAGCCGAGCGAGTGTCTCTGCTGTTGCTACCCTTGGTGTTCCAGCCTCGGGCTCTGCAAGTTTGCAAAAGTTCCGGTGCACAGCCCGTTCCTGCATTCCAAGCGCCAGGCCGAGCTGCAGCTGTCCTTCTCTCACCAGTGCCGTCTCCAATAACAGCGGCAGCAGTGGCAGGAACCATGGAAGTTACGGAAGCGGCTCCCCCATCTGAGAAGCGGCTGAAACGTAAGACTGTCTGGAAGCCATCTAACTGTGGCTCAACACCCCTGTCTTGTGTTCATAGAAAGGCTACAATACACTGAACTCCCTTGAGAAAAAGTTTATCCAGAAAAATGAATTGATGAGCCCATGTATTTTTGATTGTCTATGGATAACCTAATTAAATCAAAGGGCGGTTCTGTTCTAATATAAGCTAGCTTTTAAATTTAGTGCAGAAGATGTTCAGTCACAACCAAAGTAATTAAATAATATGCATTATTTTTGAGCACAAGAACGCTATTTATGCCAAGAAAAACATGTTTTTGTTTAAGATAATAAATACGCTTTTATGTACTTTGGGAATAACAAGAAATTCAGCTGAGGAGAGGGAAATTTGGGAAATTGGTTACCAAAATAACAGAAGAAATCCCTTCTTACAGAATTTAAATATATGTTCCCTAGCCCCACAAGAAAAACAGTTCCTAACAGTATAGGCAGTTGAAGACAAATTCTCTTCTTGTGGTTGTTCCTTTCTCAGTTGGTCCCCATCCAGCCATCTTCTTGCTTCTTCTAACAGTCTTCCAGTTATGTCAGTTAATGTCAGTTTATCTCTGGGCAGGACTTCCAGTGAAGATACATAATCATCATAACTTTCATCCAATGAGGAAAGAATGATGTAAACTTGATGCAGCTCTGAAAATATCAGTTCTTTTTCATGTAGCTCTTGAAAAGTTCTTTTCATGAAGTTTAAATGAGCTAAGATATCTCCACCTTTCAGAAGACGTGTTCTAAACAGTTTACGTGTAAGATGTATATGTGCACCTACACTGTCACGAACATAAATCCTCTGCAAATTCTCCCAACACCTAGCAGCAGACTCTTCTCCATGAATATGGACTAGCTGCTGGTCACTCAGTGTTAGTCCAATTATACAAAGAGCTCATTCATTGTTCTGTTTAAAGTCAGCAAGCTTCTTGGCATCGTCCTCATTTTCTGTATCCCATTCATTTACATCCGGTGGGTCTTGAACTACATTCCATAAACCTTCTCTATGCAGAAGTAGAGTGCACTTCATAGACCAGGAAACATAGTTTGTTCCATCCAACCGGGTTATCAGTGATAGACTTGTTGAAGTGTCTTGTGCCATCTTTACCAGGATAGTAACCCACAATTAAACAGTAAACATCTGTCTGTATACAGTACTGTGCATTCACACTAACTCTGTTATCTGAGCCTGATATGGCCTGGGCCCATAACCAGTGTTGAGGTAATTCCCTGTTAGGAGAATGAGCGCATACAGGGAGACATAGAGAGTAGTGTTGGAATAATACACACAGAGCACACAGATACACTGTACAGTAAATGTAGGTTTTTACTTCCAGAAATGTTAAGCAAAGTTCAAAATAAGCAGTCCAAAAATCATTTACAGGTAAGATCAGTCAGTTTTTAGTCCAGGGATAATCCAATAACAAATTCCAGTGTCAAAAACAGCTCAGTATCAGACTTAAATTCCAGTAATATCAGTCAATTGGAAGAAATGGAGCAACAGCAATACTTTCCAACAGAAGGAAACAGAGATACACTCTCTTCTGAGACTCAGACTAAGACAACCCAGGTTTC